>NC_138897.1:0-600000 GCF_965194825.1 Balaenoptera physalus | reverse complement strand
TCATTACTGGAATCGAAATAATGAAGTTTGAATCTGCAGTTGAGACTAATATGGGAGAGTATGGAGAGTGATAAATGAAAGGGATGGGGTTTCCAATACCTGGAACAGTGCCTGGCACATAGGACGTGGTGATGAATATGAACAAAAGTGGGAAGAATTCTGGACAAACATTCAAGGATGGGCTGAGAAAGGGAAGCTGGTAAAGGTGTAAGGACCGGTCAGAGAGGGTGGAGAAGATTAAAGGTCATGTTTGGGAAGGAAGGGCTTCAGGACAGGGAGGAGGTTACACATAAAAGATGAGGACTAGGGCTTCCCTGGTGGCGCAGTGGTTGAGAGTCTGCCTGCCAATGCAGGGGACACGGGTTCGAGCCCTGGTCTGGGAAGATCCCACATGCCGCGAAGCGACTGGGCCCGTGAGCCACATTGCTGAGCCTGCGCGTCTGGAGCCTGTGCTCCGCAACAAGGGAGGCCACGATATTGAGAGGCCCGCGCACCGCGATGAAGAGTGGCCCCCGCTTGCCACAACTAGAGAAAGCCCTCGCACAGAAATGAAGACCCAACACAGTCATAAATAAATAAATAAATAAAATTTAAAAAAAGAAAAAGAAAAAATAAAAAAGATGAGGACTAAAATCTGTTCTTGGGTGTAACAGTCGGGAGGTCACTGGTAGCCAAGGGGTATCTGCAGAGCGCAGAGGGTGGGGACGAGAGCGCAGGGTGAGGAGTGGAAGCAGCTGAGGCATCGGGAGAAATGTGACACAACCGCTCCATCCTGGAGCGCCGTGGTCGAGATCAAGGGTGACCGGAAGCCTTTAACTTTTCATCACACCCATGATTACTTGAAGAAAGATATCTAGGGACATCATACCCATTTACTGCTGTGATTTATTATCAAATTAAATCATGATTCATAAATAACTATAAAGAGCAAATTCTCCTTCAATTATGCCTTGTATTCCTGTAGGAAAAAAGCAATTTGTGGCTAAATAACATCAGCCCAGCATTCAACACAGTTTTTTAAAAAATAAATTTTATGTATGTATTTATTTATTTTTGGCTGCGTTGGGTCTTCGTTGCTGCACGCGGGCTTTCTCTAGTTGTGGCGAGCAGGGGCTACTCTTCTTTGCAGTGTGCGGGCTTCTCATTGCGGTGGCTTCTCTTGTTGTGGAGCACGGGCTCTAGGTGCGTGGGCTTCAGCAGTTGTGGCTCGCGGGCTTTAGAGCGCAGGCTCAGTAGTTGTGGCACATGGGCTCAGTTGCCTCGGGGCATGTGGGATCTTCCCGGACCAGGGCTCAAACCCGGGTCCCCTGCATTGGCAGGCAGATTCTTAAGCACTGCGCCACCAGGGAAGCCCTCAACACAATTTCTAAATTAACTCAGACATTTATTTAGTGCCTGTTATGTTTTTAGTCACTGGGCTAAACTGAACAGAAGTTACCAGTAGAAAGAGAGAAGCTGAAATTATGGGAGAGGGATGGCTGGACAGTGAGGTGCTGGGTAGGGCAAACAAGGCCCAAGGATGAAGGCACTGGCCATGGGCGTGAGCAGACACATCCTCTGATCAGGATGGTTGTGGAGGAAAAAGGCGTGTACGTGGGGCCAGGAGGGGGTTCCAGGGAGACCAAGTCTGATGGTCTTGCTGTTCTGGAAGAAGGAGGAGACATGGTCTTCTGCTGAAAAGGAAGTTGAGGATTATCCCGGCAGCTTCAATGAAGTGAGAAAGGTCTGGAATAGTTATTGAGGAGCGATAAATTAAAGTAGCTGTTTGCACACACACCAGGCCTCTCGTTAAACTGCAAGTTCTCTGAGGGCGATGTGGCCCTTTTCTTCCCCCTTGGGCGCTTGACTCAACGGAGGAAGACCCAAAGGCATTTTGAAAGCTCCTACTCCATGATTTCATTCATTTTGAAAAATAATTATTGCTTCACAATTTTTTAAAGAGTTGGGTAGAAGTGAACTTCTAGGCCGTTTAAGCGATTTAACAAATGTATGCAATTAACTTTTTTCCTACACAACATGTAGTAGCTCTGACTTAAAAATCAGAATTCTCAAGAAAAGGTGTGACATTAATTTTCTTAGAAAATAATTACTAAGTCAGGAGACCCTATCCAGTCAGTTCACCAAGATGTGTCAATCAAGGGCATACTTGTCAAAGTTCTGATAGTCCAAGTTCTATCCTCCAATGGCAGGGCAGGCTTCTCCTCACAGCTGGTTTCCCATTGGCTCTGAGATGTGGGCGGGGCCACCCATTCCTGCTGCTGCCACTAGCTCCACCCCACCCCATGCAAATGAAATCAAAGCTCTGGTGAACCCACGTGATTGGTCACGTGGTACGACACACTCGCCCCCACCCCCTCAAATGACATCATCACCCTCTCACACTCTCACGAGAGTTTGCAAAGATGCTGGTGAGAGGCTGGCAGGCCAGTCCACTGTGGCAGGAGGGGGGTCAGGGGAGGGAGCTTCAATACAGACCCCCATTCCCACTGCTGAGTCTCCAGTCCAGCTTAAGGCAGGGGCCCCTAGGGGCCTGTGGGGCAGTGCCCAGGGGTCCCATACACACTCTTCCCCCATTGGCTGGCTGCACTGGCATGCAAATGAGGGCGCGCGTCACTTCCGGAGGCCAATCGAACGCCATTTTCTCTTTCTGGCCGAGCTGGGAGGAGGGGACGGGGTCGCGCGGGGTGGGCGCGCGCCGAGCCGGGGTCCCGCCGCGCGGGGCTGAGGCGGGCGGGCGCGGGGCCCCAGCGGGCGCGGCGAGAGCGGCGGGGGACGCGGCGGCGCTGCGGTCGCCCAGCGGTAGGTAACCCCAGCCCGCGCCGACGCCCCTGGCCCGGCCCGGCCCGCGAAGTCCCGGCGGCGGCCCCGCCCCATCCCGCCCACACCCCGCGGCCCGGGGCCGCCTTAGAATCCTGCGACGTTCTCCCGGCGCGGGGTTCGCCGCCAGAAGGACGCCCGTCGTTCCTCCGCGTCACGTGGGGGCCGGGGGTGGGGAGGGGGCGGGGATGGGGGTTCGGGGGGCGGGGCGGGGGGACGGGACCGGGGTGAGAGGGGTGCGCGGGGACTGGGCGGCGGCAGGGGAGGGCCGGGCGTGCAGAGGGCGGCGGGACGGGGACCCGGGGAACCGCCCGGAGCGAGTGCGGACGAGGGCGGAGCGGACGCGCGCTCACCCGGCCTGCCCTGTGGCGGGTGTCTCTCAGGAGGAGAGAACAGCCCGTTAGCAAAGCCCAGTTCCTTCACCGCTGAGCGTTTGGTGTGAATATTGACCACATGCAGTTGTTGACATGAACGTTTTAACTTTTCATATGCCGTCGCTTACTGCGTTGACGTACAGTCTGTGTGCAGAATTTCTCCTCTCACTTGGCTTTGGAACGTCCAAACCTGTAACCACCAGTTCACCCTGTACACAGTTGCAAAATAATAAGTAATTAAATATTTAAAGTATTTTCTTTGAATTTGAATGGGAGGCTTGCCTGAATGCTCTTAAAACTCGTTCTAATTGAATGGAATGGGTAATGGCAGCCTCTTGAGACCTGAAGGACTCTTCTGTGTGGTGATTTACAATGCAGATGGGCAAGTGCCGGCAGCCACCGGCGGGTACCCAGGTCTCGCCAGATAGGTGGGGCGGGGAGTCAAGGTTGTGGGGGAGCGTCTTGGGGAGAGGACCGCGTGAAAAGTGCGGCTTGTGGGAAGTGCGTGTTCATCTTTGGAAGTCAAGTAATGCGTGCGTGACTTATTTAGAGCTGAACGAACTTTGATATTCCGGTTGGAGATGCAGCTGTGTTGAGCCAGTGGTCTTTAGGCGTGGAAGTGACAGACCTGTGTGCAGGAAGGGAACTGGTGCCGGTCTGGAGGAGGGACCGGAGTGGAGGCGGAGATGCTCACTCGTCCGTCTGAGCAGTGGTGAGGACGTGAGAGCTGGATTTAGGGTTAGGAATTGAAGGTCGGTGACGGGAGGTGAAGGTGGAGTTGTTACAAGATTTTTAACTGCAGAGATTTGGGACACCTTTTTAACTTGAACCCAGGTTTGCGATATGCTTTTGGTGAATTTGTGGTTGAAGTCCCTTTGAGGGGTCACGCCCCAGCTTTCTGCCGTGGCCGCCACTCTGGATGTCACACACCTGTTAGGGCAGTGTGTTACAAGTGGGGAGACTGACTGAAAGGTGATGACTTGCTGAAGACCACAAGTCTGAGACGGGGTCTTCCTGTGTTTGAACCCAGACCTTTGAATCTTGCTTTCATGCATTGTACAAATACTATGTGTTTTTTTTAAAAAAAATATTTATTTATTTATTTATGGCTGCGTTGGGTCTTCGTTGTTGCGCGCGGGCTTTTCTTTAGTTGCGGCGAGCCAGGGCTTCTCTTCCTTGCGGTGCGTGGGCTTCTCCTCGCAGTGGCTTCTCTTGTTGCGGAGCACGGGCTCTAGGTGTGCGGGCTTCAGTAGTTGTGGCTCCCGGGCTTCATTAGTTGTGGCGCACAGGCTTAGTTGCTCTGCGGCATGTGGGATCTTCCCGGACCAGGGCTCGAACCCGTGTCTCCTGCATTGGCAGGCGGATTCTTATCCACCGCGCCCCCAGGGAAATCCCTGAATATTATGTGTTTTTAAAGTTACTTAAAAACAAAAAACAACAAACCTGTGTTCCAGTAGTTGGGACATTTCATTTAGATTTTTTGGAGTTAGATAATGGCAAACTCACAGTCTATGTTCTAGGTGCTTTTCTTGTATTAAACTGTTCTTCCTCAAAAGTACTTCTCAGAGTAGGTTGTGCAGTCCCTGTTACACAGAAGGAACTGAGGCCCCAGGATTAAGTGACTTGTCAAAGATCACACAGCTAGTCAACTGTGGAGCTGATTTGAACTCAGGCAGTGCAGCTCCAGAATCTTTTGCTTGTGAGATGATTGTGTGGGGTTGCTTCTGAAGTGAAATCTTTTTAGAACTTAGATTTCACAGGAACTCAAAAGAAAGTTCTGTGGCTTTAAAAAGTATTATTTATTACCTGAATGATTTTCTTTTTTGTAGTGTATTTTTTCAGTAATGGAATATTCTTAAATAATCATGATACTAAAAAGCAACAGAAGAAACCCTTTAAGTGCCTCTTTGGGAAGTAATATTTTCTTGTGCACATCAGCGCAGTTTTTGGTAGTTCCGTGTCTACCACACACTGTGAAATTAAAGGTAATTTACTGTGAACAGAGGTTGATTAGTGCAGCTGCATTAGCCTGCTGTTTCCTAATGGTGAAGATACAGATTTAACTGAGTACTAAGAATATATAGAGAACAGCATCAATAAAGGATCTATAGATATGGAAGCATTGAACAACTTCTTTCCTAGTTAATTAATCCACTAGGTCCTCTGTATGGAATCTTGCATCTCTTAGAATGGAGAAGTAATGGTAAAAGTCAGCTTCTGTTCCCCAAAGTGATTGGCAACCGTAGACCAAGGATTTTGAAAGAATTGTTTTAAGGTTATGAAACTAATGTGATTTACCTATGTTTTATTTTTTATTATCTTTACTTGGTTTCCCTAAAACAGCAAACTGCTGAAAAGGGGAAACTTTTGTTTTTTTAATTAAGAGTGGATCTGTGTACTTGTTGTGGGAGGGGGCGGGCAAACACAATAGCAGTGATGAGGGAATGGGGGCACTTACAGTTGATAATAAAAAGCTCCTATTCTCCAAATTCAAGAAGACAGACTTCCTTGGCCCTCCTCCCAAGCCTTGAACAAGTAACTGCAGAGCCCTTTAGAACTTGCCCAATCGCTGGAAGCCTCTTTTCAGTGCCTTCCTCCTGAGGGTTGGCCCGTCAGTAGCAGCCTTGGGAACGGTCCTGTGAAAATCGGCCAATCCCTAAACTGCTTCTGAGAGTGTACCAATCCCTGTGCTCCTTGCTTCTCAAAACTGTGATAAGATCAGCACTTGCTATGTAAGGCCAGATTTCTTTGCAAGCAATAAATTTAGCTTTTTTGTTTTGGATATATGTGGATGGTGGTCTTAACCTTGGACAATCCTTTTTATCAGCTTTGGGGAAAGAAGAGCCCCAAAGGCTAGAGAGGATAGTGGGACTTTAAGGAGGAAATAACGGCAAGTCTGATAGAGTGAGTGGAAAGCATAAAGAAGGATTTTTGTTGAGGCTTGCTCTGGCCAAGGAAGCCAGTCTGGGCTTGAAAGTGACCTTGTGCTTAATATTTAGGAATATTAGGTTCTTGACAGCTCCTCTGTTAAATTATGCTTTTGAAGGCTAGAACCCAATTCAGTGAATTTTATTGTTAATAATTTTATTATTTTTAACTTTACTTCCTATGATTTTTATATCTCCCAGTTTTAAAATGCTAAATGATCCTTCAAGCTCACTTTCTGCTGAGCCTGAGATATACTTTGCACATAGATAACTTGTCTGAAAAACGTGTCCATTCCAAATCAGCTTCTCAAATACTTCATGTTTCTTTCTTACCCACGGAAAGGTCCTCCCACCGTTAACCCTCCCTGCCCCGCTCATCTCTAGTTTTATTCCAGTCCGCCTTTTTGGTTTTACTTACCTTTTGCCCCGTATATTCAGACTTTTACTACCTTACCTCAGTCATTTTCTGACGCTGATCTATTCACTCGGCATGTCTTGGACTCCAACGCACCAGCCCTCCGCAGCCTTTCCGGTTTGGACATCAGTGATTGGCCCAGATGTGCAAAGAAGACACGGTTCCTGCCCTGAAGACGTTCAGTCCCATAGGGGAAATAGGAATAGAAGTAGATAACTGCAACGTAGGGAGGCGAGTGCAGTGAAGTAAGTATAAACTGGCCACTCTGGGAATTCCTCGGAGGGGCACCAAGCTTATCCTTGAGGGAGGAGGGGTTATAAGAGGGTGTAGAAGTGGAATTGCGGACTTACAGAAATTGTTATTTAAAACCTTGGGAGGTACTGCCAGTTGTCCTCTAAACATGTAGAAATTACAGTTTTTCTACTTATCCTCACTACCAGTGGATGTTATCAATCTTTAAGTTACTGTTTTGATAATAAAAAATTGGCATTCATTTTTTTACCTGGCATTTCTTTAACTCGAGTTTAACTGATTTTGTTTTATAGCTTGCGCATTAAAACCTGTTTTGAAATAGTTTCAGATTTATAGAAAGTTGCAAGTACAGTACAAAGAACTTCTTCCCCTGAATCATTTGAAACTAAGTTGACAAAAATGATGCCACGTTACCCCCAATATTGTCTGTTTCCTACAATAAGAACATTCTCTTATATCCAGAACGCAACCATCAAAATCAGGAGATCAATTTATTACCATCTAATCCTCAGACTCCATTGAAGTTTTGCCAGTTGTTCCAATAACATCATTTATAGTAAAGAATCTAGTTAGAATTGCACATTGTATTTAGTTATCTTTAGTCTCTCTCAATCTGGAACAGTTCTTAGTTTTTCCTTCCATGATCTTTTTCTAAGTGTATAATTAGTTGATTTTTAGTAAATTTATAGAGTTGTGCAACCAACAACACAATCTAATATTAGAACATTTCCAGCACTCTCCCCAAAAACCTATCCATGTGCAGTTACTACCCGTTCCCACCCGCAGCTGACTGCTAATCTACCTTCTATCTCTGTAGATTTGTCTCTTCTGAACATTTCATGTAAGTGGAATCAGACAGTATGAGGACTTTTGCATCTGGCTTCTTTCACTTAGCATCATGTTTTTGAGATTCATTCATGTTGTAGCGTGCATCAGCACCTGGTTACCTTTATCGCCAGGTAGTATTTTGTGGTATGGGTATGCCATATTTTGTTCATCCGTTCACCATTTGGTGGACGCTTGGATTGTCTCCGCATTTTGGCTATTATGAATAGTGCTTCCCTTGTGTCATCTGGACACGTTTGAAGATTGCAGGTTAGGTATTTTGTACAGTGTCTCTTAACTGAATGTCTGCCAGACTTCTGTGAATTACACTTTCCCCTTTGGTTATTATCAGGTATTTTGTGGGGAGATGCTTGGAAACCATGTAAAATATCCCATTCCTCACTATACTTTCCATTTATTAAATTGTTTATGTTACCATGGACTTAAGTTTATATTCTAGTGGGTTATATTTTGGTTACTATTTCTGAATACCAAACCACCCCAAAACTTTGTAGAATGAAACATTTTATTAAAAAAACTCAGTAATTCTTTGGGTCAGGAGTTCAGGTGGGAGCAGGGAAGATGGCTTGTTTACATTCCACAGTGTCTGGGGCCTCATCTGGGAAGACTCAAAGGCTTGGGGTGACTGGACAGCTGCAGGCTCTAGAGCATCTTCACTCTTGTGTCTGCTGGTTGATGTGGAAACTCTCCATGTGGGCTAGTTGAACTTCTTACAATAAGGAATCTAGATTCCAAGAGTAATGGTACCCAGAGGGCAGACAAAAGCATGTGGCATTTTTATGGTCTACCTTTGGAATTCACATGGCATTACTTCTGCCGTACTTTATTGGTTGAGGTTGCCACAAAGTTCTGCCCAGGTTCAAAGGGTGGGAGCATAGATGCTCCTACTTTTTGGGAGGAGTGTCAAGGACATATTTTAAGGAAAGCATGTGGGATGGGAGATACTGTTACTCTATCTTTGGAAAATTCAGTGCCACAGGTTAATCTGTTATTGTCATTACTTATTTGGTACCCACATTGTCCCATATTTGGCTTGTGGGAACTTTTTCAAGCTGACTTCTTTTGAGTCCTTTTGACATGTCTCACCATTCTTTGAGCAACTTCGTTATTTTCTGGCATAAGACATTCTAGGCTCATCTTGTCTTTTATGTGTTACAGCCCTAGAATCAGCCGTTTTTTTCCAAGGAGCCCTGTTTCCTTTTAATGGAAAGTGGTATTTAGAAAGTAAGATTTGAGGGACTTCCCAGGTGGCACAGTGGTTAAGAATCTGCCTGCCAATGCAGGGGACACGGGTTCGAGCCCTGGTCTGGGAAGATCCCACATGCTGTGGAGCAGCTAAGCCCATGAGCCACAACAGCTGAGCCCGTGTGCCACAACTACTGAGTCCATGCCCTGCAACAAGAGAAGCCGCCGCAATGAGAAGCCTGCGTACCACAATGAAGACTAGCCCCCCTCTCTCCGCAACTAGAGAAAGCCTGCACGCAGCAACAAAGACCCCACGCAGCCAAAAATAAGTAAATAAATAAATAAAATTAAAAAAAAAAAGAAAAGTAAGATTTGGGCCCAAAGAGTGCTCACTGCTACTGGAGTGTGTAACTGCTTCCAGGCTCTCGCAGTGGACAAAGCTATACAATGTACACAGACACATTAACAAATGTATTTATTTTTTAATCTATGTATGTGTTAAAAATAATGAGGTCACAGCTATACCCCTAATCATGGTCAAGTACCACAGGATTTATTTTAATTTTATGCTTTTTCAGGTATTTTAAAAACAGCTTTATGGAGATGTAATTTACATACCATACACTTCACCTTTAAAAAAAAAATTTTATTTATTTATTTATTTATTTGGCTCTGCCGGGTCTTACTTGCGGCACGTGGGATCTTCATTGAGGCACGCGGGATCTTTAGTTGCGGCATGCAGGATCTAGTTCCCTGACCAGGGATCGAACCCGGGCTCCCGGCATTGGGAGCGTGGAGTCTTAACCGCTGGACCACCAGGGAAGTCCCCAGTTCACCTATTTAAAGTGTGCTTACTAAGTGGCTTTTAGTAGGTTCGCAGAGCTGTGCATGCATCACCACAGTGGATTTTAGAATACTGTCATCATTCCAGAAGGAAGCCCTGTTGCCCTGAGCCATCACCCTCCAGTCCGCCTCAGCCTTAAGCAGCCAGTGTTCTCCTCTCTGTCTCTGTGGATTTGTCTGCTCTGGGGACTTCGTGTACACTGAATCATGTAATACGTGGTCCTTGGTGTCTGGCACCTTTCACTTAGCATAATGTTCCCTCACACAGGATCTTCGTTGAGGCATGTGGGATCTTTCGTTGGGGCACGAGGGCTTCTCTCTAGTTGTGGCTCATGGGCTCAGTAGTTGTGGCACGTGGGCTCTCTAGTTGTGGTGCGGACTTCAGAGCGCGGAGGCTCAGTAGTGGCGGTGCGTGGGCTTAGCTGCCCCGCAGCATGTGGGATCTTATGCTTCCAATGCAGGGGACCCGTGTCCCCTGCATTGGAAGGTGGATTCTTAACCACTGGACCACCAGGGAAGTCCCAGTTCTTATGTGCTTAATGGCCATTTGTATATTGTGTTTATAGAAGTATCCGTATCCTTTGCCCTTTCTGTTTATTTATTTATTTATTTATGGCTGCATTGGGTCTTCATTGCTGTGCGCGGGCTTTCTCTGGTTGTGGTGATCAGGGACTACTCTTTGTTGTGGTGCGCGGGCTTCTCATTGTGGTGGCTTCTCTTGTTTCGGAGCACGGGCTCTAGGCGCACGGGCTTCAGTAGTTCTGGAGAGTGGGCTTCAGTGGTTGTGGCTCTCGGGGGCGCAGGCTCAGTAGTTGTGGCCCAGGGGCTTAGTTGCTCTGCGGCTTGTGGGATCTTCCCAGACCAGGGATCGAACCCGTGTCCCCTGCATTGGCAGGCAGATTGTTAACCACTGCGCCACCAGGGAAGTCCCCTTTGCCCATTTGAAAGTTGGGTTATTGGGCTTCCCTGGTGGCGCAGTGGTTGAGAATCTGCCTGCCAATGCAGGGGACACGGGTTCGAGCCCTGGTTTGGGAAGATCCCACATGCCGCGGAGCAACTGGGCCCGTGAGCCACAATTACTGAGCCTGCGTGTCTGGAGCCTGTGCTCCGCAACAAGTGAGGCCGCGATAGTGAGAGGCCCGCGCACCGCGATGAAGAGTGGCCCCCGCTTGCTACACTAGAGAAAGCCCTCGCACAGAAACGAAGACCCAACACAGCCATAAATAAAATAAATAAAATTAAAAAAATAAATAAATAAATAAAGTTGGGTTATTTATTTGCCTTTTAATTATTGTTATAAGAGTTCTTTATGTATTCTGGATATAAGTTTCTTATCTGAAATAAGATTTACAAATATTTTCTCCCATTTTGTGGATTCTCTTTTCCCTTTTTTGATGGTTTCCTTCAAAGCAGATAGGTCTTTAAATTTGATGAAGTCCAGCTTATCTATTTTTTCTTTTGTTGCTAGTGCTTTTTGGTGTCATATCTAAGAATCCATTGCCATATCCAAGGTCATGAAGATTTATGCCTATGTTTTCTAATGAGAGTTTTAAAATTTCGCCTTGTGCATGGAGAGGTGTATGATCCAGTGTGAGTTAACGTTTGTGTGTGGTGTAAGCGAAGAGTCCAGCTTCATTCTTCTGTATGTGGAAATCTAATTGTCCCAGAATAAAAATTGCTCTGCTTTACCAGCCCTGTTTTAAAATATTTTATGTGTGTGTGTGTGTGTGTATGTGTTTATGCACTTATTACAGTTTTGTTTTCGTCCCTTTTAAGGAAAATTTCAAAAATGTTTCAAATTCCCGTGGAGAATCTTGACAACATCAGGAAGGTACGGAAAAAGGTGAAAAGCATTCTTGTGGATATTGGGCTTGACAGCTGCAAGGAGTTGCTGAAGGTAAGAAGACATAAGTAACAGATTAAGAGAAGACAGTAATATTGGAGATACTGGGGGTGGTGAGATTTGAACTGGGAGGTTTTGGAGAATGGGTAAGATGCCTCAAGATGGAAATTGCCGACTATTGAAATGAGGCATGGGAATAGCGTTCGTTTTTATTCATGTCTTTGACTTAAAGTGGACTACTTTAGGCTCTTCCAGTTTTTAACGTTACTTTTAGGAGGGACTGTTTATAGTCATTAGTTGCAACATATTTTTGTTTTTGATCTTTGAGGGGAATGTCTTGAATTATATAAGTTATTTTAGCAGAAGAAAACTAACTCAATTTTCCAATATTGTTAGAGTGATCGTCAAATGGGGATGCATACTTGTATGATAGGGCTGTTTGTTTTCTTCTGTTTTTTTCTGATTTGTGAATTTAATACATGCAGTCTTACAAAAGTTTAAAAATTAAGGTCACAGTCACACACTTTATTGATAAATTATGTTCTCGTATAATTCTATCTTTTCTTATAACTTGAGAATGTATGGCCGGCATAAAGAAATAAAAATTGTTAAATAAAGCTTTCTTTGTAGCTTTATAGCCACTTATAATTCTATGCATGTTTAATTCATAGCTATTGAAATAGGGACCATGTCTGCTTTGAATTTTTCAGACTTGTGAAGAATTCAATTCAAGGTGTTATTGGCCTGGGAAGAGTTCAGTTTCTTAATTTTCAAAACTCAGACTTTGAACCAGATTGACTTTTATTTATAAAAAGGTGTTCAGGTGTTCTGGTGCTGAAAGACCAATACTTACCAGGATTCTCATTAATGGTCAGAATTGATTTTTGCTCTAAAGTAAAATTTCTGAAAGAAAGACCTCAAATAGTTGTCTTCACACATTACCGCCCCAGAGAGATCTTCCCCCTAAAATGCTGCCCTTTTCACTTTATCTTACCTGCTCTGTTTTTCTTCAGAGCTCCTGCAATACCTGATGTTATTTGTTTATCTGTATCCCTCACTTGAATGTAAGAAGGCATGGACCACATTGTTTTGTTACCCACTCTATTACCTGTACATGCTTAACATATATATATATTTTTTAACGAATATTTTTCAAATGAATGAATGAAAGTAAAACCCAAGTAGAGAAGTACTTTTAATAACAGACTGTGCCTGAAAGTTTATTTGGAAATAAAAGGTTGGGGGAGACACTGAATTGGAAACTCTTAGACACTGTTGTTCAAGAACAGTCTTACAGGGAGAGCACTGCCAGTGTTCTTGCAGCTCTGTCTGTAAGTCATATTTTATGCATGAGGAAGAAAGCAGGATAATTTTTTGGAGACAGGTTTGAGAAGGTAGACAGTGGACACATAGTCCATTAATAATAGATAAATATGTGAGTTTAAGTAATATTTGCAGAGAATATAAAAATAACAAGCTAAGAGCACGATATGTATAGACTGAGGAAATTTCAAATGATAATGTATGAGAAAATTTTTGGAATGGTGCCTGGCACGTGGTAGATGCTCAAAAAATGTACCCTGAAGGTATAGCAGTGCCTTCAGTAACAGACTGAAACTCTTTTTGGAATATTAGGGGGATAAAGGCATGGCTTTCATTTTAGTCCTGGCTAGTAGCTAATGGTGTGACCTTGGGCAAGTCTCTTACTCTTTGGGCCTCAGTGTCCTCATTCTAAATGTAGAGAATTAGTCAGGATACTTACCCTTGAAGGGGGTTGACGGTCTAGCAGGAGCTGAGACAAACTTGAAACAATCAGTGAGAAACAGAAAGATCACTTCTAGCTGAGGAGGCTAGAACAGCCTTTATGGAGGAGATGAGATTTGAACTGTTTTTTGTTTGTTTTTATTTGTGTATTTATTTATTTATTTTTGGCCGTGCCGCACGGCATGAGGGATATTAATTCCTCAGCCAGAGATAGAACCCGTGCCCCCTGCAATAGAAGCACGGAGTCTTAACCACTGGACCACCAGGGAAGTCCCCGTGTTTTTAAAGATAGGGTAGGATTCTCCAGTGGAATTAGAAAGAGTATTTCAGGAACATGGAATTTAGAATCACAACCCAGTTGATGAACCCCCATCAAACTAGGCTAAGTGAATTCAGTTTTTAAAAAAACTGTTCTATTTGGAAATAATAATTCAAACTTACAGAATAGTTACAAGAATAAAAATAGTACAGGGAACACTCATTACCCTTTACCCAGACTTACCAGTTGTTAACATTTTCTCCCATTTGCTTTAATATTTGCACACTCTTGCTTGTGCTGTGTGTGTGTGGTATTTTTCCCTGAGCCACTTAAGTAGGTTGCTTACCTCGTGACCCTTATTACCTAGATACTTGAAGTGTGTGTTTTCTAAGAATAAGATTAGTCTCTTATATTGCCGCCGGATGGTTATGAACTTAGGTAGATTTATCATTGATATGACATTTTTGTCTGATCATTTATAGCATTTTTCCCCCTGTCAGTGGTGGACCCAATCTAGGGTCAGGTATTGCCTTTGGTTGTCATCTCTCTTTAGTCTCCTTTAATGTGAATTTACTTTTTAAATGGAATTTTGTTACAGAATTAGTTTTATTTTTAGGTAAAATGCCAGTAACAACTAAAAGTTTTCATCCTGGAGTCCTTTGTTTTTGACATGGCGTAAAACTGGACATTCCTCACTTACTTGCTTCCTCAGTCAGCCTAAGAATTGTTTACTCATCTGAATTTGTTCAGGACTGTTTACTTTTTCTTTCCAAGACTATAGTGACACAGAAACGTACATACTTCACAAGAGAAAAGTAAGAGATTTGAATGGCATACCAGAATTGTTAGTTAATTAACTATTGGGTTAAATTTTACTAATTCTTTTGGGGGAAAATTTTTGTTTTATTAATTTGTAGTTGGTCCTATATTTTGCAAAATTTTTGAAAATTCAAGCAATGTAGAAGTTCATTATAGAAAAATTAGAAAATATACACAGAAACTTAGAGGAAAAAAATGACTCACTTGTAAACCGTTACCCCAGAATCTCCATGGTAAACACTGTTATATCTTTCCAGATTTTTAGAAACAGGACATGATCTAACTATATAAAATACTGTACTAGTAGCTTTGTTCTTACTTTTCACTGAATCTCATATGAAGAACTTCTTTCCATGTCAAATGCGTTTATTCTTAATCCATTGTATTATTTAGAGTCTCTTGGTCTCAAGCAACGAAAACCAATACCGACCAAGTTAAGCAAGAGGGAATTTATCTGAACTCTGGGCGCTTACGCAGAGTCAGCCCTGGGAACACCTGCCCATGTGGTCCTTTCCGTTTCCTTAGCTAGCATTTCAGATTTCATAGTGAGAAATCACTCTGCCTCCTCTGATTTCCAAGGTGTATACGACTCCACTTGTCCTAAGAGTTAGGCCCTCAAATCATAGGCTGTACAGTTCTTGTCAAAAGCCTGGCTGAGAAAAGTGAATCTAAGGGGAAATAGGCTCTTCCAAGAACCTTATCTCCTTTTCTAAAAATAGATCTAAACCCTGCTACTCCTTAGAGTGTCTTGAGGAGTTTTTTAAAAAGTTAACATTTGGGGGCTTCCCTGGTGGTCCAGTGGTTGAGAATCCGCCCGCCAAGGCAGGGGACATGGGTTCGAGCCCTGGTCCAGGAAGATCCCACATGCCGCGGAGCAACTAAGCCCGTGTGCCACAACTCCTGAGCCTGCGCTCTAGAGCCCGTGAGCCACAACTACTGAGCCCTCGTGCCACAACTACTGAAGCCCGCGTGCCTAGACCCCATGCTCCGCAACAAGAGAAGCCACCGCAACAAGAAGCCTGTGCACCGCAACGAAGAGTAACCCCTGCTCACTGCAACTAGAGAAAGCCCACGCACAGCAATGAAGACCCAGTGCAGCCAAAAATAAATAAATAAAATAAATAAAAATTTAAAAAATATAATAAGATAAATTAGATCAAGATATTAAAAAAAAGTTAACATTTGATCAGTTAAATTAAAGGCTAGCTACATAATTTGGAGGGCACTGTGCAAAATGAAAATGTGGGGCCATGGACAGGCCCCACAGGCGCGCTGTCCCAACCCACAGCAGATGGGTGACTCCCAAGAGATTGCGACTTCTGTGCCAGGATGCTTCTGTTACCTGGATCCAGGGTGGGCTCAGGGCCCCAAGTTATCTGCCAGACACCTTGATGCAGCCAGTCCAGGGCTGGGCCAGTTACCACCTTCCTCCTCCTCTCCCCGAGGCTGTGCCTGGCTCTCACAGGGCGACTGGGGAATGTGGACCTCTTGACAACTTGGTTATTGCCCCAGGTGGTGGACAAGAGTCTAGGAGTGGTTGCAGGGTGAGGGGAGTTTGGAGGGGTGTGGAGACCGAGAGCAGGGACAGAATCTGTCCCAGGACAGTGGAGGTAGGACCACGCGTGAGCTGACGCTTCAGGCCCCTGACACATGCTCCATGGTCCTATCAGACTTCACTTTGTAAAACAAATTCAAAGATGAAATTATTAACGCTTTCAAAGTGCTGACAACAGGGATTATACCCCAGCACTGGCCTGTCTGAGCACAGGGCTCTGTGCAACTGCATTGGTTGTTTCAAAAACTTTCCCAGTTCTTTATTTTCTTAATTTAGTTAAAAAAAAATTTAGTTATTTAACCTCATGTTGAAAATATTATTTCAGTATGTAATCAGTATAAAATAAGTAATGAAATATTTTAACCTCCTTTTTCTCTTAAATCTTCCAAGTGTATTTAGAATTTTTTTATTATATTATGGTAAGATATCTATAACATAAAATTTGCCATTTTAGCCTTGTCTTTGGGCCGCGCTGCATGGCTTGTGGGATGTTAGTTCCCTGACCAGGGATTGAACCTGGGCCCCGGCAGTGAAAGCTCCCAGTCCTAACCACTGGACCACCAAGGAATTCCTCATTTTAGCTATTTTTAAGTGTACAGTTCAGTAGCATTAATTATATTCACACTGTTTTGCAACTAGATTTTCATCATCTCAAACAGAAACTCAGTAACCTTTAAGTCGTAACTCCCCATGTCCCACCCTAGCCTCTGATAACCTCTAATCTACTTTATGTCTCTATAGATTTGCCTATTAAAAATATTTCATGTGAGTGGAATCATGCAGTATTGGTCCTTTTGTGACTGGCTTATTTCACTAGCTTAATGTTTTCAAAGTTCATCTATGTGTGGCATGTGTCAAAATCTTAACTCCTTTTTATGGCTAAGTAATATTCCATTATGTAAACATATACCACATTTTATCAGTTCATCTGTTGATAGACACTTAGGTTGAGTCCATCTTTTGGCAGTTGTGAATAATGCTGCGGTGAACTTTGGCTCACAGGTATCTGTTTGAGTCCCTGTTTTCAGTTTTAGGGTATATACCTCAGAGAATTGCTGGGTCCTGTAATAATTGTTTAGCTTTTTGAGGAACCACCTAACTGTTGCCACAGTGGCTGCACCTTTTTCAGTTCCCACCAGCCATGCATGAGGGGTCCAGTTTACCCACAGCCTTGCTAACATTCGTTCTCTCTTTCAGTCTCTCCCTCCCTTGCCATTGTGGCCACTAATGATGTTGAGCATCTTTTCATGTGCTTATTGTACTTTTGTGTATCTTTGGAGATGAGTATTCAACTCTTTTGCCCATTTTTAAATTGGATTGTTTGTCTTTTTGTTGTTGAGTTGTAGTTTTTTATGTATTCTGGATATTAAACCGTTATTAGATATGTTTTGTAGATATTTTCTCCCATTCTTTTTACTTTCTTGATAATATCTTTTGATGCACAAAAGTTTTAAATTTTGATGAGGTCCAATTTATTTTTGTGTTTGCAATGCTTTCTATGTAGTATCTAAGAATCCATTGCCAAATTCAAGTCAAGAAGATTTTCTCCTATGTTTTTTTCTAAGAATTTTATGGTTGTAGTTCTTTCTGTTTAGGTGTTGATCCGTTTTGAATTAATTTTGTATATGGTGTGATATAGGGGTCTAACTTTATTCTTTTGCATGTGGAAATCCAGTTGTCCCAGTGCCATTTATTTGACTAATTTTTCCCACATTGAATGGACTTGGCAGCCTTGTAGAAAATGATTTGGCCATAGATGCATGGATTTATTTCTGAACTCTCAATTCTAGTCCATTAATCTATATGTCTGTCCTTATGTTAGTATTACACTGTTTTGATTACCGTAGTTTTGTGATAAGTTTTGAAATTGGGAAGTGTGAGCTCTCCAACTTTGTTCTTTTTTTGTTTTTTTTTAACATCTTTATTGGAGTATAATTGCTTTACAATGGTGTGTTAGTTCCTGCTGTATAACAAAGTAAATCAGCTATACATATACGGATATCCCCATTTCTCCTCCCTTTTGCGTCTCCCTCCCACCCTCCCTATCCCACCCCTCTAGGTGGTCACAAAGCACCGAGCTGATCTCCCTGTGCTATGCGGCTGCTTCTCACTAGCTATCTGTTTTACATTTGGTAGTGTATATATGTCCATGCCACTCTTCTCCCTTTGTCCCAGCTTACCCTTCTCCCTCCCGTGTCCTCAAGTCCATTCTCTACATCTGCGTCTTTATTCCCGTCCTGCCACTAGGTTCTTCAGAATCTTTTTTTTTTTTTTAAGATTCCATATATATGTGTTAGCATATGGTATTTGTTTTTCTCTTTCTGACTTCCTTCACTCTGTATGACAGACTCTAGGTCCATCCACTTCACTACAAATAACTCAATTTCGTTTCTTTTTATGGCAGAGTAATATTCCATTGTATGTATGTGCCACATCTTCTTTATCCATTCATCTGTCAATGGACACTTAGGTTGCTTCCATGTCCTGGCTGTTGTAAATAGTACTGCAATGAACATTGTGGTACATGACTCTTTTTGAACTATGGTTTTCTCAGGGTATATGCCCAGTAGTGGGATTGCTGGGTCATATGGTAGTTCTATTTTTAGTTTTTTAAGGAACCTTCATACTGTTCTCCATAGTGGCTATATCAATTTACATTCCCACCAAAAGCGCAAGAGGGTTCCCTTTTCTCCAACCCTCTCCAGCATTTATTGTTTGTCGATCTTTTGATGATGGCCATTCTGACCCGTGTGAGATGATATCTCATTGTAGTTTTGATTTGCATTCCTCTAATGATTAGTGATGTTGAGCATCCTTTCATGTGTTTGTTGGCAATCTGTATATCTTCTTTGGAGAAATGTCTATTTACGTCTTCTGCCCATGTTGGGATTGGGTTGTTTGTTTTTTTGATATTGATGTGCATGAGCTGCTTGTATATTTTGGAGATTAGTCTTTTGTCAGTTGCTTCGTTGGCAAATATTTTCTCCCATTCTGAGGGTTGTCTTTTCGTCTTGTTTCATTTAAGGATTGACATTTCCATTTCTGCAAAGGTTTCCTTTGCTGTGCAAAAGCTTTTAAGTTTCATTAGGTCCCATTTGTTTATTTTTGTTTTTATTTCCCTTTCTCTAGGAGGTGGGTCAAAAAGGATCTTGCTGTGATTTATGTCATAGAGTGTTCTATGTTTTCCTCTAAGAGTTTTATAGTGTCTGGCTTTATATTTAGGTCTTTAATCCATTTTGAGTTTATTTTTGTGTATGGTGTTAGGGAGTGTTCTAATTTCATTCTTTTATATGTAGCTGTCCAGTTTTTCCAGCACCACTTATTGAAGAGGCTGTCTTTTCTCCCTTGTATATTCTTGCCTCCTTTATCAAAGATAAGGTGACCATGTGTGCGTGGGTTTATCTCTGGGCTTTCTATCCTGTTCCATTGATCTGTAGTTCTGTTTTTGTGCCAGTACCTTACTGTCTCGATTACTGTAGCTTTGTAGTATAGTCTGAAGTCAGGGAGCCTGATTCTTCCAGCCCTGTTTTTCTTTCTCAAGATTGCTTTGGCTATTTGGGGTCTTCTGTGTTTCCATACCAATTGTGAAATTTTTTGTTCTAGTTCTGTGAAAAATGCCATTGGTAGTTTGACAGGGATTGCACTGAATCTGTATATTGCTTTGGGTAGTATAGTCATTTTCACAATGTTGATTCTTCCAATCCAAGAACATGGTATATCTCTCCATCTGTTTGTATCATCTTTAATGTCTTTTATCAGTGTCTTACAGTTTTCTGCATACTGGTCTTTTGTCTCCTTAGGTAGGTTTATTCCTAGGTATTTTATTCTTTTCGTTGCAATGGTAAATGGGAGTGTTTCCTTAATTTCTCTTTCAGATTTTTCATCATTATTTTATAGGAGTGCAAGAGATTTCTGTGCATTAATTTTGTATCCTGCTGCTTTACCAAATTCATTGGTTAGCTCTAGTAGTTTTCTGGTAGCATCTTTAGGACTCTATGTATACTGTCATGTCATCTGCCAACAGTGTCAGTTTTACTTCTTCTTTTCCTATTTGGATTCCTTTTATTTCTTTTTCTTCTCTGATTGCTGTGGCTAAAACTTCCAAAACTATGTTGTTGTTTTCTTTCTTTCTCCCAATATTTTATAGGCCGTTAGGGGCCCTTTTCAATTCCATATGAATTTAAGGATTGACATTTCCATTTCTGCAAGAGACTGTTGGAATTTTGATTGGGATTATATTGTAGATCATGTTGGATAGTATTGACATCTTAGCAATATTCCTACCCATCAGCAAAGGATGTCTTTCTATTAATTTAGGTCTTTAATGTCTTTCAATAATGTTTTGTAGATTTCAGTGTACAAGACTTCCACCTCCTTGGTTAAATTTATACCTACGCATTTTATTATTTTAGATGGTATTGTAAATGATGGTATGTAGATGGTATTGTTATCTTAATTTCCTTTTCAGATTTTTCTTTATAGGTGTATAGAAACACAACTAACTTCTGTATGCTGATTTTGTACCCTGCAGTTTTACTGAATTTATCATTACCTCTGGTAGCTTACTGTGGATTCTTAGGTGTTTTCTATATATATAGAATCATATCATCTGTGAATAGAAATAGTTTTACTGCTTCCCTTTAAATGTGGATACCTTTTATTTGTTTTTCTTGCCTAATAGCTCTGGCTGGGACTCCAGTAGGATATTAAATAGTAGTGGTGAAAGCAGGCATCCTTGTCTTGTTCCCATTCTTAGGGGGAAAGCTTTCAGTGTTTCACCATTGAATATTATGGCTTTCATCAATGTCCTTTATCCTGTTGAGAAAGTTCTATTCTAGTTTTCTGGGTGTTTTTTTTAATCATGAAAGGGTGTAGGATTTTGTCAGATGCCTTCTCTGTCAGTTGAGGTGATTGTGTGGGTTTTTTTCTTTCATTCTATTAACTTTGGTATATTACACTGATAGATTTCCTTATGCTGAGTCCCCCCTTGCATTCCTGGTATAAATCCCACTTGGTCATAGTGCATAATCTTTAATATACTGTAGGGTCTTGTTTGCTAGTATTCTGTTAAGAGTTTTCATTTTCATTCATAAGGAATATTTGTCTGTAATTTTCTTTTCTTGTGATGTCTTTATTTGGCTCTGGCATTAGGGTAATGCTGGCCACATAAAATAAGTTAGGAAGTGTTACCTCCTCTTCTGTTTTGGGGAGAAGAGTTTGACAGGAACTGGTGTTAATTCTTCTTTAAATGTTTGGTAGAATTCATCAGTGAAACCATCTCGTCCTGGACTTTGCTTTGCTTTGGTGTTTTTCATTAGTGTTTCAATCTCTACTTGTTACAGGTCTGTTGAAATTTTCTATTTCTTTAATCAGTTTGGGTAATTAGTGTGTTTCTAAGAGTTTGTTTCATTTAGTTTATCTATTTTGTTTGTATATAGTTGTTGCTAGTATTCTCCTCTAATCCTTTTATTTCTGTAAGGTCAGTGTAAGTCCCCATTTTCATTTCTGATTTTACTTATTTTTATTTTCTCTCTTTTCTGTCAGTCTAGTTAAACATGTATTATTTATTTATTTATTTGCTTACTTACTTTTGGCTGCATTGGGTCTTCATTGCTGCACGTGGGCTTCCTCTAGTTGCAGTGAGCGGGGGTGGGGGCTACTCTTCGTTGCAGTGCGGTGGCTTCTTGTTGTGGAGCATGGGCTCTACAGTGCAGGCTCAGTAGTTGTGGCGCACGGGCTTAGTTGCTCTGTGGCATGTGGGATCTTCTCGGACCAGGGCTCGAACCTGTGTCTCCTGCATTGGCAGGCGGATTCTTAACCACTGGGCCACCAGGGAAGTCCCAACATTTGTAAATTTTGTTGATCTTTTCAAAGAAACAACTTTTGGTTTCTTTGATTCTCTCTTTTATTTATCTTTGCTGAGTTCCCAGGTCATTTTAATTTTGATATGCAGCCAGGAAGCTGTTCAGTTGTGAACACCAGGAAGCTGAGAATTAAATCACATGAGTTTTCCCTGAATTACATTTTAATGCTGTAAAATAGTCATGTGAAACTTTCTTCTGCACTTGCCCTTAGTATGTTTTCGATTACCTTCGTTATTTTACTCAGGTTTCCCCGTGTAAAACCCTAAAAGAAGTTTTTTTTCAGAACTCTGGATCCACATCAGGCATCGGTCCTGACCATGCTTTTCGTTGCTTGGTCAGCCTCGTTAGGCAGGCCCATCCCTTGAATCTCATTAAAATGTAGAGGAAACTAGTACTGGGTTGCTTGATTAAAAGAAAAAAAAGAACACAAATGTAATCAGTGGGGAAGTGGAAGAGACATTGGATGTTCTTTCTGTGTATGATGTGTGTGTTGCTTAGAGGAGAGATTTCTAATGTATGATGTGGACCCTTGAAGAATCATGAAGTTATTAGGGAGTTACTACAATTTCTCTGGTGGCTGCAAATTCAAATGAAGCATTGTCTGAGAATTGAAAGTAATCTCTCCCATTAAATTACTGTTATATATCAAATGTTCATAGATACTGAGGTGATTAATATTATCCAAATTTATTTAAAAGTCCAAATTTATTTAAAAGTATTACTCTTCCTGTCAGCTTTTGTCATCCTCTGTTTTCTCAATTAACAGCTACCCGAGATACAAATACTGTCACATGGAGGCCAGAAACCTTTAAAGAAGCGGTAGGGGAAAAGGGGGTCAAAAAAAGAAGGTCCCTAGGTTAGAGTTTCAAAGTATCTCTCAGATTTATTGAGGGAGGATGAGATAGAAGGAATTAATGGTGACTGTCTAGTAGAAATCTGGATCCATGGTCATTTTCGCCTTTTTGTCGCCTAGTGGGTTATTACCTTGTGAACCTTTTTTTCCTGCCAGTCTTCTGTTGCACCCTGTCTACTCTGAGGCTCCTCCTGGAGGTACCGCTCTCCCCCCGTAGAAGCCCCAAGGGTCTGCCTTTGGCGCAGAGGCTTGACTGCTCTTGCTTCTCCCTGCACTGCACCGCGTTCCCTTCTGTGCTGTTCTGCTCGGGGCTGCCGTTCCTGAGGCAGCTCGTGCACTTAACTTCTGTGCGTCAAGTTACAGATTAGATGAGAACGTTTCAACCAATGTTTACAGATTTGGGGTTGCTGCATCTAAATTAGGGAAGCTTAAACAAAAAGGGTGCACTGAACCCACCCCATGTCAATCTTCTGAGACCTATATATGTATAAACAGATTTTAAAAAATGTGTTAACCTATATTTCTACATCTTATGTACAAAAATATATTGAAATATTCTTAATCCATTTATTTCCTAATAATTGTTTTTTTTCTTACTAGCTCTTTTTTTCCTGCATCTGACAATGGAAAGCACTCTTTCCTTTAAACCCTTCTCATCGCCTGTGATAGAACATTACTGCTTCCCTCTTCCTTTTCCAGTGTTTTCTTATGAAAAATTTAAGCCTACAGAAATACTGAAAGGGTTGTACTGTGAAAACCCATGTACCTACCACGTAAAGTCTACAAAATTAACATGAATATATATCTATACTCATCATTTTATCTCATTTTTTGATGTATTTCAAAGAAAGTTGCAGGCATTGATAAATTTGCTGTTTTTGTATTTGAAGTGAGACTTTCGTAGACAGCATATAATTGGATCGTGGTTTTTAACCCAATCTGACATTCTCTACCTCTTATTTGAGTGTTTAGACCAGAGGTAGGCAAACTGTGGCCCATGGGCCAAATCTGGCTTGCTGCCCATTTTGTAAATAAAGTTTCTTGGAATACAGCCATGCTTATTAGTGTTTACATATTGTCTATGGCTGCTTTTGTGCACAATGGTGGGACTGAGTAGTTGTATCAAACAGAGACTGCATGGCTGTCAAAGCCTTAAATATTTATCATCTGACTCTTTACAGAAACAGTTTACCAACCCCTGTTATTTAATGTGATTGTTGACATGATTGGGTTTAAATTTCCCATCTCCCTGTTTGTTTTTACCTATCTCATCTGTTCTTTGTTCTTTTTATTCTTTTTCTGCTTTCGTTTGGATGAATATTTTTATGATTCCATATTATCTCCATTTCTGGCTTATTAGCCATACTTTGTGGGTACTTTCCTCATATAATACTGCTTCACATACTGTATAGAGCCTTACAGCAGCATGCTTTCATTTCCCCTTCCAGCCTTTGTGCTATTGTTGTCATATATTTTACCTCTATATATGTTACAAACCTCACAATAAAAGCAGTGTTTTATCCAATTTAAGTCCTTGTGATAATTTGCACTTTTCTCTAGTTCTGAATTGACTTGGTAGCAGTGTATTAGCCTAGGTTTAGTCCAAGGCAGATGTGATATTAATTATCATTCTCTGGCTTAACTAATTCTTTATTTTATATTAAAATAATCTTTAATTATTAAAAAAACCCAGTAATATATACTGTGAAAGTTAGAAAGTACAGGTTATCATTTCTTTAGAAAATAAAAATATTAAATGCCACGTACCTACCATTTAGAGATTTAGGTTTCTCTTTATGTGTGTAAACATATAAATATAAATGTGTGTAGTATTTACCACAGTGAGCTCATATCGGTCACTCTTTTTTATTGCTTGCTTTTTTCAGTTACCTGCATCTTTCTGTGTCATTAAATGTTCATCCTATCTAGTACCCAGTCCATATTCAGATTTCTACAGTTCCCCCCAAATATTTTTCACATTCTGTCTCTTTGAAGCGGAATTCAGTCTAGACCCTGCTGCATCTGGCTTTAGGGTCTCAGAGTCACGTCCCTTTCCGTCTTGCCGTCCCTGTGGTGGTGTTAGCCACACGCTTGAGCCCCTGCGTCATTCCCCACCCTGACACTCTTCTCCGTGGTGCTCGCGCTGATGGAAGACAGTGTCTGCTCATGCAGTTTCTCTCTTTCAAAACTTACTTGTGGAAATCTCATCTGTTTATTTCTTATAAAACTGTAACTTTTAAAAAAAATATATATTTATGTATATTTTTGAATTTACGGAAGACTAAAGACATGGGAGAAAATCCAGCACCCTAACAAGTACGGCCAGGAAGGAAATCAACTCTGTAATAGGACGGTTTAATGAACTACAAACAAGAAAGGATGGGAAAGGAAGAAAAAAATGTGCATTGAATTTAAGACACTGTAGAAACTTGGAAGACATATTCATTTACTATTCAAGTGTAAACTCAGTAAGTACTTGGCATAAATTAAAAGGCTGCTGCTGAGGTACAAAAACTGTAATATTAACTTGGATTATTTCAACATTTTCCCCAGGTCTCCAGCTTGATGGGAACTCTGTCACAACTTGCCATGGGCTGCATTTTCATTTCACTCTTCCCAAGTAGATTTCTTAGGTGCCAAGTAATCCCATCAGGTTCTAATTAAATATTTCTTTATCTTCTGAAATTATGTAATAATCTCTCTTTTTCTCCCTTTTTAAAAGGACCTTAAAGGCTTTGATCCAGGAGAGAAGTACTTTTATAACACATCATGGGGAGATATTTCTCTCTGGGAACCTTCTGGAAAGAAAGTGGTATGTATTTTTATTTTTGATTTTCATGTTTCCTCAGAACTTGGGGGTAAGTGTCAATTTAGTTCTGAGGAACATCATATGTTTTGGGGTTGCAGATGAATGAATGGGAGGAGGAGGAGGTGTAGTGTAAATATTCAGGGAAGTAGAAAGAAAAAGTTAAACGTTTTGTAATATAGGATTATTGATGCTTTGAGAGTTTTCCGCTTATCAAGTTGGTAAAGTGATGTAGTGAAACTATTATTTGTCCTTGATTATTATATGTCTCTGATGTAAGAAGGGCTTCTGATTTATATAACTATTCTCAGTAAAAAGAAATGTCATGACTTTATATGTAATGAAGGTAACATCCTGGTTTCAAAAATTAAAATAAGAATATGGAGTTTGAATCGAGGAACACAGTTTATAATAATTTGAAGCCTCACACTTAAACAGATTCGAGCTAAAATATGTCACATACTGCTGAATTCTCCTTCTTAAAGTGTTTTCTTCTGGAAAACCCTTCCTTCCCCCCAGCCACTGGGCTAGCACCTTCGTCAGCGCCCAACCAGCGCGTCCCAGGTACGACTTCACTGTCCCCCTCGCCGCTCCCCCAGCCCGTTAGGCCAGGTCGTGTTGGCCTTGGGAATTCTGGCTTTAAAAACAAGTTCCTGTAGCCAGTGAGTCATTTTGCTGTCAGAATTTTATTTAAAAACATTTCCGTTGTCACCTTGTCCTCCTGAGTCCTGCTTTCTGCCTCTGTTTTGCGTCTCTTATCCTCCTTAACCCGACACTCCCCTCTCTACCCACAGACACAGGATTCCTTGAAACTGCTTTGATTCGGTTATTCTGCTCAGAGCAGCTCATGGCTATTCAAATATGCCTTGTTTTGAAGACCTTGGCTTTGTGAATATTTTCTTGGGCCTCCCTGATTTTTCTCATCTGAGTTCTTAAAAGATTCTGTAACATAACGTGCAGTATAATGTATAATTAATATGCTTTTCATCAGGAAACATTTTTTGAATTCCTGTTACAAAGTAGGTAAAACTTTGAGTGCTTGATACAAAGAGGTGAAAGTTAGGGTTCTTTTCCTCAGGGAGTTTATGTTTTTGTTCGGGTGAATAGGGCCTGGCATAAAAAGTTAAATAACGATATGAAAGAGTGGAGATTGAATTTGTTAAGTAGATACCATATTGAGAAAAAAACCCAATAAACCACTGTTGCCTGGCACGGTGGAGGCTGTGTGGTCTGCTCGTTTCAGTACCTTACCCCTCTCTGTGCCGTAGGTAGCTTCTTGCTTTAATTTGTCTCTGGGTAATAGGACATGTGAACAGAGACGGTTTCGGGCACCGTAGCAGAAAAGTGTGACCCTGCTGGATTATGCGGCTCGTGCTGCAGAGAAATGAGATGTGTTGGACTTTTGGGTTTGGGACAGAGACGCTCAGGTTATGTCAGGTGATGGAGCCCAGGTGATGGCGCCCAGCTGTTGTGGGACCTGAGGACGAGGCCTTAGGCTGACGGGGAGACAGGGACTGTCACGGGCACAGGGTTTCCACCAGCACCCAGAACACCTGGCTCCACTTCTTCTCTGCTTCTCGCCTTGGTTATTTTTTCTAAATCTGTTACAGTGAACCAAGGGCTCACTGTCCTAGAACTTTCACATACAAGTTTTTCTCTGAATATTTTGTCAGGGATTTTGTGCTTACGGACTTACTGTTTATTTTCCATTTTAATAGGTTTGTAGTGGTATCTTCTCTGGTGTTAATTTGCATTTCCCTAGTGACTAATGATGTTGAGCATCTTTTCGTGTGTTTGGCATCTGGATACCCTCTTTACTTTAAAGTATTTGATGCTTAAAATGTTTTGCCAGTTTTCTAAAAATTGGGTTATATGTTTTCTTACTGAGACTTGAACATGTCCACAAAAATGATTCTGGACACAAGTCCTTTATTAGATATGTGGTTTGCAAATATTGTCTCCTAGCCTGTGGCTTGTCTTTTTATCTTTTAAACAGTGTCTTTCAAAGAGCAGATTTCTTACTTTGATGAAGTCCTGTTTGTCATTGTTTTCTATTATGGATCATACTTATGGTGTCATATTTAAGAAATCTTTTCTTAACCCAAAGATCTGTTCAATACTAACAGATAGTAACCAGTTGTTAGTAAGTGCTATTGACTCTTTAATTGGGTGTAATTTTCATTAAGTATCTGGTTTTTCAGTACAGCATTTTGTGGAGTATAAGATGCACCATTTTAAAATGAACCACTAATGAAACTAAAGTAATACTTCACACTTAAGCTGTGTTGCAGCATTGAACTGTCAGTTGTAAGGTGTTTTCAGATTTCAGAGATATTAAAGTATGGGGGGAAGAGTGTGTCAGAATCAGTGAAAAATGTTTTTTTTACTTTGTGATCTGTGGTTGGCTGTTGCCCTAGGTTTATTATAGATCCTCCTGGAAGTGCCAGAACCTGGGATTTCTAATTGCTGGGAAGGCAATAGTAACATGTTGTTGAATGTGTTTGGGTGATTTCTCTGACCAGTGACCCAAGAGGAGAACTGCATGACTAGGAAAGAAGGTGACAAAACCCACAGGAGGGGAGTATGTGTATGTGTGTATGAAAGAGAGCGGTCACGAGAGCACAGATCTGGGAAGGAGGGGGGTGGCCTGCGGCCACTGCAGTAGCTGAAAAAAGGGTTGCAGAACGGGAAGGCCTCTGCCCCAGCGTTTAACCTGTCCGCACCTTAACCCTCCTCCTTTGTGAAGCTAGGGCCCGTGTTTCCTGGGGCACCAGCCCTGGGGTCTGGAGGCTGTCATACTGCTCCAGGTTGTCAGACCAGCAAGGTTTCCCGGATGCTAGAGCAGACTGTGCTCCTCAGTTGGCCAGCTGCTGTACAGATGTCTGTTCCTGTGCCCGAAGCTTGTGGAATTTCCCATGTTTGCCTTACAGAGAAATACCGTACTGTCAGAGTTACAGTCTGTGGCCTGAACTTACCTCAGGGTTCTTGACAGTGAGTTAGGCACAGGCCCTCTTTCTTCAGTGCTTGTCGCGCGGTTTATTGGCTACTTGCTTGTGCCCTGCGCTGTGCACGTGTCTCCTGCCTGCTCCAGGCATCTGGGAGGTGGAAGACAGTGATGATGGCGTTAACAATTTGCAAGTGTGGTTATGTTAGATAAATTCCAGAAGTTTTAGAATTCGGAGTAAAAACAACATTGGAACTAAGAGAAGTGGGATGAGAAGGGGAGAAAATAACTTTTTCGTGCAGAAAATTGAGTTTATTTTAATTAATGCAGTTAGGACTGCATCAGTTCAAAGTATAGGACTAAGTAATGAGATTTGTGGTTTAATGGCTGGCTTGGAAACAGGGTTCAGCTAGCTGTGATTTTGGGGCCAAACTGTGTTTGTATGGCCTACATGCTGAGAATAGTTGTTACATTTTTAAATGTTTGAGAAGGAAAGAAAATGAAAAGAATACTGTTTTGTGACATGTGAAAATTTGAATTAGGGTCTCTAGTGTTATTTACACGTTATCCGTGGGTAATTTCCCTTACAACACAGCACTAGATCTAGCCAGTTAGAAGAAAAAGAATCATATACTTGTCAACTGTAGAAGGTGTAGCGTCTGATGGTTTTATTAAACTATGCTTGACTTTCTTTTCTTTTAACAGAGATATCGAACAAAACCATACTGTTGTAGCCTCTGTAAATACTCCACAAAAGTGCTTACTTCATTCAAAAATCATTTACATCGTTACCATGAAGATGAAATTGACCAAGAGCTGGTGATCCCTTGTCCAAACTGTGTGTTTTCCTCTCAGCCCAGAGTTGTGGGAAGGCACTTCAGAATGTTTCATGCACCTGCTCGGAAAGTCCAGAACTACACAGTGAATATTTTAGGTGAAACTAAATCATCTAGGAGCGATGTGATAAGCTTTACATGTTTAAAATGTAACTTTTCAAACACTCTGTACTACAGCATGAAGAAGCATGTGCTGGTAGCCCATTTTCACTACTTAATTAATTCCTACTTTGGCCTGAGAACCGAGGAGATGGGTGAGCAACCAAGAGCTGACGACACCCTTTCTACAGAGAAGATGCCCCCATCCGACAGGTATTACTGTAAAAAGTGCAACGCCAACTCCAGCAGCCAGGATGCTTTAATGTACCATATTTTGACGTCGGATATACACAGGGATTTGGAGAATAAGCTTAGGTCTGTGATCTCAGAACACATTAAGAAGACTGGACTTCCGAAGCAAATGCATATTGCTCCAAAACCAGCTGCACGTGCGGCTGTACCACCCAACAGCAGTGCTCCGGGCCTCCCAGCCACACCTCCTTGCTTCCACCTTGCCTTGCCGCAGAACAGTCAGAGCCAAACCGTGGTACAGCCCGTTCAGGGTGCACCCCCTCCGGTGACTGTGGCCTCGGGCGCTTCTGGAAGCCTCACCCACTCTCCGCCTGCCGTTGCCCAGTCTCATGTGACTCTGGTCTCCAGTACTCTGCCAGTGGGCCAGAGCAACCTCACTCTGCCGCCCTCAACACCTCAGCCTGTCTTTCTCTCTCATGGAGTTCCACTTAATCAGGCAGCAAACCCTCCTGTGTTGCCCTTGAGTCAGCCAGTGGGACCTGTAAATAAGTCTGTTGGAACCGGTGTCCTCCCCATAAACCAGACCATCCGCCCGGGGGTTTTGCCCCTCAACCAGCCTGTTGGGCCCATAAGCAGGCCAGGTGGGCCTGGAGTTCTTTCGGTAAATAGACCTGTTGGGTCCGGTGTCCTTCCTGTCAATCCCTCTGTCACCCCTGGAGTTCTTCAGGCGGTCTCGCCAGGGGTGATTTCTGTGAGTCGGACAGTCCCGTCGGGGGTCCTTCCTGCGGGACAGGTGACCCCTGCTGGGGTTATCCCTTCAGGACAGACGGCAACTTCTGGGGTTCTCCCCGCTGGCCGGGTGGCTCAGGCAGGGGTTCTCCCCCCTGGGCTGACGGTCCCGCTGAGGGTTCTCCCTGCAGGTCAGGTAGTCCCACCTGGGCTCCTTCCTCCCAGCCAGACGGTCTCGTCAGGTGTTCTCCCTGTGAACCAGGGTATTAACTCTGGTGTTCTTCAGCTCAGTCAGCCTGTCGTGTCAGGGGTCCTTCCTGTGGGCCAGCCAGTGAGGCCGGGGGTCCTGCAGCTTAATCAGTCTGTGAGTACCAACATCCTGCCTGCACATCAGCCCATTAGACCCGGGGCTTCGCCAAACACCGCTTTCCTAACGTCAGGCTCTATTCTCAGACAGCTAATACCCACAGGGAAACAAGTGAATGGGATTCCCACATACACACTTGCCCCAGTATCTGTCACTCTGCCTGTGCCCCCTGGAAGTGTCACCACTGTTGCCCCTCCCCAGATGCCCATCCAGCTCCTGCAGTCGGGCACGGCTGCGCAGATGGCCGGCTCCATGGCCAGCCTGCCCTCCCCGCCAGCGGTGGTGAACGCCACTCAGAATGTGTTCGTTCAGCCCTCTGCGTCTGTGGCAGAGGCAAGTCAGGTGCTCAAACAGGCAAAGCAGTGGAAAACCTGTCCAGTTTGCAACGAGCTCTTCCCTTCCAATGTCTACCAGGTCCACATGGAAGTGGCACATAAGCACAGCGAATCCAAATCCGCTGAAACACTGGAGCCGGAAAAGCTGGCGGCATGTGCACCATTTCTAAAGTGGATGAGAGAGAAAACAGTTCGGTGTTTGTCCTGTAAGTGCTTAGTCTCAGAGGCGGAGCTTATCCGCCACTTACTGGTGCACGGCCTGGGGTGCTTGTTCTGCCCGTGCACGTTCCACGATATTAAAGGCCTCTCAGAGCATAGTAGGGCCATGCACCTAGGGAAGAGGAGACTGCCCGTGGACTATAGTGACAAAGGATTTCAGCTGGATGTCGATGCCAATGGCAGCCTGCGGTTTCCCCACCTTGACTTCATCACCATCTTGCCCAGGGAGGAGCTGGGTGAGCGGGAGGTCTACTTGGCCGTCCTGGCTGGGATACACTCCAAGTCACTGGTGCCCGTGTACATCAAAGTGAGGCCGCAGACCGAGGGTGCGCCCGGGAGGCCTGGCAACCAGGCGCTGACCTGCCCGTTTTGCTTCGGCACCTTTGTGACGGCTGAGGCGTACGAGCTGCATCTGAAGGAGCGGCACCACATCACGCCAACAGTCCACACGATTTTGAAATCCCCGGCTTTCAAGTGCATCCACTGCTGTGGGGTTTACACGGGCAACATGACTCTGGCGGCCATTGCCATACATCTCCTGCGCTGTCGGAGTGCTCCAAAGGACAGCAGCTCAGGCCTGCAGGTCCAGCCTAATTTTATTGAGAACAGTGAAGTGCTTTTAGTCAATGGTGAGGTGATACACGACTCCAGTTTTCCTGTGAAGAGAAAGATGCCTGATGGCCAGTTTGGGGCTGAAGACCAGAGGGATGGCGAGGAGCGGCCTCTCATCATAAATGCTGACACAGACCCGTCCCCAGAGAAGGTGACGAGTGTCGTGCCTTTTAAAAGACAGAGGAATGAAAGCAGGACGGAGGGACCCCTCGTTAATGATGATGCTCTCCAGATTTTAGCATTAAATCCTAAAAAATATGAAGACCGTTCTTATGAAGAAAAAAAGCAGTTTCTTAGAGATTATTTCCACAAGAGACCATATCCCAGTAAAAAGGAAATAGAACTGTTATCCTCACTCTTATGGGTGTGGAAAATTGACGTGGCTTCATTTTTTGGAAAAAGAAGGTATATTTGCATGAAAGCAATAAAAAATCACAAGCCTTCTGTACTTTTAGGCTTTGATATGTCTGAACTTAAAAATGTTAAACACAGATTGAACTTTGACTATCAACCACAAAACTTGTAAAAAAAAAAAATTAGGCAATCTAAAGTACCAGATAATTAGTAGTCTTTTTCAATTGAGATTTTAAAAAATGTTATTTTCTTCACTGTATGTTGAACTAATCAATTTCAGTGGTCTTTATGCTGCTCTTTAGATTTATTTCAGGTGCTCAGAAAGACTTCTCTATAAAGAAGTGAATAGTTCTTTCAAATTTATTGTTTCCTGCAGCTTGATTTTGTAACAGTTGTTTTTCATTTTTTCCTCTGTCATGTAAATTAAATCTTTTGATATTTCATGCACGCCTTGTTTTCCCAGTAGTGTCAGTATCATGCTAAAAACTGAAATCTATATATGTTTGTTTTTCATTTAAGGAAATTTCAGCTTGTTTCAGAATACTTGATTAACTGCGAATTAAAACTGCTCTCCCTCAGCTTCACAAGTAGCAGCAGATGATACAGTAAATGTTTAGAGAAGTGAGTAGAAGCCCCTGTGACATGTCTGGTTCCTTAAGGATGCACTGCATTAACTTATGCTGATTTCTTCTTGTAAGGTATTTGCTTATTAGATTATACTTTTGATTTACGTTTTTTCAGGTTTGTCCTAATAGCTGTTTTTGATTGTAACTCAGAAAACCAAATGTTTTCATTTGTTAAAAATATACTGAACCTGAAGTCTGGTATTAAAGCTCATAAGTCAAGAGTTATTTTACAAATAAAGTAGTTCTGTAGGTACAAAAATACTTCTCAGTGTAGACTTTTCCCCTCTTTTTGATACGCTGATAAGTCTTTTCTCCATTCAAAGATAAGACAATAAATCTTTAGTGCCTTTAGAACAAACACTGAAAACACACACACAAGCTCTCCTCCTAACCTAACTGTTCATAAACCAGTGAAAGGGAAGGACTGCGTTACTCAGGATAACATGTTGGCCCCTGGGTGTGGCGACTGACTGAAATTTAAACAGAGGTTTTCAGGGGACAAGGCGAAATGAGTAGACCGGAGCTAGTCTCCTGGTTGGTATATTAAATCTCTGACAGTTTCCTAGAGGTAAATGTATTCATTCTGGGGAAATGGGCTTTCCCATCGCCTAGTTGTCCAGGTTAATGGGGTGGGGTATTGCTAAGGAGCTCAAGTGTATTACTCTCCTTTGGACAGCTAAGCCTTGGTTTTTTCACACAATATAAAATAACTTAAAGCACCAGAAGCAGTAATGGAGACCATCCAGTTCAGACCTTAAGTCGTAGTGCTGGTGATAACAGCAGAGGCACCTGTGCAACATACTCAGAAGATAAGACAGTCTCTGGGAAATAAGATAATGTTACCGTACGCATTTTTAAAATATAATAGCTGCACGTCGTTGCTGTAATGGGCATTTCTGAGGCAGTCGTGAAACTGGTGTGCGGTTGTTGGTGCGCTCTGTGGTAAATTCAAAGAGCTTGTTTAAGTTTTTTTTTTACCTGTTGTTTTCAGAGTGTCTATTTTGAATTAAAACTTGTTACACCACTGCAAGTAGAACTGTTTAATTCTTTTAACTGTTAAAACATCACGGTGACTCAGGAACAATCTAAACGTGGAAGTAGATACCATATTTATTTTCTAAAAAACATTACTTGTCATTGTGAAAATAAGCACAACCCAAAAGGGCTAACTAATTACAGGGTCACAAAATAGATGTGGCTAGAGACCCTTGCCGTGTCTGGCGGTGGCTGGGAGTCGGCCTTTCTCCATCCAGGCTGTGCTCTGTGCCGAACGGCGCAGCTTGCCGTCTGCATGGTTTGACCGTCCCTTCTTCAGTTGTGCACGTTAGGGGTTCTGTTGCCATTGGGGCCTGATCGTTCTTTGTTCGGGTGACTGTCCTGTCCACTGCACGATCGGGGCAGCATCCGTGGTCTCTACCCTCCGAGTCAGTAGCACCTCCACCCGCCCCCCGGGCTGGCAGGTGTGTCCCTGCCAGGTGTCCCTGTGGGGCAGCATCAGCCCCCGAGGAGAACCACTGTGATGAAGGAATTCTGATTTCCAGCTGTATTTCAGCTTTGGATGTGGAGTCTTTTTATACTATGCTAGTTACTGGTTATTAAATAATTTTTTAGGCTTATGGATCAAAATTTGATATAAGCTGAGCTTCAAAAAGCACGTGGGAGTTCTTGCAAATGTAAAAAATGAGTAAATTTATTACTGTTTTTGGCTCTGCCGTGCAGCATGCGGGATCTTAGTTCCCTGACCAGGGATCGAACCCGTGCCCCCTGCAGTGGAAGCGTGGAGTCTTAACCACTGGACTGCCATGGAAGTCCCTAAATGTATAATTTGAAAATGAAAAACTAAACTATAGATTAATAGTGGTGGAGGTTTTTTAAACTATCCATTAAAAGATTAGAAATTGAGAAGGAAAGGAGACAATCCTTTTTATTACCACGGTTACGAATAATTGTATACTTTAAAAAATTTTTTAATCTGTGTAGCATGAGCTCTAAAAATATTTCATATTTGGAGACACTGCTTGGGAAAGATCCTCCGTGTTCTCCTTGCTGCAAGCAATGAATCCTCCCTTCTCCTACCCTCTTCCCCCCAAATTACATATTTGAAGTCGATTCAGTGAAAGACAAATTGGAATGTAGGATACTGTTTTAGCTTCTGAATCCTGTTAACACACCCTTGTTTTGGATGTGTGATTTTTTAATAACTAGGGACCACATCACTTCATTTGTTCCAGTGACTAATAAATGAGAGACAGTAATTCAGGAGTGCTCCAGAAAGCTTTTCGTCCACCAAATGACAGGATAAGCACCTTCACCACCCACACCTTTGCTTAATTCTTCTTTTGGTCACTGCTCTCCCACGCCTCCCTCAGCATGCTGCTTCCAGAATGAAACTGCCAGCAAATCTCAGTCTGTCGGACTGCCTTAGCAACTCAGCTGAGGAACAAGTCGGCTTTGATTTCACCTTGTCCTAAGGCCCATGAATGTTTTCTCTAGAAAGCTGCAGGCGAATGAGGTAGGAAGGGCCGAGTGTGGACCCTACAGCTCTCGAGGACAGTAGGCCTCGGAGTCTGACCGTGCAAGAAGCCGCGGGACTCCGACACAGCTGCGGGAGTACCTGCCTTCAGTTTCCGTGACGTGGGCCACAGGGCTGGCATGAGGGCAGGCAGACAGCAGAGATGGCCGTGTTGAGGCCAGTGCTGGGTACAAGGGCAGTGTTGGCACCGCAGTAGCTTGAAGACTACATGGTATAGGTGGTGTCCGCCCACCCTTCCCCCTTCCCCCTCATCAGTGAGATCAAACAAAACATAGCCAATCAGTGAAGAAGCCAGGCCGGTCCTGAAAAGCCAACAGGGGCCAGAAGACCCTCATCCACATACCACCAGCTAACCGCAAAAACTAGCCTTCTGTATCACCACGCTGGACTGCATTCCCGGGCCATGGAGCTCTTCCAGGAGTTCCCGGTCCAGGTGGTGATCGGGAAGGGGCTGTTGCTCATATGAGACTTGTCAGTTGGCCTCCCTGGTGTTGTGGACACATCATCCTCTCCCTCAAGCTCAGGCCAGTTCAGTCTCCCTTGCAGAAGCCCTGTGGTTCTGGTTCTTCATTCAGTTTTGAAGTAAGACCTCTGGAAATCCTGTGCTGTGCTGTAGTTGGGCAGCAGCTGGGCCAGGCCTGCAGTAGACGGTTGCTCTTCTGCCCCCGAGTTCCCGGGGGGGGTGTGTGGCCAGGGAGGGCAGTCGCCCACCTCCTGTTACCCTTTTCCAACAGCTCTTCACATACGATGATTATGTGCAGCTCTCTAAGAGTTCACTAAAGAAAGCAACAACCCTGACCAGTTAAGAAAAGAAAAAGCCCCAAAACACTAACCTAGTTTTTACATCGTTTTTAAACAGACCTTCCTAGTAGATAATAAACATTTATCAACAGTTTACTATTGCTAGGAAATGGGCTGAGTATTTTAACGACAATGATAATGATCTACTTAGTGCTTACTCAGCTGTGCACAGCTGACATGCATTTTAACTCTCAGCAATCCTACAAGGTAAATGGTGGTATCTCGTTGTGCCTAAAAGGAAACTGAGGCATGGAGAGGTTAAGTAAGTCGCCCAAGGCAGGGAGCTAGTTAGGTGAAAAGAGCTAGGGCGAGACCTGGGGGCCGAGCGTCCTGCTCTTGGCTCGTATGATACATTCCTCTGTTCACATAGTTCCCCATTTAAGCCTCATAATACTCTTATGATGTAGGTTTTATTTTACCTGCATTTTAAAGATGAAGAAATGGGATCCAAGGTAGAGTGAGCAGCCGTCCCAGTTTACTCAGGACTGAGGGATTTCTCTGAACTTTCAGTGCCCAAACTGGGAACATCCAGGCAGGTGGGGATAAGTTGGTCACCTCACTCAGAGGACAGTTCACCCCCCCATGGTGACATGTCCCTTAACTGATGCAGTACTGTCTGTAATAAATCTGTCTGCTCTCTCTAGACGCACACGTAGCCCTTTAGGTGTCGAGATATACAGGGCATCCTGACCCTAGATGGTTACAGCACCAACAGTAGCAGTGCCCTCTGTGTGCCAGGTAATGTTCTAAATGCTTTGCGTAATGAACTCAATGACATGATGTGTTGTGAATGAAAAATGAAAGGAGGGAAGTCCTGGTTAGAACAACAATAAAAGAAGTACACACAGATTTTCTATTTAGATATCTTATAATGTCTCCCCATGTTACTAAATAGAGTCCCTGCTGAACTATCAACTAAGGAATAAAAATTCCAACTATGAGGTACTGCCAGAAAACTTTTCTTTAGTTTTTTTTTTTTTTTTTAAATATTTATTTATTTATTTATCTATTTGGCTGGGCCGGATCTTAGTTGTGGCATGCGGGATCTTCGTAGTGGCATTCGAGATCTTCAGTTGCGGCATGCGAACTCAGTTGCAGCATGTGGGATCTAGTTCCCTGACCAGGGATTGAACTTGGCCCCCCTGCATTGGGAGCTCGGAGTCTTAGCCACTGGACCACTAGGGAAGTCCCACTTTTCTTTAGTCTTAAACACTTAAACTTAATTTCATTCTCTTACTGATAGTTATAATTTTAATGTTCTCAAACCAATTCCTTTTTCATAGGTGCTGAGAGTAAATATCTAAACATGCATTCCTTAACATAAAGCTTCACCTTGTAGCACACCTGCTGATTTATACTTCTGGAATCTATTTTTTCTGTTATGCAATTATTAAATCTCAGCTTTAGAATTTTTCTAGTTTTTGATAACCTGTCCTAATTACTACTTAGTTTTTAAAATTTAAAAGTTTAAAAATCATTTTAGCAATAAAGATGTTCTAGAGGGAAACTCTTCATAGTAAGTGAATGTGCCCTAAGAACATACTACTCGTAGCAGTGCCAAGCAGTTACTTTCTTTCAGATTCTAAACCCAGGATTTTCTTAATTTGTGATCCATGAACCATCTGAGTAAAAATTGTAAACGTTGATGAAAGTTAAAGTCTAGATTATATTATCAGATTTTTCATAATATACAGATAAGATGACAATTTACTGGCACTATCAACCTCTAAGGCCTATGTTAATGACACATGAAAACAGCCTAAAGTTTATGCTTATTTGGGATAAGATATCTAGGAGGGTTACCTTGTAAAGTAGATTAAAATACAAATCAAAATCTGTTGTATCTGACAGGGATCTCTTAAGGCCACCATATTGGCAGGTGGAAAACAAATACACCATTCACTCAGATGACCTAGCTCACTTTTTTTTTTTTTTTTTTTTTTTTTAAGAAGACTTTCTTTTTTTTTTTTTTTTTTAATTTATATTTTATTTTTGGCTGTGTTGGGTCTTTGTTTCTGTGCGAGGGCTTTCTCTAGTTGTGGCAAGCGGGGGCCACTCTTCATCGCGGTGCGCGGGCCTCTCCTTATCGCGGCCTCTCTTGTTGCGGAGCACAGGCTCCAGACGCGCAGGCTCAGCAATTGTGGCTCACGGGCCTAGTCGCTCCGCGGCATGTGGGATCTTCCCAGACCAGGGCTCGAACCCGTGTCCCCTGCATTGGCAGGCAGACTCTCAACCACTGCGCCACCAGGGAAGCCCCACTTTTTTTTTTTTCTTAAGTCTTTTTTGAATTTGTTACAACATTGCTTCTGTAGTATGTTTTGGTTTTTTGGTCAGGAGGCATGTGGGATCTTAGCTCCCTGACCAGGGTTCTAACCCGCACCCCCTGCATTGGAAGGCAAAGTCTTAACTACTGGACTGCCAGGGAAGTCCCCTAGCTCACGTTTTGAGAGGGAAAATGTATATAACGCTGCTAAATAGTAGCTAACATTTGTTTTTCACAGCCCGTTAAAGAAAGTGCTTCCCAAACCACTGATCTTTATCCCACTCATAAAATCATGAGCAGTGTTTGTTTACTTTTAAACAAACAAAAAATTACATAAATTCCTTTTCAGAAGGAAAACTTTAACAATTAAAATTTAGAATTTTATCAATATTTAAATTATAAATCAAACTTCAGCCATATAGGTATGTTTGCTATGAACAAACTAAGATCATGTGGTCATACTATCAAATGCAAATTCAGAATTATTTGTCATAAATGAATATATTTTTTCAGAAATTAGTTGCTTACAGTTTACAATCCATGATATGGAAAGTTTAATATATTAATTTACCATTTGCCTAAACATAATCTAGAGAAAATTGAATAATAGCAACGAGTAATGGTTCGGTAGTTTTTCTTAAAACAATGTTTCTATATAGATCTATCTTGAGCGTTAGTTGAGTTGTAAAATCAGTAAAAACAACAGTTTTGCTAGAGTTTATAGATAAGTTGACTCATTTTGCCTCCCCAGTCCTCTGTGGAGCAGCTTTCAGAATTGTTAGACTGAAGACCTGGAAAATCCTACATTGTCTATGAAATAGTGATACTGACACACATACACACACACAAACGCACACACAAGTTAATATGATATCAAACTTAGACTACAGCTCACAGATTCTAGAAGGAGTTTCCATGCAGACTTAGATTTAAGGTCTTCTCATTACAAGGAAAGCATCTTTGGTCCTAAAAAGGACAGGAGATTTATCCTCGGTTTGCTGTTGTCTTGTGGAAGGTGACTTAAGAAAACACTGGGAAAGTCATGAGATCATTTTAAAGAAATTATGCATTTTGCAGGGAAGGTAATTTTTGGTTATTTTTAAAATTTAATTTTGTCTAGATTTTATATGTGCTTTCAAATAACTAACTGGAGTGGCTACGTACATCAACAAGACAACTTACACAAAAGAAGGAGGGCAGCTGATGCAGGAATTTCTGAAGCTCACTGGGGAAGCCTAAGTTTAGCCCTGCCAGTGGCTTGCTTCCCCACTCCAGTCACATGACTCCAGGCATGTTAGCAGAGGCCTTTTCACTACGTTCAGCTCTAAGGTGAGTGCCCTTCTAGTAACATATCAGAAGATCAATAACCTTGCACCAGAACTCACATTGTTATCACAGTGGTTCTTGGTGCCCTGTTTGCTTGTTGCCATATATTTCACTGCTGACCTTGTTTTTATTCACAGGTGGTGGTAGTGACCATCTTGGTCCAATAAGTCACTGATTTAGAAGTAAGCAGGATACACATATATCAACACCCAGTGTGTAGAATTTTCTCACCATATCCTAGCTATTGGCATTGCCAATTTTTTGGCCTCTACATAACATTCTGTGTGAGATGATTTGATGACTAAAGGTGAAGCTGGGCTACTAAAAATAGATGTATTGTTACAACATGGAATCAACTCAGAATTTTAAAAACGAAAATGGAAAATCTTGGTAAATTCATTATGAGAGCTATACAGTAATCAAAGTAGATTGACATTACTCTGATTACAGGTTCTTATCTATCTGAGTCCCACTTAGAAATGAATCTTTAAATATATGTTTAGAACTGCACACTTTTTTTTTTGGCTTTGCCGCGCGGCTTGTGGGATCTTTTTTTTTTTTTTTTTTTTGGCTTGTGGGATCTTAGTTCCCCGACCAGGGATTGAACCTGTGCCCTCCGCAGTGAAAGCGTGGAGTCCTAACCACTGTACCGCCAGGGAATTCCCAGAATTGCACACTGTTGTCCAAATGAAACATAGCTTATATCCAGGATTAAAATACCCATAATGTCTGAGGGTTGCAGTGTAATTAAATGATATCCTCAATCTAATTTCTCAACACTTAAGAAGTTCAGGGTGTGAACTACTTAACCTTACTCTGCCATCTGAGAAGCTACGCCGGTCTGGCTGTACTATGCCTGTTTTTCCATTCACAAAATGGCAGGTGGGGAGAGGTGATTCCTTCTGTGTTTCATAAGAAATGGCCTCAGTATAATCATATGTTTTATTTTCAATGCACTAGAAATAGAGAATGGGTCTTTGCCAATTCCTGGACAGTTAATTAGTAAGCTGCTTCCTTGCAATGACTTGGGTGAGAATAGATTAGTTGGCATCAATGCATTCCTGTCCTACAGGGTTGCCAAAGTGGCTACAAAAAAAACACTAGACACCCAATATCTTGTAATAACCTATAATGGAATATAATCTGCAAAAAAGCCTGGTCACTGTGCTGTATGCCTAAAACTAACACAATGTTGTGAATCAACTACACTTCAATTAAAAAAAAGACTAGACAGATTCAAAGAGTTCAGAACACAGTATATTCTTGAGGGTAAACATAAGAGTCTTTTGCCTTCTAATATAAAGTCCACCTCAATCTAGATCATTTGGTTGTAACTCAAACTATGTAGACTAGCATAGAAGTCTAAGAGATTGTCTTTCATTACATTTCTCCACGCACCCCGCATGGTCAGGACCTTCTGCCCGTGAGGATAAGCGATGTGAAGGAAGACAGTGCCAGAATGATTAATTTTCTTTGATTTAAAGTTTAATATTCATTTATTTAAAAAATTAAGCTGCTACCTACATTTGGTAATGTTATATTCTTCCAGTAGTGGTTTCTCACCGCTAAGACACTATTTGTGTGCATAGTCTAAGATTATCAGCAACATTATTTTATAAGTATTTCACTATTGGGATAATATTGCAGACTTTTCTTCCTAAAGCAGTAAAGTACCTTTGGACCAGGTTTTACTGGGTATGTGCTATATATATCTGTCTGCCTATCATAGTTTATATCGATTGAGATGATATGTCCAGTAGTAGAAAGATGCTAATAAAAATGCAAAGGGCAACCTGAGTCCCAGTAAAACAAGGTGAAGTGCTTTGACTGTTGAGTTCATCTGAAGCTGTCAGAATATGTTACACACATCGAGTGTGTCTGCCTCACTTCAGGGGCTTTAGGGAAGTGGGAGGTGCACTTTCACGTACAAGATGTGCCGAGTCCCTACAAACCTAAAATCTAAAAGAAAAGGGTGAGGCTAGAACAAGTTACTCTGATGACATAATTTTGGATAAATGTGGTCTTCATTACTGTATAACGTATTATAGGTTTCTAAAATTTGTCAAAATCAGCCTTTCATGTTGGACCTTTTGAGTTCGGTGGTTCAGTCCCTCATCACTGGAGGCTCCTGGAGTTTGTACAAGCGTGGGTGACTTGGGTCTGTGTTTACATTGCTTCAGCCCCTTCCCCCTGATTCGTTCTCATATTTTCACCTGAGCCCACCTGTGAGTTGGCGTTAAATTGCCACAGACTGAAGCATGAACTGCCCTAGAGATTTAAATCCTAACATTGATTCCTTGCCAGGTGCTAGTTACAAAATCATAACCTGAAATGAAAAGACGGTAAATAGATCAAATAGCTTTTTTTTTCTGTTGCAAATTCGGTTGGCATCTGAATATTTGGATAGATTAGTTAAAAATCCAAATATCTTGGTAATTTAAATATATGACTATATCTTAGTGTTTAAATCACAGCAATGTTTGAGATATAATCCAGCATACCCGCAAACTCATCAACTCTCCTTAGAAGTCTTCAAGACTCCTGTCTGAATCTTTGTTCTGTAATAAAGAAACATTAGTTTAGGATTAACTGAATTTGTGCATTTAATTTATGAATAAAATTTTTTTTTAAGTTTTTAACGACTGTGCAAGGAATAATGTTGGTTATTAACTTGGTAACTTGAATTGCAAAACTATTTTTACATGGAATGCTTATGTTTTTAAGTTGATAGCGTTGCTTAATAGAAGTAACTATTAATTCAATTTGATTAACTTCTTGTTTCCATTATCACCATTTGTGAAACCTGACAGGAATTTTACAAATGAGCAGGGGCTGAGGTGCTTTCTGACTTGTATTAATTTTAAAGGATACATATTCAAAACCTCTTGATCACGTGCAATGGTGCCATGCTAAGTATGCGATGCAGCCACTGAAGATGGCGACCAGTGTGGTTGTAGACGGGCACATGTAGCCACGAGGTACCTCACTCATCCATTCGTCATTCCCAGCTACTTCAGTGGTGATGCCAGAGGGAGGAGACTTGCCTCAGGTGTGACCTGAGCCCGAATCCAGCACCTGTGCCCTGTCGACTAAGAAACGTGCCTTCCTGAGCTGCTTCCTTAACAAAGGTTCATACTCCTTGTGCCTTGTAAGTTGTTTGATGGTAAATGAGGCTTTCTTTAAAGGCAAGTTTTGAGAGTTCCAATAAGAAATAGGTGTGATTTTTTTTGTGATGTTTCAATAGAAAATGGTTCTGAGAGTATGTATTTTGCATTTGCTTAGTACCTGCAGTCTGCTCACCTGAGTCTCTTGACAATCCTGTGGAAGAGATAAGTTAGGCTTTGCTTCTTGCCGACGAGCAAACTGGCCCAGAGAGGTGAATGACTTTTCTTAGGCCGTATGATACAGTGGTTGGCAGAGCCAGATCTAAATTGGAGTTACTGACTTATTTTCTAGCATACACTACCTCCCCATGAAGATAAGTCTTTAAAAAATAATGTTTTAACGTGTGATAACAGATGACCTCAGTGAGAGAGAAATGAGAAAGCTGCTAAATCAACCCAAGTGCAGCCGAGGTTGCTCACTGGTGGAGGGGAGGGAGAAGAGGCCAGCAACACCTGGAAGCACTTGAAGCAGCACCTGAAAGCGGTCCTTGCAACAGGAATCCGACAGGCCTGCTGCTTTCAACTGATGTGATTCCCACAAATGGAAGGAAACGGCAAACTGATGCAGCTTGTATTTGACTTTCAGATTCTCCAACAGTGTTTTTCAACCTGGGAAGGGCCGGACACCCTACAAAGATTAAGGCGGGTGAGAAAGAAACGCTTTCAAAGCTGGACAGCCCTAAAGCCCACGCGAACCGCAAGCTGCTAACAGCAGCGCACGTGACCGCGGGATCTCCACCCACGACCCTGACGTCAGCGAACCTTCCCGTGGTCTTCAGCAAGGACGGGTTCTGCTCTGTGGACAGCCCAGAACTTACTTGAAGAAAGGGTTCTGCTGTTTGAAGAGGTCAGGATAAGTGTTGTCTGAGAGGATGTGAGTGATTCCGTGGCCCCGGAGCCTGCCTGCTCTGACACCTCGGCCTTACCTCATTTCATGTTCAGAGAAAATTCGAGTCTCCGGCTCCACCAAAACCGTACGACACTAGCTCCACCCCTTCAGCCAGAGGCACAGCGCAGTGGCGAGGAGGAACACCTCCAGGGTGGCTGGAGCATCTTCTCCTGACCCTGGCTGCCCTTCCAAGGTGGGTGACGGTATCTCAGTAATCGCTGTGCCAGCTGGGCTTGTGCCAGGACAGTGTAAAAGCCTTTGTTCTCTAAAACCTGTAGCGTATAAGTGGCACATGAGTCCTGTCTTTGCTGCAAGGGTCTGGGGTTCATTCCGTGCTTTTCCTTTGGGTACTGAATTCTGCATTCGGTTAGGAAGCGTCGCATTCAAGTTATTCCTTGTCCCCAGACCTCACTGCCTTCACCTTGCTGCCTGGAACACTCCAAACCGCGCTGGAAGCAGCTACTCCTTTTGTTCCTCAAACTAAGACCAGCGTGATCCTTAGATTCACTGTCGAGAAGTTAGTGTAATCTGGGAACGTGTCATGTGACCTTTAAGGCCCGTTCATGCACGGACCCCAAAATGATTCATTGCTCCACGTATTCTTGGTTATCAGACCACAGGTCAGCAGGGCAGTGTGTGTGCAAAAGGATGTTTGTACACAGGCACCTGAAAAGAGAGGGAAGGAGCCTGGATGAACAAATCAGCTAAGAATCCAAAGCGTTATTTCTAGACTGCTTATGACTAGAAATTTGTACTCATTTCCTTTTTTTCCCCCCAATTTAAAAAATTGTTAGAATACACGTAATATAAAATTTACCATCTTAACCATTCTTAAGTGTACGGTTTGGTGGCATTTAAATACATTCACATTGTTGTGCAACCATCACCACCATCCATCCAGGGAACATTTTTATCTTCCCAAATTGAAACGCTGTCTCTATTCAACACTAACTCCCATATTTCCCCTCCCCCAGCCCCTGGAACCCAGCATTCTACTTTCCTTTTTTTAAAAAATTAATTAATTAATTAATTAATTAATTTTTGGCTGTGTTGGGTCTTCGTTTCTGTGCGAGGGCTTTCTCTAGTTGTGGCGAGCGGGGGCCACTCTTCATCGCGGTGCGCGGGCCTTTCACTGTCACGGCCTCTCTTGTTGCGGAGCACAGGCTCCAGACGCGCAGGCTCAGTAGTTGTGGCTCACGGGCCCAGTTGCTCCACGGCATGTGGGATCTTCCCAGACCAGGGCCCGAACCCGTGTACCCTGCATTGGCAGGCAGATTCTCAACCGCTGCGCCACCAGGGAAGCCCCCGGGCCTGGTTTTTTTAATCCATCAGCCACTCTGTCTTTTGGTTGGAAAATTTAATCCATTTAAATTTAAAGTTATTATTGATAGGTATGTACTTATTCCCATTTTGTTAACTGGTTTCTGGGTGTTCTGTAGTTCCTCTGTTTCTTTCTTCTTCTCTTGCTCTCTCCCTTGTGGTTTGATTACTTTCTTTAGTGCTGTTCTTAGAGTCCTTTCTCATTACCTTTTGTGTGTCTGCTATAGGTTTTTGTTTTGTGGTCACCATGAGGCTCACATATAACAATCTATATTTATGACAGTCTACTTTAAGTTGATAACAACCTAACTTTGAACACATTCTAAAACTCTACATTTTAATTGCCTCCCCCAACATTTTATGTTGTTGAAGTCACATTTTACATCTTTCATCTTGTATATCCCTTAATATTATTGTAGTTATCGTTACTTTTACTACTTTTGTCTTTTAGCATTTATATTAGCTTTGTAAGTGATTAATGCACTACCTTTACCTTTATCAGTGAGAATTATACTTTCATATGTTTTCTTCTTAGTAATTAGAGCTTAAAGTCATCCTTTTAACATTTCTTGTAAGGCCGGTTTAGTGTTGATGAACTCCATTAGCTTTTGCTTGTCTGGAAAACTCTTTATCTCTCTTTCAATTCTGATTGATAACTTTGCCAGGTAGAGTATTCTTGGTTAGAAATTTTTTTCTTTCAGCACTTTGAATATATTGTGCTACTCCTTACTGGCCTGCAAAGTTTCTGCTGAAAATACTGCTGATAGTATTATGGGGGGTCTCGTGCATGTAAAAAGTTGTTTTTCTCTTGCTGCTTTTTTTGGAAGTATAGTAGATTTACAATATTACATTAGTTTCAGGTGTACAGCATAGTGAATACATATTTTTATAGATTATACTCCATTAAAAATTATTACAAAATAATGATTATACTTCCCTGTGCTGTACAATATATCCTTGTTGCTTATCTGTTTTACACATAGTATTCAGTAGTTTCTATAACTTAATCCCATCCCCTAACATGCCCCTCCCCACTCCCCTCTCCCTAGTGGTAACCACTAGTTTGTTTTCTATATCTGTGAGCCTGTTTCTGTTTTGATATATACATTCATTAGTTTTATTGTTTAGATTCCACAAATAAATGACATCATACAGTATTTGTCTTTCTCCGTCTGATTTATTTCACTAAACATAATATTCTCTAGGTCCATCCACATTGCTGCAAATGGCAGTGTTTCATTTTTTGCTTATGGCTGAGTAATATTCCATGTGTGTGTGTGTGTGTATGTATCGTTTATCCATTTGTCTCTTGATGGACACTTAGGTTGCTCTCATATCTCGGCTATTGTAAATAATGTTGCTCTGAACATTGGGGTGCATGTATCTTTTCAAATTAGTGCTTTGACTTTTTTCTGGATAATACCCAGGAGTGGAATTGCCAGGTCATATGATAGTTCTATTTTTAGTTTTTTGAGGAAGCTCTGTACTGTTTTCCACAGTGGCTGCACCAATTTAAATTCTCACCAGTACGAGTTCCCCTTTCTCCACGTCCTTGCCAACATTTGTTATTTGTAGACTTTTTGATGATAGCCATTCTGACAGGTGTGAGGTGATATCTCATTGTTGTTTTGGTTTGCATTTCTCTAATAATTAGTGATAGCATTTTTTCATGTGCCTGTTAGCCATCTGTATGTCTTCTTTGGAAAAATACCTATTCAGGTCTTCTGCCCATTTTTTGATTGAGATGTTTGTTTTTATTGATATTGAGGTGTATGATGTGTTTATATATTTTGGATATTAACCTCTTGTCAGTCATATCATTTACAAATATTTTCTCCCATTCACTAGGTTGTCTTTTCGTTTTGTCAGTGGTTTCATTCGCTGTGCAAAAGCTTTTAAGTTTAATACTTTTCTTTTGCCTTAGGAGACAGGTCCAAAAAATACTGTTATGATTTATGTCAAAGGATGTTCTGCATATATTTTCTTCTAGGACTTGTATGGTTTCAGGTCTTATATTTAGGTTTTTAATTCATGTGAGTTTATTTTTGTATGTGATATGAGGAAATGTTCTAATCTCATTCTTTTACATGTAGCTGTCCAATTTTCCCAGCACCACTTATTGAAGAGACTGTCTTTTTCCCATTGTATATTATTGCCTCCTTTGTCATAGATTAATTGACCATAGTAAGTGGTTTTATTTCTGGGCTCTCTATTCTGTTCTATTGATCAATGTGTCTGTTTTTGTGCCAGTACCATACTATTTTGATTACTGTAGCTTTGTAGTATAGTCTAAAGCCAGGGAGCATGACACCTCCAGCTCTGTTCTTCTTTCTCAAGATTTTTTTGTTATTTGGGGTCTTTTGTGTTTCTATGTAAATTTTAGGATTATTTGTTGTAGTTATGTGAAAAATGTCATGGGTATTTTGATAGGGATTGCATTAAATCTGTAGATTGCTTTGGGTACTATGGCCATTTATTTATTTATTTATTTTTATAGCTGTTTCAGCTCTTTTTTTTTTTTTTTTTAATTAATTAATTTATTTATTTATGGCTGTGTTGGGTCTTCGTTGCTGTGCGAGGGCTTTCTCTAGTTGTGGCGAGTGGGGGCCACTCTTCATCGCGGTGCGCGGGCCTCTCACTATCGCGGCCTCTCTTGTTGTGGAGCACAGGCTCCAGACGTGCAAGCTCAGCAATTGTGGCTCACGGGCCTAGTCGCTCCGCGGCATGTGGGATCTTCCCAGACCAGGGCTCGAACCCGTGTCCCCTGCGTTGGCAGGCAGACTCTCAACCACTGCGCCACCAGGGAAGCCCCTCAGCTCGTTTTTTAAAATTTATTTTATTTATTTTTGGCTGTGTTGTATCTTAGTTGCAGCACGTGGGATCTTCGTTGAGGCATGTGAGATCTTTTGTTGCAGCACGTGAGCTCTTTGTTGCGGTGCGCAGGCTTCTGTCTAGTTGTGGCGTGCGGGTTTTCTCTTCTCTAGTTGTGGCGCGCAGGCTCCAGAGCACGTGGGCTCTGTAGTTTGCGGCATACAGGCTTTCTAGTAGAGGTGCACGAGCTCAGTAGTTGTGGTGCGCGGGCTTAGTTTGCTCTGCAGCATGTGGCATCTTAGTTCCCTGACCAGGGATCGAACCCGTGTCTCCTGCCTTGTAAGGTGGATTCTTTACCACTGGACCACCAGGGAAGTCCCAGTAGGATGGCCATTTTAACAATATTAATTCTTCCAATCCAAGAGCACAGGGTATCTTTCCATTTCTTTGTATTATCTTCAGTTTTCTTCATCAGTGTTTTATAGTTTTCAGAGTATAGGTCTTTCACCTCCTTGGTTAAGTTTATTCCTAGTTATTTTATTCTTTTTGATGCAATTTTAAATGGGATTTTTTTTGGCTTTCTCTTTCTGATAGTTCATCATTAATGTATAGAAAAGCAACAGACTTCTGTATATTAATCTTGTAACCTGTAACTTCACTGAAATCATTTAGTGGTGGAGACTTTAGGGTTTCCTATGGATAGTATCATAGCTTCTGAAAATACTGACAGTTTTACTTCTTCCCTTCCAATTTGGATACCTTTTATTTCTTTTTTTGGGTCAGATTGCTGTGGCTAGGACTTCCAGTACTATGTTAAATATAAGGGGTGAGAGTGGGCATCCTTGTCTTCTTCCTGGTTTTAGGGGAAAAGCTCTTAGCTTTTCACCATTGAGTATGATGTTAGCTGTGGGTTTGTCATAATGGCCTTTATTATGTTGAGATATATTCTGTCTGCAACTTTGATGAGAGATCATGAATGAATGTTGCACTTTGTCAAATGCTTTTTCTGTGTTTATTGAGATGATCATGTGATTTTGATCCTTCCTTTTGTTAATATGGTGCATCTCATTGATTGATTTGTGGATATTGAACCATTCTTATGTCCCTGGAATAAATCCCACTTGATCATGGTATATGATCCTTTTGTATATTGTTGTATTCAGTTTGCTAATACTTTGTTGGGAATTTTTGCATCTATATTCATCAAAGATATTGGCCTGTAATTTTCTTCTTTTGTATTGTCTTTGTCTGGTTTTAGTGTCAGGGTGATGGTGGCCTTGCAGAATGAATTTGGGAGTGTTCAGTCTTCAGTTTTTTGGAATAGTTTGAGAAGGATATGTATTAGCTCTTCTTTATATGTTTGGTAGAATTCCTCTGTGACACTGTCTGGTCCTGACTTTTGTTTGTTGGCAGTTGTTTTTTTTTTTTTTTTTTTTTTTACTACAAATTCAATTTCACTATTAGTATTTCACAGATTGTCTATTTCTTCCCGGTTCAGTCTTGGAAGACTGTATATTTCTAGAAATGTATCCATTTCTCCTAGGTCGTCTTATTTGTTGACATGTGAGTATTCTTAGTGTTCTCTTATGAAGTTTTGTATCTGTGTTATTGGTTATTTCTCCTCTTTCGTTTCTTTCTTTTTTGCCTGTATTTTTATTTATTTCCTCTCTGATCTTTATTATTTCCTTCCTTCTGCTGACTTTGGTCTTTGTTTGTTCTTCTTTTTCTAATTCCTTTCGCTGGTAGGTTAGGTTGTTTATTTGAGATTTTTGTTTGTTTCTGTATCACTTTAAACTTCCCTTTTAGAACTGCTTTGGCTGCATCCTATGGATTTTGGAAAGTTGTGTTTTTATTTCCATTTGTCTTGAGGTATTTTCTGAATTCCTCTTTGATTTCTTCATTGACCCAATGTTTTTTTAGTAGCATGTTGTTTAATCTCCACATGTCTGTGCTTTTCCTATTTTTTGTCCTGTGATTGATTTCTAGTTTTATACTGTTGTGGTCCAAAAAAAATGTTGATATAATGTCTATCCTTTTAAATTTGTGACACTTTTTTGTGGCCTAGCATTTGATCTGTCCTCAAAAACGTGCCATATGCACTTGAAAAGAATGTGTATTTTTCTGTTTTTGGATGGAATGTTCTGTAGATATCTATTAAGGTCAACTGGTCTATTGTGTCATTTATAACCACTGTTTCCTTATTGATTTTCTGTCTGGATGAAATATTCATTGATGTAAGTGGGTTGTTAAAGTACACTATCATTATTTTATTATTGTCAGTTTCTCCTTTTATATATTTCAGTATTTCCTTTATATATCTAGAAGCTCCTATATTAGGTGCATTTATGTTAACAAATGTTATATCCTCTTTTTTTTTTATAAATTTATTTATTTTAGTTTTGGCTGTGTTGGGTCTTCGTTGCTGCACACAGGCTTTCTCTAGTTGCGGCGAGCAGGGGCAACTCTTTGTTGTGATGCGCGGGCTTCTCATTGCGGTGGCTTCTCTTGTCGTGGAGCACAGGCTCTAGGTGCGCGGGCTTCAGTAGTTGTGGCACTTGGGCTCAGTAGTGGTGGCTTGCAGGCTCTAGAGCGCAGGCTCAGTAGTTGTGGTGCACAGGCTTAGTTGCTCCGCAGCATGTGGTATCTTCCCGGACCACGGCTCGAACCCATGTCCCCTGCATTGGCAGGTGGATTCTTAACCACTGTGCTGCCAGGGTAGTCCCTATATCCTCTTCTTGTGTTGATTCCTTTATCATAATAAAACACCCTTCTTTGTCTTTTGTATAGACTTTGTTTTAAAGTCTGTTTTGCCTGATATGAGTATTGTTACCCCACCTTTCTTGACATTTCCATTTGCATGCAATATCTTTTTCTATCCCTTACTTTCAGTCTGTGTGTGTCTTTAGCTCTGAAATGAGTCTTTTGTAAGCAGCATACAGATGGGTCTTTGTTTTTTTGGCTGTGCTGTGTGGCATGTGGAATCTTAGTTCCCAGACCAGGGATCAAACCTATGCCCCCTGCAATGGAAGTGTGGAGTCTTAACCACTGGACTGCCAGGAAGTCCCTAACCAACCTATGACTTTTGATTGGTGCATTTAGTCCATTGACATTTAAAGTGATTACTGATAGGAATGTACTTATTGCCATTTTGTTACTTGTTTGCTGATTGTTTTTGTAGTTCTTCTCTGTCTTCCTTTAGTTTCTTCCCTTGTGGTTTGATGATTTGCTTTAGTGTTCCTTTCTCTCTAGTTTTTCTGCATCTATTGTAGGTTTTTGATTTGTGGTAACCATGGGGTTCATATATTTTGACCTATAACTATATCTACCTGTTTTAAACTTGTAGTCATTTAAGTTCAAAAAGATCTAAAAGATTCTTCTGAAAGAGCTACATTTTTTTTACTTTCACATGTTATGAGTTTTTGATGTCATATTTTACATCTTCATGTTTATCCCTTAACTGTTTATTATAGTTCATTTTACAATTTTTTGCTTTTTAATCTTTGTACTAGCTTATTGAAGTGGTCAATCCACAGCCTTTAATATACATTTGACTTTACTAGTGGGATTTTTCCTTTCCTATGGATTCTTTGTTCTTGTAGCCTTTTGTTTTCCGCTTAGAAAAGACCCTTTAGCATTTCTTTTAGGGTCAGTTTAGTATTGATGAACTCTTTTTGTTTTTGCTTATCTGAGAAATTCTTGATCTCTCCCTCAGTTCTGACTGGTTATTTTGCTGGGTAGAGCATCCTAGTTTGTAGGTTTTTCCCTTTCAGCACTTTAAATATATCATGCCCTTCCATTCTGGCCTGCAAAGTTTCTGCAGAAAAATCAGCTGATAGCCTTTTGGGAGTTCCCTTGTATGTGACTCTTGGTTTTTCTCTTGTTGCCATTAGAATTCTCTCTTTATCTTTAACTTCTGCTGTTTTCATTATGACACGTCTTTGTGTGGGTGTCTTTGGGTTCATCTTGTTTGGGACTGTTCTTCCTGTACCTGAATATCTGTTTCCTTCTGCAGGTTTGGGAAGTTTTCAGCCATAATTTCATCAAGTACATTTTGACCCCTTTCTCTCTCTCTTCTCCTTCTGGGACCCTATAATTCAAATGTTGCTATGCTTGATGTTGTCCCAAAGGTCCCTTAAACTGTTTTCTTTTTTATGTTTTTCTCTTTCAGCTGTTCTGAATGAGTGATTTCCATTATTCTGTCTTCCAGATCACTTAGTATTCTTCTGTATCACCTAGTCTGCTGTTAATTCCTCTTGTGTATTTTTCATTTCAGTTATTGTATTCTTCAGTTCTGAGGGGTTCTTTTAATATTTTCTAGTTCCTTGTTAAATTTGTCATGTGTTCATCTATTTTTTTCAGTCAGTATTCTTATTCCCAATGCTGTGAACTCTTCATCTGGTAAATTGTTTATCTGTGTTACATTAGTTGTTCTCACAAGGGTTTTTGTGTTCTTTCATTTGAAACAAATTCCCGTCTTCTCATTTTGCTTATCGTTCTCTGTCTCTATGAAACTAGATGAAGCAGTTACCGATCCCAGTCTTGGAGGGGTGGCCTTGTGTGGGGATGTCCCGACACAGTCTGCGTGTGCCAGCTGCTTTGCTGGGAGAGCTGGATCTGACGTGAGTGTGAGTCACATCTTCCCCCAGGGTGTGCTGGCAGCTACCACCTTGGTAGGAGGTGGGGCTGGAAGTGGAGGTGGCAGAGTCAGGTGTGAGCTGGGGCCACTCCTCTGCTCAGTGGCCAGCACCACCTTTCAGGGGTGAGGCGGGTTCCCAGACCCTGAGGGTCAGTCTGAGCTGGTTCGTTTCCTGTAGGTGCGTGCCCTCCCCTCCGAGTGTCAGCACCTTTGCTCCAGAGGGGAGCATACTGGAGTGGGCGCCCAGGGCTTGCTGGGGGGTGCCCGAGCGTCACGGGCACCAGTCACAGTTGCAGCCAATCCTGACCTGCTGTGAATGCCAGTAATAGCCATCCTCGCCCTGTTCAGGTGCCGTGCTGGGTTGAGTCAGCTCTGGCTCCTCAACCAAGCACTCTCCTCGGCTGCAGCGGCCTTCACCCTCCCGAGGGGCTGCACCACAGAGCAGGAGGGGCTGCAGGGGGAGCTCAGTGTGGGCCGGGGCGTGGCCCCGGTTGGTTGTGGAAACTGACCAGAGCCCAGGCAGTTTCTGTCTGCTTCCTCCACCTTGCCCCGGGAGCGAGCAAGCATGTGTCCACTCTTCACGAGTGGAGTCTAGGTTTGTCACATCCCCACTGCTGGTTCCACTGGTTTTCAAACCAGCTTAAGGGGACTTGTCCTCCTCGCGTTGGGCCCCAGGGCTGGGGTGCCCAGATGTGGTTCCAGCTGCTCACTCCCCAGGGAGGGTCTCCGAGTCAGGGTAATGCCCCTCCTCCTTTGTGTCCCCTCCCAGGGGCGCAGGTCGCGACCTGATCGCTTCTCCCTGCTTCCTGCTCAGCCCTGTGGGGCTCTGTCTTACAGCCTTGGTTATAGAAGAATCCTTCTGCAAGTTTCCAGTGAGAATTGCTCCACATATAGATATATTTTTGATGTGTTTGTGGGGGGAGGTAAGCCCCGTGTCCTCTTCCTCTTCCATCTTGATCTCCTCTGGAAAAAGCTTTTTTAAAAAATTGTATTGAGGTATATAGTTAATTTACAATGTTGTGTTTAATTTCTGCTGTACAGCAAAGTGACTCAGTTATACATATATACATTGTTTTTCAGTTCTTTTCCATTATGGTTTGCCACGGGATTTTGAATATAGTTCCCTGTGCTCTACAGTAGGACCTTGTTGTTTATCCGTGGCAGTAGCTTTTAAAGTATAGAAATATGTAGTCTTGTGGGACTGCTGCGGAGGCCTTGCTGGCCACCAGACAGGCGATCTGAGGTATCCCCTGGGCAGTAGTTGCAAAAGCTGGGGCTCTAGACGAGTTTATAAGCTCCTTTCTGGAAGCTACTGGTGAGCGGGAGTGAGGCAGAGGGGGCGCATAGGATGGTGTCCCAGCCCGCGTGCCCTGAGAGCACCGCTGTTCCAGGGCCTCGGGCTGAGCACACCTGGAGCCTGGCCCTCAGGCCGAAGCTCCGGGGCAGGAAGCAGGCCTCTTTCCCGGAGAGAGTCGGGGTGTGTGCCGCTGTGGTGTCTGCGCCCTGTCCTGGGGTGGGACCCCGCCAAGAGCCGTCTCTGACCGTCACAGTCCTGTGGGCCCGGGAGCACCAGCCCACTGGCCGCCAGAGCCGGGGGTTCACGGGCATCCCGGGGCAGCAGCTGCAACAGCGGGACGCCAGCGGCGTGTAGGAGCTCCCCCCGAGCCGTGCGCTCTGGGCGTGCTGGAGTGAGGACGCGAACGCCCCCCTCTCGAGGCTTCTGGAAAGGTCTGCGCTCAGCCCTTAGATGTCGTGTGTCATTAGACGCCCGTGCCTCAGGCTCCAGCCCCGCTGCTGAGCCGGTAGGGCCTCCTTCACGGGAAGGCTGAGCTCCTGGGCCTGCCGCCTCTTGCTGCGCCCTGAGGGTGGTCGCTGTCTGAGACCCCGCCTCCACTGACTGCGGTCCTGGGGGGCCTGCCCGTGTGAGGCCCACTGGCAACGGGAGCCGGGTGACGCGGAGGTGTCCCCTGGACAGCAAACAGGCCTCTGTCTCACAAAGATGGGCGAACGTTTTGGTCTGTTATCTGTGCGGTGCCCTGGGTCGTAGCCTGCCAAGAACTCTCTCCAACGTTACAGTCCCAGGGGACCCAGAAACGCAAGCCCGCGCCGCTCAGAGCCAGCTGATCAAGGGGCGTCCCCTGGGCCGAAGCCTCAAAAACCAGGCCCCCGACGTAGGGGCCGGGGCACTGGCGTGTGTAAGAGCTCCCCTCCCAGAGGTGCTGGTGCTGTGGGCGTGGCAGAGCGGTGAAGACGTGCACCCTCGCCGGAAACAGGAAAGATGATGGAGCTTGCTGGCTCTCGCGAGGCAGAGAGAGAGTGCCAAGATGGCTCCCACAGAGGAAAAAAGGAGAAAGGTCTAAATTAACAAACAGGTCACCCCCAGCTTTAGCAAGCGGGAGCACAGCGGCAGCGCTAGCGCCCTGTCCCTGGAGAGTGTCCCACCAGGCCTGGCTCCTTGGGCTGAGGCTCTGAGATCAGCCGCTGAGCCTCTGCCGTCAAGTCTGGGCCCTGGGCTGAGTGAGCCTGCGTGTCAGGGCGCCTCTGGGCTTCCTGCAGCCCTCGGGGTCTCGCGGACGCGGGGCTGGGTGGGCTGCAAACCAGATGTTTTGGGGACTCGTCTCTCGCCGGGGTGCCCTTTGTGGGGCACAACCTTTGGCTCCTCAGGGAGAAGCTCCGGGTTTGTGCTTTCCTCCCGGTGGTGGGCAACTGTGCCAGGGGTGGGTTTATGGGGAGACTGTGTCAGCCTCTCCCGCCCGCTTCCAAGTGGCTCTTGTCTCGTTTGTCAACGTGAGGTAGCCGCTCGGCTAGTTTAAGGTCTTTTTCAGAGGAGATGGTCGCACCTGCAGCTGTAGACGCGTGTCTGGAGGAGGTGAGCTCAGGGTCTTCCTGCGTCACCCCTCTGGGTCCTGATGGCTGCAGTTTGGGGCATCAGTTTGGCAGCGTTTCAGCTTTTTTTTTTTTTTTTCCTGCTGTACTTGCAACTTTTCCGTGTGATTGTTTCCAAAGAGAAAGAGAACTTCAAAAATGTTCATACCCTTTGATTCAGTGATTTCATCTAGGAATCTATCCTAAAGAAATAATCAGAAATCTAAGCCACGATTTATATATAAAGCTTCCATACTTTTTATAATATAAACACTGTAAGTAACCCAGTATCTCAGGGCCTTTGTGCTTGTCGTGCGTCTACACTGTGTTACTGCAGTGCTGAACTGTCTAGATGCCTACGGGGCCATCTTTCTTCAGGGGTTGTATTTTTGAGAGTCACACTTTGTGAAGCACTTTCTGGATAGTTTGGGTTGGTACCCTTGAAGACAAGGGGGAAGGAAATGGCTCTGTGGGTAGAAATCTAGGTTCAGTATTTGAAGATGTCTGATGTGCACTTCTGAATGGGCTCAGATACTTGTGGCGTTTCAGGGCTCCCGCCTGAACACCCAAAGAGCCCGAGTGGAAACAGGTGCAGGGGAGGCTTCCGACAGCACCAGGTCTGTGCAGGGGCAGGAATATGAACGTTGAGCCGGAAGCCTCGACTTAGTCTCCGTTGGCCTTGTACAGCCGGCGACTGGCCTCGCTCAGCAGGGCAGTGAGGTAGGCGTTGTGAGGGCCGTGAGGGGTCCCGTCGTCGGCTGGTAAAGCTGCTCAGGTGAGTGGGGACGAAGCGTCTGTACGGAGGGAACAGCTGCAGTCGGCAAGCGGAGGCTTGTCCTGGGGTCACAGCGTTTCTCACAGTGCGGTCCCAGCAGCGCCATTTCCGCGCTCCCAGCAGGGGGTCGTCCACGGGGGTCTAATCCGTTGCCAGCGGCCCCGGGAGACGCTGTTTCCGTCACCCCCACCCCACCGCCAGCCTGAGGGTCCACAGGGACCTCCAGGTTCCCTGCCAAAGTGTCTTCACTCTGCCAGGCGTTTGAAACAGAGGAGATTTCACGTGGGGAACTGATTACAGCTGCCCCCCAACCCACCGCCAGCCGGGGCTGGTGGAATAGAACAGGGGTGATGACCAGTTGGGCTATAGAGGCAGGAAGCCAGGTGACGAGGACGGGAATGCCGGAGAGGCTGCCCTTCCTCCCACCTGCCAGAGACCGCATGGGGGCCGGTGTCTCGGGGTCCAGCGCTGTGGCCGGCACGCTTCTCCTTCGGCACCACAGAGCGTGGGAGGGCGGGCCTGCCTCCGAAGAGCGGAAGGTGAGCCACTAGCAACGTAAGGTGTTGTCAACTCACCTCAGGTTGCGGCACTGCTGCCAGGCAGCCGGTGTGATACGTCCCTCTTCACTGCCAAAGCCCCAGTTTTGTTTGGGTGGCCAGTCCTCCCATCATGGTGAAGACGGACTCCACATCCAGGGTCCAGGCCCACTGCCCTGGCTAGTGCTGGATTTGGAGCGTCATGTGGCCTGGAGCTCCACCATCTACCCGTGTGGACAAAGCTGGCCTTTTCTCACGTCTAGGAAGGTGTCACCAGTCCTGGCGGGTGAGTGTCCTAAGTTAGGGAGCAGTAAGTTACTGCCGACCCCAAGTATGCGTTCTCATTTACTGTGTTTATTTAATGCATATGTGTTCTTTGATCTTAATTTGTACCTGAACCTAGATTTATAGTCTGAGAACTTTCACATTGCACAGCGCAGGGCTGGGAAAATCGGGCTCTGCGTGGTTCACCTGCAAGGTCAGACTGATCCCAGCCCCGAGCTGCGGCCGCAGTGGGATGATGTTTCGTCAGCACTAAACATCCTGACCACGAACGTAGCCTTTCCTGCGTTTTGAACCCGAGTTCAACCTGGGATATTGACACGGGGCCGGGATGGTGGGAGTGGAAACCACGCAGCCCCTGAGGGAGCAGAGAGGGTGAGCAGACAAATTAGGAAGAACGTACAGGAGTACAGGGAGTGCACTTCGTTCCTGTCCAAGAAAGTTTCCATAATAACCACACCTGTCGCACGCCGGGGAGCCTGACCCCTGACCCCTGACCCCGGGGCATGAGGAGGAGCCGGGGCGAGTGTGAGGCAGAGGAAGGTGGGCCGTGGTTAGGGTAAGCTGGCTGCTGCCGAGGACGGCTGGGTCTCCCAAACAGGCTGCCATTCTAGCGGCATTCAGTTCTCTAAGGTGCTTTTAAACACAGAAATCATGATTCTGAAGAAGGGAAGCGAAACGATGCTTAGGGTCAGTGGCCCAGAACAGGGAAATTTCCCTTTGATATTTTCTACCTGAGTGATCTTGGTATGAGCAGCCCTCTAGTTTAATTCTTGATGTCACTTGCGCTGGATGACAGATCCTGGAACTACTATTGTTAGATGGACTGGTTTATGGCTCAGTCCAGAATGATTCAAGGAGAGTGGTGTTTTTCCTCAGTGGGAACTGTGTGGATGAATGTTGCATTTCTTTTCTAATAAATTTATTTATTTACTTATTTTTTGGCTGCATTGGGTCTTCGTTGCTGCTCGCGGGCTTTCTCTAGTTGCGGAGAGCAGGGGCTACTCTTTGTTGTGGTGTGTGGGCTTCTCATTGCGGTGGCTTCTCTTGTTGCAGAGCACGGGCTCTAGGTGCACGGGCTTCAGTAGTTGTGGCTCGCGGGCTCTAGAGGGCAGGTTCAGTAGTTGTGGTGCACGGGCTTAGTTGCTCCGCGGCATGTGGGATCTTCCCGGACCAGGGCTCGAACCCATGTCCCCTGCATTGGCAGGTGGATTCTCAACCACTGCGCCACCAGGGAAGCCCCGAATGTTGCATTTCTGGAAGCAGATAGATGGGGCGGGAAAAGTACTGGATGTCAAAAAATATGGGTGTGAATTATGGCTCTGAAAATTACCACGTGATCCTGGAAATATCAGTCTACCTTTTACTTCCTCGTTTTAAAAAGTAATGTTAAAAATTTACAATATCCTCCTTCTGGTTTTGTTTTTATTCATAGCAGTTACTGGCAAACAAATTATTACATCTTCTACTGATTTATCATCTGTTTCTAAAGTATAAGGTCCGTGGAAACATTTGTATGCTCACACTCAGTAAATAAAAAAATTAAGAGAATATAACAACCTCTGAACAAAGAGCTTATGCTGGTTTAGGAGACAAAACACAGAAAACCAAAACAGCAACCTGAGGACACTGAGGAGGGTTTGCGGTGCTTCCCTGGAGTCCTGGTAGCTGGTCTGTAGAAGCTGCTTCTCACCTGTGGCCTGGGCTTCGGTGGGGCTCATGTGAAGAATGTAACTTGGTCCTGGAGCAATAAGGCAGACAACTCAGTGTGCCATGGAACACCTGCGGTCTTGCTCAACAGATCACTGGGGTCTACTAGAAGCGAGACTTGTGTGAAAAGAGCTCTTCCCCTGGCACATTAGCTTGGGGTCAAGAGGGTTCAGGCTAAGAAATGTGTTTGCTTTCAAAGCCCCCTGGGGAAGGGAACGTGGAAAATGGCACTTGTTTCCTAGGCTGAGGACGCCAATGGTGAATCATTTTGTTTGCTTCTTATTAACATGACAACAGTTTATGCCATTCCTTGGACGTGTTGTTCAGTAATGCAAAGTTCTCAGTCCCTGAAAGTTATCTTTTTGTGAAGATAAAGAAGAAAACAAAATAAGTGAGGAACCATAGGAGGGAAAAAGAATTTGTATATTGACTTGGGACGTGTTTGGGATAAGAAATACTTAGGAGACTGATGTCAGAGGCAGAAAGGAGGAATAGGTGTAGCTGGAATAAAAAGTAAACCACAGAACAGTATTTCTGCCCATCAGGAAATACTTTTTGCAGGCTACCTGATATTAGGGTCTCCGTACCAGCATTATCCAGGTATCTCTGCGACTTGCAACAAGACCCCGCTCCCTGTCTCTGGCTACTTTGTGTAAAACTGTGAGATACTATATAACCTCACTGATTCGTGGACAGGGTCTCCTTATCAGCTGAAAGGCTGGCCCTCCTGAGATGTCACAGGCTCTGGGGCTGGCAACGTGCATTACTACAAGGTCAAGGGACCTGCGGTCCCTGGCTGGTCAGCCAGGTATCTGCCCCTGCACGTCTGACTCCATCACAGGAGCTACCTCAGAGCACGTATCCAGCTTCAGCACCTGCCTGCCTCAGCTCCACCTCACAGGCTGCGGGGGTGACTGTCCCAACGCTCGAGTCCCCCCAACTCTAAATGCAAAAGGGCCGACTGCAGCTCAGCAGCGTCAGTGAGGGGATTCAGCGAGGTGGTACACACTGGTAAAGCTGAGACAGCTGCGCCTCTTTCTTCCAGGAGTTATTGGTGTTTGCTGCTGTCACCGTGACATTTGTAATTTACTGAAGGAGTAGATCTTGATGTATTATGCATTTAGTAATGTCAATGATGATAAAGTGTTAATGGAGATTTTGCAAACCAGGGTATATTATTTTGAAAAAGCTGTATAGTAAGTATTCAGAAAAGCTTTCTCAAAAGGACTTCAAAAGTAGGTTCTGGACCTACGACACATCTATCTCCTATCAAATATGAGTATAATTTGGTTATCTGAAATGCCCTACTACCTGCTTGGTTATCTGAAATGCCCTACTACCTGCTTCCCATCTGTAAAATGGGCTACTACTACTCGCCTGTGGAGGAAGTGTGAGGGTTACGTGAAAAACAAAAAAATAAGGCTCACGAGAGGCACTTGGTCAATATTAGGTACTTCATCCTGAGGCTGAGTTTATCTCTGCTGATCGTTAACAGACATTCTCTCCAGTATTCAGAACACAGCTGAAAGCAGCAAAGAAAAAGTTTTTATTCTTTGATATAAAAGAAAACTTTAATGTGTATACAACATAGTTTTTTTTGTCCTTTTTTTTTTTAAAAAAGAAAATTGCAGAAATATAGACCTGGGTAGAAAAATACACTCAAGCAGCTGCTGAAGACAATTCATAACTCCTAAAATTATGAACAATAGCACACAAATCTCAGCATAAGCCTTTTTTTCCTTTAAAAAATTATTCACATTTACTTAAAAAACACACCTAGTTATTTGACAAGATATTCAATAACCAGCAATAACTTAATAAAAGAACATTTCCTTTGTGATAGTAAGTTAGCATAAGAGTTTTGGTTCTACAATACTTGTCATAGTAAAAAAACACTTCTGACTCCTGGTGCCCAAAAATGCTCGTACAGTTCATTGGAGCCCATAAATTTGGGGGTCCTAGACCTCAAAGGGGAGCATCTTTGGTCTTCCCTGTACTTAGGACCAAAACAGACAGTGATCCTGGCATACAAATAACAAAAACAAAGGTGCAGGAGACCACAACTACTCAATAAAAGCTATTTATGCCCAATAAATAGTTTCCAAGAGAAAAATAATTTGCTTTTCACTTAATGAATTCAGGAGAAATGAACACATTGAGACACACTGTTTTCCACCTGTTATCAACCTGCCATCCATAAAGTCAGTTCTGCCACTACCAGCAGGGGGTGCCTGACCACAGGAGAAGCGGCCACGTAGTTTCCCAAAAGGCAACCTACAAAAATACGTTTACCTGTATTTACATGAAAACTTTTTTGGGTGAAAGTTTAGTTTTCAAAGTACAAGTGTAACATTTTCTCCTCGACACTGGATTCAAGTAGAAAATACAGGTCATATAAAGTTTGATTGGCTGAAACATGAATAAACCTTTAAAATTACTAAATAAGTGAATATTGCTAGAATACCAAAGGAAGTGACAATGAATTTAATCTGTGTTAAAAATCTTTACATTCCATGTGACTTGTTATTTAAAGTCAAAGATCACAGAACCCACAAATCCAAGTGACTGACCTTTCGAAGTCCTGTGTGAAGTGCTGGAAACACTTCACAAACTGCCCTCAGGGTCACAATCCACAGGAACAGACTGGTTTTTACCTCAGAGTAAATGCTGGCTTTTGATCACAGATGGTACTGGTGAGCTGTGCCTTCCACTCCCTTCCCAAAATTAAATTCACCTCAAAGGCTAAAAACAGGCCACCTCTGACGGCCTCACAAAACTGCCTGTCGGGGCGAGTCCGCCACCGTGGCCACCATGACCACTTCACACTATGTGAGACAGGACTGCAAACAGTGCAACGTTCTGAAATTCATCCTCTACCGCCATGCTTATTATTATTCCAGGTGTGGGTGCATTTGCTCTTGAAAACCAGCCTCTACCTACCTTCCTGCCACGTCCCATCTTCATAGCCTCTGGCCCGTCAGCAGAATCAGTGCAAGTCGGCAGGAAGCACAGTGAAAACATGAATTCGACTATTTTAAAAAAGTAATGTTAAAGCTTCATTTTAAAAAGTATATTTTTAAAATTTAAAAATGAAGTATTTTCTGCACTTGGTCAGATCCTTTCTACCACTTGACAAAGGTGCGACTCTCACCCAGCCTCGTACAGACGGTGCATGAGTATGTATTTTACGTTCTTTGGAGAAATTCTACAAAAATACAATATTCTTTTCTCTCCATAAGTTGAAATAAAGAGTAGGGCTGTGGGAGAAAAGGGAGGGATAAGTAAAAACAACAAAAAAGAGGCGTGCAGTATACAATTTTTTCTTATTTTAAGACTGGAATAAAACTTTAAGAAGAAGGAAGTATTTCCCCTCGGGAAACTGACCTGTCGGACGCCTGGCCCTACAGGGTGACTGCCGGCCCGTGCTCCTCCACCCCTCCGGGGGGCAGGGCCAGGCTGTGGCGGGGGTCGGACCGGAGGGAGCTGAGCAGCCTCTGGACGCTGCCCTCCCGCCCAGGGCTGTGCAGGCCGGGCACCAGGCCAGCGCCGTTGACCCGAGCGAGGCTGCCTGGTGGCGGCCTGGGTACCAGCCGGGGCTCCAGGACGCCCTCGAGGACCACGTCGGCCTCCTCGTCGCTCTCCATCTCGTCAGGGGGCAAGTTCTGCAGGACGTGGGCTGCAGGCAGGCTGTGGCGGCTGGCCGTGCTGTCTGAGGAGCGGCCGGAGCTGCTCAACGCACGGCTGCCACGCACCACGTTGTTCCTCTGGTTGGCCGGCTTGACCGTGACGATGAGGTTGTGGCTGTTGGCGATCATCATGTCCGTGACCTGGTCCAGCGTCTTCCCGGCCACCTCAATCCCGTTCACCTCCAAGACCTCGTCGTCCACGGCCAGCAGCCCAGTGCTCTCGGCCAGGCCGCCGGGCACCATGCGGGAGATGAAGATGCCGGGCACCTTCTCCAGCCCCTGCGGGGCCACGCGCACGCTCGTGCCGTCGCGGATGTAGAAGCCCAGCGGCTTCTGGCAGCCATGCCGGTACAGCCTCACACGGCGGTGCGTCTCGGGGAGGATGTCCACGTCGATGATGGAGGACACGGGGCGGAAGTCGTGGGGCAGGCCGATGTGCAGGTGTGTGCGCCGGCGAGGGCCGTCCTCCCGCAGGGCCAGGGGGCGCCGCCGCCTGGACAGCGAGCCCACCCCGAAGCTGCAGTGCTCGGCCTCTTCTGGAAGAGCACAGAGGAGTCGGTCAGAGGAGAGACCCCGCGGGCAACAGGGAAGCACAAGTCAAACAGCGTCGAACACCCGGAGCCTGAGGCTGGCCGTCCAGGTAAGGCCTGGCCTTCTGCAGCTCACCTTCCCACCGCTTCTCTGACTTGTGATGTGACCCCAGGGAAGTCTGAGGCAATGGGCAAATCAAACCATGTAAAGAACTGACTGAAACACAAGTCTCCCACACACGCCCAGGAGCTGAATGGTCGATTCATTTTGTCACACTTCAGTTTTTGGGAAAGTCTCAACCTCCTGGATGATATGCAGACACAGTGCAGTAACTTTATGGGTTGTTTTGCTGAGCCCACAGCAATCCTGGCCTCAGGTGAGCTGGCCCAACAATATTCACCAGGTAAGTGTTTGATGCCAAGTTCAAGCACAATCACCTCCTTAACATTAGCTCTCCAGGCAACCAACAGAATGGTTGAAAGGTTAAGAGAATTAACAATAGATGAAAGGTTGAAAAGTGCCTGACTGGATTCTGCAGCGACAGTGGAGCGGGAAGTACCAGGGACGTCTCCCAGCCTGGACCACAACCGCAGGGGCAGAATCTGTCTGATGTAACTAATCTGGAACTCGAGAGTCTGTTGAAGGCTCAACTTCCAGGGGAAGAAATGGATGGTAATTGCAGTCAATTTTGCTCAGTTTCAACTCTTAGCACAGTAGCAGCTACCTAGCTCACCCCCAGCACCCTGGGAGGCAGCTGTGCACTGTTCCCGGAGAGTTTGTGGGCCAGGGTGGGCAAAAAGGACCCTGCTCTCCAAACATCAGGCATCTGTGCTCTGATTATGGACTGCTACTTCTGATCACAAAGGTGTAGACAGAGGTAGGTGGCTATTGCACCTCCCTGCATTGTTGCAAGCCCCTCCCCTTCTACCTGAAGGGACGTCCAGGAGAGTTAAAAGGACTGTCACCCTTTCTCTCCCTTCATTTTTCACCTTTTCTCATTTTGGGAGCCAGACCTTAAAGTCTAGGACATTGAAAACAACTGCATATATGGGGAAAGAAGTGACTGCGCATGCTCAAGGAAAGACTCAGAAAGGAGCTTAGAAGACCTTAAGTTCACACCTTAATGTTGATACTCAGCAAAGAGCCTCCAACAATTAAAAAAAAAACCCACCCCAAAACAGTAACAAAAACCCAGCAAACCCTGGGGAAGGGGTAGAATCTGATTTCCAGAGCTACCGTGTTATTAGATTAATTTCCAGTGTTCAACAACAACAACAAAAGTCACAAGACGTACACAGAAACGAGAGTGTGCCCCAAAGGAAAACAGTAATAGAAACTGTCCCTGAAACAACCTGATGGCAGATTTACTAGACAAAGACTTCAAAACAATGGCCTAAGACATGATCAAAAAACTAAGAAAAAAAGAGATGTGGGTAAAGTCAAGAAAACAATGTGTGAACAAAACGGAAATATCAACAGAGAGACAGAAAACCTAAAAGGAAACTAAATAGAAATTTTGGAGATGAAAAGTACAATAATGGAAATTATTGAACAGGGGACTCAAAGGCAGATTTGAGCAGGCAGAAGAAGGAATCAGTGAACTTGAAGATAGGACAATAGAAATTATCATACCTGAGGAACAACAACAAAAAAAGGTTAAAGAAAACTGAACAGAGCGTAAGCAATCACTGGGACACCATTAAGCAAACTGATATATGCCTTGTGAGAGTCTGAGAAGGAGAAGGAGAAGAGAAAGGGGTGGAGGGAATACTGGAAGAAATAATGGCTGAAAACTCCCAGACTTGATGAAGTGTGCAAATGTAAACATCCAAACTCAACAATCTCCAAGTAAGATGAAGTCAAAGAGACACAAGATTACAAAATAATCAAACTTAATAAAGACACAATATAGGGGGCAGAGTCAAGATGGTGGCGTGAGAAGACGCCAAGTTAGTGTCTCCCCACAACTAGGGCTCCTGCCTGCCACTGATGGGGGACCCTGATGCCCAAGGAGACGGGAGGAACCCCCAAGTGAACCGGTAGGACGTGGGGGGACTGAGGGGGGAGGAGAAGTGGAGGCCAGACAGGACGGGGCCCCTGAGGCCGGGGAGATCACGAGAGGCAGGGGGAAGGGCCCTGCGGGAGGAGCAGGAGAGGAGCGGAGGGAGATCGCCCCGCCCACTGGAGCCCAGGAAGGCTGCTGGGCTCCCAGGCTGGTCCCCGCCCTCCAGGGCAACCCCCCCACTGGCCGCATTGGTCCTGGAGGCATAGGAAGGAGGCCGAGGGGGAGAACAGGAGAGGCAGACGGGAGGGGCGCTGCGGGAGGAGCAGGAGAGGAGAGGAGGGTGTTTGCCCCGCCCACTCAAGCCCGGGAAGCTTGCTGTGCTCGAAGGTGAAGTCCCCTGCCCTCTGAGACCAGGAGTGGGGGGCACACCTTGGCCCCTTCTGTTCCGTTGAGCCTAAGCCCCACCCCACACAGCCCCCAGGGCCTTTTCCAGCCCTGTGGGTCCTAAGCATAGGCCCCGCCCACCACCCAAACCTCACTCTTGCTTAGGCCCTGCCCTCCACAGCCGAGGCCTTTTCCCCCCTTTTTTTCCTCCTCTTTTTTACTATTGTGGTACTGTTGTACCTTCTGGTTGTTGATCCATCTATATTTTTACTTTTATACTATTTCTAACATATCTGTTAGGTTCCTAGTCTAATTTTATTTTGGGCTTTGTTATTGTCCTCTTTTTTTTTTTGCCACCCCACACGGCTTGCAGGCTCTTGGTTCTTGAGCTGGGGGTCAGGCCGAAGCTCCTGCAGTGGGAGCTCCGAGTCCAAACCACTGGACTAACAGAGAACCTCAGACCCCAGGGAATATTCATCAGAGTGAGGTCTCACAGAGTTCCTCATCTCAGAACCAAGACCCAGCTCTACCCAATAGCCTACAAACTCCAGTGTTGGAAGCCTCAGGCCAAACAACCAGTAAGAAAGGAACACAATCCCACTCATAAAAAAAAACAACAAAAAAAACCATGAGACAGCAAAAAAATATTTCCAGATGAAGGAGCAAGGTGAAAACCTACAAGACCAAATAAATGAAGAGGAAATAGGCAATCTACCTGAAAAAGAATTCAGAGTAATGATAATAAATATGATCCAGAATCTCAGAAATAGAATGGAGGCACAGATTGAGAAAATACAAGAAATGTTTAACAAAGATCTAGAAGAACTAAAGAGTAAACAAACAGAGATGAACAACACAATAACTGAAAGGAAAAATATACTAGAAAGAATCAATAACAGAATAACTGAGGCAGAAGAACGAATAAGTGAGCTGGAAGACAAAATGGTGGAAATAACTGCCAAGTAGCAGAATAAAGAAAAAAGAATGAAAAGAATTGAAGACAGTCTCAGAGACCTCTGGGACAACACTAAATGCACCAACATTCGAATTATAGGGGTCCCAGAAGAGGAAGAGAAAAAGAAAGGGTCTGAGAAAATATTTGAAGAGATTATAGTCGAAAACTTCCCTAACATGGGAAAGGAACTAGTCACCCAAGTCCAGAAAGCGCAGAGAGTCCCATACAGGATAAACCCTAGGAAAAACACACCAAGACACATACTAATCAAACTAACAAAAATTAAATTCAAAGAAAAAATATTAAAAGCAGCAAGGGAAAAACAAAAAATAACATGTAAAGGAATCCCCATAAGGTTATCAGCTGATTTTTCAGCAGAAACTCTGCAGGCCAGAAGAGAGTGGCAGGATATACTTAAAGTGATGAAGGAGTAAAACCTACAACCAAGATTACTCTACCCGGCAAGGATCTCATTCAGATTTGATGGAGAAATCAAAAGCTTTTCAGACAAGCAAAAGCGAAGAGGATTCAGCACCACCAAACCAGCTTTACAACAAATGCTAAAGAAACTTCTCTAGGTGGGAAACACAAGAGAAGAAAAATACCCACAAAAACAAACCCAAAACATTTTAAAAAATGGTAATAGGAACATACATATCGATAATAACCTTGAATGTAAATGGATTAAATGTCCCAACCAAAAGACACAGACTGGCAGAATGGATACAAAAACAAGACCCATATATATGCTGTATACAAGACACTCATTTCAGACCTAGGGACATATACAGACTGAAAGTGAAGGGATGGAAAAAAGATACTCCATACAAATGGAAATCAAAAGAAAGCTGAGTAGCAATACTCGTATCAGATAAAATAGACTTTAAAATAAAAACTGTTATAAGAAATAAGGAGGGATGCTACATAATGATCAAAGGATCAATCCAAGAAAAAATATAACAATTACAAATGTTTATGCATCCAAGAGAGGAGCACCTCAATACATAAGGCAAATGCTAACAACCATGAAAGGAGAAATCGACAGTAACACAATAATAGTAGGGGACTTTAACACCCCATTTACACCAATGGATAGATCATCCAAAATGAAATAAATAAGGAAACAGAAGCTTTAAATGACACAGTAGACAAGATGGACTTAACTGATTATTTATAGAACATTCCACCCAAAAGTGGCAGAATACACTTTCTTCTCAAGTGCACACGTAACATTCTCCAGGATAGATCCCATCTTGGGTCACAAATCAAGCCTCAGAAAATTTAAGAAAATTGAAATCATATCAAGCATCTTTTCTGACCACAATGCTATGAGATTGGAAATCACTTACAGGAAAAAAAAAAAAACTGTAAAAAAACACAAATACATGGAGGCTAATCAGTGAGCTACTAAATAACCAAGAGATGATTGAAGAAATCAAAGAAGAAATTAAAAAATACATAGAAGCAAATGACAATGAAAACATGATGACCCAAAACCTATGGGACACAGCAAAAGCAGTTCTAAGAGGGAAGTTTACAGCAATTCAGTCTCACCTCAACAAACAAGAAAAATCTCAAATAAACAATCTAACCCTACACTTAGAACAACTACAGAAAGAAGAACAAAGATAACTCAAAATCAGTAGAAGCAAAGTAATCATAAAGATCAGAGCAGAAATAAAATAGAAATGAAGAAAATAACAAAGATCAATAAAACTAAAAGCTGGTTCTTTGAGAAGATGAACAAAATTGATAAACCCTTAGCCAGACTCATCAAGAAAAAAAGGGAGAGGATGCAAATCAATAAAATTAGAAATGAAAAAGAAGAAATCACAACTGACACTGCAGAAATACAAAGGATAATAAGAGACTACTACAAACAACTATATGCCAATAAAATGGACAACCTGGAAGAAATAGACAAATTCTTGGAAAGGTACAATATTCCAAGACTGAACAAGGAAGAATTAGAAAATATAAACAGACCTATCACAAGTAATGAAATTGAAACTGTAATTAAAAATCTTCCAACAAACAAAAGTCCAGGATCAGATGGCTTCACAGTCGAACTCTCTCAGATATTTAGAGAAGAACTAACACCAATCCTTCTCAAACTCTTCCAAAAAATTGCAGAGGGAGAAACACTCCCAAATTCGTTCTATGAAACCACCATCACCCTGATACCAAAACCAGAAAAAGATATCACAAAAAATTATAGACCAATATCACTGATGAACATAGATGCAAAAATCCTCAACCAAATACTAGCAAACAGAATCCAACAGCACATTAAAAGGATCATACACCATGATCAAGTGGGATTTATCCCAGGGATGCAAGGATTCTTCAATATATGCAAGTCCATCAATGTGATACACCATATGATCATCACAATAGATGCAGAAAAAGCTTTCGACAAAATTCAACACCGATTTATGATTAAAAACTCTCCAGAAAATGGGCATAGAGGGAACCTACCTCAACATAATAAAGGCCATATATGACAAACCCACTGCAAGCATCATACTCAATGGTGAAAAACTGAAATCATTTCCACTAAGATCAGGAATAAGGATGTCCACTCTCGCCACTCTTATTCCACGGCAATCAGAGAAGAAAAAGAAATAAAAGGAACACAAATTGGAAAAGAAGAAGTAAAACTGTCACTGTTTGCAGATGCCATGATACTATACATAGAAAATCCTAAACATGCCACCAGAAAACCACTAGAACGAATCAATCAATGAATTTGGTAAGGTTTCAGGATACAAAATTAACGCACAGAAATCTCTGGCATACCTATACACCAATAAGAAAAACTCAGAAAGAGAAATTAAGGAAACAATCCCATCTACTATTGCAACAAAAAGAATAAAATACTTAGGAATAAACCTGCCTAAGGAGGTAGAAGACTTGTACTCAGAAGACTATAAAACACTGATGAAAGAAATCAAAGATGACATAAACAGATGGAGAAATATACCATGTTCTTGGATTGGAAGAATCAATATTGTGAAAATGACTATACTACCCTTAGCAATCTACAGATTCAATGCAATCCCTATCAAATTACCAATGGCATTCTTCACCGAATTAGAACAAAAAATTTTGCAATTCGTATGGAAATACAAAAGACCCTGAATAGCCAAAGCAATCTTGAGAAGGAAAAATGGAGCTGGAGCAATCAGGCTCCCCAACTTCAAACTATACCACAAAGCTACAGTAATGAAGACAGTATGGTACTGGCATAAAAACAAGAATATAGATCAATGGTACAGGATAGAAAGCCCAGAAATAAACCCACGTACATATGGTCACCTTATTTTTGATAAAGGAGGCAAGAATATACAATGGAGAAAAGACAGCCTCTTCAATAAGTGGTGCTGGGAAAACTGGACAGCTATATGTAAAAGAGTGAAATTAGAACACTCCCTAACACCATACACAAAAATAAACTCAAAATGGATTAAAGACCTAAATGTAAGACCAGACACTATAAAACTCTTAGAGGAGAACATAGGAAAAACACTCTTTGACATAAACCACAGCAAGATCTTTTTTGACCCACCTCCTAGAGTAACGGAAATAAAAACAAAAATAAACAAATGGGACTTAATGAAACTTAAAAGCTTTTGCACAGCAAGGGAAACCTTAAACAAGATGAAAAGACAACCCTCAGAATGGGAGAAAATATTTGCAAACGAAGCAACTGACAAAGGATTAATCTCCAAAATATACAAGCAGCTCATGCAGCTCAATATCAAAAAAACAAACAACCCAATCCAAAAATAGGCAGAAGACCTAAATAAACATTTCTCCAAAGAAGATATACAGATTGCCAACAAACACATGAAAGGATGCTCAACATCACTAATCATTTGACGAATGCAAATCAAAACTACAATGAGGTATCACCTCACACCAGTCAGAATGGCCATCATCAAAAAGTCTACAAACAACAAATGCTGGAGAGGGTGTGGAGAAAAGGGAACCCTCCTGCACTGTTGGTGGGAATGTAAATTGATACAGCCACTATGGAGAACAGTATGGAGGTTCCTTAAAAACTAAGAATAGAACTACCATATGACCCAGCAATCCCACTACTGGGCATATACCCTGAGAAAACCATAATTCAAAAGGGTCATGTACCACAATGTTCATTGCAGCTCTATTTACAATAGCCAGGACACGGAACCAACCTAAGTGTCCATTGACAGATGAATGGATGAAGAAGATGTGGCACATATATACAATGGAATATTACTCAGCCATAAAAAGAAACGAAGTTGAGTTATTTGTAGTGAGGCGGATGGACCCAGAGTCTGTCATATAGAGTGAAGTAAGTCAGAAAGAGAAAAACAAATACCGTATGGTAACGCATATATATGGAATCTAAAAAAAAAAAAAGAAAAAGAAAAAAATGGTACTGATGAACCTAGCTGCAGGGCAGGAATAAGGATGCAGACGTAGAGAATGGACTTGAGGACACGGGGAGGGGGAAGGGTAAGCTGGGACAAAGTGAGAGTGGCATGGACATATATACACTACCATATGTAAAACAGCTAGCTAGTGGGAAGCAGCCGCATAGCACAGGGAGATCAGCTCGGTGCTTTGTGACCACCTAGAGGGGTGGGATAGGGAGGGTGGGAGGGAGGCTCCAGAGGGAGGGGATATGGGGACATGTGTATGCATATGGCTGATTTGCTTTGGTGTACGACAGAAAGTAACACAGTATTGTGACGTAATTATACTCCAATAAAGGTGTATCAAAAAAAAAAACTAGACTCAATATAATCTTACACGCTCCTGGACGCAGGGCAGGAGCAGTAATTTGAAAGGAGGCTGGGTCACACCCACCTGCTGATCTCAGAGCGCCCCCTGGAGTGGCAGGAGGCACCTTCAGCTCACCCTGGGGACACAGACGCTGGCGGCAGCCACTTTGGGGAACTCATCCTACCACATGGACATCCGTGCTGGAAAGTGCCATTTTTGAATTCTCCCTATAGCTTATCAGCTTCAGGACCCAGCCCTGCCCTGCCCAGCCGCCTGTAGGCACCAGTACTGGGAGGCCTCAGGATAAGTGACTAGCCAGGCAGGGACACAGCCCCACCCCCACCAGCAGGCAGGCTGCCTTAAGACCCCGCGAGCCCCCAGCCACTCCTGCAGACAGCCCTGTCCACCAGAGGGCCTAGGCCCTGGCACCACACCCTGGAACTAGATCCAAGACCCCCACGGCCCTGCAGCCAGAGACTGCAGGACCCAGCTCTGCCTACCAGTGGGTAAGTACCAGCCCCAGTCCCCCCTGGGCTCCGGCCCCGACCAGCAGCAGGCAGACACCAGCCCCAGGACCACTGCAGCCAGAGACTCCACGACAAAGCTTCACCCACCAGTGGGTGGACGCTGGCCCTAGGATCACTGCAGCTTGCCTTTTCAGGTGTCAGGCGACATGTCAGCAGGCTGGCAACAGTATCAGGATACCCCAGGATTCAGCCCCACCCACCAGTGGGATGACACCAGCTGTAGGACCCCAAGGACCCTTCAGCCAGAGGCCTCGGGACCCGGCTCCACCACGCAGTGAGCTGGAAGTAGCCCATGGACCCCCCCAGTCCCCAGAATCACCCACCAGAAAGCCAACACCAGCTCTGAGATACCTTAGAATCCTCAGCTAGCTGCCCAGGGATACAGTGGGCCAGTACCAGCCTTGGGATACTGTAGAACCCACAGCCAGCCATATCAGGAATGGGACCCACCCACCAACAGGCCAACACTAGATCCAGGAACCCTGGTTCTGCAGCCATCTGTGCCAGAACCAGGCTCTGCCCAACGGTGAGCAGTAGATCTGGGACCACCCTGGGTTCTGCAGCCACCTTGTGACCTGGTCCTGCCAACCAGAGGCCAGCAGCCTCCGCACAAGGCAGGGCCTGGCAAACAACCAGACGGGGCCAGCTGCACCTACCAGGCTGCCCGCAATAGTCATCCTGCCACAACAGAAGGACCAACGCAGCCCTCATATAGCCCTAGAGCAAACAGCTCTGGTGACCAGATGGCAGTGTGCCGCAGGGAACATAGGACATCTCCTAAAAGGGACTACTTCTCTGAGATCAGGAAATGCAACCAACATATGAGATATCCAGAAGTAAAAACAACAAATTAGGTAAAATGAGGCAACAGAGGACCATGTTCCAAATGAAAAAACCCAGAAGAAGAACTAAGAGAAGTGAAGATAAGCCATCTACCCAATAAATAGTTCAAGGTAATGATCATTAAGATAATCAAAGAACTTGGGATAAGAATGGATGAGCAGAGTAAAAAGTTAGAAGTTTTTATCAAAGAGTAAAAAAATGGAAAGAAGGACCAGAGACAAGGAATACGTTATCTAAAATAAAAAATACACTGGAAGGAATCAATAGCAGATTAAATGATGCAGAAGAATGGATCAGCTAGCTGGAAGACAGAGTAGTGGAAACCACTGAAGCTGAACAGAAAAAAAGAATGAAAAGAAATGAGGACAGTTTAAGAGACCGCTGGGACAACATCAAGTATACTAGCTTTCTCATTAGGGGTCCCAGAAAGAGAAGAGAGAGAGAAAGGGGCAGAGAGCATATTTGAAGACATACTAGCTGAAAACTTCCCTAACCTAGGAAAGGAAACAGACATCCAGGTCCAGGAGGTAGAGTCCTAAGCAGGATCAACACAAAGAGGACCACACCAAGATACACTGTAATTAAAATGGAAGAAATTAAGATAAAGAGAGAATATAAACTGCAGCAAGGGAAAAGCAACAAGTTACATACAAGGGAACTCCAGTAAGGCTATCAGCTGACTTTTCAGCAGAAACTCTGCAAACCAGAAGGGAGTGGCACCATATATTTAAGGTGATGAAAGGGAAAAACCTACAACCAAGAATACTCTATTTGGCAATGCTCTCGTCCAGATCTGATGGAGAGGTCAGAAGTTTTACAGCTAAGCAAAAGCTAAAAGAGTTCAGCACCATGAAACCAGCCTTACAAGAAATGTTAAAGGGACTTCTTTAAGCAAAGAAGAAGAGGCCACAACTAGAAACATGAAAACTATGAAAGGAAAAAGCTCATCAGTAAAAGCAAATATACAGTAAAGGTAGTAAACCTACCATGTACAAAGGTAGTAAGAAGGTTAAAAGACAAAAGTAGTAAATCACCTATATCTGTAATAAGTAGTTAAGGGATACAAAAAAAAAAGTAAAATATAATGTCAAAACAGTAATTGTGAGGGGAGGGGAGTAAAAATGCAGGGTTGTTTAAATGTGTTTGAAATTACGAGATCAGCAACTTACCATCCCTCATGGTAACAACAAACCAAAAATCTATAATAGATACACACAAAAGAGAGAAGTTTCTAAACATAACACTAAAGATAGTCATCAAATCACAAGACAAGAGAACAAAAGAAGAAAGTATCAAAAAAGAACTACAAAACAACTCAAACAACTAAAATGGCAATAAGTATGTACCTATCAATAATTACTCTCAATGTAAATGGACTAAATGCTCCAATCAAAAGATACAGAATGGCTGTATATGTATACAAAAACAAGAGCCAGGTATATGCTGCCTACAAGAGACTCACTTCAGATCTAAAGAGACACACAGATTGAAAGTCAGGGGATGGACAAAAGTTATTCCATGCAAATGGAAATGAAAATAAAGCCAGGATAACAATACTTACATCAGACAAAATAGACTTTAAAACAAAGACTGTAACAAGTAACAAAGGACATTACATATTGATCAAGGGAGCACCCAAGACAAAGATTTAACAACTGTAGACATACATGTACCCAACAGAGCAGCACTTAAATACATAAAGCAAATATTAACAGACATAAAGGGAGAAACTGACAGTAGCACAATAATAGTGAGGGACTTGAACATCCCACTACCATCAACAAACAGATCATCCAGACAGAAAATCAATAAGGAAACTGGTCTTAAATGACGCATTAGACCAGATGGACTTTTATATATATATATAGATTCCATCCAAAAGCATCAGAATATACATTCTTTTCAAGTGCACATGGAACATTCTTCAGGATAGATCACATGCTGGGCCACAAAGTAAGTCTCGGTAAATTTAAGAAATCATATCAAGCATCTTTTCCAACCACAATGCTATGAGACTAGAAAATCAACTACAAGAAAAAAATTGCAAAAAACAAAAACATGTGGAGGCTAAACAATATTCTACTAAACAACAAATGGATCACTGAAAAAAATCAAAGAAGAAATTAAAAAATATCTGGAGATAAATGGAAACGAAAAAACAACGATCCAAAATCTATGGGACGTGGCAAACACAGGTCTAAGAGGGAAGTTTACAGTGATACAAGCCTACCTCAGGAAACAAGAAAAATCTCAAACAAACAGCCTAACCTTACATCTAAAGGAACTAGAAAAAGAACAAACAAAACCCAAAGTTAGTATAAGGAAAGAAATAATAAAGATCAGAAGAAATAAGCGAAATAGAGACTTAAAAAAAATAGAAAAGATCAACCAAACTAGGAGCTGCTTCTTTGAAAAGATAAACAAAATTGGTAAACCTTTAGCAAGACTCATCAAGAAAAAGAGAGGACCCAAATCAATAATATCAGGAATGAAAAAGAAGTTACAACTGACACCAGAGAAATACAAAGGATCATAAAGAGATTACTATGAACAGCTGTATGCAAATAAAATGGACAACCAAGAATAAATGGACAAATTCCTAGAAGCGTACAATCTGCAAAGACTGAACCAGGAAGAAGCAGAAAATATGAACAGACCAATTACCAGTAATGAAATTGTTGGAGGTTTTTTGATTACTAATTCAAACAAAAGTCCAGCACCAGATGGCTTCACAGATGAATTCTACCAAACATTTAGAGAAGAGTTAGCACCTATCATTCTCAAACTATTCCAAAAAATTGCAGAGGAAGGAACACTTTCAAATTTGTCCTATGAGGGCAGCATCACCCTGATAGCAAAATCAAATCCAGACAAAGCTATCAAACAAAAAAGAAAGTTATAGGCCAATATCACTGATGAACATAGACACAAAAATTCTCAACGAATTATTAGCAAACCAAATCCAACAATGTATTAAAAGGATCATACACCATGATTAAATGGGATACATAGGATGGTTCAACACCCACAAATCAATCAATGTGATATACCACTTTCACAAATTGAAGAATAAAAATCATATGATCGTCTCAATAGATGCAGAAAAAGCTTTTGACAAAATTCAACAGCCAATTATGATAAAATCTCTCTACAGTGGGTGTAAAGGGAACCTACCTCAACATAAGCAAGGTCATATAGGATAAGCCCACAGCTAACATCATACTCAACGGTGAAAAGCTCAAAGCATTTTCACTAAGATTAGGAGCAAGACAACATTGCCAACTCTCACTGCTTATATTCAGCACAGTACTGGATGTCCTAACCACATCAATCAGACAAGAAAACGGAAGAAAAGGAATCCAAATTGGAGAAGAAATAAAACTCACTATTTACAGATGACATGATACTATACATAGAAAATCCTAAAGATGCCACCAAAAGACTACTAGAGCTCATCAATTTATTCAGTTAAGGCGTAGGATACAAAATTAATATACAGAAATCTGTTGCATTTCTATACACTAACAATGAACTATCAGAAAGAGAAGTTAAGCAAACAATCCCATTTATAATCATATGAAAAAAGAATAAATTACATAGGAATAAATCTAACTAAGGAGGTAAAAGACCTGTGCTTGGAAAATTAGAAGACACTAATGAAAGAAATTGAAGATGACACTAACAGAAGGAAAAATATACTGTGCTATGGATTGGAAGAATTAATATTATTAAAATGACCATACTGCTCAAGGCAATCTACAAATTTAATGCAATCCCTATCAAAATACCCATGAGACTTTTCACAGAATTAGAACAAATAAGTTAAAACTATATATGGAGGGACTTCCCTGGTGGTCCAGTGGGTAAGACTCCGCACTCCCAATACAGGGGGCCTGGATTTGATCCCTGGTCAGGGAACTAGATCCTGCATGCATGCCACAACTAAGATCCCTCCTGCCACGACTAAAGATCCCACATGCTGCAACTAAAGATCCCATGTGCTGCAACTAAGACCTGGTGCAGCCAAATACATATGTATGTATGTGTATGTGTATGTATATATATAATATATATATTATATATACATACATACATATATATATGTATATATAAACACGAAAGACCTTGAACAGCCAAAACAATCTTGAGAAAGAACAGAGCTGGAGGTATCATGCTCCCTGACTTCAGACTATTATAAAGCTATAGTAATCAAAACAGTATGGTAGTGGCACAAAAACAGACACCTAGAGCAATGAAACAGAATAAAAAGCTCAGAAATAAACCCATATACTTATGGTCAATTAATCTACAACAAAGGAGGCAAGAATACACAATGGGGAAAAGACAGTCTCTTCAATAAGTGGTGCTGGGAAACCTGGACAGCTACATGTGTAAAAGAACGAAAGTAGAACATTTTCTCACACTATATAAAAAAATAAACTCAAAATGGATTAAAGACCCAGATGTAAGACCAGAAACCATAAAAATCTTGGAAGAAAACATAGGTAGAACACTCCTTGACACAAATTGTAGCAATAATTTTTTGGATCTGTCCCCTAAGGCAAAGGAAAGAAAAGCAAAAACAAAGAAATGGGACATCATTAAACTACAAGGGTTTTGCACAGCAAAGAAAACCACTGACAAAATAAAAAGACAGCCTACTGAACAGGAGAAAATGTTTGCAAATGATATGATTGATAAGGGGTTAATATCCAAAATATATAAACAGCCCTTACAACTCAATAAAAAACAAACAATCTTTTAAAAAATGGGCATTAGACCCGAATAGGTTTTTTTCCAAAGAAGACATACCAATGGCCAACAGGCACATGAATAGATGCTCAACATCACTAATCATCAGAAAAATGCAAATCAAAACCACAATAAGATAGCACCTCACATTTGTCAGAATGGCTATCGTCAAAAAAATCACAAATAACAAATGTTGGTGAGGATGTGGAGAAAATGAACCAGTGTTCACTGTTGGTGGGAATGTATATTGGTGCAGCCACTGAGCAAATCACTATGGAGTTTCCTCAATAAACTAAAAATAGAGCTACCACGTGATCCAGCAATTCAACTCCTGGGCATATATCCGAAGAAAACAAAAATATTAACTTGAAAAGATACGTGCATCCCAATGTTCATTGCAGCATTAGTTACAATAGTCACGATGTGGAAGCAACCTAAGTGTCCATCAACAGATAAATGGATAAAGAAGATGTGGTATATATATTCAATGGAATATTACTCAGCCATAAAAAGAATGAAAATTTGGCATTTGCAACCACATGAATGGATGTAGAGAATATTATACTTAGTGAAATAAGTCAGACAGAGAAAGACAAATACTGTATGTTACCACTTTATGTGGAATCTAAAGAGTAAAACAAACTAATGTATATAACAAAACAGAAACAGACGTACAGAGTAGAGAACAAACTAGTAGTTACCAATGAGGAGGAGGAGGGGCAAGATGGGAGAGGGGATTAAGAGGCACAAATGACTATGTATGAAATAAATAAACTACAAGGATATATTGTACAACACAGGGAAAATATCCGGTATTTTATAATAACTTTAAATGGAGTATAACCTATAAAAATTTTGAATCACTACGTTGTATACCTGAAACTAATATAATTTTGTAAATATACCATGTAAAAAATATATTTACATATATATGAAGCAAAAGCTGACAGAATTCAAGGGAGAAAGAGACCGTTCTTAGGAGTAGTTGGACTTCAGTACCCCACTCCTAAAAGTGGATACAGTGACTGGACAGAAGGAAGGAAATAGAGGACTTAAGACAATAAACCAATGAGATCTAACAGACACACACAGAGCACTCCACCCAACAGCATAGAGAGTCTTTTCAAGCGCACACGGGACCTTTTCCAGGATAGACCATATACTAGGCCACAGATTAATTCTCAGTAGATTGAATAAGATAGATATCACAGAAATTATCTTCTCTGATAACAAGAGGATGAAGTTAGAAATCAGTAACGTAAAGAAAACTGAAAAATTCACAAAAATGTGTATCTGAACAGCACAGTTTTTTTGTTTTTTGTTTTATTAAAGATTTATTTATTGATTGATTGATTGCTATGTTGGGTCTTCGTTTCTGTGCTAGGGCTTCCTGTAGTTGTGGCAAGCGGGGGCTACTCTTCATCGCGGTGCACAGGCCTCTCACTATTGTGGCCTCTCTTGCTGCGGAGCACAGGCTCCAGACGCGCAGGCTCAGTAGTTGTGGCTCACGGGCCTAGTTGCTCCGTGGCATGTGGGATCTTCCCAGACCAGGGCGTGAACCCGTGTCCCCTGCATTAGCAGGCAGATTCTCAACCACTGTGCCACCAGGGAAGCCCAACAGCACACTTTTAAACAAGAAATGGATCAAATAAGAAATCACATGGGAAATTAGAAAATAGTTAGAGATGAATAAAAATGAAAACACAACATACCAAAACTTAAGGGTCACAGCAAAGGCAGTGCTAAGGGGAAAATTTATAGTTATATGCTTGCATTAAAAACCAAGAGATCTCAAATCTACAACCTAATTTTACAACTTGAGGAACTCGAAGAATAAGGACAAAATAAACCCAAAGCTAGCAGAAGGAAGGAAATAATAAAGATTAGAGCAGAGATAAATGAAATAGAGAACAGAAAAACAATAGAGAAAAGTCAATAAAACAAAAAATTTGTTCTTCAAAAAGATTAACGAAATCGATAAACCCTTAGCTAGATGAACTAGGAAAAAAAGAAGATTCAAATTATTAAAATCAGAAACGACTGTGGGGCATTACAACCATTTCTGCAGGAAAAAAAAAAAAAGGATTTAAGAGAGTACTATGAATAACTGCACACCAACAAATTGGAAAATCTAGATGAAATGGACAAATTCCTAGAAACACAAAACCTACCCAGACTAAATTATGAAGAGATGGAAAATCTGAATAGTTCTATAACTACTAAGGAGATTATACCAGTAGTCCAAATTCTCCCCACAGGGAAAAGCCCTGGACTTGATGTTTTCACTGGTGAATTCTACCAAACATTTAAAGAAGAACTAATACCCAACCCTTCTCAAACTTCTCCCAAAATTCAAGAAGAGGGACCCTTTCCACCTCATTCTATGAGGACTGAATGACCCTGACAAAGCCAGACAAACACACTAAGAGGAAAGAACACTACAGACCAATATCCCTCATGAACGTCCTGGGCAATTCCGAGTGTGAGGGACTGGGGGTGGGGCGAGGGGCCCGGGGGCGGGGCCAGGGGCGGGGCAGAGCCTGGGGGGTACCGGATGCTGCTGCTCGCAGCATCCCCTCCCTGGACTCAGGACCTGCGCTGTGATTCCATCAGAGCCGCTGGTCTTCCAGCCCCCCCGTTCCCCCAGGCTCCCTTCCCCGCGTCCCCAGGCTGGGTGGCCCCAGGGCAGTGGGCACTCCAGGCGCGGTCACCGGACGGAGGCCCAAGGGCTGCGTCCCTGTGCGTCCACCCAGGACTCGGGGGACAGAGGACGCAGGGCTCCCCACGTACACAGGTGGACGAGGCCCCCGCACGAGACGGAGTGGGCTTCTGCCTCCCGGGGTGGGGGGGATGCCCACCTGCCCACGCTACTCCGGGTTCACCGACGTCACACAAACCGCAGGACGACCCCGAGGGTGGTGAGGGGAAGGCGGCCCCAGGACTGCGGCCCCAGGGACCACTCGCTGTCCAGTCCCTGGGTTTTCTGTTTCCAAGGCCGCATCCTGAAACGCCAGTGCGCACAGACCTCGAACCCCAGCCAAACCGCTCTTTCCACCCGAAGCACCAGGAAGGGGCAGCCTGAAGAGACAGCAGTTTTAGGAATCTCTTCCCAGTCCAAACGCAACAGTGAAAAACGCCGCTTTACCCCCATCCGACAGCAAAGGCGGAGGGAGGAGGGCCCCCCCCAGGCCGGAGAAGCCCCCGCAGGTCGCTGAAGGCCGAGACCGGAGGCTGGACGTCCACCCTGGGCCAGGGTCAGAACAGGACCCGCCCAGGGTCAGCTGCAAGTCCAATCCAATGCCTAATGTAGGCGGGTTGAAAGGACGGAGGAGCCACGCAGACATAAATCAGAGGAAAGCAGAAGCTGCGCTGATAGGTAACATATACCTCGGGCAGAGGGACGGACGGACCACACGCAAGACAGTCCACCCGGGAAGCCCCAAGTGCCCCAGCGGGGCCGCAACGAGGCGGAGCAAACCAACGGAACGAAAACCGAGCAAAACGCCCTAGAAGAGCTGCAGGAGAAAGCGACAGGTCCAGTCACAGCTGGAGACTCGCCCTCAAGCCTCCTGACCCAGCACAGGGCCCAGCAGGACAGCCTCTGGGGACAGCCCATGGGGGGACACCCACTCTTCCAAGCGCCCAAGGGCTCCGTGCTGGGACGGCCGCGCCCCGACCTCAGCAAACTCTTCACACCTGGAGTCACACCGAGTGTGCGATCAAAGCAGAAATCAGCACCAGGGAGGCCACGGAGGGTCTCCAAACGCTGGGGAAAGAATCCACAGGTAAACCGGACGCCTCTAAGGAGAAAACCCGGCACGGGCTGGAGAGGAAACGAAGCGCAGCCATCCGAGCACATGAGACGCGGCGGCTGGGATGGCCTTGGGGGCGAGGAGTGCGGGGCGCAGGGACGGGAGAGGCACCCGGAACACGTCAGACAAGCGGAGCAGCCTCTGGTCAGCAGTCAGGGCCCACACCTAGAGAAAGAGCAAAACAAGCCCAAGGGACGGAAGGAAGGAAGGGATAAAGAGAAGTGACTCAACAAGCCTGAAAACAACAGCGAAAATCCATGACACTGAGCGCTGAGTCCGTCACAGTCTGATGGGGGCGCTCCCATCCTGTGGTCCTGGCCCCCTCCCCTTCGGCCCTTGCCCTGGGCCGCGTCCCCAGCTGCGCTCCAGGCCTGCTGGGGCTCACGCACCATCGCGGCCCCGCCCCGAGCTCAGCTGCCTGAGCGTGTCCTCCACAGCTCTCCTCCCTACCTGCCTTACATCTCTTGACACGTTCACCCCCCGTCATGCCAAGTCCAAACTACAGCAAATGCACGTTCCCCCTCCTCTGGAACCCAAACCCTTCAAACTCCAAGGGCATTCCCTCCATGACATGTTCTCTTCTGGTCTAGAGGGCTACAGCTTTTCACTTTCCTGTCGGAGTGTGTCTTGAAGGGTCCGTACTGTTCCCCACTAGTGTCGTGTGTGAGCGTTGCTCAGCGTCAGAGCACAGAACCATTGGTCCTGGGCCTCCCCGGACCCTAACAGACAGGACAGGTATGAGGGGCCCTCGCTGGCCCACAGACAACAATATAAAAATCCCAGCCAACTTCACGTTGATAAATGTTTTTAATGGTGTTGAATGACTAACCTCTAGGAAGTTGCCAGAAACCATCATTTATCATTGCTACTTATTTCCTGAGTGAAAAAGCTTCCCCTGTCACCATCTGGACGTGGAAACAAATGCTGTGACTCTTCCGCTTGTATTTTTCCTTCTGAAATGAAGGCAGGCCCCCCTGCAGTGCTGCCCACACAACACAGCCTCGCTACCTGAGGCCGTTCGGCCGGGGGGCACTAGGCCACACGCCGCCCAAGCATCAGCGCTGTGTCCCTCCACCCAGTGGCGCCCACCCCACACAAAACAAGCCCAGGCGCGGCGACCGCGGGGTCTGTCCACAGCAGTCCTGGCCCCGTGCCCTGGAGAACCCAGGGAGGCAGCACAGCCTGGGGCACCTGTGTGCCGCCGGCCCTGCTGATCTGACCTGCCTCCCCAGCCTGCGGGCATGAGGAGGACTCCTCAGCTTGGTGGAATGTTCTGCAATTAGATATTTTTGAGAAGGGCGGAGAGCTGGCAGGAAGGCCTCAGAGCTGCACCCTCTCGGCGTGGGTGAATTATTAGTGTTTTCAGGGCTGGAAGCCGTAGCTGGCGTGCTCAGTCACTGATGAAAACGTAGTTCAGGAAATGGGAGATTTTCCCGTTTGTTGTTAAGTATTTCTCATATTTGCCTAACCATAAGTCAGAAAGTTCCTGTAAGAAAAAGCAGCCCTTACTTTCAAATAATACGCCACAGGTTTTTTGTTCAAATCGCTGTTAATTCCATCCAGGAAGCATATCAGCAGGGTATGGTTACTTCCTTAATGACCCTGACATTTTTGACAGTTTTTGTTTTGACACTTTCCCGTGAACATGTTATTGTTATACACAAGTTTTTCAACACTAAGATTGTTAATCTGTTTCAAATGATAAAATTCTCAAGCTGAACCAGATGAATGTTTGAAACTGAATCTCGGTGTTATCAAACTAAAGGCACATACCTACACATACCACCCCCCTCCTTTAGAATCTAAAGAGTTCAGTAAGTTTATCGTAAGCAATTAATTACAATCTCCCTGTTCAGGGCAGGGCCTGGAACCACGCTTCCATCATGAGGTTTAATTAGCTGCCAGATGTGAAAACACAGCTGCTCAGTGGCGGCTTATTATTTACAAACAAAACAGTATTTTCCATTTTCTGCTAAATGTCCTCAGTAGAGATTATCAGACAAGTGGGGGGAAACTTGCTAATTTCAGCCCGTTCCTGCTTCTTGCAGCCACATGTGATGATTTACAAGCCTGTTCCCATCTTCTTGGTGACCTCGGAGAAGCAGACCAGGAGTATGAGGTCAGGGCTGCAGGCCCATGGCCAGAGGGAGCGGCCGCCTCGTGGGTCCTGCACACTGTTAGCCAGACCGGGTCCCGGCTGCAGCACCTTCTTGCCTTTCTCCATCTGCCGGCGAGGAGGCCTGCTCACCTCTGAGGACGGCGGGGGAAGCGGGAAGGGGGAAGCTGGTGGGGCTGGAGCCTGGAGGCTGACCCGGTCCCCTCTCCACCACTCGGCCTCCTTCCTTTGAGGAGCCTCTGAACACAAACACTGGAAGGCCCAACATCTGACCCTGATCACTGAAAACTGGCTGGAAACTAACACTCCATGCTGACCCTACCCCGTGGGCCCAGCTGCCCGGGTTTATTTAGCGGTGCCTCCAAAGGAGTGTCAGCAAATCTAAAGGGGACCAAGGTACCATACCGGGTGCTCGTTCCTTCCAGCAAAGACCCTGTCCAAAGTGAGCAGCTACATCTGGGGACCTCTTGGGCCTTGTGGGTGTCAAGGAGCAGAGGACATTCTGTTGTGTGGTTCCCATCCTGGGAGCGCCCTGTCTACTGGGAAACACGTGTGAACACGCATGGAAGCACAAAGACACGGGGACCTGGGGACAGGGCAGTAAGCCTGGGTCCAGGGGCCCCGAGAAGTGCACCCTGGAGGGTGGGACGAGGTCCAGAAAGGCCTGGGGGAGGCGGGTCCCGAGTGGAGCCTTCACCACATTCCCGGGGGCTGGGAGAGGATGCTGGTAAGAATCGGGTAGGAGTGACCCTGTCCTTGTGTGCTTTGTCCAGTGTAGATCCCCTCTCTGGGAGGGAGGCGTCTCAGATCCCTGAAACGTTGGTCAGGGTTCCCCAGGGCAGCAGAATCAATAGGGTGTGTGTGTGTGTGTGCGCGCGTGTGTGTAGGTACAGAGAGCAATTTACTATATAGTGGCTCAGGCAATTATGGAGACTGAGAAGTTTCACCATCTGCTGTCTGCAAGCTGGAGACCCAGGTGAGCCAGCGGTGACCCGGGAGCACTGATGTCAAAGGGCAAAGAGGACGATGCCCCAGCCAAGCAGAAAGAGGGAGAATTCTCCCTTCCTCCACCGTTTTGTTCCATCCAAGCCTCAGAGGACTGAACGAAGCCCACCCTACTTGACTCAGTCTATTGACTCGAATGCTCACCTTTTCCGGAAACACTCCGAAATGCCCACCCTCTGGGCCCCGTGGCCTGGCCAGGCTGGCACATGCAATCAGCCGTCGACGTTTCCTCCAGGCTCAGGGACTCCTGTCCTCCTTTCTCAGGTGTGGCTGGGCTGGGACTCGCAGCGAGAGGTGAGGAGGTCCGGACACGACCCCAGGTGAGCGCATTCGGGGTCCTGGGACCTGCTTTTCAGGCAGGTTGACGCGGGGACTTGTGCCAGGCAGGTTCCGTCCCTGGCCTGGGACGCGGCCCGAGAGCCTCAGGTGATGCACGTGGTCCACGGCTGCTTCTGAACGACGAGGGGGCTGGCGCGAGGCCGGCCGACAGCGGTTTGAACGGAAAGGCAAACGAGTCTCGGCAGCGGCAGTCAGAGCAGGCGGCTCAAGGGGGAAAGAGCCGACGCCCTCACGAGGAGGCGGGGCGCCCAGGCTTCACCCCGAGTCCCGTGCCCAGCGGCCCCGCGCCCAGGTCCCAGGCGGCTTCCCTCCGTCCTTCCCCGTCCTAAGCAGCGCGGCGAAGCTCCGGCCAGACGCCCGGTGCCGACAGCGGCGGGGCAGCCCTGCGGCTCAGGTGGTTTCACACAGAAGCCGTCGCACGGGGACCAGTATCTCAAACACGAAACTTGTTCTCTAGAAAGTCCCACTCGTAAGATGCCGGCTTTGGTTCCCGGAATACCTTTCCGCGAGAGCAACACGGCCACGGCTTCTTTATCCGGCAACGTGTTCGACCTTCTGTCTTCCACGAAGTCAACCAGGAAGGGAGGCCCACGTTTTCTGGGCGCATGTCCTCCGCCCTCTCCGCCTGTTTCACATTTCCGGTCACGTGAATCTACGTTCCCGCCCCGCTGCTTCCGGACGCCCTCGGCAGGAGGAGAGACAGGAGCCTGCCCGCTTCCCGGGCGCGTCTCCCGCCTCGGCCCAGGTCCAGCCGGGCAGCTTGTGCCCGGGAGGAGGGCAGGCTGACCGGCTCCCCAGTCCTTCCTCACGGCGACAAGGCCGCTCAGTGCGCCGCGCGTGACACACGTTGGTGGCGCGAGGGGCCTCCCCCGGAGGACGCGCTCCTTGGGGCCGTCCCAGGTGCCACGGGCTCAGGGCAGTCGCGGGGACGCGGCCGGGGGCCTGGGTGGCTCACGCCGCCCCTGGGAGACCTCTGATCTGCTCGCCCGCCGGGGAGGGACCTGCAGGTCCCGACGAAAGGCTCGGAAGCACCTGCGTTTCCACGCCAGCCGCTGCTTCTCTCCTCGCAGCTGCTGTGACGGGAACGCGCTGACAGTACAGTCCGCTCGCCGCTGCCACCGAACAGCCGCCGGAGGGCCGCCACCTGCACGCGCTCCGGCCCCGAGGGCCTGGCGGATGCGAGGACATGGGTGGTGGGCGCGGGCCCCGTCGGGAGCGCTCGTCCGGCGACGGGGAGGAGACGGGCAGGGTGCGGGAGAAGGGGGTCCCTTCCCGCTCAGTTGAGCCGTGACCTGAAGTGCCTCTGGGCCTGGGTTAGGGACCGGCCCTGCCCTGCGAGGAGGGAGCCGTGTCCAGGGAACGCGGGGACGCAGGCCAGCTGAGGGGAGGCCGGGGAGGGGCTGCGGGGGCCCCCGGGACAGGTTCAGCCGGAGGAAGCGGGGCCGGGGCCGGGCAGAGGGAGGGAAGCGGGCAGGCGCCCGCGTGGCTGGGGAAGGCGCCGTGCCGTGGGCAGCGCCGCCGGCTCTGGGCCACTCCGCTCCGGAGCTCCAGAGGCTGCAGGCCCCGCCGGCTACCCTGTTTCATGCAAATTTGGCACAGGTCTACTCTGGAAAATCGACCAAATTACGTGAAAGGAACTTTAAAATCTTTAAACTTGAAACTTTTAAATTTGGAAAACGCAGAATCACGTAGGGTATCCATGGTATTTTCCACGTTATAAATATGGGAACTTGTGGACGGATAAGTTATTCCCTTTCAAGCAAATTGTTTTTTGGCAATTCACTAGAAACTGGACATTAAATTGAAATTTTATTTTAAAAATTCACTGAGAATTTTAAAAAATCGAGATGACCAGTAAAAATGCTTAAAAAACAATCCCGGAGTCCATAAAGATTAGCAGCAACTCCCCCCTGCCAAAGCCCCAAACCCTCTGATCATGAAAAACAGGAAACAATGTCTTAAAGTATAAAAGGCTAAAAATCACCATATGGTACATATATCAAACCAAGTTATGCCCTTAGTATACGTAAACATTTTACTGTGTGGATGTCAATAAACCGATTTTAAACTTTACACAGAAAAGCAAAAGGACCCAGAATAGCCAGTGAAATGCTGAAGGAGGAGAACATGGTCAGAGGACCGACGCCCCCGACTTTAGGACTCACCATAAGGCTGTGGTGAAGGGACAGAGAGACAGCAACCGGACAGAACCGAGAGCTCAGAACAGACCCGCACAAAGACACTCGACCGATCTTTCTGACCAAGGGGCAAAGGTGATTCAACGGCAAAAGGACAGTCTCTTCAACAAATGGTGGTGGAACAGCTGGATGTCCACATGCAGGAGGTGAATTCAGACCCAGACCTCACAGCCCTCAAAAAACTGACTCAAAAGGGGCCACAGACCTAAATGTAAATGTGAAACTGTAAAACCCCTAGAAGCTGACAGCGCAGAAAATCTAGGTGGCCCTGGGTTGGCAGCAAGTTTTTAAATACAACACCAAAACATGATCCAGGAGAGGAAGAATGCATAAATGGGGCTTTATTAAAATAAAAACTTCTGTTCTGTGAAAGACACAGAATGGAAAAAAAAAAAGAGGAGCCGCAAACTGGGAGAAAATATTTTCAAAACACACATCTGATAAAGGACTTGTTCCTAAAAAACACAAAGAACTCTCAAAACTCAACAATAAGAAAACAAACAACCCAGTTAAAAAATGGGCAAAAAGTGTGAACAGACACCTCGCCCAATACACAAACGGCAAATACGCACATGAAAAATGCTCCATGCCACATCATCAGGGAAACAGAAGGTAAAGCAACAACGAGATACCACCACACCCCTATTAGTTTGGCCACTAACAGAAGAGCCAAACTCCGGAACACTGACAACACCAAATGCCCACGAGGATACAGAGCAGCAGGAACTCTCATTCGCCGCTGGTGGGAACGCAAAATGGTGCGGCCATTGCAAGACGACAGTTTGGTGGTTTCTAACAAAGTTAAACATAATCTAACTATATGATCCAGCAACCGCACTCCTTGGTATTTGCCCATATATGAACCGAAAACATATGTGCTCACAAAAACTGACACGTGGATGTTTACAGCAGCTTTATTCATAATTGCCGAAACTTGGAAGCAACCAAACTGTGAGTAGATCAACTGTGGTAAAGCCAGACAATGGAGAATTATACAGTAATGAAACGAAATGACCTATCAAGCCATGAAAAGAGAAGAAGGAACTTTAAATGTCTATAACTAAGCGAAAGCAACCAATCCGAAAAGGCTGCGCGCTGTGGGATTCCCACTAGATGACACTCTGGAAAAGACAAAACTGTGGAGACACTGACGAGACAGACCCGTGGCTGCCCAGGATGGAGTGGGCAAGGGGCAGGGCAGGGGAGAAACAGGGCACAGATCTTCAGCACAGTGAAAACACTCTGTATGATACTGTTGTGATGGACACGGGTCACCATGCACGTGGCAAACTCACTGAACACCACAGCACCAAGAGGGGGCCTTAATGTAAACGACGGACTGTAATTAACAGTAACATATCAATACTGGCTCACCAGCTGTAAAAGTGTAACACGTTAATATGTGACGCTGTCAGTACGGAGGGAGGGCGATGGGCATTCTCTGTACTTTCTGCTGCATTTTTCTATAAATCTAAAGCTGCTCTAAAAAACAAAGTCTGTTAATTTTTAAAAATGCCTTAAAGCATAAAAGGCTAGAAATCAGTCTATGGTTCTTACACAAAACAAACTACTCCCTCAGTAGCACTCACCATTTTCTTTAAAAGTAAACTAGGTATCAGTGGTCGAAAAGCCGTCGAAGCAGCTAGAACTGCTTGGAACCATCTCCCCGTGGCCCTCGCAGCCCCGACTCGAGGGCCAGCCCTGGCCAGCTGGCCGGGCAAGCACCCCAGACTCAGAGCTCAGATGGGGGCTCAGCCCGGCAGGCTGAGGAGACCTCGGTTTGCCCCAGAGGCCGGGGGATGGTCCCTCACTCCCCGCCACCTGCCCGCTCCGTGACCACAGGACAGACAGACAGAACCTCCGTGTCACAGAGCCCCAGTCCAGCGTCAAGAGTCAGCCGACGGCAACGTCCAGCAACTGTGCCAGGAAGAAAACAGGCCGGGAGAGGGTCCGGAGCAGCCCTCTGTGACGGGCAGAACAGGCCGGCGGCCTCGGCAGTGCCAGGAGGCTGCAAGTCACTGTGCTGTAAGCAGGGGCACAGTTAAAGGCCTGCTTTCCCTTTAAAGTCACGCACGGCAGGTGGGCAGGGGACCCCAAGAGACAGACGGAAGCTGGGTGGGCATCCAGGAGCCACCACAGACACCCTCCTCCGTCCCCTCTCCCACAAAGAGTTCCCACCCAACCTCCCCCCTCCCTGGGTCTGGCTTTGCAGGCCACTTGCTAACACGCTTGACCCGGAGAAGGGGCCTGTGCGTGGGGGACCGGCACTTGGCGCCTGGAACCCATCCCCTCTGGGAAGCACAGGGCGGCCCCAGGCCTGCTCCACCTCCCTGGGCCTGTGTGTCGTCCTGCTGCCTCGTGTGGGCCCTCGAGGTCAGTCCACGGTGGCCCCGAGAAGCTCCAGCCCGTCCTCAGTCCACACTGCCCAGCACCCTGGACACAGCTTGAGGCGGAACCACAACCTGCCGGATCACGGCACCGAGTGGTCATGCCTTGTCCACGCTTAGGGGCCCCACTGACCCAGACTGGATGAGGGGGGTGGCGGTGAACGACCACCACTGCCACGGCTGCCCCTTGCGTGGAAGAAACCCGGTCCGAGCCGGCCAGCAGAGGTCAGGCCTGCGGTTCCAGCCCAGGCCGAGTCTGGGGGATCGCTGTCTGAAAGGACACCCGTTTTCCCTACCACCGCTCTTTTGGGTGTTGGTTGTGCTTTAAATAACACTCTTTCTTCCGATTTCAGAAGCAATGCAGGCTCACTGCTACACTTCCCAAGCTGTGCACACACACAGCATCAAAATCACGTGGCCCCCGGTTCTGGGACGCTCGTTCTGACCTTTTGGTGCTGCTTCCCTGAGTGTGTGTGGCTGGTGCAGCGTCCCCGTTGTGATGCTTTCCCCATTAATGCTGTACGTTAGGAACATTCGTTCAGTAAACATTCTGCTTTTAAAGTCTACATATACTACCAGTATATGGATTTGCCCGCAGCTGTCTAACCTATCCCTCACAATTGGATATTTGGTTTGATATCACTTTGTAGTCCTACAAATCACAACGAGGTGGCCGTACATTCCTCTGACGGCTTCCTTAAGGCAGGTGCCCGGACATGAGTCGCCAGGTCAGCTGGCCAGCGCATCACCAGGCCTCCCGGTCTGAATGCACTCAACCAGGGCATCACGACGGAAGCACAAACGTGAGAAAGCACCACCATGCCGCTTTAATTTGCAGTTCCAGGAACGGTCTTGTGTGTCTGCAGGTGGTACAAGGAAACAGCTCGGGGTGCACTTTCCGCAGAGCCGGGCTGCGTCCAGAGAAGGCAAGCGGGGCGGGCAGAGGGCAGGAGGCCGGGGGCGCGGCCTCGGCCAGGCTGGGCCAGACCTCAGCGCCCGGACGCCTCGAGCCTGCACGCCACGCTCCACCCACAGCTCCCTTAGGTTCCTGTAACTGCTCAAGGGCGGACGCGCCAGACAGATGCAGGACCGAGGTGCCGTTCTGCCCGGCAGAAACCCTCTGCCCCGCCGGGCGCTCAGCGGCGCCTCCTCCAGGATCAGACAGACCAGGCCTGCGGGGAGGAGGAGGCCTCTCCAGGCGCCCTGCCTTCTGTCCAATAAGCTGGCCCCCACTGTCCTCCCGTCCTGCTGCTGCTGACTCAGCTTCTCGAGACACGGGCTGAGGAGGCCTCCTTCCCTCCCAGGACAGTTAGCCGACTTTAAAGCACCATGAGGAGGAGAAGGAATGGCTCCCTAACGAGCCCGATTTGCCACCAGGATCACAAGAGCTGCCGTGAGTCGGCTGCGTGGCCACCCAGAGGAGCATCCTGGGCCACGCCGTACGGGAAGTGGCGCCAGCAAACGGCTGCCGGCTTCTACGTAAAAGGATTCTAGAAACAAAAAGGGAGAGCAGGGAGGGGGATGTAGGGGAGGGGGGAGGGGGGAGGAGGCCGGAGAACAGGCCGCAGAGAGCTGGGGGCCCTTGCAGTGACGCACCACACAGGGGACGGCGGGCTCACACAGGTGACTCTGATCAGCCGTCAGCCTGGCCGCACGAAAACACGTCCTCCAGTCTTGGCTTGTCCACGGGTAGTTAAGGCCAAACTGCTCCCCTTCCCACAATTAAGCAAACACTGCAGACACAGACAAAAGACATCCCGGAAGAACTGCACCACTGGATCAAAACACAAGTCAGAGCAAGATTTTATTCTCAGAGACACTGGAAATGTCAACATTTTAAAAGTCTGCCACATAAGCTGAAAAACAAAATATGCCACATATTACAAAGGAATCCGGAAGTCCCGCAGTCTTCTCCCTCCCCACAAACTTTGTCGTGCAGACTTGGGACCTATCTCCTTGCTCTATTTTCCCCCGGCGCCCCCAGATGAACTCGCGGAGCGGAAGTCCCTGGAGGCCCCCCGCCGCGCACCCAGCTCTCTCGCCACTCCCGGCTCATCCGATTTGCTGGGCTGAGGGACTCAGTTGGGCCACCCCCAGATGCTCTGTCCCCCCAGCCCCCCGAGTTTTCCTCAAAGGACGCCGTCCCGGTTAGTCCCCCATCTTTCCCAGGAGTGCAGTGCTCTGGGTTTGGGACGGCTCCGCAGGGCACCCGGGGGCCCCACAGCTCAGGAACTGGCTGAATGTGCTCTGAGCGTCGGAACTGGCATCAAGGTTGCTTTTATCAGGGCTGGTTCCAGCTTCAAAGGAAGTTTAAAGAGCATTTCTAAGAAATGACTCAAAATGAATGCAGACTCAGGCCTAGGGCAGAAAGTCCTTTAGGGCCTTCTGGCAGTAAACAGCTCCAACGACTGAGGATCACAGAACGCGGGGCTCGGGAGCCGAAAACTCTAGCCCGTCGCCTGTCAGTGTGTGTCAGTCTGTCTCTTCCTGACCCGAAATGATTCGGCCCGTCTGGAAACAGGACTTGAGCGGGGCTGGGTCGGGCTCAGGCCAATCAGGGCCCCCCTGGAGCTGTGGTCCTAGGACCCCTCCCAAAGGTAAACACGCGTTTCAGTCCTTCTTGGGAACGGGCTGAGAGGCACTGCTTCAGGGCGAGACGCCTCCTGACAGCTTCGGGGCCCCTCTCAGAGTCGTCGTCCTAGGAGCCCTGCCGACAGCAGACACAGACCTGTCCTCCAGGGGCTGCACGCAGGCTCTGGGGGGCTCGGCACGGACACGCGCACGTGTCTTGTGCGTCTGCTACTCATCCCAGCAGAGAAACTCGGGTGGTTCTGGGTCACCGAGGCCCATCTAGGGGACGGGGAGCGGCAGATTCATGCTGCGACGCCACAGACCAGTGTCAGGAGGCTTGGAAGGACGGCACCCAGGGGCGGGGCCTGGGCGTCACTCACAGGGCTCCTGGGGTGCGGCCTTCTCGGTGGCTGTGAGCTCCCTGACACCCCAGGGCAGGGTGTGTCCGTGAACTAGAGTCGGCTTCTGGGGCTTGTGCTTCTCAGGTGACGAGAGCTGTTTTAACGGGCACAGAGGTGTCTCCTGTGCTTGTTTTCTGTTCCCAGGCGCTTGTTTCTTCTTGGGTTTTCGCCTCTGTCCACGGCAGAGCCGCCAGCTGCCAGCTGCCCTCCCACCCTCCTGCTCCAGCTTCCCCTGGATGAGCTCTACTGTGCGTCTCAGGCAGAGGCTGGTTGTGGCTGGGCCGAGCTGCAGACGGTGGTCGGCAGGGCACCCCAGCCTGGCAGCAGCTGGCACTGGGAGACAGGCCGGTGACCCTGAGCCGCTCCCAGCACCTCTGTCCCCACCTGGGTCAGGTCTGGGAGGGCTGTAACCCGCCCCCAAGAGCTGACTGACCGACACAGTTTCCTTATAATCATGTCTGTGGGTCCACCCTTTTTGGTTAACTCTAAACATCTTCAGTGCTTTATTCTTAGCAGTACTAACTTACTCGTAACCCATCTCAACGTGGACTAGGGCCCCGGGTCCTGTATCTGCCAAGCAGGCGACTGGTCCCGAAGGATGCCAGGCGGTACTCAGGCAAGGAAGAGCTCCCAGCAGGTGGGCTGAGACACACCTGTCTGCTAGGTGTGCACAGAGAGCCTAAGAACATGGAAAACAGGCAGGGATTCAGGTGCCACTGAGAGCTGGGAAGGTGGGGGAAGAGGGGCACCTCGGACCCGCCACAGACGGAGGAAGGGAAAGAGGCAAGAGCACGCAATCAGGGACCCCTCGGGGAGAAAACCTCCCTAATAAGACGGCCAGTCCTCCAGCCCTCCTTCCCTCTCACTTTAAAACACATTCTTTCAAAATAAACTCTCCTCACATGAGCTTCAGAGAGCCTGGGTGCTTGACAACAAGCTTTCCTTTGACAAAAAACCGAAAAACAAAACACAGTACAGTCATTCCTCAGTATCCGAGGGGCACTGCTTCCAGGGCCCCCCCATGGACACCAAAATCGCGATGTTCAAGCCCCTTACATAAAATGGCCCAGTGCAGTCGGCCCTCTGTATCCACGGGTTCTGCATCCGTATCCCCTTCGATCCTCGGCTGGTTCAATCCATGGATGTGAAACCCGTGGATACACAGGGTCAACTGTACTAGTTTTCCCCTGGGTAGTGTCTTCTGTAACTAGGGCATAGAATTCTTAACTTACTTAGGATGCTCTTTCTGGAATGCCCCCCACCCCAAGTCCAGGGCAAGGAAAGGAAGAGAGTTTACATTTTCACTGGAAGCATTTAAGGAGCATCTTCTTTTGCTTCTGGGTGTCTAGTATCTCATTCTATTAAAAAGTTAACCCAAATCATCCACATTCATTATAGAAAAAATGGAAGCAAAGAATACTTAGAAAACCCCCAAAGCTGTAGCCCCGCTCCTAGGTTACCAGTGTCAGCATTCCCCACTAGAACCGGCTCAGGAAAGACTCAGGCCACGCCCACCTGCTCCTCTGTGAACCTCGAGCAGGTGACCATGGACACAGCTAGAGGGCGTCGTCATCCCAGGTGGGTGTTTCCACGCACACGCCCCCCAGCCCCCCGACCCCGCCCAAGAAAATCTCTAAGACAGAGGAGCTTCCAGGCTCCCACCTCTGCCCCAGTCCACGGGGGCGGTGTCAGCAGGGAGCACCGAGTGGTCCATGAAACAGGCACTGCCCAGCTGTTTACTGCACCAGCCCATGTTTGCTCCCTGTGCATTTGGCTTAAAAAAAGCTGTCTTTTAAAAAAAAATTGAGATAAAATCCATGTAACATAAAATTCACCATTTAGACCATTTAAAAACGTACAGTCCAGAAGTTTTTAGTAAATTCACAGTGTTGTGGAAACATCACCACTATCTAATTCTGGAGCATTTCCATCACCCTAAAAAGAAACACCGCCCTTCAAAATGCCTTCCTCCCTCCAGCCCCGAGCAAATACTAATCTGCCTTCTATCTCTATAGATTTGCCAATTCTGGACACTTCATATAAGTGGACTCATACCGTATGTGGCTTTTTGTGCCTGACTTCTTTCACTGAGCATAATATTTTCAAGTTCATCTACACTGTGGCATTTATCAGTGCTTCATTTCTTTCTATGGCTGAGAAATATACCACTGTATGGACGGACCACATTTTAAAAATCCATGCCTCCTTGATGGATACTTGGGTTGTTTCCACTTTTTGGCTATTGTGAATAATGCTGCTATGTATGCTTTTGTGTGGACATATATGTGCATTTCTCTCGGGTAGACGGCTAGGCGTGAAATTGCTGGGTCGTATGGTAACTATACTTTCACCTTTTTAAGGACTCACCAAATGGTTTTCCACAGTGGCTGCACTAGTTTATATTTCCATCAGCACTGCCCGAAAGTTCTAGTTTCTCCACATTTCTTTTTATCTGTCTTTCATCGTTTCATGTGCTTATTGGCCATCTGAATATCTTCTTTGGAGAAACATCTATTCAGATCCTTTGCCAAATCTGACAAATTCAGATTTCAGTTTGTCTTTTTATCATTGTTGAGAATGTTCTTTATATTCTAGACACAAATCTCTTCTAAGATACATGACTAAAATATTCTGTTCTGCAGGTTATCTTTTCATTTTCTTGATAGTGTCCCTTGACACACACAAGTTTTCAATTTTGATGAAGTCCAATTTATCTATTTTTTTTGTTGCTTGTGCTTTTGGTATTATATTTAGGAAACCATTGCCTAACCCAAGGTCATGTCCCTGTGCATTTCTAAGTAAAGCAGCAAACAGAAGTAGCTGTGGCCCTGGTTTTAAAAAACAGAAACATAAATAACACCCTGTGTGTGGGGTCTGGTCTTAGGAGCTCTTTTCTGTCTTTCCTGGAGAAGAGGCCCAACACAAAATACCAGGCGTTAATAGAAGCTGTCTGGAACCAGCATGATGTAAACATGAACAAACCAACCACACAATGTAGAAAGTCCTAATTTGAGAGGCTAAGTATGGCGCTCAGTTCCCAGTTTCCCAGCCTCATGTGAGGGTGGTGTACACCGGAAGCCTGAACAAGTTTACCAGGAAAACAAGACTCAGACCAACACTTGGTGTTTTCTGTTAAAAGCTGCCTCAAACAATGGATCGGGTCTTGAAAGCCACCTCAAAGTAAAACTAAAGTCAACTCTGAAATACCTTTCTCTGCCAAAGGAAGCCATGCCCGAGTTTTGGGAGATGTTTGGACCATTCCCCGAAGGGTTTGCTGAGATGCTTTCAAAGCCCACAGTGAAGAGTGCCAGGTCCTGCGCGGCCAGTTCTGGGCAGCACTCGAAATTCTCCACCGGGATTCAGGGTCCAGGCTGCTGGCAGAGCCACTGAGGTCACTGACAAGTGCAGCTTCATGTCTTCAGGACATGGGAGAAGCCCGGGCTGAGGCCCAGCCTGGTCAGCCCGGAGAGCTGTCTGCCGTTTCTGAGCCACTCTCGACCTCCCCCAGGGCTCCAGAGGAAGAACGCAAAGACGCCTGCAGCCAGGAAGTGGAAACCATTCTTTCCAACCCACTGTGGGTGCTCAGAGCCCACCCTTCAGGCCCACAGACACGGGCAAGTCAGGCGGGCCAGGAGCCACTCGGGCGGCTTTCCCGAGGCCTGGAGAGGCCGGGCCAGCCAGGAACAAACCTTCCTGGAGGCCGAGCCGGCTAAGAGCTTCCCACCCCGTCCTCCTCGGTCCTCATGGCTCCTGAGGCCTAGGCTACCTTCCTTTGACAGATGGGGAAACTGAGGCTAGAGGCAGACGCCACTAGGCACGGGCCCCAGGTGCTCGCCTGCGGCACCGCGCCGGTGGCCGGGAGAAGCGTGGGCACCTCAGCAGGGGTAAAGGCAGCATCGTGAAAAGTCACTGTCTTATGCTGGCTCATTCATTTAAACAATGTGCAGAGAAAGCGCTCAGCACGCGCTGGGAGCAGAACAGCACACAGATTGGATCAAGCGGATTAAATACACAAAACAGAAAGAAAATGCCCCGATGGTCCTCCTTCCTAATACCTGTCTCGCACACACTTTCCCAGGCTGTTTAGCGCAACTAAAACGTATCTGTATTTGTGGGGTTCTCAGCGGCACGGAGCTGACAGGACACACACAGACACGGACGTAAGAGGAGACTTCTCACGGACACTGGCTCTGGCGGTTACGGGCGCCAAGGCGGCCCCCAGCCGTAGGCGAGCTGGGGACCCAGGAGCTCCATGCCCGAGGGCAAAGACAGGTAGATGCCCCAGCTCCAGGAGAGAGAATTTGCGCTTCCTTCACCTTTGGTCCCATTTGGGCCCCTAACCGACTGTGGGGGGCGGGGGGTGACCTGCTTTACTCAGTCCACTGATTCAAATGCTCATCTCTCCTGGAAACACCCTCACAGACACACCCGGAAATAACGTTTTATCAGCTCTCCGGGCATCCCTTACGCCAATCAGGTTGACACATAAAATTAACCATCATGATACCACATACAGAAAACACATAAAACAGCACTTTAATAATTGGGAACTTGCTACGCTAGCTCGAGCTGGGTGGTTTAAACGGAAGACGTTTACTTCGCACAGGCCTGGGGACTGGAGTCCGCCCTCGGGGCGCCGCGTGGTGGGTTCTAGTGAGGCCTCTTCGTGGCGGAGGTGGAGCTCTGGTGTCCTCTCCTCTTCTTAGAAGGACACAGGCCCCCTCCCATGACCTCATTTAACCTTAATTGCCTCCTGAAGACCCTCGCGTTGGGGTGAGGGCTTCGGCGTGTGGCTTCGGGACATAGCTCGGTCCGTGTTGCTGGGTGCCCGGTTCACAGCTGGCTCCTTCATTTACCGTATCCTGGGCGCCCTCCAGGTAGGACAGGTCTCTCTCTGTCATAGTTAGCAGGTGCACACTGCAGGGAGAGGCCTCCGCGTGCCCACCTGGATGCTCGAACCGCCCTACGATGACCCTAAGACCGTCACTGTGCCTCTGAGTGGGCTCTTCCTGGAAGCGGGGCTGCGAGCTTTGGGTCAACGTGCATGACAAGCAACGCCAGGCCTGCTTCTGTGACGCCGCCGCAGGCAGCGCCTCTAAATCCGATGACCCCAACGGCCCACCAGCGCCAGCGACACTGTGACGTCTTTCCGGTCAGAGGACAGTAAATCCTGAGAGGCTTCCTGGAGGAGGAGCTTTGCAAGGAGAGGAGAGGTTTGTGGTTTACGAGGACCAGCCTTGAAGGTGGACGAGGAGAGAAGAGCTACGGTCATGATGAAGAGAGAAAGCGGTGAGGGGGTGGAGTTCACATTTTACCTGGAAAGGATTGGTGATAGAAGCAAGTGTGTAAAAGAGGAGGGAATATCAGCTTAAAGGGACAGGTGAGAAACAGAAATCAGAGCAGATACCCAACCACTCTTCAAGTAGCTGCATACCTGCTTTTTATTTATTTCATTTTGAATTTATTTTTTTTATACAGCAGGTTCTCATTAGTTATCTGTTTTATACATATTAGTGTATATATGTCAATCCTAATCTCCCAATTCATCCCACCATCACCACCACCCCCAACCTGCTTTCCCCTCTTGGTGTCCGTACGTTTGTTCTCTACATCGGTGTCTCTATTTCTGCCCTGCAAACCGGTTCACCTGTACCATTTTTCTAGGTTCCACATATATGCATTAATATACGGCATTTGTTTTTCTCTTTCTGACTTACTTCACTCTGTATGACCGTCTCTAGGGCCATCCACGTCTCTACAAACGACCCAATTTCGTTCCTTTTTATGGCTAAGTGATACTCCATTGTATATATGTACCACATCTTCTTTATCCATTTGTCTGTCGATGGGCATTTAGGTTGCTTCCATTGTCCTGGCTATTGTAAATAGTGCTGCAATGCACATTGGGGTGCATGTGTCTTTTTGAATTATGGTTTTCTCTGGGTATATGCCCAGTAGTGGGATTGCTGGGTCCTATGGTAATTCTAGTTTTAGTTTTTTAAGGCACCTCCATACTGTTCTCCATAGTGGCTGTATCAATTTACATTCCCACCAACAGTGCAAGAGGGTTCCCTTTTCTCCACACCCTCTCCAGCATTTGTAGTTTGTAGATTTTCTGAAGATGCCCATTCTAACTGGTGTGAGGTGATACCTCATTGTAGTTTTGATGTGCATTTCTCTACTAATTAGTGATGTTGAGCAGCTTTTCATGTACCTCTTGGCCATCTGTATGTCTTCTTTGGAGAAATGTCTATGTAGGTCTTCTGCCCATTTTTGGATTGGGTGGTTTGTTTCTTTAATATTGAGTTGCATGAGCACACCTGCTTTTTAATAAAGTTTTTCCTCGTGTCTCTACCTGGAAAACTTCATGCCCTCAGAAAAGACTGATGGATATACCTGTAAATTACGTTTAAACTCCGAACACGTTAAGTGTTTTTCAGAACCAGTTATCCTACTTATAATGTGTATTCCCCACTTCCTTCAAAGCTGAAAAAATGCCCCCAAACCCCAGAGAAAAAACCCAGCACCTGCTCTGGGATCTCAGCGCCCACGTGGGCCTCGCCTGAGAGAGGGCACAGCAGGTAACACGGGCTGGGGAGCAGGGCCAGGGGCTGTGGTTGTGTGATGGGGGTGAGGGGTCGGCAGGGACAATGGGAAGGAGTAAAGCAGTCAGCCTTACAGCTGCTGCCTGCCTGCTTTCGGAGGGCTGCTTCTGCAGGCTGCTGTGGGATGCAGGCCCCAGGGCAGCTCCACGGGGGTGGAAAGCACTCTTTGGGAGGCCGTGGCCGTGAGGGCTGACAGGTATCAGGCATGGTCCACAAACATTACTGATGTGAGTAACCCGTGACCGAGTCCTAAGATGTAGGAAGCACTCGTAAATCGCCGTCTGATGGGGCAGAACATGCTGCCACAGATGGGAAAGTGGCTTGTCTTTGTGTGTTCAATTTTACCAGATATTGCTGTGATTTGCTCTTAAAAATCATGCCAGCACCCACAACTGGGTGCCAAGTAAAGCTAGGCAAACGTGAACAAGGTGCGGGGTGTGTCATGTGTGACACTTGTGACACTTTTGTAAAATACCACCACTGGGGGGAACTGGGCAAAGTCCACTGGGATCTGTATTATTTCTGAAAACTGCAACCATCTCAATAAAAACCTCAATGAAAACCCCATGCCAGCGGGCGGAGGGTCCCGCGTGCCCAGCCTCCCACTCCGGCTGAGGCTCTGCAAACTCAGTGTCTTCGGGAGAGTCGGGTGCTGCCATGAGGGCCCCTGGGCCCCCACTGCAAGGCCCCAGCACCGCACTCCTGGCTGCATTCACAGCAGGACGACTTCTCCCAAACCTTCTGTTCTCCGCAATGCAAAGATGAGCAGAGACACCCAGAGCCCACAGGGATCTTCCTGGAGAATTCCTAACGCGTCCTGCTGGCCAGCTCCCAGCTCCCCACCCCCCCGGCCAACACACACACACAGGCTCCTGCCAGACTCTCGGGTCGTCTGTGCTCTAGGGCTGCCCCACTCACTGGGGCGGGGTGGAGGCCCTCAGAGTGTGAAGGAACATCACCTTCAGCACAACTCGCTCATCCAGCCCTTGTGGGAAACCAGTCTCTACGTACGTAACACAGGGCAGGAAGCAAAAGTCAACAAATACAGGTGAGTGGAGACCAAGCCTTGGGGAAGGGTACGTGGGAGGGGCTGGGGGCTGACTGCTCTGCGTCGCTTCAAGAGGACGCGGATCTAAGACAGAAGGGGCGAGGAACACCGTTTGGGGGCATCCAGCATGGTTTCCTTGAATGTCTCTCCCCGAGCCAAGCCTGCAAATGCTGAGAATCAGGCGTCCCCTCTCCCTTCCTTGGCCCCAATCCCTTCCTGCCACCTACGGGACCATGACTTCTCGGGAAGGAGAGGGAGGAGGACGAACTCAACCTGGGCAGACAGTTAATAAAGAACATGCCGAGTCAAGGGAGAGACAGAGCCAACCACCCGAATTCTTACATTTTTGCAGAAGCCACGAAGGGGGGCTGATCACAAAGCACCAATCGGAACTCGGCGTTCCCGCCTCAAGCCCACGTGGGAGGACTTCTTGCCAAACCTCCCGGCCTCGTGCCCATGGCCTGGCCCCCGGGGGAGGGGCCGGTAGGAGGACTGCAGTCGTATTTTTAACTAGAGGGGAACATTTTCACTCGGAAATCCCGGGAACTGAAGTCACTCAGGTGTGTCTCGGTGAAGCAGCCTCAGAAGCACGTTGAGGCCAGGGCAGGATGAAGTCACCCGTCTGCAACCAGGCTCACGTGCCCCAAACTGCAGCAACACGCCTTCCGTCGCCTTGGCCATTGCAGGGGAATATCCCTTGCCTCGCCAGGACTGTGTCCTGCCCTCCGCAGGCCACGGGCCTCAACGTCACTGCGAAAGGGCTGACGGGTGGGAGCGCCCAGTGAATGCCCCGCTCCCCCATCCCCAGGTCCCCAGGCAGGTCTTGTCCGAGGTCTCCTGCCCCTGGGCCTGAGGCACTGCACCAACCATGGCACCCTGGGGGCCACTTCGGCCCCAAGGCCGCGTTTTCTCATTGGGTGAGTGAGCACGGCGGCAAACACCAGTGCCGTGGGCCACGTGGGTGTCCGGTGGCTGTCCCGAAGCCTGGTGCTCACGGCCACCACGGGGACTACGCAGCGCCCAGACACCGTCTCGTTAGAGCAGGGGGCCTGGGTAACACAGATTTCAGAATGAGCCTCCGCTGCTTGCGTGCTGGTTCGGAACACAGCCAACGCAGATGCTCCTGTGGTCTGAGGGCCGAGGACGCTGCCCTGAGGCTCCGACAAGGAGAAAGCAGGCCGCGGGGGCCTCTGCAAAGGTGCGACGAGGCGGCAGCAGTAGGTGTGTGCCTGGCTCTCAGAGCTGCACTCAGCCGGTCCTCTCTCCCCGAGGAGAGAGGCAGAGGTAACAAAGTCCAGCGCGCTCCCGAGAGATGCAGAAAGGAGACTGAGGTGTCCCGTGCGTAAGTGACCGGAAGGCCTGGTCTGGCAGCCCCGGATTCAGGGCTTGGAGCTCACTTTGCCTGAAGGTGCGGTCCTGGCAGCCCTACCGGCCTGAGCTCCTGCTGGGGGAGTTCGCAGCAGGGCCCGTGGTGCGGCGCTCAGCTCTCATCCTGGGGGCTGGGACGCTCGGCCCCCATGGGCTCCCCGGCAGCCCTGCGAAGGGGAGGGCCCCCAAACAGGGGGAGGGCCGGAGGGCCCCCGGGCTGCTGTTAGCACTGGGAACCGGGGGCACCGTATCCACGTGATGGAGAAGACTGTGGGCCAGCAGGCGACCCAGCTGGCGGGACCTGAGACCAAGGGGGCTGGGGGGCAAACCTGGGTGCCGTCTGCGGTGGATGAGCTGGCACAGACGGGTGACCAGCACGTGGCCGTCCTCTGCCCAGTCCGCTCCCCACCTGGCAGAACACATGGGACACACAGGGGGCAGCGCTTGGGTGCCTGTGAGCCCGGACCACCCTCTGAGGACCCGTCCCCCAGCTGTGCTGGGTCGTGACTGGGGACACAGAGGTACCCTCCCAGCCCGGTGCCCCACCCAGTGTCAGAACCGCTCGCCACAGCCTGGGGCTGTGGCAGGCTGAGACGGGGGGCCTGGCCTTTCGCCTGCTGGGAGTCGCCCCCTGCCTGGCGGGGGCCTGGTCCGGCACCCTCCTCGTGCGGAACGAACGCAGGAAGCAGGCCCTGGGTCTGCTGAGCAGGCTGGCCCGTGGAGCTGCCCCAGAGATCAGACCAGGCCCCGCCCGACGGAGCCCGCATTTAACCAGACCCAGGAGCACACACGCGTGGCGGTGGGAAGCCTGGCGCCTGACTCCGCCCCCTCTGCCCCTCGTCAGGGGGAACCTGAGGCTGGGAGTGGGCACCCAGAGCACTCAAAGCCCTCCTATGCCTGCAACTGGACAGCTGCCCCGGACCTCGAGCCGCTGCGTCCCTCTCCTGGAACACCCAGGCCACCTCGGCCGCCTCTGCTGAGGGCCTCAGAGAAACGGCAGCCCCGCCTTCCCCTCCGCGCCCCGACGTCTCCACGAGCAGACATACGACAGGCAGGGGAAGTTGGCCAAAGAACAGGTTCTGTGTCATTCTATGTGGTTTTTTTTACCGTAACCAGCAGAAGCTGGTGGGTTGTGTGTGTTGAGATCAAGGGCAGGCAGTGTGGGTAGAGGCTGGGGTGGCTGTGAGGCTGAGCAAGGGACCTGGGCTCCCTCCAGCTGAGCTGAGTTACGGCTCCGGCTTGCCCACGGGTGGCACCCCGGGGAGTCAGTCAGGCTGGGTGGTAACCAGTCCTCACAGCTCGGCAGACTCCCAGGTCGTGCCCTTGTCCCTGAGGGTGGTGGCGGCTTTGTGGTGGGTCTGCAGTGGCTCGTCTCCCCCTCTCCCCTCCTTCTACTTGCAAAGTAGTGGCTGTGCAACCTCTGGAACTGCACTTAGAAAGCTATTAGCTTTTCTACTGATAACAAACACATGTGTTTGTCTTCGTCCATGGCTGAGGAATCAATCTTCCACGTCTGGACACCTCAACTCTGAATTTATTTCCAACAATATCTGAAGATACACACTAAAAATTAATTCACACTTTAAGGTAATGATTTTGGCCAATGTGTTCTGAGAACAAACGGAAACTGCATAAAGATAGCTTTCACAGGGAAAAAAAGGTGCTAATCCAACACTTTTTCCAATTCCCTGGAAATCACCTGGGAGGTACAGCCTGAAGCCGATTCCACATCAGCAGTGCCTCGGACAAAGCACATTCTCAGCGCTTACAAAGCTTGGGTTAACTCTTTAAAAACGCACACTTACTGCTTGGGCAGGACAAACGTCCAAGGAGACAGTTGTATGCTTTAGCCCTGGGTGCAGGGCTAGACACTCGGCTGAAGGTGGCACGCACCCAGAAGCCGAAGGCCCTCCTGCTGCGTCCCCCTGCCACGTGCGGCTGGGCCTCCCGGCCGGGCCAGCCAAGGGGCAACTGGCAGGGGTCTGGGGGGGGTCACAGGCGTCCTCCCCTGGAGGTGGCAGGATGAGCTCAAGGGTTGCACCCAGCCCACCCTCGTGAGCTCCGTCTGAAGGAGCACCTGCGGGGAAACTGAGGAAGGAGCGGGAGCCGAGGACGACAGAGAGACACAGGCTGGGGGACGATACTGTGAAACAGCACGAAAGAGCTCGGGGAAAGCCACTCACGGGCAGACTGGAGAAGCATGCCGCTCTTCCCATGGGTTCTTCTAAAAACGAAAACAAAGACACCCAGAAGACAAAATCGCCAGCACCATTCTCCTTCCTTTGCAGTCAGACAAGCCTCACTGGCCCTGAGGGCACACGCTGGTCAGAGAGGCAGCGCAGGCTCCCGAGGTGAGGGCGGCCCCAGCTGAGCCCACTTGCAGCCGAGCAGGCCGCACACGCCGGGGCAGGGCCATCTCTCCCCTCCAACTCTGTGCTGGGAGAAACCCCACATTTGTTTCTGCAGACATTCCTAGGCTTGAGCACGGCACGTTCCCAAGACCACAAAGATATGCATTTAGCCAAACCAGGCATAATGACCTTTCTATATCAAACCCAGCCCGAATGACTTTTCACACAACTTTTAAATAAAAGAGAATGGAAAATACAACAAAATGAATCCTCTAAATGGTGCTGTGGTATAAAGTTTCAATTCCTTAAGTCAGGAAATCAACTCAGTTTTCCTAGGCTGAGCTGAGAGCCCACGGCACACAACGAAACCACAAGTACGGACACACACTGAACTGTAAATCCAACGACGTGAGTGCCGCGAATGCTGACGCTGATAAAAGTGCTTTAACTCTTGTTTTTATGGATTTTCTTCTTACAAATATGTTAGTAGTCAAGTAGCTCTATTCTCTTTGGTCGTTTTTATGAAGAAGATGAAATTAAGAACCCACTCCCAGATGCATTTGCCCCTGATGTAGAAAGAAACACTAGGTCCTCAGCCTGATAAAGAGCATTCATGAAAAAGCCACCACAAACCTCATACTCAGGGGACAGGCTGGGTGCTTCCCTCTAAGATCAGGAACAGGACAAGAGTATCCACTCTTTTACTCAACACTGCACCTGGAGGTTCTAGCCAGGGGAATTAGGCAAGAAAAAGAAATAAAAGGCATTCATTCAGGTGGGAAAAGAAGTACAGCCATCATTAGAAGTAGGACTGCTGGGTCACGTGCTAATGCCACGTTGAACCTTTTGAGGAACCCCCAGACTGAACTGAATACATATGTCTACACAGACACTTGTACAGGAATGTTTACAGCCGCCAAACGGGGGAAATGACCCCGGTGTCCATCCACTGAGGAATGGATGAAAGCCATGTGGCACATCCATACGTGGAATATTATTCAGCCATAAAGAAGGACTGAAGCACCGACACAGGACACAACACGGATGGGTCTCAAGAACACGATGTCAAGTGGAGGAAGCCAGTCACAAAAGACCACACGTGATGGGACCCATTTATGCGAAACGCCCAGGATAGGCAAATCTGGAGGGACAGAAAGCAGATCAGTGGTTGTCAGGGGCTGGGAAGAAGCCGCTTTCCGGGTTCAGGGTTTCTTTTTGGGGTGACGAAAATGTTCTACGATTGTTGTGATGGCTGCACAATTCTGTGAACACCTTAAAAACCAGTGAACTGCACACTTTAAATGGGTGAATTATATGATACAGGAATTACATCTCAATAAAGTTTTTATTAAAACAAATAAATAAAATGGTCCCTTCCAGCTTTGGGGGAAGAAAAAGAAATACTAGATACTCACAGCCCAGCGCTTTCCTAGTTGTTGCATCCTCAGAATGCCTTTTAAGAAGAAGACATTTGTGAGAGATTCTCATCTTCTTCCTACTTTTAATCTACTCTCCTTCCCCCAGTTAGACTACAATCAACACTAACGTATTAAAACCTGAACATTTTTGCCTTTATCTGGTTTTGTGTTTTATCGGGTCCACACCTTGCTCGTCCACATTCTCTGCTTCCAAACAGGCTTACCTGCACCCGTGTCCCAGGATGGGGCCTTGCGAGCGCAGGGCCAGGAGACCCCCGGTGAGGCTCCACACGTCACAACTGAACGGCTCTGTGATGCTCGTGAACATGGTGGCCATTCGTTTTCGCTGAAGGCTCTTTTTCCTCCTGACTATCCTGGATTGCTTCCACTTTCGCTACAAACCTGGAGCTTTTGGTCATTCTGGCTTCTGTGCAGGTCTCTGAGGAGGCAACGGTAAGGACCGCAGGCTTTGCAGAAGGAAGGAGCAGCCATCTGAGGGGTGATGGCAAACGTCTGCCCTTGTTTTCAGTCCCGGGGAAGAGAGGCGGGTGAAAGGAACCTGGTCACTGCTGCAGCTTCAGTGACGCTTCACGGCAGACACACAACCTCGCCGCTCAGGAGCTCGCCGTAATTTGCCAACATTATTTCATTAACTCTAACAGCACCTTTTTCAGATAAGCAACTGCCAAGTAAAATAATCCTTATTTTGTAGAAGATGAAACTTAAGACGACACAGGCCAGAACGATGATCAGCCAACAAGGGACCCGCGCTTCCTTCACTCTGAATTCCCCGCTTCAGTGAAGGTCTGTCCCCTTGGGCAGCCCTGAGAGCCCGAGCCCACTCCTCGCGCCTTGGAAAGCAGCCTGCACTTGGCCTCGCCCCCCACAGGGGCAGGTCTGAGCTGGCGCCCCTGCCGCCCACCTCGGCACAGCCCTCTGGGAAACTGAGCGAGAATGAGCACGGCCGATCAGACAGCGACTGACCTGCCGGCGCGGTGGGAAAACAGGCAAAAGCCAGGGAGATACTCCCAGGGGACCGGGGCCAGGCTTGTTCTCGGGCTACTTCCTCACGTTGCCTGTGCTGGGCGGCCTGGAAGTGCACGGCGGGTCCGAGTCGAGCTCAGGATCTGACGTGAGACGGTGCGTGTGTCTAAACCAGGGCATCTCATCCTCCCAGGTCCTGCTTGGGACCCAAGGAGACTGTTCTTTCTGGTGTATTATCAGAAAATTAGGTAGGCACTATGAATTAGAAGGTCTTGCCCTCTTTAGGGTATGTTCCAGTAACTGATCTTGATTAATAAAAGTCTAGTAAATGCTGCTTCGCTTTGCTGACATCAGTAATCAGTTCCCTTGAGCACACAGGTGGCAAAGTCTCTACTTACAAATACATTTTGAATGGCCAATTATATCCTCAGAAGGTGATTTAAGGTTCAATGTGTTAGGAATAAGTGATTTAAAAACTAATTTTAATGAAGGTAAATTAACTTTCACTGTCTTTCCTATCTAGCTACACTTGGACCCAAAGGTACCTAAGTGTCACACCACCGGGGGGGCAAAATCATTCCAGGCACACAACCAAAGACCTCGGGACCCAACGGGACACACACACAGGGACACGTGCGCACGCAGGCACACACAGGGGCACGTGCGCACGCAGGCACACACAGGGGCACGTGCGCACACCGGCACACACAGGGACACATGCGCACGCCGGCACACGCCAACCATTAGCAGCTGCTCCCAGTCATGGCTGTAATCGAGCGCTAATAAGCATTTCACCTGTAGCTGCTCCTCTTCCAACTGTTTCAAAAGTTAACGCATAAAATGTTATCCTCGATCCCTAAAGTCTGTTTCATGCCCAGTGGCTTTTCATCTTTTCTGGTCTTCAGAACCAGCTTAAGGAATGGAGGAAGAGTGCAACAGGAGTCACTCTAATGTCCCCGAAGCCCAATTAGAATTCGTCCCATGGTGGGGTTGCCTGGCTGACAGCTCAGGACGCAGGGCTGCCCCAGGCTCCAACCCGGCTTCTGGCAGGAACCGGCAACACACGGGTGGGCTCTGCTCAACGGGCCCCTTCCTAGAGAGCCCTGGGTGTGCAACACCGGCCTTGGCCGCTCTTAAATTGTGCCCCAGGGTGGAGGGAACTGTGCCCTGCGGGCAGGACACAGAAGATGGGTGGTGTGAGAGTCACGTACCCCTCGGGCCGAACGACCAGCTTCTCGGGGGGAGGCTCACTGCTGCGCCGCACTCAGGGAGGGGATGGGCGCGGCTGGGCCGCTGTCGGTCTGAAGCACACCCAGCCCACCCGACGCTCAAGGACCGGGACCCCTGGGCCCACACCCCGTCGTCACTCACACCGCAGCCAGGTGCCACGGGAAAGGGGAGGGTGGTAACAGCTAACCCTCGCAAAACGCCCTAAGGGGTCAGGCACTGTTCTGAAGATTTAATCCTCCCAAACTGAGGTTTAACAGATGAGGAAACTGAGGCACAAGAGTCCGAGGCCACGTGGCTGGCGGGGTGAGGAACGGGGACTCACTCTCATTGCTGTCACGTCCGAGGGCCACGACTAACCCAGAAGGGAGAGGACGCTGGTGGTCCTAAGGGAGCCGGACGGAAAAGACTCCAAGTTCTGGGGGCTGATCTCAGACAAGAAGCTTAACTGAAAAAGCTCAGCACCACAAGTGAGACGGCTTGGACTCGGTCAGTCCCCCTCACTTTGCGGGACTTCTGCCCCTCCCGAGTCTGCGGTGCAGTGTAATTAAGATCCAGACTCAGTAACTACTGAGAAGTGGGCCGTGAGCAGGCCCCCCTGTGGACCCACCACATCTCTGGACATCCAGGGGACAGAGCTGGTGTCTCTCCCAAGTAGAACACTTTCAGAAACCTAGAATCGAGGGGCCTCCTGTGGACCCACACATCTCTGGACATCCAGGGGACAGAGCTGGTGTCTCTCCCAAGTAGAACGCTTTCAGAAACCTAGAATCGAGGGGCACTGATGCCAGCCGTTCTGAGGGTCCAAGCAGCACTTCCCAACACCCTCAAGTCCACCCTCACCTCCAAGCAGGGCTGCTCTGCTGACCCGTGGCCCAGACACGACCCCCCGTGATTAACAGCAATGGCCTGGCCTCACCAGCCCCAGGGCAGCGCGCTGGCGGCCAAGCCTGGCTCGGGCCCCCAGCAGGCAGCCCTTCCCAGTCCCTCTGCCTCGCGGAGGTCGGCCCAAGGAAGAGCTCTCCCCGTTCCCCACCCTCTCATACTTAACCTTTTTTATGACATAGGAGAAAGGAGATCAGATAAAAAGCAAGGAAATATGAACCCCCAAGTTCCAACGAAAACACAGGGCCTCTCAGGAGCCTGTCTCAGGAGCAGGATTGGATTGCCGGGGGCAGAACAGGGTCGGGCATTTCCGAAAAGCCAGCTTTCCGACGCGCATCCGAGTCGGTGGCTCTGCCCCCAGCTCAGAGCGGGCTCCTGAACACAAGGTGATTTCAGGTGCTGAGCAGAGGATGTGGGAAGAAGAGCACGACCGACTCAGAGAGAAGGGGGCATCGCTCACTGGCTCCCCTTCCTCCGGGCGGCCCCTTAAAAGCCCCGCGGGGTCGCCGTCCCCTCCAGGCGGAGCGGGGCCATGCACGTGTCCACCCTCCCCGCGCTGGCTCCACAGCCGGGGGCTGTGATTCAGCCTGTATTTACGGGACGCTACAGCGGTTACCAGAGGGGACAACTGTAATTGAAACAGCCGAAAATAACTGCTGGCAGGAAAGCCTGTACTTAGAGCGGACCTCCTTCAGCAGTTCCCATGGCCAGCCCTCCACGCTGCAGGCCAGGCCAGCACAGCAGAGGGGGTCACGGAAGCTCCACGGGAGCCTGGCGGAGGGTCACAGGTCCTCACCCCTGCCCTCGGCGGCCAGGTCTCTGCGCCACCCGGCACCACAAGCCTCACAGCACCCCGTCAGCCGGGTCCCGCCCACGGCAGCTGCGCCCTCGCGGCAGAGGCCGCTGGGCAGTGACGACGACGGGGAGACGTCTCGGCTCCGCGAACCCACGGCCAAGGCCGCCCTTCTCACCAACAGCTCCTGAGCGCGAATGCCAGGGAGCAGTTCCAGGGGCCCTGCAGCAGAGCACCCAGGGCCCGGCCCTGCTCTGGGCCCTCCGCGTGATTCACCCCGAGGACCCTGCGAGAGACACAGCTCCACGGGCCCTCAGTCCACGAACCCAGAGAAGGGGCGAAGACCAGTGCAGCTCCGCTGGCGTTCAACACTTGGCTCGAGGAGGCTCGAAGCCAAGCGAGATGCCTGCCTCAGGAAGACGCTTTAACCGCAGGACTGAGATACACGCCCCGTGACTGGCTTCCGCAGTGCCCCTCGTTAAGGGGTACAATTCAACGGTTTTGGCGCACTCGGTTGTGCAACCATCACCACTGCCTAATTCCAGAACGCTTTCATCACCCCGAAAGGAAACCCCAGACACGTCAGCAGTCACTCCCCACCCCGTACTTGAGGTTGTGACTTTTGCTAGTTTGTCAATCATTCCAGAGTCTCTTTATGCAACTACAAGCAAATACGAACAAAGATTCGTACTCCCTCATTTTGTTTCGGGGGTAACAAATTATACACACAATTCTGTACCTCGGTTTTGCACTTAATACATCCTGAAGACCCTGGATTTTAAGAGCTGAACGAGTCGTCTTCCTGCTGTTCCTAGGGAGCTGCCCAGTCGACCAGCGACAGTCTGGGTCAGGGGAGGGTCCTGACCGGCAGGATTGTCCAAGATGGGCAAACCACGGTGACCAGGAACCACAGTGCACATCTTTCTCCCGTCCAGAGGAATCTGTGGTCCGTCCGGGGACACTTCCTGACGCCGCCCCTCAGGCCAGTGGACACTGCAGCCTGCAGGCTGGGTTTGTGCAAGTGCCTATAGGTCCTCTGCTGACCGCTCGGGAGAGCCGCAGCCTCCTTCTTCACTCCCAACTTCAGCCATGGGAGGAAACCAGAGAAACCTGGACAGTCGTGTGGACCTCTCTGGGACTCAGGTTCGTCCTCTGTAAAAGGGACGGGTCACCCCACTCAGGGAGACCATGGACTTGAGGACGCCTGCCTCGACCGTGAGGGCTCCTTGGACTCTTCATTGGTCCCGGCAGCCCACACGCCAAACCACCATCTTGACGCAGGAAACAGGGCTCATTAAGTTCCCGCTGTAACAACAGACCCTGAAACTGTACTCCCAACCCCCTGTGAAACACACACCACTTCTGCAGCTCCCTTCACCCACCGTCCTGGGAACGCCTGCCCGTTACGAGGCGGCTGGCAGAGCAACGCCGGCAGCACACAGCACGAGAGGATCAACCGGGTCCGGAGCACCAGGTGGATGAGGACTTAAAAAGGAACAAAGGGTGAGGAGGGCGTGTTTTAATTTCAGAAGCACCTCGCCATAGTTTGCGGTCAGCAGGAATTCCCCAGGAACTCGAGGAGGATCCACAGCTAAAGGATCTGTAAACCTCCTCGTGTGAAGCCCTGGAACCGGCAGCGCGAAGTACAGGGTCTCCCTTGCCTGTCAGTGAGTGCCTGGACCAGAGAGCTTCTCAAGCTCTGGCAATTCCTCTGATCGATTCTGAGAGCGCAGGAGACCCATCAAGGTTCACTAGCTAAGTGTGCCCCCACGCTCGACAGTGAGGGCCGCCAGAAAGAGCTGCTGGAGGGGGGGTTTAGGAGGTTCACGTCCTCGGGCGGACACACCCCAAATCTAAACGAGGGCCGGCCTCAGGCTCTGCCCTCCGATGAGCCTGAGCATCAGAATCGTGTTTCCAGTGTCAACCGCACGAAGAACTTCCATCCACTAAATGATGCTTAAAAAGACGGGGATGGTTCCAAGGTCAAAGGTGACATCAGGAGACAATGCGCCCTCTGCTTGGCACCTGCTCCCAAAGGCAAGCACACTTTTTGGTGGTCTCTGAAGCTGGCAGGAGATGGGCAGGGGCCACGTGGGGCAGATTTGTGTTGGAGCCCCCCTCCCCCCGAGGGGCCTCAACCAAATGTCCACCCCACCTGAAGCCCACCCGAGAGCGAGCCAAGGCCAGGGGTGGAGGCACACCCAAGGCTGCGGAGAGTGGCTCCTGGGGCTGGGTGTGAGGACACGCTCGCACATCGCCCGGCGTCCACCACCGCCAGGACAGGCTGGGATGCAGGGAGGACCAGGAAGACGCGACCAGCACACTGGCCTGGGCAAGGAGGGCCGCCAGCCTCAACCTCCCCGTTCTCCTGCTATTCTGTCTGCCAGCAGAGAGTCCCAGGCCTATTAGCCACAGGAGGAGCCATGGGGGCCCGGCCATCTCCAGGCTCCCCTCACCGGAGTCTGGGAGGCGCGGGGAGAAAGTCTGCAGGGAAGCAGATTTGCCGCACTGCTGCTGCCGCCCTGGCAGAGGGCATCCCGCCCCCAACACACAGACACCCGTCATGCTACATGCTGCACTTCCCAGCTCAGAGGGGTCCCAAGCAGGAGGAAGACAAGTGAGGCTGGTTGACCCTTCTGAGTCACTGCTGATGCCCTGACGTGTCCAGAGGAGCTGGATTAATTTAACCTGAGACTCTCCACACGCGATCTGAAGTCCAAGAAGCCCGGCCCTCACTGCCAGCCTCCGGTCCAGGCGTGGTCAGTGCACGGGAACCTGAGGGATGAGGGTGGGCCGCAGACACAGCCCCCAGGGAAGGCCTGGGGTCTCTGCAGGGACATGATGAGGCCACTAGCAAGTGACAATTATTTCCTAAGTGATTTGCTTTTTGCAAAAGTATAATCCCTCACCCTTTGATTTGAAATTCTAAGAAAACCATAGACACTATCAGTTATAAATGTGCCCCATGGGCCTTTTATAGGAATTCATACTTACACGGACGGAGGTATTGCTTGGCGTTTGACTTTAACTCACCAAAACACATAATGTTTTAGTGGGTACAGCTTCAGCTGGGAGATGAGAAAGCTCAGGAGGTGGACGGTGACTGCACAACCATGTGAATGCACTGAACGCCCCTGAACTGCATGCTCATAAACGGTGAAGACGGTACATGTTACGTTACATATGTTTTACCACAATAAAAACGGCCTTTCTTAGTTGGTATGTGCTGTATCAACACTCTCCTTTACAGTCTAACAAGGTACACAACTCCCAGCCGCAGCCTCTCCCTGTCCGTGGTTCTAGCGGCTTGTTGGAATACGGGGGGGCGGGGGGCAGGGTCTAGGGGGCGTATCCTGCATTCACGTCCCCACAGAAGACAACACAGGAGTAAACTGCTTCAAATCCAACTGTCAGTCTCATCCTAGTTCTCCGCCTGCGTTTGTTAAATGCTATGAAGTGGCTCGGGGCTTTACGAGAGCCCGGGTGCAGGTGGGGTCTGCTAGAGATGGTGTCCTCTGTGCTGAATCACTTTCCCACAGGAGAGGATGGAAACTACAGAGATACAGGGCAAAAACAGGAAGACAAATGACTATGCAAGAGGAAATCCAACTCTTGCGTACGCTTCTGGAAAAGAAAAAAGTTCACGATGGAAATTTTAAATCTCTGGACTCCAAACTAGTACAGGTAAATCATGTGTATAGTAAACTACTTGGCACTAAGGTACCACTGAAGTTTACTGGATTCTAAATAAGGATTCTCCTGGCTATGGGAAGACAGTACGGCCTTTAATGTGGTCTTAATCAAGTCCAGTTCCCAAGGCTGACTGCTTGTGCTGAGCTGCGGACATTCACATGTCACACCCATTACAGTGAAATGGTTGGATGTCACCAGCTCTGCATCCTTTGTTGAAAGGTGCCAGATAAGCCCTCACTAGGGGGTATTTTAAATAAATTCCAAACAACTTCAGTTGAGAACTATATTTGGAATGTTTAACCTTTCTTGAAGCTTCAGTTTCAAAACGAGAACAATTATACAACTTGGTTTGTTGTGACAGTCACATGATAGCTTCAAAGTCCTTGGTCAACAGTAAACTGTTAAACGAGCATTTGTTTTGAGAGTAGAAGGGATATATGTGTTCTGAGGCTGTGTGCGTGAGTCACTGGAGAAGCCAACTCTGACCTTCATCCCAGAGGTTGTGGTTCCTGGGTTGGGAAGAGCTCCAGAATCTGCATCTCACAAGCCTCCTCCCCTCCCTGGGGTTCTGATGAAGGTGGTCCCCGGCCACACAGGAATTACTTTTAAGGACTCCTTGAGTAGGATGGTAACAGCGGTGGAGCTTAGGAAGGAATGGATGTTAAAGGGAAACAAGCGGGCTCTGGCTGAGCCTGGGAATGACATAAACAAACACAGAAGCCAACATGCGAGATGCTGGCGTGAGGAGCCATGACGCGCTGTAACGAAAAATGTGATGAGGGTCCTCGAAGCTGCTGTGGGGCGTGAGCTGTATGTCAGGGGCCAGTCCAGCCTCTAAGCTGCTGACCCAGGTGTCTGGGCAGAAGGAGGAAGTGACAGGCAGGAAACCAGCTCAGCCCCACCAGGGATGCCACAGGGACCAAGAGGAGGGGTCAGGCAGGCAGAACATGGAGAAGTAGTCAACAGTGCTGGAAGACAGGCCAGAGTTTGGGAAGAAAGGAGAAAGAAAGTTAAAAAGGAACAAACAAGCAAGCAAACACCTCCAGAGCTGTGAGTTTAAGGGCCTTGCATGAAGGTGGAACCAAAGCAATTTCATTCAGGGCTTTGGAACCATTTTTCTAGAACAGAGCATCCTTCTTCCCCGCCAGCTCCCTGTTTAGAATGATTCCCTCCTCTTCACTGGTGAATTCCACTGAGGACAGATCACAGTGGATGGGTGGGCTTCAGACGAGCCCACCCGGATTTCCACCAGCTTCCGGTCTCCACAGCTGTCCTCTGCAACGAGAAGCCCTTTTAAACAGAAATGGCCACATAGAACTAGCGGAACCTGTCACAAGAGTGTCCTTGAGCATCTCCGTGTGGTGTGCTTTCATGGGAGCTGCACCCGGGGTCCAGTCTCCTCCCTTGGGGGGGGGCTTCCATGGGGCCCACACCAACTGCAGGCTCTCCTCCAGCTGTCTTCATTCTCTCTCCAAAAGAATTTCTTCCAAACGGAGTGGCATTTAATAGGATTCAAAATGACTACTAACAGGAATATAAACAGCGTCCCCAGCCCAGTGACCCTAAGGATACAGGTAGGTGTAGATTAGATGGGCTAGCCTTTAGCTAAGAGGGAAGACTTCACTGTTTTGAGTAACCTGGAGCTTTTTTCTAGCAAAAACATGTCAAATGCAAAATGCTTAAAAGAACACAATTTAAGATTAATACCGGGCTTCCCTGGTGGCGCAGTGGTTGAGAATCTGCCTGCCAAAGCAGGGGACACGGGTTTGAGCCCTGGTCCGGGAAGATCCCACATGCCGCGGAGCAACTAAGCCCTTGCGCCACAGCTACTGAGCCTGCGCTCTAGAGCCCGCGAGCCACAACTGCTGAGCCCATGCACCACAACTACTGAGGCCCGTGCGCCTGGAGCCCACGCTCCGCAACAAGAGAAACCACTGCCATGAGGGGCCCGCACACTGCAACAAAGAGTGGCTCCCGATTGCCACAACTAGAGAAAGCCTGCGCGCAGCAACGAAGACCCAACGCAGCCAAAAATAAATAAATTAAAAAAAAAAAAGATTAATACCAATCAACTACTTCTCACCTATGCAAAAGATGTTTTAGCCAGCCACTTTATAAACACGCTAAAAAAAAGGTCTCGACTGAAGGCAACTGGAATATAGATCTCCCAAGGGATGTGCGATTGGTCCCCAGATCTTATCAAGACCTTGAGGGGCTTCTCCTATGTGCCCCCTCCTCTCACCTGCAGGTTCTGAGGGGGATCTGTCATCTGACCGCATCCTTGGCCAGAAGCTCCCTATGTACTCACCAGCTGACGAGTGAGCCCCTGCTGTTTGCAGGTGGGGTATGCAATCCCCAGGCTCTCTTGGAGCTCAGAGACCCCTGGTCACCTCCCACCATTTCCTCCCATCACAGACTTCAGCCTGGCGCTTCGAAACGGAGCCCCCCAACTTTCTGCTTCTTCCGTGACCCTGCACACGCTTTTCAGCTCTGGCACCACCTCTTCACAAAGCCCTCCTGGACTCTCCACCCAACGCAGTTCTTCCCAGTTCCCGAAGCACAGTCCCCTGGGTGGTCGCTGTTTTCACGGCAGACTGTGGGGCTGCAAGTCCCTTGTTAGCGCAGGAGCCACGACCTGACCTTGTCCCCCAGGACTTGGCAGTGCCGAGCACAGAGCAGGTGCCCATCAGCGAGGTGAGCCTGTAACTGACCGCCCTGCCTCTGCTCAGTGACAGGGGTCACACCCGAGGGGCAGAAGCATGGCCACGCAGACCGGGGTGAGCCTGTCAGTGGACCATGTTAGCCGAATGAGTAAGTCAGCAGAGAGCTGGTAGTTCTGTGACCATTATGAATGACGGCCTAGAAGCCACATCTTTAGTAGGCGCTCTGCGTTTTCCAGGGCAGAGTTAGGGCTGGCTGACCTAGGAACCATTATCCGGATCAAAGGGCAATGAAGCAAAGACCTGACTTTTGGAAGCTGCCAGAGGCCAGGTCACCTCTCCAAAATCTCTGTGCTGACACCTGTGGACACCCATCCCCAACAAGGGCCAGGAAAACTCAACCTTAACCCCTTGCTTACAGAGGCCCACGGGGGCTGGCGCTTCTCGATCTGCTGGCCTTCAGAAACACTTGGTAAAACCCGGTTTTAACTCCAGGCACAGGGCGCCCCCCGCCAAGCTGCACACCTGCTGCGGGGACGCTGCCAGCCTGCTCGGCACAGCAGGCCTTCCAGACGGAAAGGAGCGGGGCCCCACCTCACGGAGAGTATAGCCCAGGACACGCAGCAGGCACGGGTTCCCTTGGGCCGCAGAGGAAGCGGGTGCGGTGGGCAAGGCACCACCCACAGGGCACCTCGCCCCGTTCACACAGGGCGTCTGCTTCAACCTCCCCACGGCTCCCCATCAGCCTTGGAGCAACCCGCACGGCCCTGCAGCGGCCGGCCCATCCCTGGGGCTACAATGCCTCCCTGCAACATGCCTCCCAGTAGAACCTGCACCCAGAGAGCAGGAACAGGACCCAACCTGCGTGCCGCGGCACTGGCGGGGCGTGAGATTCAGCGAGTCCAAGAAGGAATGACCGCTTGCCGGCCTGAACGTAGGCGGGCCCCATGGGAGGTGCCTGAGTGCCAGGCTCTGAGCACCTCCAAGGCCTCAGGCACACGTGGGAGGTCGGGGTGCGGATGCAGAGTTTACAGGCAGGGCTGCTCCAGAAGGGCAAAGAATCCCTCCCTTCTAAAAGCAGGTGACACCACATAACCCTCACCCCCCTGGAAACAGAAACGCAGCCCTGTTATACTACCTGAGGGGCACGTTTAAAAAGAGTTTTCAAAGAGAAACACTACGGAGAACAGTACGGAGGGTCCTTAGAAAACTAAGAATAGAACGGCCATACGACCCAGCAATTCCACTGCTGGGCATGTACCCTGAGAAAACCGTAATTCAAAAGGAGTCATGTACCACAATGTTCACTGCAGCTCTATTTACAGTAGCCAGGACATGGAAGCAACCTAAGTGTCCATCAACAGACGAATGGATAAAGAAGACGTGGCACATATACACAATGGAATATTAGCCATAAAAAGAAACGAAATTGAGCTATTTGTAGTGAGGTGGATGGACCTAGAGTCTGTCATACAGAGTGAAGTAAGTCAGAAAGAGAAAAACAAATACCGTATGCTAACACATGTATATGGAATCTAAGGAAAAAAAATGGTTCTGAAGAACTGACGGGCAGGACAGGAATAAAGACGCAGATGTTGAGAATGGACTTGAGGACACAGGGAGGGGGAAGGGTAAGCTGGGACGAAGTGAGGGAGTGGCATGGACATATACACACTACCAAATGTAAAACAGATAGCTAGTGGGAAGCAGCCGCATAGCATAGGGGATCAGCTCGGTGCTCTGTGACCACCTAGAGGGGAGGGAGAGGGAGGGTGGGAGGGAGACGCAAGAGGGAGGAGGTATGGGAACATATGTATATGTATAATTGATTCACTTTGTTATAAAGCAGAAACTAACACACCATTGTAAAGCAATTATACTCCAATAAAGATATTAAAAAAAAAAAAGAAAAGAAATCCTACTAACACAGGCAGCCTGACAACCAGGATTATCAGCTGAAACATGAAGAGAAAGCCCCAAACCGTGCCTCCGTTCCTGGCCTTATTTCCCATCAAAGCAGAACTCCTTGAGCTCGTCCTCACTGAGAACTGGCTTAAATACATGTGTTGATCGTCACAAACAAGCCACTCTGATAAGACAGGAAAGAAACGATACGATGCCCACGTTCAGCCACACGGTCCTTTGGCCTCCGTGGAAGCAAACGGCTTTAGCTGGTACCGTCCGCCCCCCTGGGCGGCTTCCCCCCAGGAGCTCACGTCCTGCGGGTCTTCAGCTCCCACCCAGGGAGGCCAGGTTGGGAGGGGCTCCCTGAGCTCAGGAGCCTGGAGCAGGATAATCAGCTCACGGGGGCAGGCTGGGACCTGCAAGGTACCAGACTCAGGCGTCCGCGGCGGCTGCTGTCCTAGCAGGAGGGCAGCCCTCCCCCCACACCACTCGCCAGCCCCTCACTGGCCTTTGCTGCAGCGTTCAAGACAGTAAATTCAAAGCTCACGAGCTTCCATGCCACACAAGAACGGCCTTCAAAGATGTGTTTTAAAAAGACCCAATTCAAATGTCATTCTAGTGCCCTGCTAAAGAGAGGTCCACTGGCAAAAATATACTTTAGTTAAAAATACGCATGCCTTTTAATCCGGCAAGAACATTTCTACCAATTAATCCTGAATCTGACATGTACATAAAAAGGTACAACACAGTTTATTGTAATGAAAAATTGGAACAGTTTAAATAGAAATTATTATGGGATTGGTTACATTTTGTTAAATTCATACAACTGCTATGTCTGTTAAAAAGATGGTGTATATCTATGTATCTACAAGGAGTCAAAAATATGATGCTAGGCTAAAATAATCTCTACAGTATGTGTATTATGACCCTGTTTATGTGAAACTATATCCAACTAGTTGTATCTACACCAAGGGTTCTGGAGGGGTCTCACCAAACTGCTAACAATGGTCACCTCAGGGCGGTGGAGTTATTTCCGTGTTGTTTGAATTTTCTTTTACAAATATGTTATAAACAGAAAAAACATCTTTTAAAACAAAAGTTTCACAAAGGGTTTGATGACATAGGATATGTTTATGATATGTAAGGATTTTAAAAAGAATCCAAATTATTAGTATACTATGGGCTTGAATACATAAAAAGTATATATGACTCGCAAATAAATAAGGAAAGAGGAGAATCCAATTCCATCTGTGTAAACTCTCACTGTTTGTACACAAGGTGTTCTGTGGGACAGTTAGAGAACAGAATCAGCCTTCGATGTTCTCCCCTCCCTCCCAAAGGCTCAGCTGGAGGGGAAGCTGCAGACCCAGTGACATGGGTGGCGTGAGCCACATACAGGAGACGGCGAGGCCCAGGCTGCCGGACAGGGCCTGCACAGAGTGGCCAGCTCTTCCAGGACAAGCTCTTTCTGGACGGTGGGCGGCTCTGGCTTTGTTTGCTTTTTAATGAGCTACATCAGCACATTCTCTCCCCCCATCCACTCCCACTCCAGGGGTGAACACCGGCTTCAGGCATTTTGTTTTCTGCATGTTCCCACGGTAGAGCAGTGGGAGAGTTTTTGCCCTTTTTCACAGTTGGAAAAAACAAAAAAGGAAATTCTCCAAACACACGAACTTCCAGGAATCAGTGACAATTAAAAAAGCAAATGTGTCTCATGAAAAAGCTCCCAGAGCAGAGGGGTGTTTAACTGCAGGTTCTCACACACCTGTTCCTATACGCGTGGGCGCATAGATGAAGCTAATTCAGCAGAACTACATCTTTACCCTGCCCTCAACACACAGCCTCAAAACCTTCGGCAGCATCTGAGGAGAGAGAGTAAAATGGGGAGAGAAACAGAGAGATTCAGCTGTGGCAGCTACACTGTTAGACCCACTGAGTGCTTCCTGCTAAGCAGTAAGCCCCCAACGTAAAAGCCAAACACGCCTCCTGCTAATTAATGACGAATCCAAGGAAAGCGTTTATAAGCAGAATTTACAGGCCTGATACTTTAAGAGTCTGCCAGTGTCTATAACCAAATTTTCAATGATTCTATACGTTTTACTTTGAAGAACTTCCCTTACTTTTTCCGGCCACACACTTAAGTGACATCGCAAGCAAATACCCCTACCTCCCCACCCTGCCCCCAGTCATGCAAATTCTGATAAGTCAAAAGTTTTAAAATGTGTCTTCCTCATTCTAGAAACCCCAAAGAATGCCAGAACGCCAAGAGCGGTTAACAGACACATGTAAATGAGCAATATTTATGTTTATTTTAAAAGTAAATAGTTGAGAGCCCTCTAATTGTGCTGGAAATCTTTTGGTATAACTGTCTTCAACGAGCCTCCTCTGACACCCTGGGAGGCCCCTTACCCCATCTGAAAGCAACTGAAAATTCCATCAGGGTTCCTCCCCTGGTCCTGGGCCGGGACCTGGGGGTAAAAGGGCCATCTCTTAAATGATGAGAACACAGGGGTTGCTAGTATTGGGAGGGTTTATTTGATGGGTGAGTGGTGACAAGTGAGTGTCTGCACTTCCTGTTTATTCTGCTAAAAATAGACTCCCAGCTCCTTTGCTGGTCTCGTCCTGGATCCCCTCTGACTTGGGCTGGTTTCCCCAGTGTTCCTGCGTGCTCGGGGAGGACGGGAGTATGCAGGGGATGGAGAGGATCTGGGATCCAGGCTCCCCACTGTGACTGCTTCATCCTGGTAACTGCTCTTCTTCTTCACTTAAATGGGCAAAGCATTAAAGTGAAAGGCACAATGACATCTTTTATCTACCCAAGGGAAAAACCCCACAGCTGGTAACAGTAGCCAGCCCAGGACAGAGGACTGACAAAGTCTACTAAATGCAGAAGGAAAGAAGTCTGCAGATGTGAAGGCCAAAGGCGTGGTTCTCTGCCCCCTGTGGACACAAATGCCCCTGACGGGGTCCCAGGAGGGCAAAATCCCAGTCATCGCTGGCCTGTTGTCTGAGCGCCCAAATGCAGACTATCTACAGCTGGGTTCTTAACTCTGCGTCCCAAGAACCCTCAGCAATCTGATGAGGCTTGGGAACTCCTTCTCAGAATAATGTTCTTAAACGCATAAAGTAAGAGACATGGGATGACAAAAGAAAGAAATTACTTTGAAGGCAATGATCAAAACACTAAAGCAAGTGTGGGATACAACACTACATATGCTTTCTTACTAATGCATTCAATAACAATCTGCACTATTTAAAAATAATGATTACTGTAAATGATATTCAAGATCTCTGGCTGATATGATCACATGATATGAAAATGCTATCTGTAATTTCTACTGGTAACAACGTTGCAGGTCCTGCTAATTTTACTGTGCCTGACACTGACATTCCTAATGAGTTCAAGGATGGCAGCCAGGGAAGCCCCTTGGGAGCCAACTTGGGTGTCCTGAGCGCTGTCTTGAGTCCCAAAGCCAGTGCATCAGGACAGCAGGTGCTGCTCACAGCTGAGGCCGCAAGTGAAGAACAAAAAGTCCCTATTACCAGGGGAAAAGACGATTTTTAAAAAAATCTGTACAAATAAATGAGTTAAAAAGTCAAAGTATTCACACGGATTGAGGATGGCTGAAGTTTGGAAATAAAGCCTGGAGACGAGCCCAGATGACTTCACTCAGGGCCGAGACTCAGATCCAGGAGAGCCTGGTTTGAATCTCATACTTTTAATTTTTAACAACTTTACTGGGATATAATTTACATCCCATAAAGTTCACCCATGTAAAGAGTATAATTCAATGGTGATTAGTATATCTACAGAGCTGTGCAACCAGCACCACTATCGAATTTCAGAATATTTCCATGATCCAGCAAAGAAACCCTGTACCTCCCACCCTCATGAATGTGCCTTCTGTCTCTACAGACTGCCCATTCTAGACTTTTCATATACAGTTGATTCTCGTTATTCACAGTAGTTACGTTTCACAGAGTCTCCATGAACACTGCATTACTGAATACTGAACCATGGCTGCCAGGAAATGCAGGGTCCTGTGAGCCTCTGATCACAACATTTTCATCCACCAAGCAATAAACTTGCGTTAGTGTGTTTCTGGTTAAGACGCCTTATTTCATATATACTATTGATTCATTAACATCGAACTCATGACCAACAGCATTTTCTAAGTAAAGCACATCCCATCCACCTTGGGCTCAGAGAAGCCCTACAGCACTCTGGCACTACGCTTGGGGCAATTTTAAACAGTGAAATCACATGCACACATAGGAGAGTTCTGGGATGACGGTAGAGAAGGGAGCACCAGGGACACCCCCAACCTGGACAACAATGGCAGGACCTGTCTGTGGTAACTAATTTGGAAATCTGAGGCCTGTTGAAGACTCACGACTTCAAGGGGAAGAACTAGAATGTTACTGCCCTCAACTCTGGTTCATTTCAGGTCTTAGCACCCACCCATCACACTCCCAGCCACACAGCAGGCAGCTCTGCATGTATGTCTGGAGTAGCTTGCAGGAGCCAGGGTGGGCAAAGAGGACCCTGCCCTGCAAATACCAGGAATCTGTGCTCTGATGCTGACTGTTGCATCTGATCGCAAAGGTGCAGCCAGAGGCAGGTGGCCATTGTTGTTACACTTTCCCCCATTGTTGCAAACCCCTCCCCAAGAAGCTGAAGTGACCTGAAGGGGATTTCAAAAGTGAGTGCCCTTTTATCCCCCCTTTTTCTCTTTTCTCCTTTCATGAACCAGACATTAAAGACTAGGACATTGAAAAACAACTGCGAAAACCAGAAAGTGACTGTGCGTGCCCAAGGAAAGTCTCAGAAAAGACCTCAGAAGTTATTAATTTTACACCTCATGCTGATGGCTTGGCAGAGAAAGCCTACAACAATAATTTTAAAAAGCCAAAAAAACAAAACCAAAAACCAAACCCCCCCCCTAGCAAACCCTGGGGGAGGGGTAGAATCTGATTTCCAGAGTTGCCACGTTATTAGATTAAAATGTCCAGTGTTCAACAAAAAATCACAAGGCATACAAAGAAATAAAAGAGTATGGCCCATTCACAGGAGAAAATAATTCAACAGAATCTGTCCCTGAAAAGACTTAATGGCAGATATATTAGACAAAGACTTTAAAACAACAGTCCTAAAAATGCTCAAAGAACTTTAGGAATATGTGGAGAAAGTAAAGAAAACAAAGTATGAACAAAATGGAAATATCAATAAATATATAGAAAACCCAAGAATAAACTAAAAAGAAATCCTGGAGCTGAAAAGTACAATAACTGAACTGAAAGATTCCCTCGAGGGATTCAAAGGCAGATCTGAGCAGGCAGAAGAAAGAATCAGTGAACCTGAAGATAGGGAAATGTAAATCATCAAGGCTGAGGACTAGAAAGCAAAAGATTGGGGGGAAAAAAAGAAAATACCCTAAGGGGCCTGTGGTACACCATCAAGAGGACCAACATATGTATTATGGGAGTCTCAGAAGAGGAAGAGAGATAGAAAAGAGCAGAGAGACTATCTGAAGAAGAATGGCTGAAAACTTTCCAAATTTGAATAAAGACATGAATATAAAATTCCAGAAGCACAGCAAATTCCAAATAAGATGAACTCAAAGAGACCCACATTGAGACAAATTTTAATCAAACTTTCAAAAGCCAAGGACAAATAGAGAATCTTGAAAGCAGCAAGAGAGAAGCAAAATCATCACATGCAGGCCATCCTCGATAAGATTATCTGCAGATCTCTCATCAGAAACTTTGGAGGCAAGTAGACAAAGGGCAATGTATTGAAAAGGTGGAAAGAAAAAAACCTGTCAATGAATAATCCTATACCCAGTAAAACTGTTCTTCAAAAGTGAGGGAGGAATCAAGACATTTCAACATATACGAAAGCTGAGGGAGTTCATTACCACTAGACCTGCCCTGCAAAAAATGCTCAAGGGAGTCCTGCTGATGAAATGAGAGGATAGTAGACAGAATTTCAAAGCCAACTGGAGAAATAAAGATCTCTATAAAATTAAATATATGGGTAATTATAAATGCTATATTATTGGAACAACGGTTTAGACTGGACTTTTTGTTTTCTACATGGTTCAAAAGATTAACACATTTTTTAAAAAAGAAAACAATTATAAGTGTAAAGCCAGTATTAAGGTAACTTTGATTTGTAACTCCAAATCTTTTTTTCTACATAATTTAGGAGTCTAATGCATTTAAAAGAAGTATTAATTTATGTCTGGGGGCACACAATGTAAAAAGATGTAATTTTGTGACATCAACAACAAAAGTAGTAGGGATAGAGCTGTAAAAGAACAGAGTTTCTGTATGTTACTAAAGTTAAGATGGTATGAATTCAAATTACAGTGTTATAACTTTAGGATGTTAAATGTAATCGTCATGGTAGCCAAAAAGAAAATAGCTGTATAGTATACACAAAAGGAATTCATATGAAATCTCAAAGGACTCTGAGTAGCCAAAACAATCTTGAAAAAGAGACCAAAACTGGAGGACTCACACTTCCTGATTCTAAAACTTATTACAAAGCTACAGTAATCAAAACAGTGTGATACTGAGATAAAGACAGACATAGAGACTGATGGGATAGAATAGAGAGCCTGGAAATAGAGTCTCACATATAGTCAAATGATTTTCTACAAGGGTGACAGGACCACTAAATGTTTAAAGGGCAGTCTTTTCAACAAATGGTGTTGGAAAATAGGATATCCACATGCAAAAGAATAAAGTTGAACCCTTACCTAACATCGTACACAAAAATTAACTCAGAATGGATCAAGAACCTACATTGAAGACTTAAAACTATAAAACTCTTAGAAGAATACGTAGGACAAATGCCTTATGACATTGGATTTGGCAATGATTTCTTGGATATGATACCACAGGCACAGGTAACAAAAGAAAAATTAGACAAACTGGACCTCGGGAAAAATTTAAAATTTTGTACATCAAAAGACACAATCCACAGAGTAAAAGGCAACCCACAGAATGGGAGAAAATGTTTGCAAATAATATATCTGATGAGGGATCAACATCCAGATAAATAGGAAGTCCTAAAACTCAACAACCAAAAACAAACAACCTAGTACAAAATGGGCAAAAGACTTCAATGTCTATTCAATGGCCATTAAGCAAGTGAAAAGATGCTGAACACTACTAGTAATCAGGGAAACACTAATCAAAACTACAACGAGCTACCACCTCACACCCATCAGGATGGCTATTATCCAAAAACCAGAAAGCAACGAGTGCTGGTGTGGATGTGGGGAAACTGGAACCGTTACACACTGTTGGTGGGGACGTAAAATGGAACAGCCACTGTGGGAAACAGTATGTGGGTTCCTCAAAAAAAATCAAAAATAGAATTACCACGTGACCCAGAAATTCCACTTCTGGGTTTATACTCAAAGAGGATCTCAAAGAGAGATCTGTCACTCATGTTCACAGCAGCATTATTCACAATAGCTTAAATGTGGAAGAAACTCACGTGTTCATCAACAGATGAGTGGATACGCACAATGTGGTATTGTCATAGAATGGAAGGAGGACTAAATTGTGACACAGGCTACAACATGGCTGAACCTGAAAGACATGATGCTCATGACATGCGCTGGCACAAAAGGACAAATCCGGAATGACTTCACTTATGGGAGGTGCTCAGAGTTGTCAAAATCCTAGAGACAGAAAGTGGAATGGTGGTTGCCAGGTTTGGGGGAGGGGAAATGGGGAGTTACTGTTTAAAAGGCAGAGTGATTCAGTTTTAGAAGATGAAAGGGGACGGATGGTGGCGGCCGCACAGTGCTGTGAATGTATTTAACGCCACTGAGCTGAACACTTAAGAATGGTTACGATGCTAAATTTTATGTTGTAGGTATTTTAATACAATTTCACAAAACAAAAAAGTACAAAAATGTGGAAAATGTGGCACTAAGTAGACCATGAAAAGCACGCTTGTTCGCAGCGTGAGCTCAAACAAGCAGGCAGAGCAGTGCCTACTTAGCCTCGTCTGGAACACGCGTTGGCAACCTGCGCACGTCTGCAAACGATTGTGAAAGGGCCCTGCGTACTGACGCTGGGTTACAAACAAACTGGACCGAGTTCGCAAACACAGAATCTGCACAGGATGAGGACAGATCGCAAATGGAATCCTGTAACACACGGCTGTTTGTTCCACTTGGCGTTCTTTCCCGTCTGCACTGCAGTCTGGACCCTTTAGTACTTCGTTCCTTTATATGGCCGAATAATACCTCATTGGATGGATATACCACATTTTGTTTATCTATTCATCCACCACGGACACATGTTTTCCATATCCTAGTATTTTGCTGAGGGGTTTTTACATCTATATTCATAAGGGATGTTGGTCCGTAGTTTTACTGTGCTGTCTTTGTGTGGTTTGGGGAGGGGATTAGTAAGTGGCAAACAAATTCATTTTCCTAAACATCACTGTGGGTGTCTTTCAACATCTATTAGAAGAATGACTCTTCATTTGTGATGGTCAAACAATTTCCTCTTACAATACACATCAATGTACAGAAAGTTATTAAGTAAAACTACAGACCAGGTGTGGTTACAGTAAGATCATGAGAATGGCATTACTGTGACCAAAATCTCGGGACCCATGCTGTAGGAAAAGGACATGGGACTTGAGTGTCACCTCCAGAGGAACCTCAGCTCTGCCCCACCCATGACGGACACCCCCTTTCACACGGTTAGCGAGCCTTTCCGGAACACGTAGGGCACCAGGATGGGTCCTGCTTGCGGCCGTCCACAGACACACGACTGCCCTTGCCTCTCCCACTGGGACGCAGTCTTTTTTTTTTTTTAATTTTATTTATTTATTTATTTATTTAATTTATGGCTGTGTTGGGTCTTCGTTTCTGTGCGAGGGCTTTCTCTAGTTGTGGCGAGCGGGGGCCACTCTTCATCACGGTGCGCGGGCCTCTCACTATCGCGGCCTCTCTTGTTGCGGAGCACAGGCTCCAGACGCGCAGGCTCAGTAGTTGTGGCTCACGGGCCCAGTTGCTCCGCGGCATGTGGGATCCTCCCAGACCAGGGCTCGAACCCGTGTCCCCTGCATTGGCAGGCAGACTCTTAACCACTGCGCCACCAGGGAAGCCCCTGGGATGCAGTCTTTGCAGCTGGCCTCCACTGAGGACAGGGAGAGGAGAGCCCCAGTTTCCCCAGTGATGGAGGGAGGGGCCAGGCTTTGGGAGCATCAGGAAGATTTTCCTCTCGAAGCCCGACAATAACCTGAGGTAGGTTCTCCCACTGTACAGATGGGAACATTAGGGTCGGGGGCCGCAGAGCCGGTGAGGAAGTGCTGGGGGCGGGGTATGAGTGCGGCTCCCTGCTGCCGCCTCACAGAGAAAGGCAGGGGCTGGAGGCGAAGCCTGCACCCTTACAGCACAGGACGGTTAGAAACCCTACGGCAGCTAGTTAAGCTCTGGGCTATTCCTCTGAGACCAAGGGAAAGAGGAAAAGAAAAATAATAAAGACAGGAGGCAGGGCCTGAGCCAGCAAGCTGAGCAGCAAAGCCATCCGAGCGACCCGCGGAAGCTGGCACATCCCCCCCTGCGGCTTCCTGCCTCACCTGAGCTTCAGTGACTCGACAGCACAGGCTGCCAAGTGTCCCTAGGGCTGCCCTCCAAAGGGCAAGAGTGCCTGCGGCGGTGCTCCCAATGCAGCAGTACAGAGCGGCCTGTTTCCTACACAGGTGGCAAAGCCCGTGTGCACGTCCGTCACTCACACGGCTTCACACCCACTACTCACCCTTCCGCACCCTGTGAGACAACGCCGCGACCTGGGATGGCCAGGGCAGAGCTGTGGACGTGGGGTCTGGACCACGCGCCAGCCCTGGGGGCAACTGATGATACAACACAGAGAGAGCAGAATAAAGAGACAAGGGGATGGGGGCGGCGGGGACACAGGCCAATCGAGACCAGGCCTTGCTGAGAGGGTGGGTGACAAGAGGCACCCAAATGACATGAGGAGCAGCGGGCCCCCCCACACCCCACCCCCACGCCCCGCCCCCCGGCGGGCGCAGCAGGGTGCGGGTGTGGCCACAGCAGAGGGAAGGCGCAGCAGCACAGGGGGCCGCAGCCAGGGGCTGTGCGGGGCCTGAGGCCCCAGCAACTCCACAGGAGAGCGAAAGCCAGTTCCCCCAGGCCACCGTGAGGAAGTGACAGCTGTGTTGACTTTCGGTACCATCAGCAGGACACCCAGGCTAAACAAGGGCTGCAGATGCAGAGCTTTCTGATCTAGTGCCAGGGAACCAGTCCGAAGTGAGGTCAGCAGATCCCCTGCTGCTCCCTCGCTACACACTCCCTTCCAACACCACAGACAAGAGGACGGCAGCAGCCAGCGTTCAGAGCACGGGCTGCCGGCCAGCGCGCTCTGAGCACTCGGCATGTGCGGACGGCTTGGCGGGTGAGCGCTCTTCGAACACCGTCACGCGAAGGGGGGACTCGGGCGGAGGAGAGAGGGCCAGGCACCTGGGCCCGCACCTCGGCCTCCTGCAGTCTCACACTTACCAAGCCTGGCTCGGGCTCCCGCAGCCGGGAGGGCCCCCCGCCCAGCACGCTGTGCTGCGGCTTCTAGTGTCCGTGAAGCTGCCCCACTGCCCCAGAGGTTAAGACCATTCTCTCTCCTCCCCATACGCCGAAAGTCCACAACGGCGAGTACGGTGTCCACAACGGCGAGTACGGTGTCCCCACCGCCATGCTGCTCCCCCAGGGTGGTCAGCACTTGCTGTGGGCACGGAGGTCTGCTCAGGGAAGGAGCGAGGGTCGTGACCAGGGCAATCATAAGGTGCCTCTTTCCTTAACCTCAGGCCTCGCCCGCAGGCGGCTCTTTTCTTCAGTACGTTATGTAGAATCATCAGGGCTCTCCCAAGTTCAGAGGCGATAAAGCAAATCGAACACGCGGCTCTGAGAAGTGACTCCACAGCAGGGTGCCCCACCTTTCAGCCGCTAACCTGTGTTAGTGATTTATTCTCACATAAAACGATATTGTTCTTACTTACAGCAAAGCTAGGCCTTCAGAGCTAAAAGTTAACCGAAGTTATAATCTAAAGCTAACATTTTTTTTCAACCCTAAAAAGACAGCGGAAAACATACACTAACAACCGGAAGTTTCATTCTTGGGTTACTGGCTAATGCATCCAGTTAAAATACTGAAAATATCGACATTATTTTTCCTCAGTATTTAAGAATCGTAAGTCAACACGATTTCAGGTGGAAAATGCAGCTTAAATATTGTTAAGCCTTTCTCAGAAATTAACGTTGACCAAACAGATGTTAATTTCTTTAGTCTCCCACCAAAGGCTAGGAAACAGAGTAACATGGCTCTGAAATGACAGACAAAACAGAAAAGTGCATTTATTTTTTAAATGAGTGCCGGGCAAGAGCGGCAGCTCAGCCTCCTCGGTACCTCGTTTCTGGATGAAGACCCTGAGCAGGGGGTTTGCGCTGGAGACCGCCTTGCAGAAGTTGTCATCGTTGTTGATGGGCAGCAGGTCGCCGTGCACGTCCGCGTAGCCGATGGTCACCTCGGTGTTGGAGATGTGATGGGTGTGCACCACCAGCTTGTAGAAGTCTTCGAACTTTCCAGGCTTTTGACGGTCCAAGGAGAACCTTCGGAACTCAGCTCCAAACTACAACGAAATAGACAGCGGGTACGCGAACAGCAGGGAAAGGGCAGCAGAGTCGTGGCTTGTTCGCCTGACAAAGGAGCATTTACAGAGCCTCCAGGAGGCCTGGGACACGGCTGCGAACGGCACCCCAGTCCTCAGGGCTACGCGAGCCCAGAGGGGAGGGACCAGCTCACTCAGCATGGACCACGTCCTCAGTGCAGGACAGGCGCTGGAGCTCAGTTTGTGGGGGACCCTCACCTCATCTGAGGACGCTGGGGCGCATCTCCAGGCCCAGGCAACAGTGTCTGCACAACCCCGGGGCAGCCTTAGACACTCAAAGGTGGGAGGGAAGCAAAGGCCAGCTGCAACTTCTGAACTCTTTCCTAAGGGCAATGGGAAGTCCTGGAACAATTGTAATATTAAGGAAGGAAACGACTTGATATGATTTGCATTTTTAAAAAGACCAAACGGCTGCACTTCAAAAGGATCAGATGCTTCACAAATCTCTGGGGCAGGAGCATGGGTTCTGGACTGGCCAAAAGGACAGAGCAGTTCTTTTCACAAAAGATGCTATTCGCTCTCCTGTTGTAGGAAACATGCAGGGCCCACCTCCTTCCTGTCAGCCCCTGGCTCCGGCTCAGATGCCCACAGAGTTGCCTGCAGACCTCCAGGCCACCTGCCAGGAGAGGACCCTGGGTCAGCTCCCATGGGCCGACTGTCCAGCGATCTCAGGAGAGGACCCTGGGTCAGCTCCCATGGGCCAACTGTCCAGCGATCTAAGGACACCGCCTGTTTGTTCAGCCTGAGGCTGCTGGCTTAGGACATGCTGTTGTTCCTCACTTGCCAAAGGGACCTTTATTCATCAGGCAGGACAGATGCTGTGCTCTTGTACATAACTGACAACTAATTATATTGGTTCCAAAACACACAAAAATGAAATGTCTAATGTTTACACAAACTAATAGTTACATCATCTAGACACTATGTCAACTACTCAAGGGCAATGCGACCCAAACCATACAGGTGTGAGTGGTTCTAAACTTTGGGGAGGCATCAGAATCACCTGGAGGACCCCAGAGTTCTGGAACTGCCTGATTTGGAATGCAGCCCAGGAATGTGCATTTTTAACAAGTTCCCAGGAGAAGCTGATGGTGCTGGTCTGCAAAGCACACAGACAAAACCACAGATTTAAAGGGAATCAGTCTTCAGACCTCAACCTCCACAGATCTCTTAGAAACAGAGCCTCAGATCCCATTTCCCTTTTTAAAAGCAAAGGACAACATCCATCCTGCACTGCCCCGGGAACGAAAAACTTCAAATTTGGGAAAACCACCTTCAATGGCTAATCGAAACTAAAGCCTGGCTCCGCAGGCCAGGGCCCAGGGGAGCACTCTCCCTCGTCCCCTGCTGTTGCCAGAGATGCCTCCCCTTGCGACGGGGTCCTCTCCCCTTTACTTAGAAGACAAGCACCGTTCTCCTTCTCCGTATTTTCTCCAAGCACTCACGAGAGCAGCTCACAGTGAGCAAGGCACACCCCACCCCTTACACACAGCGGAGACGTCCCGGCCGGCAAAACTGTTCCAGACACAAGAGACAAGCAGACGACACAAGGTTAATGGGATTTTTCATAATCAGTTACCCAGTCACATCACGAATGTTTATTTCAATATCAGTCAACCACCATCTTTCCAGTCTCATATATCTCACACATGCTGACTTCCAGAGCAATTAGTTTGTATCAGTATATGCCTGCCTTATTTTCACTAAATACACGAGAAGAGCTTCATCATGTCTAATGAAACCAGTAAGAGTATTTTTGACTTTTATATCTAATTCTCAGTTGAATATTCCCCCAAACTGGACACAACACACTCACTTTCATCCAAGGGACACCAGGTAACTCTCATTCCTCTCCCTCCTGCTAGACTTATGCCGCATCCTGCAATTTAAGTAAGGAGAAACAGCATGCAGTAAATAAGTTAGTTCTGCAATGTTTTAGTCCTAACTGCACTTGGTAATTAATTTCAGATGAAATTTAATTTGTTTCTCAGTTCTTCTAATAATTTTCCTCAAAATACATGTTAATTTGAAGTACAAATGAGTTCTGACTTTTTCCTGACAGAAAGTCTGAGTTCTGTTGGATAAAGAGGCTGGCTTTGTCAATCCAGTTATATGTTGAATATGCTTCATATGCTGAATGAGTTCCACAGCTGGGCAAAGAGAGGTGTGAAATGTGATATGATAAAAGCATTTTTTCAAGCTTTTTTTTATTGTGGCAAAACATACATAACATCAAATTCACCATCTTAACCATTCTTAAGTGTACAGTTCAGTGGCATTAAGTACATTCACACTGTTGTACAACCATCACCACCATCCATCTGCCTTAACTCTTTATCTTGTAAAATTGAAAGTCTATACCCGTTAAGCAATAACTACCCATTTCCCTGCCCCCCAGACCCTGGCAACCACCACTGTGCTTCCTCTCTCCCTCCCTCTCTCCCTCTCTCTCTCTCTCTCTCTCTCTCTCTATATATATATATATATATACACACACACACACACACACACACACACACACACATATATATGCATATAATTCTTTATCAGATACATACTTTGTAAACATTTTCTCCCATTCTTTTACTCTGTGGATCTGGGTCCTTTAAGTAACCAGGGTGCTGGGAGGGAAAGCTGGACTTTTGATACAGTTCTGTAACTTACTTCCTAACCTAGGTCAGGCACAGTTAAGGCAAGTTTTTCTTAAAACATTCCTTAGTAAGTATTGAACTTCATTTGAAATTGGTAATGGAGTGAGCCATTTTACGGGTCTGATTATCGGATAATAGGTGAAGGAGTGAAGCTCAGCGGTCACCCTGTCGTGAGTCCTGCTGTGGGAACACAGTCCAGTGAGATGCTGAACACCTTAAAGGGGTGGTGAGTCTCCAGTGAACTTCAATGTTGGTTCAGGCATTTCATAGGGATCCCTCTACCCTAATGCAGTGTTCTCCAAATGTCACATATCCGCTCAAGAATTTTGAAAAACCTACCACTATGAAGAGGATAATATACTTTTAAGTTGGCATCTAAATTCTTCATAATAAAAATAGTTGCAAAGGATATAATTTCCAGCATGCTGTAAATATTTCATGTAAAAATATTTTATCATATGATCTTTTAAATATAGTCAGTGAAATCTAAATGCCATAGTGATTTGATACTACTATCATGCATTTTAAAATAGAATGAACAAGCTCTTTTGTAACAATCAGAAATTCCACAAGGATGAGAAACCCCCGCTCACCACAACTAGAGAAAGCCCATGCACCGCAACGAAGACCCAACGCAGCCAAAAAAAAAAAAAAAGAAATTCAACAAGGTTCCTTTTTCTCTTTGATCTCTTGTTTCCATTACACTGCTCCAAGAGAATTTAACCCTGATATTTTATCCTAATAATTTATGCTTGATTACCCTATCACTCTTCTCTACAACAAAATGAGATAAATTGAAATTAAACATTTTCCCCAAGGCCATAAGGCTTTCTTTGTGAAAAATATTTCAAAGTTGTTTCTAATGGGTATAGAGTTTTAGTTTTGAAAAAAGGAAAGTGTTCTGGAGTGGATGCACAACAATGTGAATGTAATTAACACTACTAAAGTGTACACTAAAAAATGGCTGAGACAGTAAATTTTATGTATGTGTATTTTATCACATTTATAAATCAAGTAATATAAAATAAACAAAAATAGATTTTTACAGTAAAAAAGTTTCTAGATTGAGTCATTACAATTATTAAATCAAGTTGGAACATAGTTATAAAACTTGACAAATGATTATTAGCCTTCCAAAGTAAACATTTAAAAAATCTTTTGTTCAATATAAAGTATTTATTGCTAAATGAGGCAAGGGTAGCATCGATTCTTCTGCTGTTTCTTATTGTTGTGGTGTTGGCACTGAGAAGCCTTTTCACATGAAGGAGGAGATAGGCACAAAGATGCTCAGCCCTGTGAATCTCACCAAGTCTTGGGCCAGAAGTAACCACAGAGCAGCCTATCATTAGAATTATTTCAAACAATCTATTAGCTGACAATTCAATGAGGACCACTTTCAAGTTTGTTGAAAACAAAGAATTGGAAAATACTTGACTTAGAAGATTTATTAACCAGTCATTAGAGCCATTCACTTTTTCAATTTCTGGTAACTACACCAAGAATTATACGACAATGAACCGTGCCGGCTAATTCCTTCATTTGGAGGCAACCTGTCTGATCTGATAGAACAGGGAAGTAAAAATATAAAATTAGTACCACATGCCAATATTTTTAAAAAATAAAATAGTTTTGTCATAATAAAGTTGGACCCTCACCTAACACCATTACAAAAATTAACTCAAAATGGATCCATGACCTAAATGTAAGGCCTAAAACTATAAAATTCTTAGACAAAAACGTAGGGCAAAAGTTTCAGTCCATGAGGTTTGATAATGAGTTCTCGATAAGACACCAAAGGCACAGGTAACAGAATTTAAAAAACAGACATTGGACTTCTTAAAAACTAAATTTTGTGCATCAAAGGACACTATCCACAGAGTAAAAAGGCTTTAAACAGTGATAAATACAGTCGTACCTCTGTATCAGCAGAATCCTAAGAAACTCAAGTCCCTTATAAAATGCCACAGTATATGCACATAACCTACGCACATGCCCCACCCCCCATATTTTAAATCAACTCTAGATGACATATAATACCTAATACAATGTAAACACTATGTAAATAGTTGTTAATACAATGTAAATAGTGGCCAGTGCACACCAAATTCAAGTTTTACTTTTTGAAAATTTCTGTAATTTTTATTCTGAGTATTTTCTATCCACAGTTGGTTGAATCCACGGACGCAGAAGCTGTGGATACTGAGGGTCCACTGTATTCAGAATATATAAAGAATTCCTAAGCAAACTGTTATTCAGCCTTAAAGAGGAAAATTCTGGCATTTGCTACAGCATGGGACCTTGAGGACACTATGCTCAATGAAATAAGTCAGTCATAAAAGGACAATACTGTATGATTCCACTTATATGAGGTACTCAGAGTCGTCAAAATCATAGAAAGTCCTATGGTGGTAGCCAGGGGCTTAGGAGGAGGGGAAAATGGTTAGTTATTGTTTAATGGGTATAGAGTTTCAATTTTATAAGATAAAAAGAATTATGGGGATGAATGGTGATGGCTGCACATTAATGTGAATGTATTTAATATCACTAAACTTAAAAAATGATTAAGATGGCAAATTTTATGTTCTGTGTATTTTTAAAATTTATTTGTTTATTTATTTATTTATTTTTGGCTGCGTTGGGTCTTCGTTGCTGCGCGCAGGCTTTCTCTAGCTGCGATGGCGGGGGGGGACGCTTCGTCGTGGTGTGAGGGCTTCTCATTGCGGTGGCTTCTCTTGCTGCAGAGCATGGGCTCTAGGCGTGCGGGCTTCAGTAGTTGTGGCACCCGGGCTCAGTAGCTGTGGCTCATGGGCTTAGTTGCTCTGTGGCATGTGGGATCTTCCCGGACCAGGGCTCAAACCCGTGTCCCCTGCATTGGCAGGCAGACTCTCAAGCACTGCGCCACCAGGGAAGTCCCTGTTCTGTGTATTTTAACACAAATTAAAAAAAAAAGATCTAGGGTTCCCTGTCAAAATGGCTAATTCTAGATATGAGTCAAGAACTTTATATGAGCCCGTGAATCTCATCCTTCTAAGAAGCAAGGAATTATCAAAGACTATTAGGGTCATATCAAAAGGACTCAGGAACTAGTTTGAATGATCTCCCAACAGCTGAAGATGGGACATTTGTGCATTTATCATCTATAAGGATAATAACTGCTATGGATTGGAACACATCCAATATGCATAAATAATGCATGTTTGTTTATAATGAGAACCAAAATTTTATTTTTTACTTTTTGGAGGGTCCCAGGGAACCAACCTACTACTTTGAAAATAAGTAAATAAAAGGAAAGAATCAAGCATTTCCCCCAAAGAAACATCATTAATTATTGGGAAATTAATAGATGTAACAACTCCTTATTTCCCAAAGCTTGCAGATAAATTAACTGTTATTCCATTATTATCTTGATAATATTTATTGAATTTTACAGCTGACCCCACCTGTTATCCTACAATAGGATAGTAAAAATGGGGGAGGGGGTTCACCTCTTTAAATTTTTTAGTTATCTCAAATACGAAATAAGGAAGTCAGTAAGCAAAAATGAATCAGCCTCTAAATGAAATTTACTTTTATTTCCTTTAAAAATATTACATAAATAATAAAATGATCATTGTAATTAGAAAACAAAGATTTATCTACACATCTATTTTGACCCTCTTTCTCTTCAGGAAGAAGGGATACTTCTGACAAATGCTTGTTGAATGAATAATACCTAGAACTTAGTTGCTACAAAAGTAATATGCTATTGAGTACACTATGTAGTAACATAAAGTTCTTTGTCAACAAGAAGCTTTTCCTTGGTCAAGAAGCAAGGAGACAAAAAAGAGTGGTAGAAACCAAGATAGCTAAGAGCTTGGGAAGTACAAGTTATTTGTTGTTCTAAATTAATCTTGAAGTACTTCTAGAGCAGTGGAGTCATGATCTGCAAAAATCTGCTCCTCCATAAAAGCAATAAGAACACTGGTAAAGATAGTAAAAAATCAACTTTTTGAGAATTCTGGAAATTAACCAAAGGTTTGCAAGCAATAATCCAAGGTGCATTTATTCCAGAAAAGCAGCTGAATCTCAGAACAGCAAGTTTTACAGTGTTTGAACTTGCCCCGTTCCTCAGCTTTGAAAACCAGCAGCCTAATAGCTTTACAGGGGGCAGAACTGGTTTGGAGCTCACCCAAAAGCCCCATACTTATAGAACTGTCATCTTTAAACCTGTCTCACAAGTCCCTGGAAAAGCCCTGTTCACAGGGTTTGTCTCTATGTGACCTGAGTCAGAGATCACTCATTGGGAAAAGCCCTTTCCTCAGGACATTTGTTAAGAACAATCAGCAGCAATTGTTTAATGATTAAAGATTATACAATAAAAGTTCCATTTTTAAATGGAATTTTTACAACATGAAGGAAATTATATCCTTTGTAACTATATTTATTACAAGAAAACTTAGATGTAAACTTCAAAATATGTTATCTGTTCTATAGAGGTAATTCTCAAAATTCTTTTAGGGGGTTGTAACATATGAAGATTACTGCATTAGGGTATAGGAATCTCTGCAAAAGTACCTGAGTCAAGTACCAGCTGGGACAAACACAATAAAAAGAAATGCTGGGGATTCCCACCTGTTAGGATGACTACTGTCAAGAAACAGAAAACAAGTATTAGTGAGGATATGGGGAAAGTGGAACCCTTGTGCACTGTTGTTAGCAATGTAAAATGATACATCCACTGTAGAAAATAGTATGGAGGTTCCTCGAAAAATTAAGAATTACCATATGGCCCAGCAATTCCAATTCTGAGTATACATTCAAAATAACTGAAAGCAGCGTCTCAAAGAGATACCTGTACACTCATGTTCATAGCAGCATTATTCACAATAGTTTAAATGTAGAACCAACCTAAGTTTCTATCAACAGATGAATGAATAAGCAAAATGTGCTTTATCCATGCAATGGAATATTATTCAGCCTTAAAAAAGGAAGGCAATTCTGGCATATGCTACAACATGGATGCACCTGGGAGACAGTATGCTCAGTGAAATGAGCCAGTCACAGGAAGACAAATACTGTATGACTCCACTTACATGATGTACTTAGAGTTATACTATCATAGAGACAGAAAGTAGAGTGGTAATGCCAGGGGTTGGGGGAAGGGGAAATTGGAAGTTATTGGTTTTTTTTTTTTTTTTTTGAAGGGAGGTCACTTAGTACACCTTCTTTGTTTTTTGGCTGCGCCATGCGTCATGCAGGATCTTAGTTCCCCAAGCAGGGATTGAGCCCGTGCCCCCTGCCCTAACCACTGGACCGCCAGGGAATTCCCAGAAGTTATTGTTTAACAGGTATAGAGTTTCAGTTTAACAAGATGAAGAGTTACGAGGATAAATACTGGCATGCTTGCACAACAATGTGAATGCATTTAATACCATTAAACTGTACACCTAAAAATGGCTAAGATGGTAAATTTTATGTTATGTGTATTTTACTACAATAGAAAAATGGAGGAAAATTTTTAAAATGCTGGGGAATGAGGTGTCCATAGAAGGCTTTGATAAGCTCTGATATATTCCTGGAAATATAAGGGCACATTCATGTGCAGGACTGTGTGCATGGTCAGGAAAGACATGAGAAGGTTGTAATCTCTCATATCTGGCTGACTTTGAGATTCTGTGCAATCAGGAAGTGAAACCTAAAGCAAAGTTGTAAACGACTGAAGTGTTGAAGATGTGCCGCAATACGTACGTATAACCAAAAGGATGGGCGACTTATTGGTTCAAATCATTTGAGGAAATCTCTGTCCAATCATCAGATGACCATTAAGCTAACTAGGCAGAGCTTCAGTGGTCACATATGAGAAAGAATACACTTTTTTACAGCATTAGTCCAGGAAAGTCACTCAACAAACAAACAGCAGCAACAACCACAAACCCCTGAGGGAAGAGTCTGGCTTTTAGAGTTATCAGGTCATGTTATTTAAAATGTTTAGTTTTCAACAAAATTATGAGATATACAAAGAAATAGGAAAAAACGGCCAGAGTTAAATAAAACAGTCAATGCAAACTGTCCCTGAGGGTGCCCAGAAGCTGCACTTACTAGACAAAGATTTTTAGATAAGCTACTATAAATATGTTCAAATTAAAGGAAACCATGTATAAAGACTAAAGGAAACCATAAAACAATGTCTCACCACTAGAAAATAATAGAGACGAAAATCATTTTTAAAAAAAGAACCAAACAGAAATTCTAGAGTTGAAGATTATAATAACTGAAATGAAAAATTCCCTAGAGGGACTCAATAGTAGATTAGAGGTGGCAGAGAAAGAATCAGCAAACTTGAAGATAGGTCAATTTAGAGTAACCAGTCTGAGAAGCAAAAGAAAAAGGAATGAAGGAAAATGAACAGAGTCTCAGAGACATACTATCTGTGCCATACTATCAAGCATACCAAGAAACACATCTTGGAGAAATCCTAGAGGAGAAGAGAGAGAGAGAAAAAGGCTAAAGGATATCTGAAGAGATAGTGGCCAAAAACTCCCCAAAGCTGATGAAAAAGTTTAATCTACATATCCGAAAGTTCAACAAATTACAAGTAGAATAAACTCAGTGAGACCCACATCTAGATGCATCATAGTCAAACTACCAAACCCAAAACCAAAGAGAGAATCTTGAAAGCAGCAAGAGAATAACAGTTTGTAATGTACAAATGATCCTCAATAAATTAACAACTGACTTCTCCTCAGAAACCACGGAGGCTAAAATGCTGCGGAATGACATGTTCCAACTTGTGGGTGGAAAAAAGAATGTCAACCAAGAATTCTATACCCAGCAAAACAATCCTTCAAAATGAAGGATAAATGAGACATTCTCAAATAAACAAAAACTGGGAGAATTTGTCACTAGCAGAACTGCCTTACAAAATACTAAAGCCATCCTTTAGGCTGACATGAAAGGACACTCTACATTAACTTAAATTCACATGATGAAATAAAGAGCACTGTTAAAAGTAACTACAGGGGGCTTCCCTGGTGGCACAGTGGTTGAAAATCTGCCTGCCAATGCAGGGGACACGGGTTCGAGCCCTGGTCTGGGAAGATCCCACGTGCCGCGGAGCAACTGGGCCCGTGAGCCACAACTGCTGAGCCTGTGCGTCTGAAGCCTGTGCTCCGCAATGGGAGAGGCCGCAACAGTGAGAGGCCCACGCACTGCGATGAAGAGTGGCCCCTGCTCGCCGCAACTAGAGAAAGCCCTCGCACAGAAACGAAGACCCAACACAGCCAAAAAATAAAAATAAATAAATAAATAAATTTATTAAAAAAAAAAGTAACTATATAGGAAAAAAAATAACTACATAGGTATGTACAAATGTGTTGCTGTTTGCTTGTAACTTTTTCTCCTCTCTGATTAAAAGACAACTGCAAGGACTTCCCTGGTGGCGCAGTGGTTAAGAATCCTCCAGCCAATGCAGGGGACATGGGTTCAAGCCCTAGTCTGGGAAAATCCCATATGCTGTGGAGCAACTAAGCCTGTGCGCCACAACTACTGAGCCTGCACTCTAGAGCCCACGAGCCACAACTACTGAGCCTGAGTGCCACGACTACTGAAGTCCGAGCACCTAGAGCCCGTGCTCTGCAACAAGAGAAGCCACCGCAATGAGAAGCTCGCGCACTGCAACGAAGAGTAGCCCCTGCTCGCCGCAACTAGAGAAAGTCCATGTGCAACAACGAAGACCCAACACAGCCAAAAATAAATAATAAATAAATATATTTAAAAATAAATAAATAAAAGACAACTGCAGAAAGCAATAATTATACAAGTGTTTGATAAAGTTAAATAAAAATGTACTTTGGGGGCTTCCCTGGTGGCGCAGTGGTTGAGAATCTGCCTGCCAATGCAGGGGACACGGGTTCGAGCCCTGGTCTGGGAAGATCCCACATGCTGCGGAGCAACTAGGCCCGTGAGCCACAACTACTGAGCCTGCGCGTCTGGAGCCTGTGCTCTGCAACGGGAGAGGCCGCGACAGTGAGAGGCCCGCACACCGCGATGAAGAGTGGCTCCCGCTCGCCACAACTGGAGAAAGCCCTTGCACAGAAACAAAGACCCAACACGCCAAAAATAAATAAATAAATAAATAAATTTATTAAAAAAAAAAAAATGTACTTTGTATGAGAATAATAACACCAAGGAGAGGGGTGGAAACAGAGATATATTGGAGCAAAATACTTGTTTTTTATTGAAATTAAGTTGCTATTAATCTAAACTAGATTGTTCTAAATTAAGATGTTAATTGTAACCCTCAGGGCAATCACTAAGTAAACAATTCAGAAAAAATGCAGTAACAGAAACAAAAAGGGAATTAAAACGGTACACTAAAAAATATCTAGTTAATACAAAAGACAGCAGTAATAGAGGAAGAAAGGAAGAAAAAGACATAAGACATATAGGAAATACAAAGCAAAATGACAGGAGTATATACTCCTAGCTTATCAATAATTATATTACATGTAAATACTAAATGCTCCAATTAAAATACAGAGATTGGCAAAATGAATTTTAAAAAGAATCATGATCCAAACAGATGGTGCCTACCAGAACCATGCTTTAAATTCAAGGAAACAAATAGGTTGAAAAAGGATGGGAAAAAATATACCATGCAAACAGTACAAAAAAGAGTGCTAAGTGGCTATACTAACAGCAGGCAAAATAAACTTTAAGACAAAAATTGTTACTAGAGACAAAGAAAGATATTTTACAATGATAAAAAGGTCATTTCATGAGGGAAACATAAAAATTTAAACATTTATGCACCAAACAACAGAGCTCCAAAATACACGAAGCAAAAAGAGACAAACTTGAAGGAAGAAATAGACAATTCAACAATGAATGTTGGAGGGACTTCCCTGGTGGTCTGGGGGCTAAGACTCCGAGATCCCCATGCAGGGGGCCCAGGTTCAATCCCTGGTCAAGGAACTGGATCCCACATGCCGCAACTAAGAGTTCACATGCCACAACCAAAGATCCCGAATGCCGCAACTAAAAGATCCCGCATGCCACAACGAAGACCTGGTGCAGCCAAATAAATAAATAAATAAATATTTTAAAAAACTATTAAAAAAACAATGAGTGTTGGAAACTTCAATATCCCACTTTCATTACAGAATAGAACTAGACAGAAGATCAAAAAGGAAATAGAAGACAACACTAGACCTAACAGTCTATACAACATGCCACCAAACAACCGTGGAATGCACATTCTTCTCAAGTGAACATGGAACATTCTCCAGGATAGACCACATTTTAGACCCTATAACAAGTCTTAATAAATTTAAAAGGATTGAAATTATACAAAATATGTCTTCCAACCAAAATGGAATGAAATTAGAAATCAATAATAGAAGGAAATTGGGGAAATTCACAAATATGTGGAAATTAAACAACACACTCCTAAATAACCAATGGGTTAAAGAAGAAATCACAAGGGAAATTAGCAAATACAGAGAGATTAAAGAAAATGAAAACATACCATACCAAAATTTATGGGAATCAGCTAAAGCAGTGCTTAGAGGAAATTCACAGCTATAAACACCCATAATAAAAGAAGAAAGGTATCAAAACAGTAACCTAAACTACCACCACTAGAAACTAAAAAAGCACAAAAATAACCCAATGCAAGCAGAAAGTAAGAAATTATAGAGATTAGAACAGAATGAATGTGATAGAGAATAGAAAAAAATATAGAAAATAACAAAACCAAAAATTGGTTCTTTGAAAAGATCAAAGATCAACAAAAGTGACAAATCTTTAAGTAGGTGGGCCAAGAAAAAAAGAAGATTCAAACTACTAAAATCAGGAATGAAAGAGGAAACATTACTATTGAGCTTAAGGAATTAAGAAGGATCATAAGCATCCCAGTAGTAACAATCACACCTAACACCCAAGAAACTCCTTGAAGAATTGACTGATTCTAGAACTGGTACACAAAATACATAAGATGAGCCTAGGAAATTTTATAATACCAGAAAGTAAGAAAGTGCTGAAAACAGAAACAAAACACATAATCATGGGGGTATGTCAAAGGAAACAGGAACCAATTGAAAAAGCTCGCAATTGCTGAAGCTGGAACAATATGAGCAACAAAATCAATAAAGTACACTGGATTATAACTCAGCATACAAAATAAATGTCCATGTGTCCATAATGACATAATAAATGGTGAATAAATAAATGGGAGAGAATAGACAGATCTCCCATGCAGAAGAACACCAAATAATTTATGTAGATACACCACTTTCAAGGAGGTAGAACATAACTCCTTAAGTGTAGGCTGCACACAGAGTTCATTCCAAAGAGTACAGTATGGAAAGGGAGAGAAAGAATAACTTTAAGTGGAGAAACCTGGCAAACATTCTCAGCCAGGTCATCAAGGTCAACATCAATAGTGATAAGCCATGTTGACAGCATGTACTCTTGATATGATGTGATGAAAATGGCACTTTACCTCTGTGGTCTTCCTCCCCAAAACCTATAATCCCAGTATAATAATGAGAAACACAACAGGCAAATCCCAACTGAAGGACAATCCACAAAGTATATGACCATTACTCCTTCAAACTGCTGAGGTCGTTGCTTGAGCTGCTGCAACAAAATACCATAGACTGGGTAGTTTAAACAACAAGTATTTTTTCCTCACAGTTCTGGAGGCTGGGAAGTCCAGGTGCTGGCAGATTCAGTATCTGGTGAGAGCTCTCTTCCTGATTTGCTGATGGCCGCCTTCTTGCTGTGTGTCCTCACATGATGGAGAGCTCATGCATCTTTTCCTCTTTTTATAAGGACATTAATTCCATCATGAGGCTCCTACCCTCATAACCTAATCTAACCCTAATTACCTCCCAAAGGCCTCATACCTCCAAATACCTACAGTCAAATTGGGGATTAGGGCTTCTACATATGAACTGAATTCAACATTCAATTCATAGAGGTAATAAAAAACAATTAAAGTCAGAGAAATTGTCATGGTCAAGAGGAGCCTAAGGAGACGTCACACAAATATGATGTGGTATCCTGTACAGGATTTTGAAACGTTAGGCTAAAAACAATACTAGGTGAGAACTAAGGAAAAATAAAGTATGTACTTCATTTAAGTGTATCAATATTTACAGACTATAACAAATGTACCACTAGATTTTATTTTATTAACATTAGACGTTAATAACAGAGGAAACTAGATGTGGCACATATATGGAAACTCTCTGTACTATCTTTGCAACTTTTCTGTAAATCTAAAGCTGTCCTAAAATTAAAAGTTTATTTTTTAAAAGTATGACAAGGGAATACTACTAATAACTGTGTGTCAACAAATTTGATGACCGAGATGAAAAGGACAAATTGGTAGAAATACACAGATTACCAAAACTGACTCAAGAATAAACAGACAATCTGATTAAACTTATTGCAAGGTATTTATTTAGTAATTTTCAAACTGCCCACAAAGAAAAGCCGATGCCCATATGGCTTCACTGGAGAATTCTAGTAAACAGTTAAAAAAATAATACCAATCCTTCACAAATCTTCTAAAAAGTAAAAGAGGAAGGAACATTTTCCAGCTTACTCTATGAAGTCAGTATTACCCTGGCAAAGCCAGAAAAAGACATTACAGGAAAAGAAAACAACAAATCAACATCCACTGTGAATAGAAACACAGAAATTCTCAACAAAATACTAGCAAGCCATATCCAGCAAAGGACTATATAAAAAGGACAATACATCATGACCAGTGAGATTTATCACAGGAACACAAGGTCAGTTTAACACCTAAAAATCAATGTAGTATATAATAGTAATAAAGAGCAAAGCCACGTGATCATCTCAATAGATGCAGAAAGAGCATTTGACAAATGCTCATTTGACATCACCTTTTAATGATCTAAGATACTCAATGAATTAGGAATATAAGGGGACTTCTCCACCCTGATAGAGGGCATCTAAGAAAACTCATATGTAACCTCTGGAAATTAATAAAGGAGACCTCAACTAAAATTAGAGTCAGGAATGACCTGTAGAGGGAGCTCTCACGCATTCTCACTCACCATCATTTGCATGCCCCGAACTTCACGTGCATGCCCCACAGGAAGAAGCATACCTTGCACTCCCAGACAGGAAGTGACTACATTACTATCCCAAAGGAAGAATTTCTCCTTGCTCAGCAACAGTTCAGCCAATGGGAAACATCACAGCTCGACCAAGGAGAAGCCGTCACCATACTGAACTCCTACCTTCCTCCAATGAACTTTCACTTAGAACAACCCCTGCAGCTTCCCCATTTTCCCCATAAAAGCAGACTCCCTTCCTTTGTTCTCTGGACATGCCTGTGGTTTGCCATAGACTGCATGTCTCAAACTGCAATTTTTTTGCTGTTCCCAAACAAACCCTATTTGTTGGTAAAATAACTGATTGTTTTAGGTTAACAACTCATACTTAACGGTTAAAGACAGAATGATTTCACCCTGAGATGAGGAACAAGAAAAGAATTTCCACTTTCACACCTACTATTTAACACTGTTCTACAGGTTCTAGCCAGGGCACTTACGGAAGACAATAAAAGACATCCAGATTGGAAAGGAAGAATTAAAAATACATCTGTTCCCATCTGATATGTTCTTACATGTAGAAAGTCCTAAGGAATCTGGAAGAATTAATTATTAGACCTAATAGATGAGGTCAGCATGGTTGCAGGATACAGTATCAACACACAAATATAAATTTATTTCTGTACACTAACAATGAACAATCTGAAAATGAAATTAAGAAAATTTCACTTACAATAGCATCAAAAAGGATTAAAGTATTTAGGAATAAATCTAACAAAAGAAGTGAAAGACTTGTACACTGAAAACTACAGAATAGTGTACAGAATATTGCTGAAAAATTAAAGAAGACCTAAATAGTGTGAGCACATATATGGACATCTAAAAAGGACAAAACAAAACAGCTTTCAATTCATAAAGTAAGACGGCTGGGAATATTAGTCACCTTGCTCTTCATTTCTAACACATTAACTACAATTCCCTGATGAGTTCCCATTTTGGCAAATATTTTTCTCAAAGTTATCGGCAGATGTCTCCAGGGAGCAGATGGTTACCTATGGCATGAAAGGAAGGGGCAGGGAAGGAAACAAGATATTCAGTGCTCATGAAGCACAAGACTTAATACTGTTAAGATGGCAATGATCCCCAACTCGACTGCAAATTCATTTCAAGCCCTATCAAAATCCTCGCTGCCCTTTTGCAGTAATTGGCAAGCTGTTCCTAAAATTTATATGGAAATGCAAGGGACCCAGAAAATCCAAAAGATTCTTGAAAAAGAAGAACAGGGAGGACTCACACTTCTTAATTTCAGAACTTACAGACTAATTCTGGCAAAGAAGTAGACATATCATCAATATTATAGAATTGGGAGTCCAGGAGAATAACACTTATATTTGTGATCAATTGATTTTTGACAAGAATGCTAAGGCAATTCAGTAGTGGAAGAGAATAGTCTTTTCAACAAATGGTGCTGAGGCAATCTGATACTCACAGGCATAACAATTAAGTTGGACTCCTACCTCATATCATATACAGCTAAACTAAAATTGGATCATAGACGTAAATGTGAGAGCTAAAATTATAAAACTCTTAGAAGAATACATAGGATTAAATTTATTACTTCACTTAGGCAATGATTTCTTCGATATACTAAAAGCATAAGCAACAAAAGAATAAATTAGATAAATTGGCCTTCATCAAAACTGAAAATGATGGAGTTAGAGTCTGTCATACAGAGTGAAGTAAGTCAGAAAGAGAAAAACAAATACAGTATGCTAACACATATATATGGAATCTAAGAAAAAAAAAAAAAAAAAGGCCATGAAGAACCTAGTGGCAAGATGGGAATAAAGACACAGACCTACTAAAGAATGGACTTGAGGATATGGGGAGGGGGAGGGGTGAGATGTGACAGGATGAGAGAGTGTCATGGACATATATACACTACCAAATGTAAAATAGATAGCTAGTGGGAAGCAGCCGCATAGCACTGGGAGATCAGCACGGTGCTTTGTGACCGCCTGGGGGGGTGGGATGGGGAGGGTGGGAGGGAGGGAGATGCGGGAGGGAGGAGATATGGGAACGTGTGTATATCTGTAGCTGATTCACTTTGTTATAAAGCAGAAACTAACACACCATTGTGAAGCAATTATACTTCAATAAAGATGTTAAAAAAAAAAGAAAAAAACTGAAAATGTTGTGCATCAAGAAAGTGAAAAGATAATCTACATACTGGGAGGAAAATTCTGCAAATCATGTATAATGTACTTGTACCAAAAATATATAAAGACCCATTAAAACTCAACAATGAAAAGACAAACAACCCTATTAAAATGGGCAAAGGACTTGAACAGACATTTCTCCAAAGAAGATATACACATAGCCAATAAACACATGAAAAGATGCTCAACATCATTAGTCATTAGGAAAATGCAAATCAAAATTGTAATAAGCCACCATTTCATCCACTATGATGACTACAATAAAAGAGATAGATGACAGGGACTTCCCTGGCGGTCCAGTGGTTAAGACTCCACGTTTCCACTGCAGGGGGCACGTGTTAGATCCCTGGTCAGGGAACTAAGATCCCACATGCAATGAGGTGCAGCCAGAAAAAAAAAAAAGAGATAGATGACAATGTGTTGGTAAGAACGTGAAGGAGTCTGAACTCTCACACATTTCTGGTAGGAATATAAAATATGTGTCTCTTTCGGTAATCAGTTTGGCTCCTAAAAATGTTGAACAAAGAGTTGCCATGTGGCCCAGAAATTTCACCCCCAGGTACGTACCCAAGATAAATGAACACATAAAAACTTGTACATGAATGTTCACAGCAGCATTGTTCACAACAGCCAAAGGGTGAAAACTACCCAAATGTCCATCAGCTGATGAATGGATAAACAAAAAGTGGTATATACCCTTATTAGTGAATATTACTCAGTCATAATAAGGAATGAAGTATGATATATGCTGCGACAAATTTGAACCTTGAAAACATTATGGTTAATGAAAGACGTCAGACACATAAGACCATATACTGTATGATTCTATTTATATGAAATGTACAGAATAGGCAAATTCATAAAGAAAGTAGACTAGTGGTTTCTAGAAACTAGAAGTAGAAAGGAATTGAGAATGGCTGCCAGTCGGTATGGGGTTTCTTTTTGGGGTGAAGAAAATGTTCTAAAATTAAATAATGGTAATGATTGCACAACTCTGTGAAAATACTAAAAATTACTGAATTTACACTTTAAAGGCATGAATTTTATTTCATATAAATTACAGCTTACAGAGCTGTGTTTTTAACTTTCACTTCAAAGAATAATTTTTTTAAACTGCCAACTGAAGGCTTATTGGCAGTTGCGTTGAGAAATATGGAAACCCCGGGAGACGGTGGTGGGCTGGCTGGTGCACACGGAGGCTCTGCTTTTGCCACAGGAAATCCCAAGAGGCCAAGGGTCCAAGCATCGGCTGCCAGCACACCTCAGTTAAGAAGACGAAGACTTACAAAGAACTCAGGGAAGCCCGTCCCCCGCCCCGCCACCATTACTGCTGGCCCTTGCAGAGGAGAACAGGATGTGAGACTTCGTCCAAGCTGGTAGGGCAAGCTTTTCCAGTTCGAATTGGTCCAACAGCGTAGAACTGGTAGGGAAGACAGAGGGCAGGCACTCTGAACAGGGCAGAACTTGCCTCCTTCACACGCCCATCTCCACCCTGACCCCAAACTGCAAAAGGCCCTCAATCCCTCTCATCCAATTTAGAAGCTAAAACTTCATATGAATGCTGCTTTTGGAGCCACAAGGCTCTGGCAATGCAAATGTATTTTCATCATTCAATGTCACGTGACTCCAAGGTTAGTTCATTACCATTACCATAATTATCTCTTACTTTCCAGGTTAAAAATATTAAAAATGTAAAATTTTCTTTTTCTTGATACCTAAGGAGTTCTCTCTACAGTTATCCACATGTTTAAACAAATCCCTTTTGTATGGAAACATATTTAATTCAGAGCGTGAAAGGCTCATTTGGTGTGCACTGCAAGCCTCGTTAGCTGTCTTCACGCCCACAATTAAATCATAAGCTTCCCCAGTGGAAGTGCACTTCCAAGCTCCTATGCTGAGGGTCTCAGAGAGAGAGATTTGCCCAAAGCCATAGAGCTACTTGATTCCAGGCTGGAAATAAACCCCATTTCCTGACTCTGGTCCTGTGTTCCATCTGCAGCACTAAGCTGCTGCCACTTCAAGCCAACCAAAAAGTTCATTCTTTTTACAACTGAAATCATGACCCCAGGTTTCACCTTAAACTCACTTAGCTACTATTTACTTAAAAACTCTAAAATGGCACATTTTTGATAATTAAGATGCATCTCTGGCTTAATACCATTCCCAAAGAAACTGAGTCTGAGTAAAGCAGCTGCCATCCTCCTGTGGTCTAACATCAAAGGCAAGGGTAGGAGAATTATAAATGGTATTGTCTTCTCACATAGGTCCTTTCCCGCTGTTGTCTTTCTAACTAGGGAGGGCTCCTAGGGCCTGAACCCCACGTGATGTCCCTCGACGGCCCCAGGGAGGGCCAACCAATCACCTTTTCCATCAGTTGGGGAAAGGCTGTGAGAGGTAAAGGTGCACCCGTGGCTGTGTCTCTAACAGCTACCCGGGCGCAGGAAATGCACCGCACTCCTGTTGCTTTCAAGCTGCCCCCTCCCAGATGTAAGCAGCCAAAATCCAGAGGCAAAGGGTCCTCTTGGTCACCCTTTGCCACAGTGTCTGACTCAACCACCCCAAGCCCCAGCCCACCTCCCCTTTCAGGCTGGCTTTCACAAAAAAGGGGAATTGAACTTTAAGGACAAAGGTCTGTAACTCTGAATTTCTATCCTCCTTCATCATTTCCTTAAGATACTCTGCTGTTTTTAAAAAAAGCATCCTTTCCTCTCCTGCATGCAACTCACGGTAATCTTCGCCTCAGAGGCAGTCAGAAAAGCTGACCGCGTGTGCCTGTGAACATAGTCACTCTGGAGAAACCAGCAAGATTCATGCTGGACTGAAAACGAGGCGGAAACGTCAAGGGCTGGTGTCTGGTATGACACTTGAGGTGGCACTGGAGCCCAGGGCTCACTGGCCTGAGGCCGTTCCAGTCCTACCTGGGCCAGGAGGGACAGCTGACTGAGAGAGCTCTGCACTGGGGGAGAGGACGCTCCTCCAGGCTTCTCCAACACGTGTGCTTTTTAAACAATTAGGATCACACAGTTTGGTACGTTTATCTTTATGGTTTGAATGGGATAGAACCATACAGCTCAAGATTCAAAAGGAGTCCCAGCCACCCAATGTCCCCTCCACAGGAACCAATGATTTCAGTCCTACGTGCCTTCAAAAGCCATCTCCTGCATGTAAAAGCAATATCTGTGACTTGTATCCACATTCCCTCTTTTTTAAACAGTAGCATACTGTATGCACTGGTCTACTCTGCGCATTTTCCACTTATCTGCTGTACTTGAAAAACATTCTTTTACTGAATGCTTGTGGTCCTATGAGGTAGGTATCTCGAACCTGCACGTCATCTGGCTCCTGGCTTGTAAGGTGCCCACAGGGACGTGATGAGGTATCGTCAGACTCACCAGGCAAGGCCAGAGGAGCCAGGCATGAAGGAGGAGTCTTTACCTGTTGAAATCTGCTTAGTTACTGAGTCACTTATAAGCTACCCCCCAAACCCCAAGCAGCCACAAACTTTCAATTACCATATGAGCGATAGCGGGAAACTGCCACCAGACCACAAGCCCGTGAGTGCAGGGCCTGGTTGCTGCAGCGCAGCACGGTCCCTGGTATACAGTAGGCACTCAAATCTTTACTGAATTAATGAAATAAACCTGTGTTAACCAGTTTCAAAATAAAACTCTATAAGCTGACATTGCCGGACAAAACAGGAATGCAGAAGATGTGAGCACGGGTTCACCACCCAGGCCCCGTGCCTCACGCCAGCCCTGCCGCATCCCATCCACCTGAGGCCGAATGCCAGCCCGCCCCTGCCCACCACACGTCAGCACAAAAGTGAAGACGTCTTCACCAGCAAAGGCACTGTTCCAATGAATATTTGCAAAGGGGTGTGTGATCTGGCCAGTGTAACACAGTCTGGCTGTGCCTTTGGTTCAGAGGGCACAGCTCAACATCAAGTGCCAGTTTTAGGACACAGAGGCTCGGGGGGGTGGTCTCAGTTAGACCCAGTGGCTGCCTGAAGGTGTGCCCTCCACTGGAGACCACGCGGTGGGCACCCAGCATTTGCGGCAGGAAGGTAGACCCCGAGGCTCTAGGCCGCTCCCACCACCACTGCCCGCCCCACACCCTCCCTGCAGCAGAACTGACCCTAGAAAGAGGAGGACATCCGAGAAGCATCGTTTGCTTTTGCCGCTCCCTTTCACAAGAGAGGCCCCAAGAACCACCAGGACACTTTTACAAAAGTGTCGTTTCATGTGTCTCTTCACTCCTCCAAACTACCAAGTGGGAACTTTTTAAAAAAAAAATTAATTAATGTATTCATTTTTGGCTGTGTTGGGTCTTTGTTTCTGTGCGAGGGCTTTCTCCAGTTGTGGCAAGCGGGGGCCACTCTTCATCGCGGTGCGCGGGCCTCTCACTATTGCGGCCTCTCTTGTTGCGGAGCACAGGCTCCAGACGCGCAGGCTCAGTAGTTGTGGCTCACGGGCCTAGTTGCTCCGTGGCATGTGGGATCTTCCCAGACCAGGGCTCGAACCCGTGTCCCTTGCATTGGCAGGCAGATTCTCAACCACTGCGCCACCAGGGAAGCCCCTACTTTTTTTTTTTTTTTTTTTTTTTTGATGTGGACCATTTTTAAAGTCTTTATTGAATTTGTTACAATATTGCTTCTGTTTTATGCTTCGGTTTTTTGGCCTCGAGGCATGTGGGATCTTAGCTCCCCGACCAGGGATAGAACCCGCACCCCCTTCACTGGAAGGCGAAGTCTTAACCACTGGACCGCCGGGGAAGTACCCCAAGGAGGAACTTATTCATTGAAAAAATATTTTCATGCGCTGGACTTTATAGCTGCAAAAAAGAAAAATATGGCCTCCATTTTATCCCCACTGACCCTGGCATAGAGCGGGCACTCAAAGTACACCTGCTGAGTGGACAGCTAGTGATAAGGTACGGCCCCTGCTCTCACTCACGCAGAGAATATCCATGGAGAGGTTCCAAGAAGCAGGTACGGCCCCTCACACTGGGGCACGTGAGTGAACAAAACAGAAAAATGTCTGCCCTCATGAGACTTACATACTAGTGGGGAGGACAGACAGCAAACAGTAAAAATAGTGAATAAGGAGATCCTACAGTGTGTTAGAAAGCGGTAACTGCCATGGGGAGAAGGAGACAATAGTAAGGAGATGGGCTGACGGAAGCCACGTGTTTTCCATAACCTGCCGGCAGCTACATAGGAGCACAGACCATGGCAGCTCAAAGGCCTGCTGGATCCCTTCCACAGGGCCTGGACGGGTCGCCCCGGCGCTACAGCTCTCTGGGCTTCAGGTACCCCATCTGTAGGATGGGGCGACTGTAAGGTTTTATGCACACAGAGCAGGTTAGCCGCTTCTGACCACTGTAACAATTTAACGATTACTGTGAAAGCAGTACTTTCCTTGAAAAATCTTCAGGGCTAGACTCTTCGCAGTGATCCTGAGACTGCCCTAATCTTGACGGACCAAGGAGGATGCTAGATGCTAAATCTTCTCATTCCAATAGCCACTGACTGCTGCCTGGCAGGGGCCTGGGGCTGAAGCACCCAGGATTCCTCGGCTCATTTTCCTATTGCAAAACGTTGTGTTTATCTTGAAGATACTCCTGAGGGTTATCCGGGGGCTACTATGTTCTTCCACACACGAACGACCCCTTATAGTTAAAGTCTGTCTTAACAACGAGACTTAAAACGACGCACACGCGTTACCCAGCCTTCTGAGCCGCTCACTGCAGGAAGGGACCCCAGCCCAGCATTCTGGACCCTGCGGTAGAGGCTCCGCCCCCAGGCGACCCCACCCCAAGGCACCACCCCATACCAAGGTCACGACCCCAGGCCTCTCAGGTGAGAGCAACCACAGGAAGTCATCAGAAGCACAGGTAGATTCTGATGGAAAATCTTCATCAAAATATGGTGAAAAAAGGAAACTGTAAAAGCTCGTCAAACAGATGAAGCATGCACGCAGGATGAAATATGATGAAGCCAACAGAAGTGCCGTTCTAGCGCTCAAGGAAGCCTTTACGATATGGAAAGTGAAAGAAAACACAACCCAACGGTAAATCCACAGTGTGATCCCAATCAGGTTGAAAATTACTTGGGTGCAACACAGAACAAAGCAGCAAGGCCCAACCCCGGGCCTGGGACTCCTGCCTAAGCCAAGAGCCCAGGGAGCTGTGTACACCTGGCCCACCTTCGGCCAGTGAAGCCAGGCTCTCTGGGCTGGGCCCAGGCACAGGGAGTTCTACAATGTTCTAGCTCCTGCTCAAGGTGTGCTCCCTGAAGCAGCAGCTCCAGCATCACGTGCAACCTGCTGGAGATGCAGGACCTCAGGCCCCAGGCCCAGGGAATCAGAATCTGCATTCTAACAAGATTCCCAGTAACCCAGGTGCACACTAAAGTCTCAAAAGCAGTGTCATAAACATCCCAGTCAGCATCTTGCCAGTAACCACTACGGGCTACTTTTTAGTACTCATTCATTCAACAAGATTTCACTGAATGCCCGATACGGGCCAGGCCCTGCGCCAGTGATGAGCGTCTTCGTGAGGCTGATGGTTTAGTTTGAGAGCCCAGCGTTGAGAGGTTGAACAGTAATCACATGTGCAAATGTGTAGTGACAAACTGAGAAACGTAAACAAAGGAGCTGCATGACACAGGCCCTGGTTTAAACTGTGTGCATGAGGAAAGCAACAAACAGAGGGAGAAGGGGCTGCAGCACATCACCCGCACGTGGCCCGAAGGAGCTCCCAACAGCCCAGGCATCGGTGGGGGAGGGGGCAGGACCTCACTGTGTGCACCAGGAGGCTGCCGGGGCAGCCCTGTGGGCTGTGACCTCCTATGTCCTGCTCTTCATCGGGGTGGGTCCTGGAGTCACAATCAACACGACATTCCAACCATAAAAGATCTCAGGAGCGTACATTCATAGGGTAAACGCCTGCACCTCGGGACCATTTCAGGACGGGGCCAAGGAACATGTGTACACAAGCATGCCATGTGGAAAACTGTGGAGAGACCTCCATTTATGGGATGCTCAGGCAGCACAGGTTGTCGTCCTAACGAGGCATCTGTCAGAGCGTGGGACCTGCCACGGGACGACCTCCTGGGCTGACACACTGGGACAGTTTAAAATCGGGCCACAGACCTGTGAGTCAGATGGGGTGGAGCCGACAGCAGAGCCTGGCCCCTTGCTGTGCCCCGTCCACCCACCTCAATCCACAGCAATGATGGCGCAGCTGTCAGCACCTGCAGAACTGCTCAGACAAGCACCAATTCCTGCATGAGGCTGCCAGACAGCTGCTGGGGACTGAGAACCCACTGCACTTGTGGTCACCTCTACGAGCCCCATGTGTGCTCCAGACAGGTGGGCACACACTCCTCTGCTCACGAATGCGTGACCGGCACCCGTGGACCCAGTACTGCTAAATGTAGGGGTGGGGCAGGGCTGAGAATGGAGGACAGAGAGATTTAGGAATACGGCCTGCGGTCCCTGCCTGGCAGGAGTTTCCACTGTAGTAGAGAAGGTGTGGTGGGCGCCAAGCTTTGCATGCACGCTCTATGTGACCCTAACGGCAACCCAGAGGTGTCACTGTTCCCATTTTACAGACCAGGAGACCGAGGCCCGGAAGGGTTCCATAACAGTGCACGGGTACAAGGCTAGTAAATGAAGGAACTGAGGCTAATACAGGGGAGAATTTAGACAAGACCTAAAGAGCGCCCATGGTGCGGGTGAGAATTCCAAGGGACAGGGACGCCCTATGTGGGAAGGGACGGCACGCAGACCAGCTGACAGCGTGGACAAAGGGGGGCCACGGTGGGGCTAGCAGCATGAACCAGAGCCGGGCTGCTCTAGGAGCTGGGGGTAAACGTGCAGGGAGACCCTGGTGTTGAGGTGGGGCTGGAGGACTGGAAAGTCCACCTGGGCCAGAGTGTGGAGGTAAATGCCAGGCTGCTCATCTGTCTTCGCCTCCACAGAACTTTCCTGGAACAGAGATCCACTCAGGCAGAGGACTGGAACCCCAGCCTGAGTAGGGAAGCAAGGTCACATTCGGACGTGAGCTCAGGATGCAGGGGAAAGCGTCAGTGTCAAGGGAGGGGATGGGCTGAGGCAGGATGCTGCCTGGGTCAGTGGTAGCTTATCACACAAAAGGCAGAGTCACCAAGAGCCAAGGCTCTGGATCAGTATACTAGGTTCAAATTCCTGACTCACCTTGACTGGCTGGGTGACTCTGGATAATTTCAACTTCTCCAAGCTTATTTCCTCCTTTGTAAAAGAGGGACAAAGTATATTCCTCATAGGGTTGTTGTGAGAACTGCATACACACCCATGTGCTGTTCTGAGTGAGATTCCAGCAAACAGCAGCCATTCACCAGCTTGCACTCGATCAGCTTGTTCCCGGAGCTTTTGCTCTTCTTGGACAAGCACGCGTGGAGAAGGTGCACAAGTCTTGCACTGAGCTAGACCTTCCACACGCATTCCCAGGGCTGTACTGAGCCCTTCTCAAAGAGCCAGACTTGCCAGCATCATAAAGTGTGAGACCTTTTGCTGGCGTGGGTTTATGAAAGACAGAGCAGGAAGCTCGTGGGTCCCCAACAGCAGCATTCCCTCCTTCAGCTGAGCCACCTTCCTAATTTCTGAAAACGAGTCACGGCTTCCATAGGCCCTGTCCCTTCCATCACTGGCGGGCAGTTATTTTTCAGGGCATTTTTCACAAAGAAACCACCTTTTTATAACTCTGTGAGAGAAAAGCTGTGCTCAGGACTGTGACCCTGACCCCGATCTCTGCATGGGGACTCAGAGCTGAGCTGAGCAGGCGCTGCCCACCCCCAGCCTCGCAATCCAAGGGGCCTCCGCTGAGTCACATGTCCAGTGTGCTAGGGACCCGGGAGGTCACCACTACACTGACCACAGCTGCAAAGAGCCTCTGCAGTGCTACAGAGGAAAAGGCTCTCCCTATACCCGCCCCATCTCCCTCCAATTCCAATCAGACTGTACACAGGCCAGAGCTCATGGGGCTGCCTAGGAGAGGGGATTTCACAGGATGCAGAAGGGATATTTAAGAAGCAGTGCAGCCCTGAGCTGGTGTCCAGGAGGTGCTGGGGAGGAAGGTGGAGTGACACATGCTGTGACTTCAGAGCACGTCTGGACCAGGTAGGTGTTGTCTATTTTCCATGAGGTGGAATCAGGGGAATGAGAACTAGATGGGAAGCAGGATGGCATAGCAATTGAGGGTTTAAGATCTGATTTTGCCACATGGCTGGGGCCTTGGCTGCGTGAGGTAACAGCCTGGTCAAGACCCCAGGTCCTCCTCTCTGCAGCCCATGCATAAGGTGTCACGAGCATCAGGGAAAACGTCTGTGACGAGTACCTGGCAGAAGGGCTGGCAGGAAGCTGGTGCACAGCTGACGCTCCAAGAAAGGCAGCTGCAACCATGAGACGCCACTGAGACGGACGAGAGAAGGTCACGCCTGCCTGGACTCTCCTCCAGGTGAGGCGACCTGGGTGGCAGCTGCTCCCACCAGCCTGGACCTAGCTCCTAGGGCAGGGAGGGAGCCCAGAGCCTGTGTGCTCCCCGGAAACTCGCTCCAGGAAGGACTGCAGGGCAACCCCGATAGCACACGCTTGCTCACTCTCAAGGGCTGGTCCTTGCTGATCCTCGGCCTGGCGGTGACCAGAGTCTGTGACCCACCGGGCGGGCTGAGAGGAGGCACCACTGATCAGCAGTGCGGTCGCATTCCTGGGAAACTGCTCCCAGCTCGGGGCAGCGCGGGGGGCGGGCGGCGGAGCACAGGACAGGTGGCTCCGAGCTCGAGACGAGCAGGGACGAAGCTGCTCCCGGGCAGCCCCTCTCCTGAGGATCCTCGACACACCGCTTCCCACAAGAGCATCCAGACGCACGGGCTTCCGCACCCCCCTTGCAGGCCAAGGGAGCACCTTCTTGTGAAATCTGGGTACCCTGCTCATCCCGCAGCTGTAGCTGCCGCCAGGAGCCAGGGGCCACCTCCTCCTCTGTGTGAAGGACCTTCCGGCAGGCAGAGTAGTCGGCTTTGCCCCATAGCAGCAGCCCGTTATCATTCCAGGACAGCGAGGGAAGTAAGGGCAGGGCCTGTGGGTGGGGAAGCAGTCGCTCAGGCCCCCAAGCGTGGAAAACAGGACACGAACATTACTCTAGTCTCCCAATTCCTCTAGCACAGCTGACCACGTAAAGACAGCCGCTGAACGGTCGTCACAGTTCTCTCCCACAGCCCTTACCCAGGGGCCCCAGGGTCCTTCCACAGCAACACACACTCCCAAAGGAGGCCGTCGGGGGTGCTTTCTGCCCCTGTGCATCCGTGCCCCATGTCCTGTCTCGGAAGCAAAGGCACGGAGAGATCTGCTCTGTAGACTGATGGACATACCATCCAGCTTTCGACAGGCACACTCACGCCGTGAAACGGAAAATAAACATGCCGGATCACCAGGCAGGACTTTTAGGGAGAGCGAAGAAATTCCCGAAGGCAAAGGATGCGGTTCACCAACATCCTCAGGTGTGTGAGTGGTGAGCTGCAGGGCGACACAGGCACACCCCCAGGTGAAGGCCACGTGAAGTTCCTGGCTCCACAGCCCGCCACGGTCAAGGCCGCCGTGAGGGTCTTCGTTCCGCGTGGGAAACTCAGACAGTTTTCAAAAGGACAACTGTGCACCGTCACCAAAGAGACTGTGGCAGAGGTAGAGGACACGTGTACGGACACCAGGGGGGAAGCGGCGGTGGGGAGGTGGTGGGATGAACTCGGAGACTGGGATCGACACGAACACACTGATGTGTATGAAACAGATGACTAATAAGAACCTGCTGTATAGAAAATAAATAAAATAAAATTCAAAAAAAAAAAGAGACTGTGGCATGAGCTGTCCTGGACCCGTTGAGCAGCACCAGGCCCGTCCTTGTTCATGTCGTGTCTCAGTTTCTCTCCGAGCACCTGGCCCAGCAGAAGGGCCCACACAAGGTAGTACGGGGTAGAGCGGGGCAGAGGAAGGCAGGACAGCCGCAACTCAAACTGCAGAATTAAATGAAGGACCGGGGCGGGGGGAGGCTTCCCTGGTGGGCCAGTGGGTAGGACTCCACACTCCCGATGCAGGGGGCCCGGGTTCCATCCCTGGTCGGGGAACTAGATCCTGCGTGCGTGCCACATCTCAGAGTCTGCGTGCTGCAACTAAAGATCCCGCACCCTGCAACTAAGACCTGGCGCAACCCAAATAAATAAATACATAAATATTTTTTTAAGTAAATAAATAAAGGAAGGACTAGGAAGGCCCTTCAATTCTGTAAGACAAATTCCTGATTTGTTTGGATTCAGTAATCAACAACTAATTAATAAGCTGTGGCTCAAGGCCTTCGGGAACTCCTTAACCCTCAGGACCCTACAACAGCTGCTCCACCCAAATCCACCCAAGTCCAGTGCTGGAGCCTGCACACCTGACACTCCAGAAGAGCCACAGTGGGCTGTGCGCTAGCCTGACCAGGACCTCCGCCAGCCGGCCCCCAGCAGCATCGAGAACGGCTAGTGAAATTCACAGGCACGCTGAAGAGGAGCTCACAGGAGGCTTTGGCCACCTGGACCTCCAGCAACGCAGACGGATGCACAAGAATACTTTTTTTTTAAACATCTTTATTGGAGTATAATTGCTTTACAACGATGTGTTAGTTTCTGCTGTATAACAAAGTGAATCAGCTATACGTATACATATATCCCCATATCCCCTCCCCCTTGCCTCCTTCTCCCACCCCTCTAGGTGGTCACAAAGCACCGAGCTGATCTCCCTGTGCTATGCAGCTGCTTCCCACTAGCTATCTATTTTACATTTGGTAGTGTATATATGTCCATGCCACTCTCTCACTTCGTCCCAGCTTACCCTTCCCCCTCCCCATGTCCTCAAGTCCATTCTCTACGTCTGCGTCTTTATTCCTGTCCTGCCCCTAGGTTCTTCAGAACCATTTTTTTTTTTTTAGATTCCATACATATGCACTAGCATACGGTATTTGTTTTTCTCTTTCTGACTTACTTCACTCTGTATGACAGACTCTAGGTCCGTCCACCTCAATACAAATAACTTAATTTCGTTTCTTTTTATGGCTGAGTAAAATTCCATTGTATATATGTGCCACATCTTCTGCACAAAGGAATACTCTGAATCCATAAAAAACAGATCTCTGGATGCACACAACACGGACGGACGTCGCGCCTGAGAACCAGCGCGCTCATCTTTGGTGACAGAGACCCTGATGGTGGCTACGCTGGGGACGGGTGCTGACCGCACAGGGCACGAAGGAACCTCCTGAAGGCCGCAGTGTTCCACACTGTGATGGGCACAGTGCTCACCGGGCGTGCAAACACGTAAAATTTCATCAAGCCACACGCCTGAGGTTAGTGTACTTTACTGTCACACACACCGCACTCCACACAGGAGAGGTTCCCTGGTGTGAGGCGGGGCTGGAACAGTTTCCTGAAAAGGCAGCTGTTTCAGCCTTGAGGCGCGGCAGAGCTTCCCCGGTAAGTGTAGGAGAGGATCAGGTGGCAGAAGGTCAGCCCGTGGACCCGGGGAGGGTGACAAACTAAGAATTTACTAGGGATGGGCCACGCGGGAGGCTCTGGGTGCTTTTCACACTCTTTAAGCGACAAAAGCTTTTTTTACTTCCCTCAAGTAAAATGCCACACATATACCCCAAAATACAGAGCACATGCTCTGGCTGGGGATGGTGAGGGGAGCCCACCCCCTTTGCAGAGCCCCGGAGGAACACAGTCTTGGGGAGTCGGAGAGGTGGATGGTGGGGTGCGGGAGACATATCCCTGGACCCCAGGAACCTGGGAAGCACTGAATTTAGGGGACAGGGAAAGGAGGCATCAAAGGTAACTGCTGTCCCAGCTGTAACAGTGAGTGCCCTGTCCTGCTACCCCTATCCTATGGGTAACACAGGGCTGCCCAGGCGGCTCTGGCAGAGGAGGCAGGTAGGGCCAATGGGGTTTACGAGGAAGAGGGGCGAGCACTGCTCGTGGAGGTGCACGGGAGCTGGCTCTGACGACGTGCCCCGAGCTGGGCCCCTGCAGCTCTCAGCCGACAATTTAGCACTAAGGAAATAAGGAGACACTAACAACAGCAGCAATGTCCACGCGGACTTTTAAATCAGCTTCCTCTGAACTTCCAAATTTTCTCTTCTTTGTTCAGCTCATCTTCTACCCCGTTCTTTCCCTTCCCCTCCGTGGCACTAGCAGGCAGGGGACAAGGCCCCGGAACCCTCTCAGAGATGCCCTGGGAATAGGTCAATTGGTGAATCCAGCTTTGGTCACCTTCCTCAAAAAGCAGTTCTTTTTGAAAGTACCCTGACAGACCACTTCTGAACTAGTAGCTGTCAGGAAAATCATCTGATTTCAACTCAACTAACATTTATTGGGTACCTACTGCATGCAAAGCACTGCTTGTCACATTTTAGCCGCTGAATTTTTTCCTTGGCGCGTGCTACTGAGAAACGCAGCACAGGGAGAGAGATAGAGTCCCCAGATGCGTAAAAGTGGGGGCCAGAGCCCAGCTGCTTCTGGAAGCAAGGAGGGGAGAAGATGTTCTGACTCATCTCAAAGCAGCCCGCGCAGGCACCGTTGTTGCTGACGCCAGAGAAGGTAAGAGCAGTTCCTGGATGCCCGAGCACCGTGACTGGTCTTGCTATGTGGGCAGGATGGCCAGGGTGCACCGGAAACCTCTGGTCTCAAGATGTGAAACTGTGGACTTGGTGACACTTTGGATATCAGAATGAAGGACCCCCGCATCCACCCACTCCGATATGCCCACCAGCGACTGATCCTTCATTGGATCACACGTTTTTAAGGTGGGGATACTGGCTGTCTTGGTTACCTTTGTACCCCAGCACGAACCCCACACCTGTCACACTGTAGTTGCTCAGTAAATGAATACATCAATGGATGGTAGGCTTTTAAGAGTAACTACTGAACGCTGGACTTCCCTCAAGGCCACACGGCTAGAACCTGCTCCCGGGATGGAAGAAAAGTAGAACTTCCTCCCCCAAAGCACTAGGCCTAACCCTTCCAAACTCCAGATCCAGACAGCCCGAGAGGGACTGCCTCATTCTACACGGGGTGAGCTGTGAACACGTGCGTCAGTATCCGGACCTGGACTTGAGGGCTTGCCAGAGGCGGGGGGGCAGCAGCCCTCCTCCAACAGGGCCACAGACCGTCCATGGTAAAGAGCACGGGGTCTGGAGCCAAAGTGCCTGAGCTCGCTGACCCGGGCCAGCTTAGTGGAACCACCTTGATTTTTCAGTGTTCTCTTGTGTGATGGAGGTTAGAACAGAACCCATCTGGCAAGGTTGTGATGGGGATTAATGAATTATTATTTGTGATGTATTTAGAATATATACGTATGTGGTTAACCAAACATTAAGAAATATTTCTGAATGCAACCTCTACACAGAGGGCAGCATCCAGCCCGGACCCTCTCTATAGCCCCAGTGTGTTCAGGGCAGCCTCAGAGGAGGGCTACAGGCTGTGTGTTGGGGCTAGAAAGGGGCACAGCAACTCGCATTGCTCCCCAGGTTCACAGCTGAGGAGAAATCTGCCGAGAGGAAGTGGGGAGCCTATAAACATGGAAACGGCTAGTTGACCTAATGCAACTGCCAGACCGCTGAGGCCCCTTTCACAGATGCCTCTGCCGTCGTCATTCCAAGCTCCTTCCTTGCTTGCCTCTAAAAGTCCAGGAGGCCCCTTCATGGGAAAGAGGCAGGATGCCTCTCTATTTTCGCCGATTCAGGATGTGATTCACAAACATTAGAGCTCCTGACACCTAGAAGCAACCTCGAATGGCTGCATCTCCCAGGCCCTGACACTCCTTTCCTTCCCTAAGATTGGAAGAGCCCTCTATCTGAAATGTCATGGGTCCTAGGAAAGGGCTTGAACCCCTGCTAACTGGGGTGCCCCTAGGAAGGCCCATAGGGCTTTCTGCTGCTCACGGGCCACAGACCCACAGGCGGTGGGCAGCAACACCATCCGTGCCCACCAGACTGACACTCCCCACCTGGGTCCCTGAAGAGAGTCTCCTCTAGATGCAACTTCCCAAATCAAGTTACAGAACCTGTTTAAACACAGACATGCACAGATACAACAAAACCGGAATCTTAAAAGGGTGTAGCCAAACACACAGGTGAGTCAAACCGTGTCAGGCGGTTCTCAACTGGCCCACAGGAGGCAAGTGCCCAGCCACCCGATGGGGAGGGCCTGGCCCAGGCTCCAGCCCCCAGATGGAAGGGCATGGCCAGGCAGCCAACAACCTCAGCAGAGACAAGATGTGGGACCACAGGGAACACTGTCACCTAGCACCATCTGCAGTGATTGGAAAATCTCCTGTGGACAAGCGGCTCCATAACTCAGTAAAAAATAAGAACACTAACCAAAAAAAAAAAAAAAAAGAAGGGTGGAAAGAAACAGGCAGCTAAAAATAGACATACAAATAGCTAACAAATATAAGAATTTTCTATTCATTAATAACCCAAGAATACAAATTAAATGGGGTAGTGCTTCACTTATCTAAATGGGAAAGAATAAGAAAATACCCAGTACTGGAGGCAGGGAGAGGGCTAGATATGAAACAAGGTATACACATTTATAGAAGAGACTTTCTGGAAGTAAATTCAGCAATATGTACTCAAAGCCTTAAAAATGTGCATACTTTTCACTTAGTAATTTCACTTCTAGGAATCTGTCCTAAAGAAATAATAAAAGTTCTGCACTGAATTAAGGGAATCAGTATTCTTTGTATACTTTTTATGATATACATTCTACATGGACTCTTTATATAAAGATTTAAATGCAAAGTTGTTATTCACAGCATTGTTTATTCTAGGAAAAAACTGGAAATAACCCAATAGGATATTAGTTAGATTAATTATGGTTTACACATAAGATGGAATACTACGTAGTCATTTCAAAAATATGTTTTCTAAAAATATTAATGACATGAGAAAACACTTTACACTTCACTGTTAAGTTGAAGGTGGAAACTTGAAGGCTACAGAATAATATACCTATAAAATATGACTCTGATTCTGTAAAGCAAAGACATCTGCATGTATACATGCATATAAAGGGTCAGAAGGACATGCGACCACACTTTGGATGTGAGAATTACCCCCTTGTGCCTGTTATGGTTTCTACATTTTCTACAATGGTAATGCATTTGTTTAGAATGCAGAAAAGTCCCCAACGTTATCCAAACCAAGCAGCCAAAACTGGATTAAAACCTGTAGAGGTGTTACTCTCCCCCCACACAATGGATACAACAAGCCATGGGGGCGTAAACACAGTCCTGGGTTCCTGTCACCAGCACCGTGACAAAGGCCATAAGATGGCAGAAACACGGGGAAGGGGTCAGAGGATGCAGAAAGCTTGGCCTGGTGAAGACATCAGGTGGGCCTCGTAGGAGAGGGTCATCAGGATAGGGCAGATTCTTCGAGAAAACATTTCAGGTGGGGGTTAAGCCACATAAACGGGGCCCAGAGGCTGAAGAGAACACGGATGAGGCCTGAGGGGTAAGGAAACCGGGGAAAAAATGGGCCTCATTTAACACAGGGGCCTCCAGCCAGAGGGTGAGGGCTCAGTGAACAGCAGCTTGCGGAGATGGGTAGCTGTGTTCCTCTAGGCTTTTCAGGCATGTGGCTCACAATGGCCCCGGGCGGCCTTCTGCCTTCTCCTCAAACAAGTCATCCCCAATTACTCTGCCCCTGTAGACCCCTCCCCCAGCATTGGCCTTCCTGCTGCCCCTCTGATGGGCCAAGACTTGCTCCCCTCGGCCTGAAACATGCTCCCTCAGACAGCTGCACAGCCCCTCCCCACTGCAGGTCTTACAGGGAGAGAGGAAAAAGTCAGAGTGAGTGTGAAATGGTGGCCCCATTAACCAAAACTGGGGAATCAGAAGTGCGTGCACCTAGAGGGGTGGGATAGGGAAGGTGGGAGGGAGACACAGAGGGAGGAGATATGGGGATATATGTATACATATAGCTGATTCACTTTGTTATAAGGCAGAAACTAACACACCATTGTAAAGCAATTATACTCCAATAAAGATGTTAAAAAAAAAAAAAAGAAGTGCATGCAGCTGGTGGGGAGAGAAATAGATGCATCACAGGTATTAAAACAGAAATGCTGGGGAAGAGTCAGGGGCTATATGATGGGGAAGAGCCACTAGGTCAAGATACTGTCTCTGTCTCCGAGGCTTTGGGAATTGACCAGCTGTGGCAGATGGCTAATGCCAAAAATTCTGAGAGGATCAGATTTTCAGACCTGATATCCTGAAATGCCACAGAATCCTGATCTGCAGTGCTTAACTCTTATAATTGTGGGTACTCTGCAGTTTAAAAGTACTTCATTACCTCATTTGATCCTGGAAGGCTAGCAGAATAGGTACAATGACCATTTTACAGATGTGAAATAACTAAGGCTCAGAAGAGTTAAATAACTTGCCTGAAAACTCCAAAGGGTAGGTGGCAGAACTCCAAAGGGACTCAGCTCCCGGGCACCACTTTCTCCACATACAAACCCAGGTGTTACGGTGCTACCTTTAGATGGCAGAAAGACATCACTGTCGTAACGTTTGGCCTCCCATATTTTGACATCAGCAGCTGGACTAAGGCTCCCTGCAGAGATGGACTCCATGCGTGCAAGTGTTCACTACCAAGTGGGTGGGTGGGAGGGAGGGCGTGTGCAGAGGGACGAGCCACGTGGACCCGCTGGACAAAGAGTAAGGCAAGCCCCTCTTCCGAAAGGGCAGGGGCCGCTCGTGGCGGTGTGCGTACAGCCAGCCAGCCCAGCAGGGCCCAGGCAAAACTTTCGCTCTGCCACTCACCCCCAGTGGAGCATTCGATGCACCTGAACTTGAACCCAGGCTTGGGCCATGGGGCAGTGCCCCTTCTTCACTGGGGAGTTAAGAAGGTGGGGCACCCTGAGGCAACCCGCTGGGCCACCCAAATGCCCACAGCCCCCAGCTCCCCAGGAGAGGCAAAGGCAGACTCCTACTCTCCAGTCCCCAGGGGCCCTCACAGTGTCCACAGTCCAGAACTGCAGGATAAGGCCTGGTGAGGACATTTCCTCCAGGGCTGTCCCTCTGGACGGACCCTCTGGAGTTGCATCTGGTCAGGCAGCTGCAAGCCGCCCGTGGCTACTGAGCACAGGGAATGTGGCCAGTGAGACTCAGGAACGGCATGTGATGTTAATCACTTAGAACCAAACTGCCACCGTGAAAGGGCAGCAGGAGGTACCCTTGCGATCGGAGTGGTCTGTGTTGTGACCGTGCTGGGTCTCAGGAATGCGCACACGACAAAAGTGTGTGACCCAAAAACACCCCGTGAACAAGTCTGATGAGGCCCTGGACGTGACACTGTGATACAAGATGTTACCTTTGGGGAAGTCTCTGTATTCTTTTTCACAACTGCCTGTTAATCGATGATGATCTCAAAATAAACAGTTAAAACGAAACACCACACGTGCTCAGTGGCTATTGCAGGGAACAATGAGCCACCTTCCCACTGAGTTGAAGAAACGTCAATTACTTGGGGCTCCCACTCAACGCCTGTCGGTTCTTCTCCCCCACACAACTCATAGCGGGCACTTCTGATTCCGGGGTGTGGGCACTCTGGGGCTAAAAGCGGGGAGGAGTGCGGGTCGAGGGTCCCAGAATTAGCATACGGGGTACTTAGAGATGAGGGGTTCCGAAAAAGACTGTCCAACAAGATGGTGATGAAATGCCGCAACTCACTGCAGTGGGGTTCCCGCAGAGAATCCCCCGTCCTCGGAGGAAGCCCTGTAACTCCTTCGCCAAAGGACGCCCCTTGGCCGGTAGGGGCAGCCCAGGCAGGGGGCCGCCGGGTTCGTCTTCCCAGAGACCGGACCGGGGCACACACGCCCCGCGACCCAAGCGTGCACAGAGTTGGAGGTCAGAACCCACCCTCGCGTCCGGCCCCCTCCCACCAACCACTCAGTCTCCTCCGCCTTGCTTGACCGAGGCGAGGGCCGCGCAGAGAACGGGCGAGAGCCGGATCCCAGGCTGCGGTAAGCTGGGCCCCCTCCCTCCAGGACCCTGAACAACTGCAGCTCCTGCTCTGCCGCGGGGTCCACCACTGAGACCCTCGCAGACAAAAGCGTCTGCCGCGAAGTAGCCGCCCCCGCAAAGGGCAGAAGCGCCAGATCCTATCAGCCAATTACCCAAACGCGCACAGCAACCCGCAAGTTCGGGCACGCTGGGGCCGGGGCGCGGGCAGCGGGAGGGGCCGCCGGCCCGGCGCGCCCGGGCAATCTGGGCCTGGGGCGCGCCGGGAGGCTGAGGGACTGGTACAGAGGGCCGGGCCGGGGGCTGAGGGTCCGGTCCAGGGATCGGGGACCGGCTGCCCGTCTCCCCTCACCGGTTCCGAGACTCCTCCGCAATGAAGGAGGCGGCGCGGCCAGGGCCCTCCCCTGGCCCGGGCCCCCGAGGCCCCTCCACGGCCCCGAATCCGAGCAGCCCCCGGGTCGCCCCGGAAATGTCGCCCCTCCACCGTGCGGCGCGCCGGGTCGCCGCCAGCTTGTGGAACAAAAGAGCCGCTCTCGCAGAGGGTCAGGCGGCCGCGCGGCCCTCCGAGCGCCGGGGCTCCAGCTGAACCCTATCGGGGTGCCGGGCTTTGTGCGCGCGCAGGGGCGGGAAGGATCGCGGGACCCCTGCACATCCCACGGACGGCGCCGCGTTCCAAAGTTGGCGCCGGCCCGTCTCGCACCTCCCAGTCCCCTTCGGGGTGCCCATTCATTCGCGGGGGTGGGGGGCGCAGACCGCCGGCCCCCGGCTCACCTTGCTCTTGACTTCCACCGCGCTGCAGTCGTAGAAGCGCAGGGTCTGAGACTTGTGGAAACTCCGGTTCATGGTTCCGGCCCCGCTTAGCCTCGTCTTCGCCCTCGCTCCTCGCTACGGGGGCTGCAGAAGGACCCCGGGTGCAATACCCGCCGCCGCGGCCCCGACCCCGGCCCGCGCTCGCTCGGCCGCGGGGCAGCTAGAGTGCAGCGGCCCGAGCTGGGCTGGCCGCGCGCCTTGGGCACTCCAGGGGCCGCGCGCGGGAGGAGCGGGGGAAGCCGGCGCGCGCCGCCCCGAGGACCCGCCCCCCGAGCCCCTAGAACCCACGTCCCGCCCCGAGCCCAGAGGATCCGCCACCAATCCCCGCCCCGCGCCCAGAGCATCCGCCGCCAATCCCCGCCCCGCACCCAGAGGACCCGCCCCCCACGCCCCGCCCCGCGCGCCGACGACCTGCCCCGCGTCGCCAGCACTCGTACCCCGAGGACGCGCCCGGAGCTCGGAGGACACGCCCCCACGAGCCCCAAGGGCCCACGTCCTGCTCCGCGTCCCGTGGATCCGTCGCCAATCCCCGCCCCGCGTCCCGAGGACCTGTTTCCCGAGGACACGCCCCACGCCGAGAAAACCGGCTCGCGTTCCCGAGGACCCGCCCCACGAGCCTCAAGGCCCAGACTCGCGCCCTGAGGATCCACCTCCCGAGCCTGGAGGACACGCCCCCTGCCCCGAGGACTCACCCAACGCCCCGCCCAGGGCTCGCCGACCCGCCCAGGGCTCGCCGACCCGCCCCCCCAGAACCCGCCGCCAATCCCCGCCCTGTGCCCCGAAGACCCTCCCCCAGCCCCGCCCCGCGGACCCGCCCCCAAAGACGCCTCGCCCGGGTAGGTGCGTGCTCCAGTCCGCAAAATCAAGAGCGGGGAAGAGACGCCGCGCTGACCCACGCGGGGCGCCTCATTCCCACCTCGGCGCCCACGCTTTTTCTCCCTTGCTCGCTCCCGCCAAGCTTGTGTTTGCCTCCACCAGTCGGCCAAGGAGGGGGGCTGATTTTGGGTGATCTTTAACGTTGTCTTGGATGATAGGGGAATCATAGGAGGCGTGACGCCCTTGGGTCCACGTGTCCGTAGGAGCTGCCAGGTGGTAGATGGTCTGGGCGAAGGTTCTGCCCGAGGCAAACTCCTAAGGCATAGTCTAGCACAGGCCGAAGTAAAGGGATAGGGAAGGGTCAGAAGCATCTTATAGGCCTGTCTGATGAGAACGAAGACTTCTGCCACGGCTGGTAGAAAAAAGAACATGTTAGGAGAAAGAGGTCATCATTTGTTAGCAATGACATGGTACTTATTATCTAGAGAGCTCTGGAAGCGGGGCTGCCAAAACCAACATCCTCGCTCTTGAGGTATTTGTAATGAAGCTAAGAACACAGGACAAATAGGTGTTTCAAAATTATTGTAAAGTATACTATATGAGTTTACAATCCAATTTTAGTTTATTATATAATTTTTCTTAGTGTAAATTCATAGGAGGAAAAGGAAGAGGAAATACAAACTTGCTAATTTAATTATTATACATACAGAAGGGTGTGTTAGTTAAATGCATGGTTTTATATGTAATCAAGGACTTCCCTGGTAGCGCAGTGGTTAAGAATTCGCCTGCCAATGCAGGGGACACCGGTTCCATCCCTGGTCCGGGAAGATCTCACATGCCACGGAGCAACTAAGCCCGTGCCCCACAACTACTGAGCCTGCGCTCTAGAGCCCGTGAGCCACAACTACTGAGCCCGCGTGCCACGACCACTGAAGCCTGTGCGCCTAGAGCCAGTGCTCCGCGACAAGAGAAGCCACCGCAATGAGAAGCCCATGCACCGCAACGAAGAGTAGCCCCAGCTCGCCGCAACTAGAGAAAGCCCACATGCAGCAACAAAGACCCAACGCAGCCAAAAATAAATAAATAAAAAATAAATTTCTAAAAAAAAAATTAAACTACGTTAAAAAATAAATGTAATCAAGAAGAAATTTAGGAAACAATATAACCCCTCCAAATTTTCAGAACATTTTATGTATATATATATATATAGAGAGAGAGAGAGAGAGAGAGAGAGAGTGTGAAACGAATGCAAACACGTTGTGAAATACTTATTAAATTCTATAGACAGAAAAAATAAAGTAAATAGGAACTGAGAGTATATATATATATATATATATATATATATATATATATATATACATCTGTCATGCCTGTAAATGTGAATGAGATAAAATTCACCTATTTTAAGACTTTCAGATTTGTTCACTAAGTAATACCCAGTCAAAAACAGTAAACAAGAGGGGCCCTCCCTGATGGTCCAGTGGCTCAGACTCCACGCTCCCAATGCAGGTGGCCCACGTTTGATCCCTGGTCAGGGCACTGGATCCTGCACGCCGAAACGAAGATCCCCAAGGGGCAACGAAGATCCCCGCATGCAGCAACTAAGACGGACGCCGCCAAATAAATAAATAAATAAATATTTAAAAAAAAAAACGGTAAACAAGAGACATAACTACAACAAAGTGACATAGAAAGGATGAAATTTAAAATATCAGTAAAAGGGAGAAAATGGGGGTTCTTAATTTAAGATTATGTTGCTTTAGGGACAAAGGCATTACCTCATTTAATGAAAATGAGCCTTCAGACACCACAGATGAGAGGATTTTTTTTTTAAGGAAAACAAGTCACATGGGCAAAATTTTTCTTTAGGAATAATGTTATTCCTTACTCCTGTTATATTAAGCTTACTCAGTCATTGTACAGACTTTAGACATCTCTTACATGATATTTAAGTAAAAGGCTCTGTATCTTGGACACACACACAAAAGGAAATGAGCCTTCATAATGCAAATGGTCCTTCATCATGAAGACTGGTATATGCCAGCATGAAGACCTAATACATATGAACGCTACAGGGATTGGCATCCATAAAACAAAAGGGCAGGAAATAGGATGAGAAAGTAACTAATGTACCTCTGTTAAAATGCACAGTAATAGGTAACGAATAGTAAACTTAGTCATTTGAACTTATATAACTATTGAATTCTGTGCCTAAATACAGACAACGGTCCTTTTGCAGTTTTCAGAGAACATCCACAAAATAACTGTGTATCAGGACATATGTTAGGACAGGGCCACACGCTACGGCCCATGTGCCAAATCTGCTCTGCTGCTTGATTTTGTAAATAAGGTTTTATTGGAACACAGGGATGCTCATTCTTTCACGTCTGTGGCTGGCTTTGTGCTCCAGGTGCAAAGCTGAATAGCTGAGAGGGAGATTGCATGGATCACAAACTCAAAAACTTTTGCAGTCTTGCCCATTATACAAAAAGTTTGCTGATCCCTAAATTAGTTTGTAAACACTAATAATTCCAAAGTATAAAAAAAGAGTATTAATATATATGTATCAATATATAGATAGATAGATATTGATATGTATATGTGGTCACAATGTTTTAAAAATAGGAATGAAAGAAAAAATGAGAAAATAAACACCACAACAAAAATCCTTACTGTCTGGAAACTAATTTTATGAACTCAAACTGTTATGAAAGTACACACACCTTGAATAAATGAGTAAATAAAAATCAGATTAAAATATCTAAAGTAATAATGAAAAACCATAGATCGGAGTGTATATGATATAGTTCAAGTAGTGCTCAGAGGAAAATGTTATAGTAAGTAATTATGCTAATAAATAAGTGAGAATGAAAATAAATGAGTAAATGATCAAATTTAAAAATTTAAAACAATAACAATAAAACAAAATTGTAGGATGGGAAGTAGAAAGATTGAATTAGGAAAAGAATAATAGAATCAATAAATAAATGCAGGAGGTGGCTTTTTGAAAAAAACAAATAAATATTAGGTAACCTAACCAATTAAAAAATTATTATCAAATATACTATAAATGACTATAATTTATAAGTTATGTAATTATAAATGTACTATAAGTTCATTGTAAAAGAAATCTGGAGAATACAAACACATAATAGAAAAAAGTTAAAATCACCCATAATCATACTACTCAGCAATCAACTGTATTACCTTTTTGGTATATTTTACCTGTATTTCATTTTTCTGCATATATATTTATATATTTCACAAAATTTTGATCATGCTGTTTAACCAGCTTCACAACCTGCTTTTTTTTAACCTCATGTTATATAAAAAACATTTTCATTAAATGTTCTTAGAAAATATAGTTTTTAATAACTGCATATATGAATACAGGTATAATTTTTAATAGTTCCATTATTGAATATTTAGAATGTTTCCAATGTTTAGGTTTTATATAATGCTGTGTTTGTTGAATTCTCTTATTTCTGATTTCATTAGACTCAACTCCTAAAAATGGAATTACTAGGCCATAAATCACACCTATCCCTAAACCCTTCAATATAGATTGCCAAACTGCAGTACGCAAAATCTAATTTTCATTTCCTTTTACTAAATATGCTGTTACATGCCAGGGGCTACAATCAGAGAGGCAGCGATTCACGGCCCCCGCCCTTAAGAGAAGGGCGGCCAGTGGTCCAGACATGTAGACAGAGTTCCACAACAAGGCACAAGTGAAGTAAGCAGGCAAACAAAATGCTGAGAAATTTCCACAGAGAGTCAGGAGAAAACTGTTCCAGACAGCAGGCTGAGGATGTCCACTTGTCTGAAAGCTAGAAAGGACCTGGTATATTAGTTTGCCATCTATGCAAAACTTAATAAATTCCAGGTAGAACAGAAAAATGTCAAAGAGATACACAGTGGGCAAGTGGGAGAGTAAACTGTGTACAGAGGTGCTGACTTTCTCTCAAAGGGAAATTTCCTAAACTGAATGCAGGTCTTTGGCCCCGAGGAGAGTCCCAGGTTATGGCTGACAGTGGGCACCTTCGTCTGGTGCGGGTAGGAGAGGTTCCGGGCATGCTCGCGGCGAGCTCCCACCCAGACATTTTAAGAAGGAGGGATAGAGGCAGAGGGGGGGTGAGCAGCACCCTTGCGGCAGAAGAGAGAGGAGAGGCTGGAAGCCACAGGAATCCAGGGTTGGTGGAGGAGAGATCATCTCTGCCACGTGTGTGGCCCATGTGGTCCGAGGCCCCATAGCACGTGTTCCCGTGGCACTTGTTAGTGATCCCGCAGGCCCGCTGCAGCACGATCTGCACCTGAACATCTGCACCCTTTCTCACCCATCTCTCATCTCATCTGTTGCCGGTCACTTGTTGGTTGGCGTGGTCAGCAGGAGGAAAGGCTGGGAAAGCTGCCTGGCTGCATGTGGAGCCTGAGTGTCCAGCTGAGACTTGAACAGGATCCTTTAGAGCTTCAGGGCTGTGGGTGGGTTGGGTGTAGACAAACCAACTTGCCTAGCGGAGCCTTCGGGTGGAAAAATCTCTTCAAAGTTCAGAAGCATAATTGAAAAGCTCTCCACAGGTCCTGGCCTGACACACACCATGGGGTCACAGAGCCCTGGGAGGCCTCGTTGGGAGGCTCTCTATGGCTGGCAGGTGCATGCTTGCCCCACAGGCCAGATACAAGATGTTGATTGCTGTTCCGTTAGTTGTCTCTGAGCTAGCTGCCTCAGTCAGGTATCCAGAGATTTAAATGAAGTTAAATTTGGAGTCTCTCAGCAGAGGTGTTGGGGGTGTGCGGAGGCCTTATATTTCCATCGTGTGTCCTGCAGGCATCTTATGAAGGACCTGGATGTAGGTCAACTTGGACAAGTCACTTAACTGAGCTTCAGCTTTCTTTCTTTGTAAGGTAGGCACCACAGTGCTTCCCTCGCCTACTCCAAGGCGATATCCTGGCAACAAGAGGACACCATGTGGGCCCACTTTGAAATCTTTAAAGAGGTCTGCCAATAAAAGTGGCTGGAGGTTGCACCTTCCCAGCAATGCCTCACCTGGTCTGGGGTGGAGAGGGTGTCAGGAGTGAGCACATTGCCCTTGAGATGAATGGACACAGCCCAGCCAGAGGTGTTCCTTCACTGAGGCCCGGGCTGCAGAGGTTCACACTTTCCATGTACACAGGCTAGTTTCAGATGGAGACTGAGAAGGAAAACAGGCAGGTGTAAGGGTGCAGTCCTCCTCAAATCTTTGGCTTCAAATAATCCATCCCAAACTGGTACCCGAGAATCCCAGTATCAAAAAGGAAACATGCTATAGACCCCGAAAATGTGTTTCCCAAAAGGCCTAGGTTTGCCCTCACAGTCATCAGTATCTAAAATGGAAGTAGCAGTACACTTAAAATCTTAAACTTGTATGTATTTAGGGACCAAAGGCATTTTCATCAGAAAGAAAAGGGATTTAATAATGAAACCACAGAGAGATGAATTGTTTTCAAGCCCCTGATAAGAGAGGGGAGAAATGTCAACCTCATGGGAGTTGCAGAATCAGCAGTTAGGATTTTCGGATGCCAACTCTGGGGGAGAAGAGACTCCAGCCTGTACCCTCCCCGCCCACCCTCCGCGGTATGCCTGGTTAGGAGGTGAGACCCGCAGGCGCGGTGGCCCCTGGGCTGGCCGGAGCGGCAGGATGAGTGCAGGGGTCCCTGAACAGAACAGTTTACCCTCCCTCCCCAGAGACACCTGGCAATGTCCGGAGGGTGGGCTAGCGGCAGGTGGCCAGGGACACTGCTAAACACACTGCAATGCCCAGGACAAAGGCCACCGCAGGGAGCGATTCAGCCCAGAATGTCAGCAGTGCTGAGGGTGAGAAACCTATGCATGTGGCAGTGCTGGCCTCCAGGAGCTCAGGAGACAGCGCAACCCCCTTCCTGCCCACAAGGGGGCGATGGTCCTCTCCTGCAGCTTGTTCCAATTTAAGGGCCTTTTGCTGTCCGCTGCTGGTGAGTGACCCGGCGCCCTGGCTTTAGGAGTCAGGGCCTGAGGGCCTCGTTAGCTCCCCGAATTCTGTGCACTCAGAGTGCGCTTTACCCCCGCGCTCCCCGCTGTTGTAGAGCAGGGTCTGCAAAGCCAGGAGGGGGGATTGCTGGATTTGGCGCTAGCAGGCTTGGTCTTGGCATCACTGGTAATGCACAGGGTGGTATTTGGGGTAGAAAGAGACAAATCAGGCCGATTAGTAGTGAGGTGGTGGCTGCTCTGCAAAGCACCCTTGAGTCGCGAGACCCCAGGGTCAACTGATAAGTAGCAGAGGTGTGACCAAGACGCAGCCTCACACCCTACTCCACGGCCTGGGCCTTTCAGAGTTGACCTCTTCAGAGGGCTCTCCCAGGCGCAGACCACCCCATCCCCAAGCCCCAGCACGCTGCCCACTCTGCACTGGACATCTAGGGGCAGTGCGGGGCGTGGTGTCCACGCCAGACTGACGTCCAGGTCAGAGGGGCTCAGCCTGAGGCTGAAAGGAGATGGGTGGATCAGTAGGTTAGTGGCGGTATCTCTTGGGAGGGAATCACAGGGAATTTTTACTTCTTCTCAGTTATCTTCTGCATTTTAAAAACTTCTGCCATAAGTATGCATTTCTGTAACCAAAACCTTATTAGAGTGGAAGCTTAGTGGGGCAACTTTGCAAAAGGACCCTGCCTGACTCTTGACCCGCCTGTGTGCCTAAATGCACATGAAGCTGGGGCTTGGTCAGCAGTGGTGACCTCCTGAAGCTATTTACAACCTGTAAGCGGTGTGTGCTCCTCCACGGGATGCCTCAGTTCTGTGATTCTCAGGTTCTTCTTCTGTGGAGAAAAAGGGCAGATATGTTCTACAAATGTCCACAATTCCCTGTGGAGAATGTACCTCTGGGCATGGACATGTGCTGGAGTGGCATGATGCTGGGGTCTGCCCCTCGCAGCTCAATCTCAAAAACTCCAAGCAGAACTACCTATTTTATATTTTTCTTCCCTTCTGAAGACATTGGCTGGCACTTGGCCTTGGTCCAGGGTGTACGCCTTCTTCAGGATGGGGCTTTGAGAGGGTCCACACGCCCCTCCTTCCCAGCCACACACCTTCTTTTCCTTGAAGAAAGCTTGTAGAAGCTCTCCCTTCTCCTACTTTGCCAGCAAAGCAGCTGCTTCGTCCTCTTCTGTAACCTGGGCTCTCCCACCTGTCTTCAGTTTTTCATGTGCTCATAGCTGGCTAGAAACCCGCCAGGGGTGTTTTTCAGATGAACTTGAGTAACTTGCCCTCGTAGATTAGTTAAGAGCCTGTAGGTGTCGAAGGGATTTGTGGAAAAGACCCAGCAGAGTCTGCGAGAACCCGAGGCGGCTGTGGCTGGAGCCAGGTGAGCCACAGATTAGGGGCGCCTGGGCCTCATCCTGTGTGAGGGTGGATGCGCTGCTGCTGTCCTCTGCCTCGGGCCCTCATCTGTGAAATGGGGGAACAGTGAGGACTGCCCTCCCGAGGTCGTCATGAGGCTTAACGTGTGAATGCACTGACCACTCAGAGCAGCCCTCACCGCAGGGAGCACTGTGTGTGTGTGTGTGCGTGTGTGTGTGTGTGTGTGTGTGTGTGTGTGTCATTGTAGCCGCCGGGCTTCGCTCTTCTCCACCAGCTCCTTCTTCACGGGGAAGCAAGGAGAGGCATGGGAGGGAGGGAGGGAGAAGACTAGAAAAAGGAGGCAGAGGGAGGTCCCTGGGGAAGGGTTTCTGCCACTCATGCATGGATGGCCTGGGGTCCAAACTTGGGGTTTTATACCCGGGCGTGTGAGCAAGAGGCTGCGGCCAGGGGCAGAGCATTTGCCGACCGCGCACAGGTCTGGACAGAGCAGGAAGACACCAAGGCTCTGCTTCCTCCCAGCTGTCAAGGCCCGAGGCAACAGGTCACCCCTTCTGAGTCCCTGAGAAATTGCGAGGTGCTAGTCCAAGGGCACAAAGTTTCAGTTATGCCAGATGAACAAGTTCTGGAGCTCTGCTGTATAATATGGTGCCTGTAGTTAACAATACTGTATCGTGTGCTTAAAATTTACTAAGAGGACGGTTCCTTTCTTAAGTGTTCTTTCCATACACACAAATGATGATGATAATAGGAATAATAATAAATAAAGGAATGAATAGGTCGGGAGGAAACCTTTGGAGTGACAGATATGTTTACGGTGTAGATTGTGGTGATGGTTTCATGGGCGTAATCTGTCTCCGTACTCACAAAGTTGCATGTATTAATCATGTACAGCTTTCCGTATGTCAATGATACCTTCATAAAGTGGTTTAAAAAAATAAAATGGGGGGGGGAATATAGTCACTCCAAGTACTGAGCACGTTGCCTGTCACAGTAAATAAGCAAATAAATGTAATTATGGTTTAACCTTAGCTCAGGACTGAGAGTGGGTCCCACAGGTACTTGGCAGGTGGTGTCTGTGGCCAGCTCCTCCACCCTGGCTCAGCACTGCTTCTGTGAAGCACAAGGGCTCCCCAAACACAGAGACCAGCTCCAGGTGCACACTCCTGACAGAGAAGGTGGGTTGGTCGCAGACACCTTGTTTTGGTTACTTGCTATTCCCTCCCCCGCACACCCTTTCATTGTCCTGGTCCTTAACCTTTAGCTCCTGCAAGAAGCTGGGTTTGCAGATTCCTGAAGACATTTTGCAGTGTGCAGACCTGTTTTGCCTTTGTTCCCCATCCTTGGGTCTGGAGATAAAGGCGGGAAAACAGTACTCTATGAAAGCAACAATCATAAACATCAGGCACGCTCACCGTCAGATGCCTCAGACTTCAAAGAAATGGCAAACTAAGTATATCACTTTATACACGGCCCTCTTTAAGTACACATCTATGTACATAAAGTGAAACTGTACTGAAAATAAATCTTATTACTGAATGTTTGCTTTCCAGAAGACACTTTGGTGTAAAAGTCCCTAAGAAAATGTATTTTTTAAAGGACCAAAAATGGGGTGAATGTGTAAATGCAAAGTATGTTCCATGGGTAAAGACCTCTTTCTTAACGACCGAAGGGGACATGAGCAGGCTGTGCAATTTGGATCCCAGCTGCATCTCCGTCACTGCCCTCGGGAGTGTGCCGGAAGGAGCCCAGAGGGCTGGCTCGCTGGGATGAGCTTGTAGACTTTGGCCCGCGACTGGGGGGGTGGCAGGCATCCCTGCTGCTCTGGGTTCATCAAGACCCGAGGTGGGTGAGGAGGGGGTTGGGTGGGAGGTGAGCGAGGGCACAGTTTTGCCCTCGCTCTTGGTGGCCTGTGTTAGAGGGGGAACAGAAGGCCAGAGCAGGCCTGGGTGAACCCGAGGTGCTGGCTGAATGTCTTGAGCTGGGGCAGCAGTTGCCTTTTCCTGGTGCCTGGTCTTCCCCTCAGCGTCCCCTGCTGGTCATTTTCTGGTCCGGTGACCTCCTGCCAAACCAACACCTGTAGCTGTTCAAGGAAACAATTGTGTCCTTCCTCGCGGAGGCTCTCCACCCCATGCCCGGGTCTGGCCGGCCCAGCACAGCCCCTTGGTCCTCCGGCTGGCCTCGTTGTTCCCATGAATGTACCCTGTCATAGCACTCGTCACCCACACTGTCATATTCTGTCTCTCTGTCTGTCCTTGTCTGGATACAGTTTATTCATTCTCGATTGTTATGTGTTAGCCCAGCACTCTTAGAACCGGGTGGAAATCTTCCTGGAGGGTGTTGCTCCAGTACGCGACTGTAAAACTCACAGTAGCACATGAAGAAAGTGAACAAGGAACTTCCTTAGCCTAAGGAAGACAAGGTTTGGATTCAGGCAACATCCAGTTTGATACCCAGTCCTTTAACCAGAGGCCCTTCTGTCCTCAATATGCAACCAATCTAGCCGTTCTAGCGTGTCCTACTAAAAACCCCAAGGACAAACTGGAAGCCCACTGGGTTCCCTCGGACTATCCTCTTCTGATCTCTGGTCCTGTTCATTTACCCATATCCACATGTCTGCATCCCATTCTGGTGTCTTCTTCTCCTTGATTAGTCCTGGATCTCCCAATTTTACTGGGAGAATAACTGCCCAGACTTTCACTCACTGCGGAATCTTCATATTCCTTATGTCCTCAAAGTGGTAAGCAAGTAGCAGAACCTGGGTTCCTCTCCTCCTCCTTCCTTCCTACTCATATTTCGCAAGATCTAAATCATGCACTCAGGCAGTCCATCTGGATACTTGTCACTATGGTTTGACCTATACAGCCGATCTCATCGTTTCTGCCCTCACTCTCCTCTCCCCAAATTGCTGCTCCTAGGCTCTCCCCGTGATGTGCTCCCTGTCTGCCATCCCGACCCCACCTGCCCAGCAGTCACCCTATCTCGTCTACTGCCTGTATATGATCCCCTGGCGTGATTTTGTTCTGGTGTCTGCTTGGCTCAATGCAGCCTTTCCTAGCTGGTCTCTGCAGGGTCTTGCTCCCCTTCATCCTCCTCACAGTGGCCCAGGGCTCTCTCTAAACTCTGGAGCCTCCCAAACCTATATCAGGGCTGCCCCCCTGTTCCCACCAGCAGCTCAGCCCCAGTCCTCAGGGGGTCTGTGGTCCTGTCCACACTGTGGTCTCCCGGGCATGCCTTTTGAGGCAGCCTCGATGGCTGGACCCCTGGTTCCTTTCCCTTCCTCATCAAACTTCCTCCTCCCGCAGCTGCCCCCTCCCACCCCGGCATCCCCTATAGGTATGCTTGTCTGTGGCTGGCTCCGACACTTCCACTCTAGGGAGGCGAACAAGAATTATTCTCTGTCTCCCCCATCAGCCAGCACCGTGAGAACAGAGATTCTGCATTTATGTATTTATTTATTTAGGCCGGGCCGTGCAGCATGCGGGATCTTAGTTCCCCCCACCAAGGATTGAACCTGCCCCCCGCTGCAGTGGAAGCGCTGAGGCTTAACCACTGGACCGCCAGGGAAGTCCCAGAGATTCTGCATTTAAACTCTATATCCGCCCAGTTTCTGTGTCCTGTGCTCCTGAGCGGCACGTACTTGTAGAAGGGAAGAAAGATGTGTGGACTCTCTTTTCTAGTTGTTGGCTGAGTATCTAATGTCCACTCTGGGTCATCTAAGAGCCGAGACCAAATACTCTGTTCCTGCTGTGACCCGTGCTTCTGCTACCACGTACTGCACAAGGTAAGTACGTCAAAGTCTTGGCTGAACAGCTAATAGGGAGACAGGTCTCACCCTTGCTTCTCCACCCGCATCTTACAGAGGTGGAAAGTAGGAACTGCAGCCCAGCAAGCCAGGGACCCAGGCATTCCCGAAACTGCAAAATCACCTGTGTTGATTCCAGCCGGCTTTTAGTAAGTAAATCCATGGCTCTTGTAAGAAGAGATGTCTGAAGATGTGTACCTTCTACAGAATTCACATTTAGTGAGGGGCGTGTGAAAAGGTGTACACAATTTTAATCTTTTTATTTTACTAATAGTACATCTTAATGATTGAAAAATAGAAATTCCTGTAAATATAAAGAAAACCAGACAGTACTCATACTTTACACACCTAGTGTTCACGATCTAATGGGCCTGCTTCGCCTTCCCCTCTCTCTTCTATCTGAGCCTGCACGATGGACGGGACTCACCTGGTACAAGTGACGCGGGGTCGAGCTGGACTGTTGGTTTTCTGCTCCGCCTCTGCTTCCTCTCCGCATCCTGGACCCTAAAGAAGATGAATGAAATGTCTGCTCTGGTTGCTGGCTGTTTCATCTCCAACTTAACCTCAGTCTGTGGTTGTGGAGGGCCTCAGAAGTCAGGAAGGTCCCCCGCCGCCAACATGGGGAGGGTGGGGCTGGACCCAGGTTCCAGCCCAGCCCTGACACGCAGTGTGCTCAGTGGGACATGTTGGCATGCATGCAAGGCTGTAGCGCTGCCAGCCCCCATATGCTGCCTTCTTGAGGGCTGGCGGTGCCCTTCAGGACTGGCTGCATCCTTTGTCCCATTTGAGTGGGCAGTAGTAGATAATAAAATCTCAGAATATCCCTTGACCCCTGACCATCCAGGCAGGCATCTGTGGTCCTCCAGCTCAGGCCTGCCTGGGCCCTGTCAAGCCCCTGTGGCCAATCACTGAGCTGACCTTGCTGCTGGGCAATTGAACAGCTACCTGGTCAGTGTAGACGGCCCCTTGGGATGTTTCAGTTCCCTACATCCATGTGATTGAGAAAAGGGCCTCCTCCCTCATAGCCTCTCAGCCTTCCGAGAGGAAGTAACCCTCCAGACACTGAGTGTGGCCCTGGCCACAACCAGCATACAGCAGACCGTGGCCCTGCAATCCTCTGGCCTTCGGGTTGTTGCAAACCTTTGACATTCATACTCATTAAAAATCAAAGGTATGGGAGCAAGTGACTACCCAACTAGTGTTCTCACACTGAGACCACATGGTCTCCAGGAGCCATGTGCATCCGGGGCCCAGTCCCTGTGGCCTCTGGAAAGCCAGCCAACTGTGGATTCCACGGTATAGAATCATCCTTGAGACACTGCTCCGTTGAGTAACAGTTCCCTTACCACCTACCATTTGGTTTCTGTTCTCTGTAAAGTAGAGAGCAGAGACTGGAAAATGAGCAAATGTGTTCTGTGGAGATGGGTGATTAATATAGTCAGGGGCCAGGTGTGACTCCCGGGCTCCCACCTCCCAGGGACACGAATGAAGTCTGTGTGCCTTTTGAAGTACACAGGCAATCAGGGCCAGCCCCTGATGTGAGGCCCCGATGCCCAAAGCAAGACCCTTGAGTTTACCACCAAGAGCAAAGTTGCTATTTTAGCTAGTGGAAGAGCTTCCTGCCATCAAGGGAGGACAGCGAGAGCCCTGGATGGGTGACCACAGTCACTGCCCTTAACTGAACCTCTTCCTTTCTGGTAAAATGGACATTGAGTGGGTATCAGCCTGGAGTTACTCCAGGAAGCCCTGGATGGACTGAGAGAGACTGTTCCTGTGAATGGGGCCACCTAAAGGCATTTAGCAGGACAAAGGATTGGAGAGAGACCAGAACACACTGCAAGAGAGTGAGCCCCGGAAACTGCCAGGTCCAAATCCACTCTTAAACCTGTCTCTTACCGTTATTAATTTATTTCTATCATTTAAAAATATTGGGGACTTCCCTGGTGGTCCAGTGGTAAGGAATCCGCCTTACAATGCGGGGGACGTGGGTTCGATCCCTGGTCAGGGAACTAAGATCCCACATGCCGTGGGGCAACTAAGCCTACGTGCCACAACTACTGAGCTCACCCGCCTCAACTAGAGCCTGCTTGCCATGAACTACAGAGCCCATGCACTCTGGAGCCTGCACGTCACAACTAGAGAAGAGAAAACCTGCTGCCACAACTAGAGAGAAGCCAGCATGCCGCAACAAAGACCCAACGCAGCCAAAAATAAATAAATAATAAATAAATCGTTTAAAAAAAATATTGATTTATTTTACTTTAGTAAGTGTGTCCGGTCCCTTGGAATCAAAAATTCACAGCTGACACATCAGAACCAATAATCCCTGAGACTCCCTTGGTTGTCCTACTGGGTGGGGCATGGCTGGGGGAGATGAAGACACTGAATGTGGTTGAATCTTAGGGGAGCTGCCGATTGCTCTGTCTCTGTTCCTTCCCTGTCTCAGGAGAGTGAAGTCTCAGAACAATGAGAGGAGAAGCAGCGTGGGGAAGAGGTCCTTTGATGGCTAATTGTTCTGTTTGTATTTTCCATAGTTACGTTCCATTTTGTTAATGTGTTTTTACTAGGAAGTTTCCCATTTGCTCTAGATTTCTAGCGCGATGCAATAGATTTCTCCTATTTCACTTTTATTTTTTCCTCTTGTTCTAGTTTTCTACAGAATTGTCACGATTAATGAACAAATATCGATACCTTATTATTAACTGAAATCCATATTTCATTTGGGTTTCCTTCATTCTAACTTTTTCTCTTCCAGGATGCCATCCAGGGTATCACGTGACATTTAGTCATCATGTCTGTTTAGGCTCTTCTGGGCTTTAGCAGTTTCTTAGACTCTGCTTGTTTCTATGACCTTGACATTGGTGAGGGGGACTGGTCAGTATTTTGTAGACTGTCCTGCATTGGGATTTACTTGGTGTTTTTCTCATGATTAGGTTTGAGTTATGGGTTTTGAGTAAGCAGATCACAGAGGTAAAGTGTTTTCTTTTTTTTTTTTAATTTTATTTGTTTTTGGCTGTGTTGGGTCTTCGTTGCTGCGCGTGGGCTTCTCATTGCAGTGGCTTCTCTTGTAGCAGAGCACTGGCTCTAGTCACGTGGGCTCAGTAGTTGTGGCTCGCAGGCTCTAGAGCACAGGCTCAGTAGTTGTGGCGCACGGGCTTAGTTGCTCCGCGGCATGTGGGATCTTCCTGGACCCGGGCTCGAACCCATGTCCCAGGCATTGGCAGGCGGATTCTTAACCACTGCACCACCAGGAAAGCCTGGTAAAGTGCTTTCTCATCACTTTATATCAAGGCAACAGGTTCTCAAGGCAACTTATCACTGTTAATATTAACTTCAGTCACCTGGCTAGGTAGTGTTTGTCACATTTCCCCACAATGAAGTTAATTTTTTTCCCATTTCCATACTGTGTGCGTTCTTTAGGAGGAAGTCACTTTGGGAACCAGCACCTATGGAGACAGGAGTTAGCTCCACATCCACACTCCATGGATGGCTGAGTGTCTGCATCAATTATTTGGCATTCTTCTACATAGGAGATTTGTATTCAACCCATTCATAAAACAAACAAACAAACATACAAATGAAAAAAGAACAAAAACCCTATGCACTTACTTATTTTTACCAGCATGGACACCTGTGGATAGTTTTTTTTTTGTTGTTTGTTTGTTTGTTTAGAATTTGTGTTATAATCCAGCACTACAGATTTTGTTGCTAAATTCATTCCCACTTTGGCTACTGAGAGCTCTTTCCATTGGCTCCTCTTTTCCTTTGACATAATTCCATCCTGTGGATTTTTTTTTCTTGGTACTTCCTTACTTGCTGATATAAGATTCAAGATTATCCTGGCTCATACATTTACTGTGTCAGTCTTAGTGTCAGCCATTTTTTCAAAGAGCTCTGGTTCCTTTTACTAGAGAAAAAGTTACATATAGGAGGTAAAAATGCTCAGCTGATAATGCAAGGAAATATATGTATGTATTCCCACCTCTGTGTATTGTTGGGACTCAGAGAGGGCTGCTCCACAATGGCGTACTGATTATTTTGAATTAAAGTTACTTAATAGGAGGGTGGGAGGGAGGGAGACGTAAGAGGGAAGAGATATGGGAATATATGTATATGTATAACTGATTCACTTTGTTATAAAGCAGAAACTAACACACCATTGTAAAGCAATTATACTCCAATAAAGATGTTAAAAAAAAAAGTTACTTAATAAATGGCTGATGCAAGAGGGACACTCTGACTCTCTATCTCCCTGAAAGAAGGAAATAAGTCTCTCATGTGAAAGGTGCAGAAGCCTGTATAAACAACCCTTGGTACTTCTTTAATTTACTGCCCCAATCCCAAACTCTGTTTAGATTCTTCACTAATTGAATATCAAAACCTAAGTTTCTTTGACTTGTAAATTCTTCATAAGTTTATTGTGTGATGAAATTAAGCCTTACTTTCTGTGACAGCTGGGGAGGGGTTTGTACAGCACCTTGGCTTTTAAGGCAAAGGTTTGTTACTAGAAGAAAGTGTCCCCCCAGAAATGGGCTGAAGCTCAAGATGTCTCTGTCTGCTTCATGTGAGAGTCCAGGGCAGGTGGGTGTCAGGCCCCAGGCTCTGTCCCCCTTGTTTCTCCTCCCTGCTTCCAGGTGAGGGCTCCAACCAGCAGGGTGGGGTGACCAGGTGGGCATGATGCCCTCCGTCCTAGGATGCAGGCTGGCCAAGGCCCTCACCACCTCCACCCCTTCCCCTTGGTAACACGAGACACTACACCCTAGCTGTAAGGAGTGGGAAGGCTGGGAGGTGCAGGGTAGCTGTGAACAGGAAAAAGGGAAATGGGATCTGGTGGGCAGCTGCGCGGCTCTGCTGTGAGGGTCGCCCGGACGCTAGCGCACAGACTCTGGGTCCTGTGAAGCTTTGATGCTTTGTGGTTCTGGAAATCCTATAGGAGACGGTCCACAGCAGGTGAAGCTAATGCTCTCAGTGGAGGTGGTGAAGCCAAAGATCTGCAGTTCAGACCGAAGGTGCCGATGTACATACAGGACAAAACCATCTCGTGTGAATGGACTTCAGGCACGTTTAACACAAATGCAGTCGTGTTAATGCCTAGCATCTTCTATCTTGTGCCTCTCCTCAGGGACCCCCTCCTCAGTTCCTGAGGATCCTGTAACTCCCGTACAGGGGGATGGAGAGTGGGCTCTGTCCAGTCTGAGCCCTGAGTTACCCTGCATGTGAGTCTGCTCAGGACCACCGTAACAAATACCACAGACTGTGCAGCTTGAATAACAGACCTATCTCCCAGTCCTGGATGCTGTCTGAGATCAAGGTGTATGCAGGCTGGTTTCTCCTGAGGCCTCTCTGCCTGGTACTTAGACAGCCATCTTCTCCCCAGGTCCTCATGTGGTCTCCCCCTGTGCCTATCTGTGTCCTAATCTCTTCTTGTAGGGCACCAATCCTATTGGATTAAGATCCACCCTAGTGACCTCATTTTTACCTTGATCGCCTCTTTAAAAATCCCATCTCCAAATACAGCCACATCCTGGGGTCCTGGGGGTTAGGGATTCAGCATGTGAATTTGGGGGGATGTGACTGAGCCTATCCCATCCTCCTTAGGAACCAAGTGTGCCTCGGTCCTTCATTCCCTCAAGTCACACGAGGTGATGTAATGGCTCAGGGAGAGGCCACTCGTGCAGAGTCTGTGTCCCAGCTGGGGAGCCCTTCTCTGCTCTCTCTGATCAGGCAGTGGCAGTGCCAGTCCCCTCCTGAGGTGAGCAGTTCTGGGGTTTCCTGCCGTGTCGCCTGGCCTGCTGAGGTGCTCATTGTCAGGGAACCCAGGAGCCAGCAGCCTCGTGGGGATGCCGGGGACTCTCAGGGCCTTGGCAGATGTCTCTCCCAGCAGATACCCTAGCGGAAGTGGGGAAACATTTGGGGGATTACAGGTGGGAGAGAGTCACAGTCTCGTTTATGTGTCAGAAAGACCACGTTGGGGTGGTATGTGAGACGCACCGTGCGGACAGGGAGCTTTGCCAGGGCCTGATGGAGGAACCAGGCACAAGATCGGGCTTGGGCCAGGGCTGTGGGTGTAGAGGGGAATTAGTGTGGGAACTGGCCACAGACTCTTGTCAAAATCTCGGCTTCCCCGTGCACCGAGGCTGAACAGAAATACGGAGACAGGGATTTTGGAGGAAGAGAGAGATGGCTTTATTCTTCTGCCAGGCAGAAGGGAAGACACAGCCGGCTAGTGCCTCAAGAACTGGGCCCGCCCTCCTTGAGAATCAGGGAAGATTTTATATGTGGGGCTCTCGCAGTCTGGGGTATAGGATGAGGATCGAAGTAGTGAAGGTCTTTCATTCCTCCTTTCCTTTGCATTATTTCAAAACTGTCATAGCTGGCATCAGGCCGCCCGGTAGTTGGGGTCCGGCAGTCTGGTAATTGCGTCCGTTTGCCTCTGGTTTATCGGCCGGTGACCTTGTTTCTGAAATGCAAAGACTATAGGGGGTGATTTGTTATGAGGGGCATATAGAACGTACGTGCTGGACATAATAAGGTTAGGGAGTGAGAGGCAGGGGATGTAACTCACACAGAGTTAGGGGTGATAGGTGCTGAATGTAAATTACATAGTGTCAAGGGGTGAGGTTCGCTTTGTAAAGTACAAATCTAGTTACCACAAATTAGTGACAAAGTAAAACAAGGAGTGATGAACTCTTTCAGGCCAGATTATGTTTCTTCTCTAGCCTATTCACCGTTCCCTTTGTTTTCCTTGTTCTCAGGGGAGGGAAAACTTCATTTCTATTTTTGCTGCAACAGGACTCTGGAGGAGCAGATGACAGTCAGTGGGACACAAGGAGAGTGGGAGCCTGGGAGACCCCAGTGTTACCGAACCAAACTTGGGTCGGCTATCCCGAGTGCAGTAAAGCCAATCTACTGACACCGGGGTGTGGTGAAGGAAAGTGCAGCTTTAATTGTAAAAGTGCCAATACAAGGAGGCCTGGTGGCCTGTGCTCTAAAACCCTGAATTCCCTGAAAGGTTTCAGCAAAGCAATTTTAAAGGCCAGGTGAAGGAGGCGGGGGGGTCGCAGGGTATGCGATCAGCTGGTGCACAGTTCTCTGGTTGATGGTGAGGTAACAGGCGGTTAACATTATAAATTCTTAGGCCCCAGAAGCTCCGGGGCTACCTGTTCATGATCATCAAGTAGTTAATTTCTTCCACTTGGTGGTGGAGGAAGCGTGCATCAGATGCTGTTATCCAGGTACTTCAGAGAGGAGCTACAGCAGAGGATGTGGGGGAGCGGTCTGTCCTGGGAAGGCCCCGTAGGGTCCTGCTCGGTTACACCCGGTGCCTGGGCTCGGCAACCTGGGAAGGTGGGGCTGCTGCTGGGTGTGGGGAGCTGCAAGATCCCAGCCCTCTGAGGGGGCCTGGTAGCCCCCAAGGTGAGATGGAGGTGCAGTGACTAGACAGAGGCGTCTGGCCTGGGAGAGGGGTCCAGGCTGGAAATGTCACTGGAATCATCGCAGGGAGGGAGAGGAAAGGCCAGTGGGGGCAGGTAGGTCACAGCAGACTACGTCCAGGTGACTGCGGTCCTATTGGAAGCAACTCAGAGCCAGAAAGGAGTGGCCGTCAGGGGCTCAGCTCCATTCTCTTGTTCCTTTGTAAAACCACTGTGTCAGAGCTTGAGACACTGCCAGGAGACGTCTGGGGCCAGTGCTGCCATGGCTTCATCAAAGGGGTCCAGGGGGAGCACAGAACCACTTCAGGCCCCACCCATGTCCTCACTGGGAATGAATCCCATCGGGGCTCCTGGGCTCACAGACTTGAGGGAACCTCTGTCCTCAGGACTGGTCTTCCTCCTTCCTCTCACCTGTTGGTCAGAGGCCCAGGAACCCCCATCCTGGCTCCACCCCCAGGGCCTGGATTCTGGGACAGCTTAGGGGTAAGCAAGACCCTCATGTTCCTTTATCTGCCTGGGGGCGAGAATGTCTTAAACGCTGCAATTGACTGATGATGGAGGGCTGAGTGTTTCCAGCAGGTATGGGTGGAAAGATGGGGCGTGAAGTTCCTGTGTCTGCAGGGTCTTCCCAGCGTGAAGATCTGTGTGTTTCCCCGGCCAGTCAACATCCGCCCAGGAAGCCCAGATCCAGGATTACGAGGGCAGAGGCTCTCCCCTTGCTTATCTGTAACTTCCCACTCCCACAGCGAGGAGCCTGGCTCCCACCATCTGCCAGTTATGTATGCATTGCTCCTTTCCAGGTTACACGTGCAGAGGTTTCAGAATTGTTAGCTACTACACCCTGGAAAGAACTTTGTAAAATAAAGCCCACTGTTTATGTACGGTCCAGTTTGCCTTTAGTCTACAGATTCCATTCATTTCCAAAGGTAACTTAGGTCAGCACCTTTGATTCTGTCCTCTACAGTGAGTTTTATCCATGCATTTCTAATAAAGTTAGATTCTGTCACATTGAGTATTCCATCCTGCAACACTCCTACACCTTAAATAACTAAATTTGAATAAATTTTGATTGACCCCTTGGGCTATACAAATCTATGGGCTTAGACAAATGCATAGTGACAGGTATCCATCATAAAGTATCACTTCAAACCCCCCACCCCATGATCTGCTTATTATCTGTGTAGCTTTGCCTTTCCCAGAATGTCATCAATGCGATCATAATGTGTGCAGCCTCCTCAGACTGGATTCTTTCACTTAACAATATATACTGAAGATTTATCCGTGTCTTTCAATGGGTCGATGGTTCATTCCTTTTTATTGCTGAGTAGTATTCCACTGCATGTGTATGGGAGGAAAAACAATTTTCACTCTGTTTTTCTAGGTTCTTGGTTGAGACCTGCCCGCCCCTGTAATAAAAGACAGATTACCAGGAGAAAAGCAGAAGTTTAATAACATGTATACCTTCTGAATACAGGGGGCATACCAAGAAAAACTGAGTCACTCCCTGAGATGGCCAAAGCCATCCCCTTAAATACCATCTTCAGCTAAAAACAGAAGAAAGATGCTGGGGAAGGGGAGAAGCCAGTTATGGCAGGTTATCATGCAAAGCACAGTAAACAAGGGTATGGTTGTTTGCAGATTTAAGTCAGGACTTCTCCATTGATAAGAGTTACTTGAGATTTCATTATCCTTCTATTTCTGGTGCAAAGAGGGACATACCCTTATAAATGGAGGCTGCTCTATTGTAAATGTCCTTCACAAAAGGACAATCTCTACTCAGTTTTTATTCTTTCTGTTTTTCAATCACACTGAAATAATCCTTATGACAGAGAGGCACAGTTTGGGGTGGCATATTCTACTCACCTTGACATGGATGTACTCCACTTTGCTTATGCATTCATCTATTGAAGGATATCTTGATTTCTTCAAGTTTTTAGACATTATGAATAGTGCTGCTGTGCATAATTGCATCCTTGTTTGCATTTGGACATAGATTTTCAAAGCAGTTGCCTAAATACTGGAAGCATGATTGTTGGATCCCAACGTGAGACCTGTTTAGTTTTGGAAAAAAACCTGCCAAACTGTCTTACAAAGTGGCTGTACATGCATCCCCCCCAGCTATAAGGGATAGTTTCTGTTGTTCTTCTCCCTCCAGCAATTGATATTGTCATATTTTTGGAGTTTAGCAATCCTAATAGGTGTGCTGTGATATCTCATGATTTTAGTTTTTAATTCCCTAATAGTATATAATATTTTTGTATGATTTTTACTATCTGTATATCTTTTTTGGCCAGGTGTCTTGTTCAAATCCTTACCCATTTTTAAAAAATTAATTAATTTATTTATTTTTAGCTGTGTTGGGTCTTTGCTTCTGTGCGACGGCTTTCTCTAGTTGCGGCGAGTGGGGGCCACTCTTCATTGCTGTGCGCGGGTCTCTCACTATCGTGGCCTCTCTTGTTGCGGAGCACAGGCTCCAGACGCACAGGCTCAGTAGTTGTGGCTCACGGGCCCAGTTGCTCCGAGGCATGTGGGATCTTCCCAGACCAGGGCTCGAACCCGTGTCCCCTGCATTGGCAGGCATATTCTCAACCACTGCGCCACCAGGGAACCCCCTTACCCATTTTTTTTAATGGGGTTGTTTTAGAACTCTTTGCCTGTTTTTAGTCCAAATTCTTTATCAGATATGTGGTTTACAAATATTTTTCTCCCAGTTTGTGGCTTGTCTTTTGACTTTCTGAATAAGATCTTTCAGGGTAGAAATCTTTAGTTTTTATAAAGTCCACGATATTTTTTTTCTTTTGTGCATTGGCTGTGTGTTAGAACTCAAAGCTCATGATCTACAGACCAAACCCAAGGTCATGTAGATTTTCTTCTGTGTTTCTATGTAATTTTGATAGCTTTGCATTTTAAATGTCTGATAATAAATTTGCATGAATTTGGTGTTTTAAAGTTTGTGTCTACAGTCATTTCATTTCATACAGTTTCCAGTTAATTGTTTCTTAACTATTTTGGAGAAGTCATGGGCTACTTGACTGTATTTCAGTTTGCATTTCCACAGTTTAGTGGATGCAGCGGAAGTGCCCTCAGGGGCGGGAGGTGAACTGGGAGGCGGCTTGGTCTGCACGTTCCCATTGGCTGGCAGGGAACGTGAGCCCGCCTCCCTGACCCTCGGCGGGATCAAGCATTCTGCCTGCGGACTTGGGTCCGCGCACAGCTGACTGGAGCCTCGTCTCCTCAGGACCCGCTGGGGCTTTGGCTTCTAGGACACGCGAGTCCATGCTGACGGCCGGGCTTCGGGACAAGCCGGGGTCGAGTCCACACTAACGGAAGCCGGGTCTCCTCAGGACCCCCTGGGGCTTCAGCTTTGGGACACTGTGGGGTCCAGTTCATGCTGACAGGAGCCTGGTCTCCTCAGGACCTGCCGGGAGGTGACGCCGCTGAGGGAGAAGGTGAGGAAAAGTAGGGAGAAGGTTCCTGTGCGTGGCTGACCGCTGAGGGTGTCTGTCTTCAGAGGAGCCAGGAGAGGAGGGGCTTGATGTGGAAAACTGGGTTTTTGGCCCCTTTTGTGTGTGGTGTAGACAGAGTTCAGTGTTGTTCTTTGGCGAGTGGCGTCTGGTTTTCCCAGCACCGTTCATTGAGGGGACTGTCCTTTCCCTGGTGTGTGTTCTTGGCTCCTTTCTTGTGAATTAACTGATCACATACCTGTAGGTTGGTTCCTGGGCTCTCTGCTCTGTTCCTCTGGTCTGTGCGCCTGTTTTTGTGCCAATTCCACACTTTTTTGGGACTGTAGCTTCGTAATGAAGTGTGAAGTCAGGGAGCGAGATGCCTCCAGCCTGTTCTGCTTTCTCAGAATCCCTTTGGCTATTCAGGGTCATTTGTGTTTCCACACAAGTGTTAGGAATGTTTGTTCTGTTTCTGTGTAAAATGCCATTGGAGTTTTGAGCAGGCTTGCTTTGAATTTGAACATTGCTTTGGGTAGAATGGACATTTTAACAGTATTCTTTGCATCCAATATATCCAATGATAGCTTTCCATTTATTTGTGTCTGTTCAGTTCCTTTCATCAGTGTTTTACATTTTTCAGTGTGCTTTCACATCCTTGGTTAATTTTTCTTTGATACATCTTTATTGGAGTATAATTGCTTCACTGTACTGTGTTAGTTTCTGTCGTACAGCAAAGCGAATCATCCATATGCACACACATGTCCCCATATCCCCTCCCTCTGGAGCTTCCTTCCCACCCTCCCTATCCCACCCTCCCTATCCCACCCTCCGTTTCCCACCCCTCTAGGTAATCCAAAATCACCGAGCCGATCTCCCTGTGCTATGTGGCTGCTTCCCACTAGCTGTCTGTTTTACATTCGGTAGTGTATATAGGTCGATGCTACTCTCACTTCACCCCAGCTTCTCCCTCCCACCCCCGTGTCCTCAAGTCCATTCTCTACTCCTGCGTCTTTATTCCTGTCCTGCCCCTAGGTTCTTCATGACCATTTTTTTTCTTTTTTTTAGATTCCATGTATATGCGTTAGCGTACGGTATTTGTTTTTCTCTTTCTGACTTATTTCACTCTGTAGGACGGATTCTAGGTCCATCCACCTCACTACAAATAAGTCATTTTTGTTTCTTTTTATGGCTGAGTAATATTCCATTGTATATATGTGCCACATCTTCTTTATCCATTCGTCTGTTGATGGACACTTAGGTTGCTTCCATGTCCTGGCTATTGTAAATAGAGCTGCAGTGAACATTGTGGTACATGACTCTTTTTGAATTATGGTTTTCTCAGGGTATATGCCCAGTAGTGGGATTGCTGGGTTGTATGGTAGTTCTATTTTTAGTTTTTAAAGGAACCTCCATACTGTTCTCCATAGTGGCTGTATCAATTTACATTCCCACCCACAGTGCAAGAGGGTTCCTGTTTCTCCACACCCTCTCCAGCATTTATTGTTTCTAGATTTTTAAATAATAGGCATTCTAACTGGCGTGAGGTGATACCTCATTGTAGTTTTGATTTGTATTTCTCTAATAATTAGTGATGTTGAGCATCTTTTCATGTGCCTCTTGGCCATCTGTATGTCTTCCTTGGAGAAATGTCTATTTAGGTCTTCTGCCCATTTTTTAGCTGGATTGTTTGTTTTTTTGATATTGAGCTCCATGAGCTGCTTGTATATTTTGGAGATTAATCCTTTGTCTGTTGTTTCATTTGCAAATATTTTCTCCCATTCTGAGGGTTGTCTTTTTGTCTTGTTTATGGTTTCCTTTGCTATGCAAAAGGTTTTAAGTTTAATTAAGTCCCATTTGTTTATTTTTGCTTTTGTTTCTGTTACTCTAGGAGGTGGGTCAAAAAAGATCTTGCTGTGGTTTATGTCAAAGAGTGTTTTTCCTATGTTTTCCTGTAAGAGTTTTATAGTGTCTGGTCTTACATTAAAGTCTTTAATCCATTTGGAGTTTATTTTTGTGTATGGTGTTAGGGAGTGTTCTAATTTCATTCTTTTACATGTAGCTGTCCAGTTTTCCCAGCACCACTTATTGAAGAGGCGGTCTTTTCTCCATTGTGTATTCTTGCCTCCTTTATCAAAGATAAGGTGACCATACGTGCATGGGTTTATCTCTGGGCTTTCTATCCTGTTCCATTGATCGATAGTTCTGTTTTTGTGCCAGTACCATACTGTCTTGATTACTGTAGCTTTGTGGTATAGTTTGAAGTTGGGGAGCCTGATTGCTTCAACTTCGTTTTTCTTTCTCAAGATTGCTTTGGCTGTTTGGGGTCTTTTGTGTTTCCTTACAAACTGTAAAATTTTTTGTTCTAATTCAATGGTGAAGAATGCCATTGGTAGTTTGATAGTGATTGAACTGAATCTGTAGACTGCTTTGGGTAGTACAGTCATTTTCACAATATTGATTCCTCCAATCCAAGAACATGGTATATTTCTCCATCTGTTTATGTCATCTTTGATTTCTTTCATTAGTGTTTTATAGTTTTCTGAGTACAAGTCTTTCGCCTCCTTAGGCAGGTTTATTCCTAGGTATTTTATTCTTTTTGTTGCAGTGGTAAATGGGAGTGTTTCCTTAATTTCTCTTTCTGATTTTTCGTTGTTGGTGTATAGGAATGCCAGAGATTTCTGTGCATTAATTTTGTATCCTGCAACCTTACCAAATTCATTGATTAGCTCTAGTAGTTTTCTGGTGGCAGCTTTAGGATTTTCTATGTATAGCATCATGTCATCTGCAAACAGTGAGTTTTTTTAAAAAATTAATTAATTAATTTATTTTTGGCTGTGTTGGGTCTTTGTTTCTGTGTGAGGGCTTTCTCTAGTTGTGGTGAGTGGGGGCCACTCTTCATCATGGTACGCAGGCCTCTCACTGTTGCAGCCTCTCTTGTTGCGGAGCACAGGCTCCAGACGCGCAGGCTCAGTAGTTGTGGCTCACAGGCCTAGTTGCTCCACGGCATGTGGGATCTTCCCAGACCAGGGCTTGAACCCATGTCCCCTGCATTGGCAGGCAGATTCTCAACCACTGTGCCACCAGGGAAGCCCCCCAAACAGTGAGTTTTACTTCTTCTTTTCCAATTTGTATTCCTTTTATTTCTTTTCTTCTCTGATTGCCGTGGCTAGGACTTCCAAAACTATATTGAATGAGAGTGGTGAGAGTGGACGTCCTTGTGTTGTTCCTGATCTTAGTGGAAATGCTTTCAGTTTTTCACTGTTGAGTATGATGCTTGCTGTGGGTTTGTCATATATGGCCTTTATTACGTTGAGGTAAGTTCCCTCTATGCCCATTTTCTGGAGAGTTTTTATCATAAATCGGTGTTGAATTTTGTCAAAAGCTTTTTCAGCATCTATTGAGATGATCATGTGGTTTTTATTCCTTAATTTGTTAATGTGGTATATAACGTTGATTGATTTGCATATATTGAAGAATGCTTGCATCCCTGGGATAAATCCCACTTGATCATGGTGTATTATCCTTTTAATGTGCTGTTAGATTCTGTTTGCTAGTATTTTGTTCAGGATTTTTGCGTCTATGTTCCTCAGTGATATTGGTCTATAATATTCTTTTTTTGTGATATCTTTTTCTGGTTTTGGTATCAGGGTGATGGTGGCTTCATAGAATGAATTTGGGAGTGTTTCTCCCTCTGCAATTTTTTGGAAGAGTTTGAGAAGGATCGGTGTTAGCTCTTCTCTAAATGTTTGATAGAATTCCCCTGTGAAGCCATCTGGTCCTGGGCTTTTGTTTATTGGAAGATTTTTAATTACAGTTTCAATTTCATTACTTGTGATAGATCTGTTTATATTTTCTAATTCTTCCTGGTTCAGTCTTGGAAAATTGTACCTTTCTGAGAATTCGTCCATTTCTTCATGGTTGTCTATTTTATTGGCATATAGTTGTTTGTAGTAGTCTCTTATAATCCTTTGTATTTTTGCAGTGTCACTTGTGATTTCTTCTTTTTCATTTCTAATTTTATTGATTTGCATCCTCTCCCTTTTTTTCTTGATGAGTCTGGCTAAGGGTTTATCAATTTTGTTTATCTTCTCAAAGAGCCAGCTTTTAGTTTTATTGATCTTTGTTATTGTTTTCTTGATTTCTATTTCATTTATTTCTGCTCTGGTATTTATGATTACTTTCCTTCTACTGACTTTGGGTTTTCTTTGTTCTTCTTTCTCTAGTTGTTTTATGTGTAGGGTAAGATTATTTATTTGAGATTTTTCTTGTTTCTTGAGGTGAGATTGAATTGCTATAAACTTCCCTCTTAGAACTGCTTTTGCTGCGTCCCATAGGTTTTGGGTCGTCATGTTTTTATTGTCATTTGTTTCTATGTATTTTTTAATTTCTTTTTTGATTTCTTCAGTGACCTCTTGGTTATTTAGTAACGTATTGTTTAGCCTCCATGTGTTTGTGTTTTTATGGTTTTTTTCCTTGTAATTTATTTCTAATCTCATAGCATTGTGGTTGGAAAAGATGCTTGATATGATTTCAATTTTCTTAAATTTACCAAGGCTTGATTTGTGACCCAAGATATGATCTATCCTGGAGAATGTTCCATGAGCACTTGAGAAGAAAGTGTATTCTGTTGTTTCTGGATGGAATGTCCTATAAATATCAATTAAGTCCATCTTGTTTAATGTATCACAGATCTCAGGGATTTAAATGGATGGAGCAGGATGTCCTGACACAGAGTCTGTCTTCCAATGACTGTCACTGTCTCAGTAACATCCTTCACACCTTATTTAAGCCCCATTCAGGGTCCAGCTTAGGCCTCGATTACATTCAGTCACCTGCCCCAGGTCCCTATAAGCTACAATGTCACAGTGGGAGAGCCCGGGCAGGGCCTGGGGTGTCCCTCCTGTTGGCTTGGCCTCCAGGCCCTAAACTTGGCTCCTGTGTTCCCATCTCTCAGCCAGGCCCCAACTTGGATGGGGCCGCCATTCCTCACAGGGTCCCATCGCCCAGTCAAGGGGGTGCATTCTCCCAAACTCAGCATCAGGAGTGGGGGGGGGGTGACAGCCCCCACTGGGTCTCCTTCATGTGAGACCCTGTGCTTTTGAAAGAGCAGGCACCCTGCCCTCGGGGGTGGGGGGGTGGGGGGTGCCATGGGGCCCATGATGGGCAGGTGGGTCCCCGGGTGGGGTGAGCCAGTGTGCAAGGAGTTCCATGGTGGGTTCTCCTCTCCAATGGGTTCTGTGCCCTAACCTCTCCCTGTGTCTCCCCTCGAAGACAGCTCGGTGCCCGTGCTGGGTGTCAGCCCCAGGGCATGAGGTCACCTGACCGGGAACCATAGGAGCCATCAGCCACAGCCCCCTCTACACACACACACACACACACACACAGACACACACACACACACACACACACAGACACACACACACACACACACACACAGACACACACACACACACACACACACACACATGCTGCAGGGAAGCAGGACCTGAGTGCAGGGTTCTCAGTGGCCCTGAGAGCCCCGTCTGGAATCGGCCAGCCGAATGGACAGACCGGATCTCCCGGCCCGGACCATGCAGGACTCTCCTGCCTGGGCTTCCAGTGTGGCCGCCTCCTTCTGGAAGCCTGGGAGGCTGGAATCAGGCCACTTCTTGTCTGTCCTGGCAGCAGACTGGGCTGCACTCTAAGAAGTTCGTGGCTCTCCCGTGGATCCTGACCATCAGGTGGCCAGAGAAATTGGTAACATTTCTGTTTTGCCTGTTGAAATGTTTAATGACAAAGATTTTGTTCAGTTTCCTGATGTGGGTGTCCAAAGATGAGAGATCCATGAGTGTGACCTGTGCCTCCTATGAGATCAGCCTTAAGCTAGTTTAAACATGGTCAAGTTCTGTCTACACGGAAGATTTAGACCTCTCCATGTCCTGTTATGTTTAGAGCTGACCATGTGCTGTCTATAATAAGAAGATTGAGACCTGACCATGTTCTGTGTACGCTAGGACTATGGGGACCTGGGTAGAGACCCGGCCTGACCTCAGTACTGGGAAGCTCCGTGCCTGCATCTGAAGGTCAGTGCTTAGATGTCTGGGGTCTGGAGCTGAGGTGGGCTTGTCTAGGTAACAGCCTCTCTTCTGAGTGTGGTTACCTGGCCCTCCCAAAGGTCAGTGCTATGGTCGGGGCCTTAGTATTTATCCCTGCAATGTTCACCTTCCCTGGGGCTGATGGAGAATCCTCAGGGGGGCTACCTGGCAATAATTCCAATTTACCAGCACGTGCATGGTGCATAGGGAGGCAGGTTTAGCTGGTGAATTGATTGCAGGGCACGCAGATCGGGCAAAAGGCCGATGGGTGACAGCTGAGGCTGCTGCTGAGCTCTCCTTCCAGTCTACCGTCCCTACTCAGCAGAGTCCAGAGCTGCCCCTCGGCTTTCAGCCCTGCTGTCCTGTGAGTTTTCTCAACATGTAAGTGAGATAAGAAAGGACTGAGTCTGCCAGAACCAAGGTAGTGTGTTCAACTCTAGCATGAAAGCTTTAAAAGCAGTTAAAATCACACAGAACCAAAGTGAAAAGAGGAGAACTTCTCTGGGACAAGTGTGGGGAGAGGAGACCCACCTGACACTTTTTCCCATCCCAGGAGGTCCCAGGAACCCAGCTTGTTTCCACATTAGGGGAGCCACCAGCAGAGCCATGGTGTCCTGACCAAGGGGACATGTGACCTCAGGTGCAGGGTCTGGGGAGGTGAGGTCACCCTGGGACTGTGCACGTGTGACCCCAGGTGGGGGAATCTGGGTAGGAGGGGTCACCTGTTGAGACAGAACGTGTGACTTTAGATGCAGGGTCTGGGGAGGTGGGGTCACCGTGGTGAGTGTGGATGTGTGACCCCAGGTATAGGGTGCGGGGACTGTGTGGGTCTCACCACATCTGCATGGGTCAGGATCACATGTATGGGGAGACCCCATATCTGCTCTTTGCCTGCAGTGTGTCTTGTCCCCTTTGAGATTTCCAGCATCTGAATTAAGGGTGTTGCCCTGATTAACTAGTGGTTCCTTTTCTTTTCTTAATCTTGTCACATTCATATGAGGTCAGGCATGTTTGAGTGGGTTGCTGCTCTGTGTTCTGGTGAGTGACAACGCTTGGTGGTATCATATTAATATCATAGCATATCATATGTCTCATCTATGGGGGTCACCACTGCCTGGGTCCCCCTGGACAGAGGTCAGGTGAGCACAGACGAGCCCCCCCTAAGAATGGACCCCATGTGCCATGTGAGGGTACCATGGTGGCCCCTCAGGTGGGGGACTGTGTTTGGGCCTCTGACATTTGTGATGAAGGGGAGTCGAAATGGAATCTCAATTAACAAGACATTATTTTAAGAATTTATTTTAAGTGAAATAAAACACTCGTCACATACCCTTTACTGTCATCACCATTTTAAGCACACGTTTCTGAGGCATCAGATATATTCACTTTCTCGTGGAGCCATCACCACCATCCCTAGAACTTTTCATCTTGCAAAACCAAAATTCCACAACCATGAAAGTCTCACTCCCCATTCCCTCCCACTGCCCCTGGCACCGATATCCACTTCAGTCCCTGAGTTGTCGACTCCAGGGCACCCACTGGAGTGGAATCCTGCAGTGTTTGCTGACAGGTCATTTTGGAAGAGCTGACTTTCAGTCTGAAGCACTGCCTGTTTGCATCTGAAGAATCTGCATTTAAGGAGAGGGTGTGTGAGGAAGGGGGTGTATGAGGGACAAAGGTGTCCGGGGTGCAGATGAGTCAGGACCTGACCAGCTGCCTTTTGGGTCCTCTGGTCCCATCTCTTGGTCTGTGACTCATCTGCATCATCACTGTCCCCGCTGGCACCCCTGGGGTGTTGTTGTCTGAGTGAGATTCCCCTGGTGCCCCTGCTCTCCTCCCCTCCTCCTGCTGGTTGGGGAGGGAACTGCTTGCTGTGTGGTCTCTACTCCTGAGGCATGAAGGACCCTGTAGCATGGACCTGCAGAGTGTGGGGTGTGGTCCCAAGAGCATGGGGCCCACATAGGACGCAACATCGGGGTGTGACAAGTATTAGGGCTGCCTCATCACTGACAGGGAATGTTGTCCAGATCCTGCTCGGGAGGGTGTGGTGGGTGGCCTGGGACCCTAGAGGCCCCATTCCTATCCTGGAGCTTGGAGAGTGCATCCCCATGGGCTCCAGATTCACCCCATATCTCAGTCATATCCCTCTGTCCTGTCTTTGAACTCAGGAAAACGAGCTCTCTTTTCCACAACATAGGCCTGGTCCTGTTGGTGTTAGGATTCTTTAATTTAGGCGTCCTGGGATAGCAGCTCTTTTTAGGCCTGAGAAGGAACAGCTCAAGAGTGTAAAACATTTTCAGATGAAACTAATATTCAATGACTATCTCGAACTACTTGGTTGTTGACTTCTATTAGTCATTATTCTCCTGGTTTTAGCTCTGATGTGGGGATTACAGAGGAGTCAACATTTAAGTCTTCATCATCTGTGTATTTGTAGCTTCAGTATCATTACTGACCCATAGTTTTTATGGTTTGGGAAGAGTTATTGATTTCATGTATCATGTAAAGGATTCAAAATGATGATAGGGTAATTAAGATTACAGTAATGGCTAGTAAATTGTTCACATTTTTTCTACCTGTGCATCTATTGTATGTATATGAGTTAGTTTAGTTGTCAATATTAGTGAAATAATATAGAGGACTAGAGAACTTATTTTAAAAATAACTATTGGGCTTCCCTGGTGGCGCAGTGGTTGAGAATCTGCCTGCCAATGCAGGGGACATGGGTTCGAGCCCTAGTCTGGGAAGATCTCACATGCCACGGAGCAACTAGGCCCGTGAGCCACAACTACTGAGCCTGCGCGTCTGGAGCCTGTGCTCCGCAACAAGAGAGGCCGTGACAGTGAAAGGCCCGCGCACCGCGATGAAGAGTGGCCCCCACTTGCCGCAACTAGAGAAAGCCCTCGCACAGAAACTAAGACCCAACACAGCCAAAAATAAATAAATAAATAAATTAAATAAAACAAAAAGCAACAAAAAAACACTACTATACTCTTAAAAAAAAAACTATTAATGTGTGATGATGAAAATGTAAAAGTTCTTCCATAATCGGTGATGTTGTATCTTGAGAGCCTAGATGAAATTGATATGCCTTAGTGATATACAGGATTTTAGCCCATGATTTAACTTTGACAAAGTTACATCACTTTTAACTTTATCTCATTTATTGAGAAAGACGTAATTGTTATGGTGTTGGCTTGAAACTGGTTGAAAAGGACTTGAGTCCTTCCTTATTTTACATTTATATAGGTAGGTTCTTGAAACATAGGATATGGTGGAGGGCATTCGTGTAACCATTCTAGGTTAGGAGTAGCAGTTTCCACTGCTAAGACTTCTCGTTTAGACGCAAATGCTTTTCAAAGTATGAAGATTATTAGCATTACTGCTGCTACTGAGATGAATGAGCCTAAAGACAAAATATTTCATGTTGTATGTGCCTCAGGGTGCTCAGACTAACGCAGTGACATCCCTGAGAGGCCAAGAAAGCGCTGCAGGAAGTCATATTTACTACTACAGATATACTTGTGAAGTGAATGTTTGCTCATGCTGAGTTAACTGTATAACCTGAGAATAGTGGGAATCAGTGTAGGAAGCCTCCTATAATAGTGAAGACTGCTCCCATGGACATTAGGTCATGGAAGTGTGCTACTACATAGTATGTATCCTGGAGGACAATGTCTGGGGATGAGTTGGCTAAGATGATTCCTGTCAAACCACCTACTGTAAAAAGAAAAACTAAAGCCTAAAACTCATAATATAGTGGGAGGTCATATAATATTACCTCCGTGAACAGATGCTAACCAGGGACTTCCCTGGTGATGCAGTGGTTAAGAATTCGCCTGCCAATGCAGGGGACACGGGTTCGAGCCCTCGTCTGGGAAGATTCCACATGCCGTGGAGCAAAAAGCCCGTGCGCCACAACTACTGAGCCTGCCCTCTAGAGCCCGCAAGCCACAACTATTGAGCCCGTGTTCCACAACTACTGAAGCCCGCGCGCCTAGAGGCTGTGCTCTGCAGCAAGAGAAGCCACTGCAATGAAAAGGCCGCGCAACGCAATGAAGAGTAGCTGCCGCTCAACGCAACCAGAGAAAGCCCATGTGAAGCAACCAAGACCCAACGCAGCCAAAAACAAAAGAAAAGAAAAAGAAAAATTAAATAAAGAGTTGCTAATCAGCTAGATACTTTTACTCCTGTAGGGATAGAAGTAATTACGGTAGCTGAAGCAAAGTATGCTCCTGAGTCGACAGCTATCCCTATGGTAAACCTATGATGGGCCCACAAGAGAACTCCTAAAAAGCCAGTGGACATGACTCATACTATTCCCAGATAGCTGAAAGGCACTTTCTGTCCTAAATAGTATGTAATGATATGTGAGTTTATAACAAACCCTGGTAGGCCATGAATACAGACTTCAGGGTGAGCAAAGAATCAAAATAGGTGTTGGTATAGGATTCGGTCTTCTCCTGCAGGGTCAAAGAAAGTCGTGTTTAGATTTCTATCTCTTAACAGTATGGCAATTCTGGCTGCTCAGACTGAGAGTGGTAATTATAGTAATATGGCTATAGTTGGGGAAGATTAAACAAATAATGGTGTTTGGTATTGGGATATGACTGCTGGTTTTGTATTAAAGACTATAGTAATAAAAGTAATAGCACCAAGAATTGAAGAGACACCTGCTAAATGTAAGGAGAAAATGGTTAGGTCGACAGAGGCTCCTTCATGGGCCAGATTGCAGGCTAGGCCTGAATATACGGTTCCACTTGTGCCAGAATCAGCTTCTACTATTGGTGATATGAGTAGGAGTAAGAATGATGGGGGAAGTAGTCAAAAGTTTATATGACTTATTTGGGGAAATGCTACCTCAGGTGTCCGAGTTCTTTTTGGCCCAAGTCAGTTTTCAAACCCTGCAATCATAACGGGTACAACTATAAAGAAAATTGTTACAAGTGCGGGGACTGTTATGACTACCTTACAGGTTTGGGCATCTCCAAGTAGCGGTCCAGGCTAGCATAGCTCAGTCTGGATTAATATACTTAAGGTGCTGCCTGTTACTCCAGCTCAAGCACCAAATAGTAAATATAAAATGCCGATATCTGTGTGATTTGTTGAAAATAATCAGCAGTGTATGAACAGAGGTAAAATGACTGAGTTAGCATTAGACTGTAAATCTAAAGACAGAGATTGAGCCCTCTTTCTGGCAAACCCTGTGGTGAATCAACAAATTGAATTGTAACTTCAGAGAAGCAACTTCAATTCTGCCGATGATTTTCCTGCATTTTGTTTCTTTTTTTCTTTCTCAAATGAAGGAGAATTAGACTGAAGCCAGTTGACTAGAGGATTTGCCTGTTAACTAAAGTTTCCTGGGGTTAAAACTCATCAATCTCATAAAGATTTGGCTTCATTACAATGTCTGCTTTACATTCAATTGATGTAGGATAAAGTCTTGCAATCCTTATTTTTAAGAATTAAGTAAATTTTACTTGTTTAGGGTTTTGAAAGCTCTTGGTCTGAACTAACCTAAATTCCTAGTCCAGCACCGATAGAATGGGTGTTGTGTGTAGTAATCGTGTGGGTATTATGATTGGTAATGATAGGAAGGTTATTTCTTTGTATGTTCAAGTTGTTTTGTCTTTGTGTTGTGTAATGAAGGGAATATAGTTAGTGATGTGGAGTATGTTAGCTGCAAGTAGAAATATATGCTGAGGGCTGCTGTGATGGCTATTAGTGTTGGGAGAATGATGTTGTCATTTTTGTTATCTCTTGGATAATTATTCATTTGGGTAAAAACCCTGATAGTGATGGGCGATGTCCTAATGATACTATAATGATGAGGAAAAGGATTGTGATGGGAGGTGTTTTATCTCATGTGTGATAATGATAGTCTTGTAGTACATGATCTGGGCATAAATAAGAAGAAGATAGTGTTGTTATGATATAAATTAGTATGTTTAGGATTGTTATAATCTGAATATACATTATAATAGCTGTTATTCATCCTATATGGGCAATTGATGAGGAGGGTGTAATTTTTTCCAGGTGAGTATGGCTAAGTCTGCCTCAGCCTCCAGCTATGATTTATAATATCACTAATGATTAATAGTATATTTAGGTTGATGGATGGTGACATGTGGTATAAAACTGATAGGGGTGCAATTTTGTCATGTTAATAGCATCAGGCCTGCTGTTCATGGAATGCCTTGTGTGACTTCAGGCACTCAGAAGTGAAATGGGGAAAGTCCTACTTTTGTGACAAGGGCGATTGTCATGAGGGTGGATGCTGCTGGATTAAAGATTTTTCTAATTCATTGTGTTCTTTGACCAGAGTATATTAGATTAATGATAATAGCCGTTATAAGTAGTATTGATGTGGTGGATTGTTTTAGAAAATATTTGTTGGATGCTTCTGTAGCTTATGGGTTCGTGTTTTTTATTAGAATGTGGATACCATTAACCAGTGTGAGCTTGTTATACAATTATATTTCCTGAGATAATGGTCAGTAGAATGAGAGTAAAATCAATGAGAGTTTATTAGTACAGGAAGGATATACAACAACATTTTGGGGGTATGGGCCTGAAGTTTACTTAGAGAACCTTACTATATAGCATGTGGTGTAATGTGGTAGCATGGAAAATGTAAAATTCCTAGGAAGAATTCAATTGCCGGAATAAGAGCATTTAAACCTCTATGATTTACTCTATCAAAGTAACTCGTTTGTCAGACATATTTCTTAAGTTCGTGGTGGGTTGCCTGGTATGATGACAGGTAGTGAAAACTCTCATATACATAGGGCTAATGTTAGTAGTAAAAAAACTTTTTATAAGAGATGTATACGTTGATCATATCAAAATTGTGGGTAGGATGCTCGAATTCATAGAAAGGAGATTGTTAGATGTGTTTTAATGATGACTTGGGCTGTATATAATTCTGGCATCTAGGGATTGTCGAATGCTCCTAAAAATAGATTGTTGTGGAAATGTTTATTATAAGGAAATTGACATATTCTCTAGGAAGGACGGGGTGAATGGGCCTGCTACATTTTCTACATTGAAGACAGTTACAGGTTTTGATTCCACTTCTGTTAAATCAAGTGGGGCTTCATTGGATTTCTGCTACTGCGGAGATAATCAAATTCTGGGTAGGGGTCAGGAGAAAATTAGTCATAGGTGTTCTTGTGTAATAATTACTGTTGAAAGTGTAAATGATCCATTTATCAGTAAGACTGAGAATAGAATAACTGTTACATTACTTCATATGAGATGATTGTCTGTGCTATTGTTCCTAGAGCTCCAGTGAGTGAGTATTTTGAATCTGAAGCTCATCCAGATCTGAGGACGGAATAGATGGCTAGGTGTGATATGGCTAATATAAATAATATGCCTACATTTATATTAATTAGTGCATAAGATATGGTAAGAGGAATTCATGTTGTGAGAGCCAGGGTTAAGGCTAGCGTTGGGGCAATAATATATAAATTGATGATGTTGATGGACGTAGTGGTTCTTTAATAAGTAATTTGAATGCCTCAGCAATGGGTTGTAATAATCCATGGGGGCTGATGATCTTTGGCCCTTTCTGGATTTGTATATAGCCTAGGATTTTCCATTTAGTTAATATGAGGAACACTATGGTGAATTAAATTGGGTAATTTGTGAAAGAATGTTGATTATAAACTTATTCTTAGGGAGAGGACTTGAACCAGTGCAGATAAAGTTTTCAGTTTTACATAATTACCAGGCTCTGCCACCGTAACAAACCCTGTTCTACAGTAGGGTATGTATAAATTAATTGAATGTAGATTATATCATCATTTAGTTTGAAGACATTTTGTAAAGTAAGCCGAATTGCTCTTGTGCTTTCATACTGGAAGAAATCTGCAATAGACAGAAACCAACCAGGATGACTCCAGTCTGAACTCAGATCACATGAGACTTTAATCGTTGAACAAACAGACAATTAATAGCAGTTATACCATTGACATGTCCTGATCCAGCATCAAGGTCATAAACCATATTGCCGATATGAACTCTAGAATACAATTACACTGTTATCCCTAGTAAAACTTGTTCCGTTGATCAGTGTTTTAGAAGAACAGGTGATAAAGCATTTTGACTAGCTGGTCTAAATTTTAATCACTCAGAGGTGGTTTTATTCTCCAAAAATAAATGGCGCACGGGCTCAAGGTACACCAGCTTCAGTAGTTGTGGCGTGCAGGCTCAGTAGTTGTGGCCCACTGACTTAGTTGCTCCGTGGCACGTGGGGTCTTCCCGGACCAGGGATCGAACCCGTGTCCCCTGCATTGGCAGGCGAATTCTTAACCACTGCATCACCAGGGAAGTCCCAGAATCACAGTCTCCCTTTTAATATACCTTAAGCCCAAAGAATCCATGGAAAATTGCTACAGAAAATAAGACACTAAAATATTGTAAGGACTATAACAGAAGTATATAGTACTCAGTTCATATAGACACATCCCAAACAGTTACAAAGTATGTTAAAAGGGAGGCTGCAATTTTAAAAGAATAAGATAAATTATGCCCACAAACTCCCAATCTTTCCTGAAACGTTGCAATCTGAAACCCTATTGTAGGAAGCAGAAGATTTCAGGAGACATTCTACAAATGAAGGACTCTAAACCCTGTGGGTGGATAAGGAATTCTGGAAGGAAGGTATCCTCACCCAAGGAGAGCAGGTTCCTATACTTCTCTAACATCACATCCCTGTACAATTCCCATTGATCTTGGTCCAGGCATTCTCACTCCTCTTGAGAGAAATCTATGGCCACATTCTGGAATGTCAGCAGTCCCTGAAATTAAAAGTACACATGCCATGTGGCCACGGGAAGAGTTCATAATGTGACCCAAGAAGAAAACAGCAAGTTAAGAGAACTGGTTTTAATTTAGAAGCCTGTCTTCAATTATCCACTAATATATATATATATATATATATTTACAAAGTAACTTTCTCTACCTTATTTCTAACTACAAGAAAAGAGTATGGCATGTGATCCACAAAACCAGTATAGAGACTATACTTATCTGGAAAAGAAATGATAAAATGATGGTTTCAACACAGGCATATGCATTTTTGAGTGTTTTATTTATATCAAACTGGATAAAATGTGTGTATTTCTCATAGAGAAAAGACCTGTCGAGGTAGAAATGTACCTTTCAACTACTCATGGGTACACAAGTACACTGGGGAGATTGTAAAAGTGAAGATTCTGATTCAGTAGGTCCGGTGGGCCTGAGTTCTATTTTTTTAACAAGCTCATTTTTAACTAGTGATGCCACAGTCTCTGATTCATTAACCACAGTTGGGAATAGCAGAGACATAATTAGGTAAAAATTCATATTTAATTTTGAACTTAAAGTGTTTTATGGATTTTACACCTTTAATAGAATAGTAAGCAGAGCAGCAACAATCATTTGTGAATATTTACTGTAGATTGTGTATCTTTCTTTTTTGTGTAGGATTCCAGGAAAAAGGCCTGGGCTGCGGTCACAGTGGGCGGGGCCCCCAGGCCGGGCCGCCCCTCCAGGACCCCCGACGGGGCCCTGCGCTCCTGGCGGCTCCTCTCCCAGCGCCCCCCCCCCTCCCGGAAGGCCTCGGGGCAGAGCGGTCCCACCCCCTGCGCCCAGAACGGAGCCCGCGCTTCCGCAGAGCTGCAACTCCCGGCTCGGGGTCTCTTCCCTCCGCCTTCACTGAACTGCCCCGGAGCCCGAGGGGAGGGCGGCCTCACTGAGGCTGCCGGTCTGGAGGGGCCCCGGCGGCCGAAGCCGTGACAGTCGCGGGGACGGCGGGCCGGGTAAGTGGGCGCCGACCCTTCGCCTGGTCCGGTGCCCGGGCGGCAGCGCAAGACCAGCTTCTGAGGAGCAGGGGTTCGCTGCCACCCGCCGCTGCTGTGCAGAAAGAGCGGCCCCCAGCGTCTGGTCCCGGGGAACTTCGGTCCCTCCTCTCGCCCCTGCCCTCGGCCTGGCTCGCGGGGCCTGGTGGGCGTGGGGAGGGGGTCGGCCTGAGCGTCCTGAGGGGAAACGGGGCAAAGGAGGCGCAGGGTCCAGCTGCGGCGTCAGCGCCCCTCCTTCCGACTGCGGGGAAAGCGGCTGAAAACTCCTCCCGAGGCGCGCAGGCCCCTTATTCAGCCGAGTCCCTCTGCGCTCCTTCCTCCCTGAGCTAAAGTACCGGGGGGAGGGGACAGGGCAGGGGACTGGCGCAGGTAATGGGGAACATCAAAAGGTGATTGTTAACTAAGGAAAACCAGCTCTCCCAAGGTGAGGAATGGAGCGCTTTTCTTTGTATGGGAAGATGCAAGAGTCTGGGCTCACTGAAATCCTTCCTTTGATATGCACCTCAGCTCTCTGGGGCCAGCATTCTGTATTTGCATATCGTGAGTTTCCTCTGGACCCAAGGGCTCACATTGGAGGGCTGCAAGTGCTGATGACTGTGACGGCAAGAAATATTCCATTTCTCACAGGCTTGAGGGGCAGACAGTGAAAAAGAGTCGGAGAATCTCACTCAGCATCATCACGCCACGAGCAGACTAGGAAGCTGAGGCTCCGAGAGGCCAAGTAATCCAGCCAGAAGCACAGACGTGAGGCCACGGAGTGGGGTCTGCACCCTCCGCCCGCCCAGGGGGACTGCCCACTCCCCGCAGCTTCCACGCCTGTTCCCTTTGCCCCCCTCCCGGGGCCAGCTCACAGAGCCTCCTCTTGGGGCGATTCACTTACCTTCTTCTAACAGGATCTGTCTCACTATCCTGTTCTGGGATCACCCGGAAGGCTTATCACTCTGAAGCAGGTTCAGCCTCACGTCACCACGGCAGCTTTCCTGGACCACACTCACCACCTTCATGTCCCCCCAGCTCAGACCCAGAAAAGCCCCCTCGGCCCCGAGCCCCATGGCTCTGCCTGGGCTCCCACCTCCTCCTGCCTGGTCCGTCCCTCTCATGTCCCCTGCAGGATCACCAGGAGCTCCCACCTGCCCCAGGTAGGCTGTCTGCTCTGTCCTGGGGAGGCCTCCGTGGTGTCAGGTGGAAGACACAAGAGGTACCCGTGGGGCCTCCCTCACGCAGCACAGTGGCCAGTACCCGCCTACTCACCTCATCACTCTAGATGGACAGGGGTTCAGGGGGTCAGTGGCATCTCCCTGTTCTCATTTCATCCCAGCACCGCCCACAGGGAAGTTGCTAAGCAACTCTGTGCCGGCTGCAAAGAGAAGCCGCTCATACACACGCCCCCCTCCCAGCACACGGGGCTGTCGTGGTCAGGCCCCTCCCAGGATATGGAGCTCACCTGAGCAGGTATCCAGCAGCCCCCGGGGCCCTCGTGGTCAGGCCCCTCCCAGGATATGGAGCTCACCTGAGCAGGTACCCAGCAACCCCCGGGGCTCTCGTGGTCAGGCCCCTCCCAGGATATGGAGCTCACCTGAGCAGGTACCCAGCAACCCCCGGGGCTCTCGTGGTCAGGCCCCTCCCAGGATATGGAGCTCACCTGAGCAGGTACCCAGCAGCCCACGGGGCTCTCGTGGTCAGACCCCTCCCAGGGTATGCAGCTCACCTGAGCAGATACCCAGCAACCCCCGGGGCTCTCATGGTCAGGCTCCTCCCAGCGTATGGAACTCACCTGAGCAGGTACCCAGCAGCCCACGGGGCTCTCGTGGTCAGGACCCTCCCAGGATATGGAGCTCACCTGGGCAGGTACCCTGGCAGGGCTGGGCACACAGGAACCGTGCACGTGGCCCTCGTTGCAGAGCACCCCAGCCCACCTGTTGGTCAGAGCTGACCCTGAGCACCTCAGAGCAGGACCTGAACTAACGAACAGCAGCTCCTGGACAGATCTGTGACCCTGGGCTTCACTCTGTGCGGCCTCCTTCCACCGGGTCTTCCAGAGGCTTCCACTGCAGCTGGGGCACCAGGCCTTTGTCTCCACCCACCACCCCTCCTGTCCCTTACTCCTGGCTTCTTCTCATTAGGAGAGGGTCTTCTTGAAGTTGTCTCCCACTCATGGACCAGATAAAATGATTAGAAAACAAGCAGAGTTGCAGCCACATGTCTATCCTGACCCTCAGGACCCTACACCTGTTCCTTGGACCTGGCCGGTGCAGCAAGGCCCATTTTCTGCAACTCTGAGCCCCTGAGGGGCGAGGATTGGCTGACCTGGGCAGCCTGACCCGGCCAGCCCTCCCCAGGTGTGCCTGGGTTGAGGTCTATATAAACACTCCTCCAGGCAGCAAGAGTACCTGCAGCTGTGCCTGATGCCGTATTCTCTGCCTCGTCAGAAGTTTCGGGGCTGGCTGGTGGGAGGGAGTGAGGGCCCACGGCTCTGTGCGTGGCCCTGTGTGAGTGGGCTCTGCTGGACTTTCTGCAGGAGTTGCCGCGCTGCCACCTGCTAAAGAAGAGGATGTGTCACCCATACTTGCCATTGGAATTTCTCCCTGGTAGAGGTGAGGAAAGAAAAAAACCGTGGGGGCCAGGACAGGAGGGATAACTCAGGTAGGGAAATGGAAAGCTTCCAGAAGAGCGCCCGGGGCCAGGACCGTCCTGGCTGGCCTGCAGGCACCAAGTCGGCCTGCGTGCTGTCGCTGGTGTGACTCCAAGCCCTTTCCTCTGGGCTTTAAAGTCTGTGTACATATTCAGGTGTTTTACCTGGGAAGGGTGGGAAAAGTTCAGCAGCAGCTGGCCTGGGGCTCAGCTCACGTTTACTTGGAGACGCCTGGGCCCGGTCCCCCAGCTTTGCAATGAGGACGCTCCTTGCGGGAGGGCTGCTGGCTGCATGGGAGACGATTCCCCACCTCTGACCAACTTCAGAATTATTTGCCACTGGAGCAAGTGTCCTGATAGGGTTTTCATCTATGTAACCTAGTGGGTTCTTAATTAGCAATGTGAAGGGTGACATCAGAAGTCCTGAATCAGGATGGAAATACTTATCCCCAACATGTACAGGCGTAAAAACCTGGGGAGGCTGTGTGCAGCCGGCACCCTTAGGGATGGGCTTCCGACTGACCCCTCAACGTTCTGGTGTCCAGCCACTGCTTTAGGATTTCTGGGGCCCAATGCTGACTCTACGGGTTCTGCAATCCAGCCTCTGTCGGCCTTTAATGAGACCCGCACTTCCAGGATCCTACAGAGCAGGGTCTGTGTGACTGTTCTGTGGCTTCTGTAACAAATGACCACAAGATGGGTGGTTTAAAACAACAGGAATTCATCCTCCCCCAGTCCTGGAGACCAGACATCTGAGATCAAGGTGTTGCAGGACGGAAGTCTCTCCAAAGGCTCCAGGATAGGGTTCTTCCTGCCTTTTCCAGCTTCTGGGGGCTCCAGGCATCCCCAGGCTTGCGGCTGCATCCCTCCCGTCTCTGCCTCTGTCTTCACGTGGCTTCTCCTCTATGTCTGTGTTTCTCCTCTTTTGTATCTCATAAGGATTCTCTCAATTGGATTGAGGGCCACCCTAACCCAAGATGACCTCACCTCGAGACCCTTAACTACATATACAAAGATCCTTTTCCCAGATATGGTCCTGTTCACGTGTTCTGGAGGGACACATCTTTGGGGTCAGAATTCAACCCATTACCTGTGTATAAAATAACCCTCATTTTAGGAGATTACCAAGGTCCCGTATAGACTGGCACAGACAGCAGCCATGTGGGTGGGGGTCTGGGAAGAATGAGGACCCTGGAATCACCTGGAAAGGATGAAGTCCTGGCAGCATTAGGTGAGCTCTTCCACCACGGGCCCCGTGGAAACAGCCACTCCACTCTGTCCGTGGAAAGGGACCCAGTGCCGAGTCCAGAAGTAGCTATGTTGCAAAGCTGCCTCTTCTGGGATTTCGTCATCAATAGTATCATGTAACCAGTAACTACGGGCTTGGAGGAGTCACTCTCTGGCACATGATGACAGCACTGTCACTTTAGGCTCATCAAGCCTAGAATAGGAAAGTTTGAAGGAGAAGAGTTTGGGAGATTGCGAAGCTTGGTTGTCAAGGAAACTGAGCAGGTTTGTCAAGGTTGTCAAGGAAACTTCTCCCTTAAACTGAAGGCAGGGCTGGGAGAGCTGAACTCCAGGGATTTTAAAAAAAAATTAATTAATTAATTTATTTTTGGCTGTGTTGGGTCTTCATTTCTGTGCAGGGGCTTTCTCCAGTTGTGGCGAGCGGGGACCACTCTTCATTGCGGTGCGCGGGCCTCTCACTGTCGCGGCCTCTCCCGTTGCGGAGCACAGGCTCCAGATGCGCAGGCTCAGTAGTTGTGGCTCACGGGCCCAGATGCTCCGCGGCATGTGGGATCTTCCCAGACCAGGGCACGAACTCGTGTCCCCTGCATTGGCAGGCGGATTCCTAACCACTGCGCCACCAGGGAAGCACCCGGGGATCTTTTAAAGGGGCTGCTCTGAAGCACCATCACCTGAGAGGTGGTCTCAGCGTGAGCTGGGGTTTGAGAAAAGTGTGATGAGATTAAACCTGACTTTCTGTGACAGCTGGGAAGGGGTTTGTAAAGCACCTTGGCTTTTAAGGCAGAAGTTTGTTGCTGGAACGAAGTGTCTCCCAAAACTGGGCTGAAGCTCAAGCTGTCTCTGTCCCCTTCTTGTGAGAGTCCAGGGCAGGTGAGTGTCAGGTCCCAGGCTCTGTCCCCCTTGTTTCTCCTCCCTGCTTCCAGGTGAGGGCTCCAACCATCAGGGTGGGGTGACCAGGTGGGCATGATGCCCTCCGTCCTAGGATGCAGGCTGGCCAAGGCCCTCACCACCTCCACCCCTCCCCCTTGGTAACACGAGACACTGTGCCCCAGCTGGAAGGGGTGGGAAGGCTGGGAGGTGCAGGGTAGCTGTGAACAGGAAAAAGGGAAATGGGTTCTGATGGGTAGCTGCGCAGCCCTGCTGTGAGGGTCACCTGGATGCTAGCGCACAGACTCTGGGTCCTGTGAAGCTTCGACGCTTTGTGGTTCTGGAAATCCTGTAGGAGACCGTCCACAGCAGGTGAAGCTAATGCTCTCAGTGGAGGTGGTGAAGCCAGAGATCTGCAGTTCACACTGAACGTGCCAATGTGGGCATACATACAGGACAAAACCATCTTATGTGAATGCAGTTCAGGCACGTTCAATGTGAATGCAGTCATGTTAATGCCTAGCATCTTCTATCTTGTGCCTCTCCTCAGGGACCCCCTCCTCAGTTCCTGAGGATCCTGTAACTCCCGTACAGGGGGATGGAGAGTGGGCTCTGTCCAGTCTGAGCCCTGAGTTACCCTGCGTGTGAGTCTGCTCAGGACCGCCGTAACAAATACCACAGACTGGGCCGCTTGAATAACAGACCGATCTCCCAGTCCTGGATGCTGTCTGAGATCAAGGTGTGTGCAGGCTGGCTTCTCCTGAGGCCTCTCTCCTTGGTGCTTAGACAGCCGTCTTCTCCCCAGGTCCTCACGTGGTCTCCCCCTGTGCCTATCTGTGTCCTAATCTCTTCTTGTAGGACCTCAATCCTATTGGATTAGGATCCACCCTAGTGACCTCCTTTTTACCTTGATCGCCTCTTTAAAAATCCCATCTCCAAATACAGCCACATCCTGGGGTCCTGGGGGTTAGGGATTCAGCATGTGAATTTGGGGGGACATGGCTGAGCCTATCCCATCCTCCTTAGGAACAAGGTGTGCCTCGGTCCTTCCTTCCCTCAAGTCACACGAGGTGATGTAATGGCTCAGGGAGAGGCCACTCGTGCAGAGTCTGTGTCCCAGCTGGGGAGCCCTTCTCTGCTCTCTCTGATCAGGCAGTGGCAGTGCCAGTCCCCTCCTGAGGTGAGCAGTTCTGGGGTTTCCTGCCGTGTCGCCTGGCCGGCTGAGGTGCTCATTGTCAGGGAACCCAGGAGCCAGCAGCCTCGTGGGGATGCCGGGGACTCTCAGGGCCTTGGCAGATGTCTCTCCCAGCAGATACCCTAGTGGAAGTGGGGAAACATTTGGGGGATTACAGGTGGGAGATAGTCACAGTCTCATTTATGCTTCAGAAAGACCACGTTGGGGTGGTATGTGAGACACACCGTGCGGACAGGGAGCTTTGCCAGGGCCTGATGGAGGAACCAGGCACAAGATCGGGCTTGGGCCAGGGCTGTGGGTGTAGAGGGGAATTAGTGTGGGAACTGGCCACAGACTCTTGTCAAAATCTCGGCTTCCCCGTGCACCGAGGCTGAACAGAAATACGGAGACAGGGATTTTGGAGGAAGAGAGAGATGGCATTATTCTTCTGCCAGGCAGAAGGGAAGACACAGCCGGCTAGCACCTCAAGAACTGGGCACCCCTCCTTGAGAATCAGGGAAGATTTTATACGTGGGGCTCTCGCAGCCTGGGGTACAGGATGAGGATCGAAGTAGTGAAGGTCTTGCATTCCTCCTTTCCTTTGCATTATTTCAAAACTGTCATAGCTGGCATCAGGCCGCCCGGTAGTTGGGGTCCGGCAGTCTGGTAATTGCATCCGTTTGCCTCTGGTTTATCGGCCGGTGACCTTGTTTCTGAAATGCAAAAACTATAGGGGGTGACTTGTTATGAGGGGCGTATAGAATGTAAGTGCTGGACATAATAAGGTTAGGGAGTGAGAGGCAGGGGATGTAACTCACACAGAGTTCGGGGTGATGGGTGCTGAATGTAAATTACATAGTGTCAGGGAGTGAGGTTAGCTTTGTGAAGTACACATCTAGTTACTACAAATTAGTGACAAAGTAAAACGAGGAGTGATGAACTCTTTCAGGCCAGGTTATGTTTCTTCTCTAGCCTGTTTGCTGTTCCCTTTGTTTTCCTTGTTCTCAGGGGAGGGAAAACTTCATTTCTATTTTTGCTGCAACAGGACTCTGGAGGAGCAGATGACAGTCAGTAGGGCACAAGGAGAATGAGAGCCTGGGAGGCCCCAGTGTTACCGCACCAAACTTGGGTCGGCTATCCCGAGTGCAGTAAAGCCAATCTACTGACACCAGGGTGTGGTGAAGGAAAGTGCAGCTTTAATTGTAAAAGTGCCAATACAAGGAAGCCAGGTGGCCTGTGCTCTAAAACCCTGAATTCCCTGAAAGGTTTCAGCAAAGCAATTTTAAAGACCAGGTGAAGGAGGTGGGGGGGTCGCAGGGTATGCGATCAGCTGGTGCACAGTTCTCTGGTTGATGGTGAGGTAACAGGCGGTTAACATTATAAATTCTTAGGCCCCAGAAGCTCCGGGGCTACCTGTTCATGATCATCAAGTAGTTAATTTCTTCCACTTGGTCGTGGAGGAAGCGTGCATCAGATGCTGTTATCCAGGTACTTCAGAAAGGAGCTACAGCAGAGTATGTGGGGAAGCGGTCTGTCCTGGGAAGGCCCCGTGGGGTCCTGCTCGGTTACACCCGGTGCCTGGGCTCAGCAACCTGGGAAGGTGGGGCTGCTCCTGGGTGTGGGGAGCTGCAAGATCCCAGTCCTCTGAGGGGCCTGTTAGCCCCCAAGGTGAGATGGGGGTGCAGTGACTGGACAGAGGCGTCTGGCCTGGGAGAGGGGTCCAGGCTGGAAATGTCACTGGAATCATCACAGGGAAAGAGAGGAAAGGCCAATGGGGGGCAGGTAGGTCACAGCAGACTATGTGCAGGTGATTGCAGTCCTATTGGAAGCAACTCAGAGCCAGAAAGGAGTGGCCGTCAGGGGCTCAGCTCCATTCTCTTCTTCCTTTGTAAAACCACTGTGTCAGAGCTTGAGACACTGCCAGGAGACGTCTGGGGCCAGTGCTGCCATGGCTTCATCAAAGGGGTCCAGGGGGAACACAGAACCACTGCAGACCCCACCCATGTCCTCACTGGGAATGAATCCCATCGGGGCTCCTGGGCTCACAGACTTGAGGGAACCTCTGTCCTCAGGACTGGTCTTCCTCCTTCCTCTCACCTGCTGGTCAGAGGCCCAGGAACCCCCAACCTGGCTCCACTCCCAGGGCCTGGATTCTGGGACAGCTTAGGGGTAAGCAAGACCCTCATGTTCCTTTATCTGCCTGGGGATGAGAATGTCTTAAACGCTGCAATTGACTGATGATGGAGGGCTGAGTGTTTCCAGCAGGTATGGGTGGAAAGATGGGGCGTGAAGTTCCTGTGTCTGCAGGGCCTTCCCAGCGTGAAGATCTGTGTGTTTCCCCCGGCCAGTCAACATCCTCCCAGGAAGCCCAGATCCAGGATTACGAGGGCAGAGGCTCTCCCCTTGCTTATCTGTAACTTCCCACTCCCACAGCGAGGAGCCTGGCTCCCACCATCTGCCAGTTATGTATGCATTGCTCCTTTCCAGGTTACACGTGCAGAGGTTTCAGAATTGTTAGCTACTACACCCTGGAAAGAACTTCGTAAAATAAAGCCCACTGTTTATGTATGGTCAACTTTACCTTTAGTCTACAGATTCTGTTCATTTCTAACGGTTACTTAGGTCAACACCTTTTATCCCATCCCCTACAGTGAGTTGTTTCCATATATTTCTAATACAGTTAGACTCTGTCACATTATGTATTCCATCCTGCAACATTCCTACATCCCAAATAACTAAATTTGAATAGATTATGATTGGCCCCTTGGGCTACACACATCTATGGGTTTAGACAAATGCATAGTGGCAGGTATCCATCCTAGAGGGTCACATGGAATACTTCAAACCCCCCACCGCATGATCTGCTTATCATCTGTGTTGCTTTGCCTTTCCCAGAGTGTCACCAATGGGGTCATACTGTGTGCAGCCTCCTCAGCCTGGATGCTTTCACGTAGCAGTATATACTGAGGATTTATCCATGTCTTTCCATAGGCTGATGGTGCATTCCTTTCTGCTGAGTAGTATTCCACTGCATGTGTATGGGCAGAAAAACAATTTTCCCTCTACTTTTCTAGGTTCTTGGTTGAGGCCCCCCTGCCCCTGAAATAAAAGACAGATTACCAGGAGAAAAGCAGAAGTTTAATTACATGTATACCTTCTGAATACAGGGGGGATAGCAAGGAAAACTGAGTCACTCCCTGAAATGACCAAAACCATCCCCTTAAATACCTCTTCAGCTAAAAACAGAAGAAAGATGCTGGGGAAGGGGGAGAGACCACTTATGGCAGGTTATCATGCAAAGCACAGTAAACAAGGGTATGGTTGTTTGCAGATTTAAGTCAGGACTTCTCCATTGAAAAGTGTTACTTAAGATTTAATTATCTTTCTATTTTTGGTGCAAAGTGGGACGTACCCTTATAAATGGAGACTTCTGTATTGTAAATGTCTTTCATAAAACAGCAATCTCAGTTTTCTGAGATTTTTTTTGAATATATTATTTTATTTTTGGCTGCATTGGGTCTTCATTGCTGCATGCTGGCTTTTCTCTGGTTGTGGCGAGCAGGGGCTACTCTTCTTTGCGGTGCGTGGGCTTCTCATTGTGGCTTTTCTCATCGTGGAGCACAGGCCCTAGGTGTGCAGGCTTCAGTAGTTGTGGCACATGGGGTCAGTAGTTGTGGCTCGTGGGCTCTAGAGCGCAGGCTCATTAGTTGTGGAGCATGGGCTTAGTTGCTCTGCGGCATGTGGGATCTTCCCAGACCAGGGCTCGAACCCATGTCCCCTGCATTGGCAGGCAGACTCTTAACCACTGAGCCACCAGGGAAGCCCTTTTTTTTTTTTTTTTAAAAGCAGACCAATAATCCTTATGCCGGAGAGACATTTTGGGGTGGCATATTCTACTCGCCTTGACATGGATGTACCCCAGTTTGCTTATGCATTCATCTTTTGAAGGATATCCTGATTTCTTCAAGTTTTTAGCCATTATGAAAGTGCTGTTGTGCATAATTGCATCCTCGTTTGCATTTGGACATAGGTTTTCAAAGCAGTTGCCTAAATGCTGGAAGCATGATTGTTGGATCCCAACGTGAGACTTGTTTAGCTTTGGAAAAAACTGCCAAATTGTCTTACAAAGTGGCTGCACATGCCTCCCCCCAGCTATGAGGGAGAGCTCCTTTTGTTCCTCACCCTCTAGCCATTGGTATTGTCATATTTTTGGAGCTTAGCAGTGCTAATAGGTGTGCTGTGATATCTCATGATTTTAATTTGTAATTCCCTAATGGTATAGGATGTTGAGCTTGTTTCTGTATGACTTTTACTATCTGTATATCTTTTTTGGTGGGATGTCTGTTCAGATCATGCTGTTCACGTTCACGCTGAGAGGAGCCCTGTCTCCTCAGGACCCGCTGGGGCTTTGGCTTCTGGGACACGCGGGTTGCGTCCACACTGACGGCCGGGCTTCAGGACAACCCGGGGTCGAGTCCACACTAACGGAAGCCGGGTCTCCTCAGGACCCCCTGGGGCTTCAGCTTTGGGACACTGTGGGGTCCAGTTCATGCTGACAGGAGCCTGGTCTCCTCAGGACCTGCCGGGAGGTGACGCCGCTGAGGGAGAAGGTGAGGAAAAGTGGGCAGAAGCTTCCTGTACGTGGCTGACCGCTGCGGGTGTCTGTCTTCAGAGGAGCCAGGAGAGGAGGGGCTTGATGTGGAAAACTGGGTTTTTGGCCCCTTTTGTGTGTGGTGTAGACAGAGTGCAGTGTTGTTCTTTGGCGTGTGGCGTCCGGTTTTCCCAGCACCGTTTACTGAGGGGACTGTCCTTTCCCTGGTGTGTGTTCTTGGCTCCTTTCTTGTGAATTAACTGACCACGTACCTGTAGGTTGGTTCCTGGGCTCTCTGCTCTGTTCCTCTGGTCTGTGCGCCTGTTTTTGTGCCAATTCCACACTTTTTTGGGACTGTAGCTTCGTAATGAAGTGTGAAGTAAGGGAGCGAGATGCCTCCAGCCCGTTCTCCTTCCTCAGGGTCGCTTTAGCTCTTCTGGGTCCTTTGTGGCTCCACACACATCTTAAGATTGTTTGCTCTGTTTCTATGGAAAATGTCATTGGACTTTTGGTAGGGATTGTGTTGAATGTGTACATTAATTTGGCTAGAATGTATATTTTTTTAAATTAAAAATTTTGGGCCACACCATGTGGCCTGCAGGATGCGGGATCTTAGTTCCCCAACCAGGGATCGAACCTGCGCCCCCTGCAGTGGGAGCGCAGAGTCCCAACCCCTGGACGGCCAGGGAAGTCCCACCTTAGAATGCATATTTTCACACTATTCTTTTTACCCATGAGCACGGGGTGTCTTTCCATTTATTTTTGTCTGTTCAGTTTCCTTTATCAGTGTCTTCCAGTTTTCAGTGTGCAGGTCCTTCATGTCCTTGGTTAAATTTACTCCTAGTTATCTTTTTGGATGCAATTGTAAGTGAGATTTTTTTAAAAATTCTTTTTCTGATGGTTCATTATCAGTGTATAGAATCACAAATGATTTTTGTGCATTGATTTTTCTTTTTTTTGTATCCTGCAGCTTTACTGAATTCATTTTTTAGTTGTAACGGTTTTTTGGTGGTTGAATGTGGAAAACTAGAATTCAGAAATCCCACTGTTTCAACTACATCCAGGTCATCCACAGCACCCAGGACATAGTGGCTCCCAATGTAATCTTCCCACAGTGCCTCTCATAGTATGTGGACGCCTACGAGGGTGATTGGCATCCCCACTGCGGGTGAGCTGGATCTGGGTAGGGCTTGGCCTCTGTAACAGAGTTTGATGTCTGTATTTCTGGCGTGCTATGACATGGTTGTTTTGATAAGTACTTTATTTTCTAGTAAATTTCAAGTGTATAAAAAACTTCAAATAGCAGTATCAAGTTTTCCACATTCACAGAATACTCCAGTTTGTTTTACCCTGTGAGAGTGGGAGGGCCACTCTCCCAGAGAACCAGCACATAACCCCAAAATGAGGAATAATTATGGTTTCCACATTATAATCCTGTTCACAAACCTGCTTCAACTCTCAACAGCTGCCCCAGCTTTGTGGAAATGTATTTTCCCATTCGAATCCAGTTTTCTTTTCCTGGAACCGTCACTGGGGCTTTTCCTCACTTTAAAAACCTTGCTGGATTTAAAGTGTACAAGATGAGCATGATCTGGGTGGTTTTTCTGTGTGGCTTCTTTCACCTAGGATGTTTTCAGTGTTTATCCACATTGTAACATTGATCATTATTTCATTCATTTTTTCCATCGTGATTAAAAACACATAACATTTACCATTTAAACCATTTTATTAAAGCTTTTTTAAAAAATTTATTTTATTTTTTATTTTTTGGCCGTGTCGTGTCTTTGTTGCTGTGTTTAGGCTTTCTCTAGTTGCGGCGAGCGGGGGCTACTCTTCATTGCCGTGTGCAGGCTTCTCATTGCGGTGGCTTCTCTTGTTGCGGAGCGCGGGCTCTAGGTACGCAGGCTCAGTAGTTGTGGCACACGGGCTTAGTTACTCCACGGCATGCGGGATCTTCCAGGACTAGCAGCTTGAACCCGTGTCCCCTGCATTGGCAGGCGGATTCTTAACCACTGTGCCGCGAGGGAAGCCCCATTTAAACCATTTTTAAGTATACAGTTCTATGGCGTTAACTACATTCACATTGTTGTAAAAATATCCTCACCATCCATCTCCAGAACTTTATTTTCTCCATGTGAAACCATAACCATTAAACACTAACTCACCTCAACCTCTGGCAACCTTATTCTACTTTGTCTTTGAATTTGACTTATCTGGATACCTCATACTCGTGGAATCATAGAACGTTTGTCCTTTCTGTGTCTGGCTTGTTTCACTTAGCATAATGACGTCAAGGTTCATCCACATTGTAGCCTGTGTGAGAATTACCTTAGTTTTAAAGGTTGAATCATATTCCATTGTGTATATGCTACACTGTACTTATCCATTCATCTGTTGAAGGATGTGTTGTGTTGCTTCCACCTTTTGGCTATTGTGAATAATGTTGCTATGAATATGGGGTACAGATACCTGTTCCAGTCCTTGCTTTCTAATATTTTGGGTGTACACCCTGGAGCGGAATCAAGGGATCATACATTTTCCATGTTTTTGAGGAGCCACCATAGAGTTTTCCACAGTGGCTGTATAATTTTACTTTATTCCTTTATATGACAGAATAATGCAGCTTATGGGTCTACCTTATTTTGCTTATCCGTTTACCTGCTGATGGACATTTAAATCTTTTCTACCTTGGGCTATTGTGAACAGTGCTGCTATGAATAATTGGTGAACAAGTTTTTGTTTGAACACCTGTTTTCCATATTTTGGGGTATATATCCAGGAGTGGAGTTGTTGAACCACATGGTAATTATATTTTATATTTTTGAGTAAATGCTAAAGTTTTGTACACATAGACTACACCATTGTACATCTCCACAAGTAACTTTTAAGGGTTCTAATTTCTCTACATTGTTGCCAACATTTGTTATTTTTATTTATATATTTAAAAATTTATTTTAAAATTTATTTTAAAATTTATTTTTATTCTAGTGTGTGTGAAGGGGCATCACACTGTGGCTTTAATTTGCATTTTCATCATGACTACTGATGTTTGACGTCTTTTCATGTCCTTGTTGACCATTTGTATGTCTTGCCTGGAGAGCAGTCCAGGCAAGCCATTTGTCTGTTTCATAAATTTTATTGTTGGTCTTTTTGTTGATGAGTTGTAAAAGCCCTGGGTATATCCTAGGTAAAGAGTCTTATCAGATATAGAATGTGCCAATATTGTCTTCCATTCTGTGGGCTGTCTTTTTACTTTCTGGAGAGCCTCTTTTGATGCAAAGAGGTTTGTAATTTTGAGGAAATCCAATTTATCTATTTTTTTCTTTCATTTCTTATGCTTTACTGTCAAATCTAAGAAACCATTGCTAAGTTCATGGTCAGGAAGATTTAATTCCTTGGTTTATTTGGGAGTTCATACAGTCATCCCTCGGTACCCACTAGGCCAGGCTTTAGGCCTGGGGTTGAGTCAGTGTGAGCGTTCAGGGGTCACGGTTTAGGGTTATGGGTCATTGTTGGAGAGTCATGGTAGTGGGTTGTGGTTAAAGGGTCAGGGTCGGGGATTAGAGTTTAGGGGTCAGGGGCGAAGGTCTAGGGGTCTGGGGCTAGGGTTGTTAGGGGGTTAAGGTTAGAGGTTAGGGTTCTTAGGGTAAAGGTTAGAGTTAGGTTTAAGCACAATTGGCCCTCATTGCCCTCCCCTCTCCTTCTCTCTGAAGCCTCCAGAATGGATAGGACTTGCCCAGGGTCAGACAGGAGTCAGGGAGCTGAGGTCAATAACTGTTTTTCTGGCCTCCCTTCCCTCAGTCCTGGGCTCTGAGAGAAGAATGAAATGTCTGTTCTTGTCTCAGACTGTTTCTTATCCAACTCAACCTCTGTCAAGGATAGGGGAGGGTGTCAGAAGTCATGCAGGGTTTCCTTCTGCCCTCCCACCTGGGAAGGGTGATGCTGGCCCTACTCTGCCTGGGCAGCCCCAGGTTCCAGCACAGCCCAGACAGGAGGGCACTCAGTGGGCATGTGTGGATTTATACAGGACTGGGTGCAGTGACCTGCCAGCCCCCAGATGCTGCCTTCTTAAGGGCTGGTGGGGCCCTCCTGGCTCTGGAGGCATCCTTTGTCCCATCTGAGTGGGCATGAATAGATGATCAGGTCTCAGGCAGGACAGCCCTTGACCTCTGACTATCCAGGCAGGCATCTGTGGTCCTCTAGCTCAATCCAGCCTGGGCATTGTCAGGCCCTCATGTACAGTTACGGAGCTGACCATGATGTCGGGCAGTTCAACAGCTACCTGGGCAGTGTAGACATTCCTTTGAGAATTTTCAACTACCAACATGCATGTGGTTGAGAAAAAGGCCTCCCCCTCACAGCCTCATAGACTGCCAAGAGAAGTAATAATTCTCTAAACATTGGAGTGTGTCCCTGACACAACAACCATACAGGAGACCATGGCCCTGAAATCCTTTGTCCTGTCAGTCGTTAGAAGCTTTTGACATTCATATTCATTAAGAATCGAAGATATGGAGGCAACTGGACCTCCCAGTGGAAGGTTCACAGTGACACTGCATTGTCTTGGAGAGCCATATGCATCCATGTGGCCTCTGAAAAGCCTGCCAATTATGGGTTCCAGGGCTTGGAATAATTCTTGAGCCTCCCATTACTTCATCGCACAAGAGGTTTCCTTACCACCCTAGCATTTGGTTTCTTCACTTAGTAAATGAGAGAGAAGAAACTGGAAAAGGAGCAGTATCGTTTTTCAGGGATGGGCAATTAATATGGCCAGGGAGATGGCATAACTCAAGGGCTCCCACCTCTCAGGGGCAGGAATGAGGTCTGTGTGTCTTCTGAGGGCACATGGGCTATTTTGGGCCCACCTCTGAGATGTGAGGACCTGATGCCCAAGGAAAGAGACTTGAGTTTACCACCACCAACGATCCTGACTTGTCAGCAAGTGAAAGAACTTCTTGCAGTCTTGGGAGGACAGTAAGTAAATACTAATTTATTTTACTTCAGTAAGTGTGTCCAGTCGCTGGGAAAAGAAAAATTCGTAGTTGATACATCTGAATCAGTAATCCCTGATCCTTCCTCAGGTGTCCTCACTGGGTAGGCGTGGCTGGGGGAGATGAAGACACTGGGTGGGGTCAGATACTAGGGGAGCTGCCAAACAGCTCTGTCCCTGTTCCTTCCCTGTCCCTGGAGAGGGAAACCCTGGAACAGTGATAGGATAACCAGTATGGGGAAGAGGTTCCTCAGTGATTAATTAGTCTTTTTGTATTTTCCTTAATTTAGTGTTCATTTTGGTAATGTGTTTTTACAAAGAAATCACCCGTTTCTTCTAGATTTCCAGTTTGTTACAGTAGGTTTCTCTTATTTGACATTTAATTTTTCCTGTCTAATTTTCTACAGAATCATGACAAATAATGAACAAATATTGATACTCTATTATTAACCGAAGTCCCTATTCATGTTCCCTTTGTTATACCTTTCCTTGTTCCAGGATCTCAAAGGACATGGGGTCATCATGTCTATTTAATCTCTTCTGGGCTTTGACAGTTGCTCAGACTCTCCTTGTTTCCATGACCTTGACAGTGTGGAGGAGAACTGGTCAGGTATTTTGTAGACTGCCGGGCACTGGGATTTGCTTGGTGGTTTTGTCGTGGTTAGACTTGGCTTTGAAAAAGCAGACCACAGAGGTGAAGTACTTCCTCTTCACTATATATCAAGAGGACAGGCTCTTAAGGAAACTTCTCACTTATATTCTCAACTTTGGTCACCTAGCTGAGGTACTGTTTGTCAAGTGTTCCCACAGTGAAGTAATTTTTTCCCATGTCCATCCTGTGTGTCTTATTTAGGAGGAAGTCATAATGCAGAACCCACACTTGAGGAGAGAGGGGTTAGCTTCACATCCTTGATGGACAGCTGAGTGGCTATATACATTGCTTAGAAGCTTTCTGCATAGGAGATTTCTATTTAACACCGTTCATCAAAAACTATGTAATTTATTTCTACCAGTTTGGACACGTGAATAATTACTGTAAACTTTTGGTTATAATCCAGCACTACATTATTAGACTGCTTAGTTAATTCTTGCTTTGGCTGTTGAGAGCTTTTTCGATTTGCTCCTGTTTTCATTTTACATAATTTTTCTTTTGTGGGTTTTTAAACTTTTTGGTACTTCTTTACTTTCTGATATTTTAAGATTATCCTGCTTCATATATTTACTGTCTCAGTCCTAGCATCAGCCCTTTCTTCAAAGAGCCATTGTTGCTTTTATTAGAGAATGGTATTAAAACCTTACACGTGGGAGCTAAATATGCTCAGCTGACAGTGCATGGAAATATATGCATGTATCCCAGCCTATGCATATACACATAATTATAAAGATTTCCATGTGGAACTATGTGTATCTCTATTAGGCTAAAGATAGTGCATACTGATATCTCCTACCTGGTCTGTTATGACATGGATATTGTAACCTTCTCCCTTTGTTTGACTGTAACATCCCACTCCAGTGGTAAGAAACCTGGCTTCCACCATTTGTCATTTATTAAATTCAGTGCTTGTTCCATTCGATTACTGATATAGTAGTTTCAGTACTATTAGCTACTACCCCTCATGGAAAGAACATAGAGTCCACTGTGTATGTATGGCACATTTTGTCTTTGGCCTACAGATTCTGTACATTTCCAAAGTTAACTTAGGTCAGCCCATTTGTCCCACTACCAACAGTGAGTTTTTTCATACATTTCTGAATCAGTTAGATTCTTTGTTACATTCTGTATTCCAGTCTTTGACACTCCCATATCCTAAGTAGCTAAGTTTGAATAGATTGTAATTTACTTGTTGGGTTGTAAAAATCTGTGGGTGTAGACAAATGCATAGTGACAGGTATTCACCACTAAAGTATCATATGGACTATTTCAACCACATATTCCGTACACTGTTTACGATGTCAGTTTTGCCTTTTCTAGAATGTCATATAAATGAGGCCATACAGTGTGTAGCACTTCAGACTGGATTCTTTCACTTAGCAATGTAAGTGTTAGATGTATCTTTTTTTTTTTTTTCTTTCCTGCATGGGTTGATGGTCCATTCCTTTATATCTCTGAATACTATTGCATTGCACGTATGTGAGAGGAAAAATAATTTTCCCTCTACCCTTCTATGTTCTTTATTGAGATCTTCCTTGTAATGAAAAAGAGATAAACTAGAGAAAACAATCAGAAGTTTAATATATACCATGCATACCTCCTGTATACTTGAAAGATACCTAGGAAAACTGAGTCACTCCCTGAATTGGCCCAAGCCGTTACCTTAAATGATATCTTCTGCTGAGAACAAAAGAAAGATGTTAGGGAATGGAAGAAGCCGTTTAAAGGAGGTTATTAGGCAAAGCACAGTAAACAAGGGTATGGTTGTTACACAGATTTACATCCAGGCCTATTTCATTGACAAGGTTTTTTTATAAAAAAACATTTATTTATTTGGCTGTGCCAGGTCTTAGTTGCGGCCTGTGGAATCTTTAGTTGCGGCATGCGGGCTCTTAGTTGCAGCATGCGGGATCTAGTTCCATGACCAGGAGTTGAACCCTGGCCCCCTGCATTGGGAGCATGGAGCCTTAGCCACTGGACCAGCAGGGAAGTCCCAACAAGCTTTTCTTGATATTTAGTCATCATTCAATTCCTGGTCCAGAGAGGGACATACACTTACAAATGGAGATATCCTTAATAAATGTAAATTTACCTCATAAAAGGGCATTTTCTACTTGGTTTTGAAAGATTCTCCTGGGTCTGCTGTTTCTTAAGTTAATCAGTCCAAAATAATACTTTTGTCAAATGGGCATATTTTGGGGTGGTGTATTCTGCTCCCCTTGACATGTATGTGTCCTAATTTGCTTATGAATTCATCTACAGAAGGACATCCTGCTATCTTTAAGTTTTTAGCCATTATGGATAGAGCTGCTGTGCATTACTTGATGCTAGTTTTGGTTTGAACACAGTTTTTCAAAGCAGTTGTCTAAATACAAGAGGTACACTTCTTGGATCCTAAGGTGAGACTTTTTAGATTTGGAAAAAACTGACAAACTGTCTTCCAAAGTTGGTTGTACATGCATTCCACCAGCATCTTGAGTATATTCTTGTATGCTTATTTACTGCCTGTTTATCTTCTTGGGCCAGGTGTGTGTTTCAATCTTTACCAAATTTTAATGGCTTTGTTGGCATAATTTGAGTACAAATCCTTTATCAGATATGTGTTTTGGAAATAGTTTCTTGCAGTTTGTGGTTTGTCTTCCGGTTTTCTGAATAAGGTCACCAGACCCAAAGTCATGTAGATTATCTTTTTTTTTTTCTAGGATTTTTATAGTTTGGTGATTTAAGTTTGTCTATGGGCAATTTTGAGTGAATTTTGGTTTAAGTTGTAAAGTTTGTGTCTACATTCATTTCATTACATATGGTTTGTAATTAATTGTTCCTTAACTATCTTTTGAGAAGATACAGTGAGATACTTGGCTCCATTTCAGTTTGGATTTCCAAACTTAGTATATACAGCAGAACTGCCTTCCGGATGAGGCCTCTGGGTTTGTGAGTGCGGCACTCCCGGCACTTCTCTGACGTCCCACAGGGGGCGCCGAACCCACCTGTCTGACCCTGGGGGCACAGGTGCACCCTGCCCACAGACTTTGCTCCGTGACAAGCAGACAGGAGCTTTGTCTCCTGTCAGGGCTGAGGCTTCTGGACCATGAGGCATTGTCCACACTGACAGCAGCTGGGTTTTCTCAGGAACCACTGGTGAGGAGACTCCACAAGAGGAAAAAACGAGCAAGTGTGGAGAATCTTCCTGTGCAGCTGACTGCTGGGTGGGTGGGGTGCTTCTTCAGGGGACTCAGGAGAGAAAGGGTTTAATGTGGAATACTGTGCACTTTTAGTTAGTTTTATGTGCAGTGTAGATGGTGACCAGTGTCGTTCTTTGGAGTCTGGTGTCTAGTTTTCCTGGCACTGTTTGCTGATGGCTTTGGGTAGAATAAACATTTTAATAATTGTAATTTTTCTGATGCATGAGCATGGAATATTGTTTTCTATTGTGTCTTCAATTTCTTTATCGATGCTTTATAGTTTTCTGAGTATAGGTCTTTCATGTCCTTGGTTAAGTTTATTCCTAAATAGTTTGTTCTTTTTGATGGAATTGTAAATGGGATTGTTTTCTTAATTTTTCTTCTTGGTGGTCCATTATTGTATAGAAACAAAACTGATTTGTGTATATTGATTCCATATTTTGCAACTTAACTGAATTTATTTTTTAATGTATTTTTGGAAGTAATGTGAAAAATTGCAATACTAAAATCTCACCGTTTCTACTGCATCCCAGGTAATCCACAGGATCCAAGACATGGTAGCTACTAATATACTCTTCCCATGGTGCCCCTTAATACCATGCGGACTCCTACAAGGGAAATAAGTATCACAACTTTGGTTGAACTTGGTCTGGGTAAGTCTTGGCCTCTATAACAAAATTTGATGTCTCTCTTGTCTGATTTTCTGGCATGATACTGACATGGTTGTCTAGAAAAGTAATTTACTTACCAGTAATTTAAAATGTACAGAAAAGTTTCAGTAATGGCCAAAAGTACTCACATTTGCCACCTCACACAAAATGCTCAGTGTGTTTTGCCCAAGGAACCAGCACATAACCCCTAAATGAGGAAATCCTGATGTCTACATTATAATTTAATACTCAGCCCCACTTCAACTTTCACCTGCTGTCCCAACTGTATGAAAATGTCCTTTTCCATCCTGATCCAGTTTTCTTTTTCTGGAACCATTACTGAGTTTCCCCCTCATTTGGACAGCCTTGATGGATTTGAAGCAGACAAGATGAGTATGGGATCTAGGTGGCCTTTTCTGTATGGCTTTTTTCACTAAGAATGTTTTTAATGTTCATTTTTGTAACAAATATCAGCACTACACTTTTTTTCGTTGTCATTAAAAATACAAAACATTACTTTAACATTTAATTCATTTTACGTATACAGTTTTGTGGTTTTAACTACCTTCATATAGTTGCACAAATAAGTTAACTAACATGTGTACCTCCTGTGTGCATGGGAGATACCCAGGAAATTGAGTAACACCCTGAAATGGCCCAAGACATCACCTTAAATACCGTCTTCATCTAAAAGGAAAAAAAAGGAAGGCTATAGTTGTTTCTGTCTGCATTCATTTGATTGTATATGGTTTCCAATTGATGTTGTATAGCTAGTTGTGGAGAAGTCATGGGATAGTTGGCTTCATTTCAGTTTGAATTTCCAAATTTAGTGGATTCTGCAGGCTTGATACAAGGTTTACAAACTTCATATTGGATCAGGACATCCCATGGTGTAACTGGTATTAATGGTTTGTTCAACAATTAAAGTTCTGTGTGATATGAATTCATCCTGGAGTAATCCAGGTTAGTTTCTGTTATACATTTGTCCCAGGATGAAAGGACAAGAGAAATAAGGCCTAATTTATAAAAGTGCCTTCAAACTAATTGATATTGAAGTATAGTTGACTTACAATGTTGTGTTAATTTCTGCTGTACAGCAAAGTCATTCATATATATATACATACATATATACATATTTTTCATATTCTTTTCCATTATGGTTTATTACAGGGTAATGAATATAGTTCCCTGTGCTGTACAGTAAGACCTTGTTTATCCATCCTATATATAATAGTTTGCATCTACTAATCCCAAACTCCCAATCCATCCCTCTCCCCTGTCTTCCCCTTGACAACCACAAGTCTGTTTTCTATATTTGTGAGTCTGTTTTTTTTCTGTAGATAGGTTCATTTGGGTCTCATTTTATAATCCACATATAAGTGATATCATATGGTATTTGTCGTTCTCTGTCTGACTTACTTCACTTTGTATGATAATCTCTAGATCCATCCATGTAGCTGCAGATGGTGTTATTTCATTCTGTTTTATGGCTGAGTAATATTCCATTGTATATATATATCACATCTTCTATATCCATTCATCTGTTGAGGGACATTCAGGTTGCTTCCATGTCTTGGCTATTGTGAATAGTGCTGCTGTGAATACTGGGGTGCATGTATCTTTTCGAATTATAGTTTTGTCTGGGTATGTGCCCAGGAGTGGGATTGCTGGTTCATACGGTAATCCTATTTTTAGTTTTTGAGGAACCTCCATACTGTTTTCCATAGTGGCTGCATCAATTTACATTCCCACCAGTAGTGTAAGAGGGTTCCCTTTTCTCCACACCCCCTCGAGCATTTATTTCTAGACACTTTAATGATGGCCATTCTGACCACTATGAGGTGATAACTCACTGTAGTTTTGATTTGCATTCTCTAATAACTAGCGATGTGGAGCATCTTTTCATGTGCCTATTGGCCATCTGTATGTCTTTGGAGAAATGTCTATTTAGACCTTCTGCTTATTTTTTGATTTTTTTTCTTTTTTGAGTTGTATGAGCTGTTTGTATATTTTAGAATTAGACCCTTGTTGGTCGCATCATTTGTGCGTATTTTCTCCCAAACAGTTAGCACAGGTTCTGGAACGACTGGATACCCACATGCAGAAGAATAAACTTGGACCCTTACCTCCCCTCACCCCGTATACAAAACCAACGCAAAATGGACCAAAGGCCTAGATGCAAGAACCAAAATTATAAAACTCGTAGAAGAAAACATGAGAGTAAGTCTTCATGACCTTGGATTTAGTCATGATTTCTTAGATCTGCTACCAAAAGCACAAGCAACAAAAGACAAAATAGATGAATTGGACTTCCTCAAAATGAAAAACAGTTGTGTATAAAAGGAGCAAGGAATAAGATAATCCACCATCCAAAATGGCACAAGATGTTTGCAAACCATGTATCTGCTAAAGGACTGTAGCCCACCAGCCAAGCCCCCGGTGGTCCAGTGGAGTGTCTGTGTGGCCCCTCCCGTCCTCGGTGATCAGGGGCTCTCAGGCCCCACAGCACCCGAGGGGTGGACACTGGTCATCTTCTGCACCCTCAAGGAGTGAGCGCTGGATTGTCTTGAGCCCAGATGCACTCCCATTACTGCCCTCAAAGGCTGACGGCTTCAGCATGCCTCCAGAAGGACACAGAGTATTTGCAAGTCTTTGAGAACCAAGAGAACCGTCTTCACTTTTCTGAAAAGGGCATCTTATTATTTCACAGCATGACCAATTTCAATCTGGCTCTCAGGGGTGCCCTCCCACCTTCTTTATTTCTCTGAGAGTGTCCATGGTGGTTTGGCTGTCCCCAATCCCCATACCAGGTGACAAGGCCGGTGGGACCAGCTCCTGGTGGTCCTTAGGTTCGTTGGAGATTAACCCAGACTCTCAGCCTGAGATTGAACGTGGATGTCCCTGCTTCTCCCCATCACCGATTCTCATCTCCTCCCCTCTCTCTTTTCCTCTTGCTTTTCAGTCTCAGATTTACCTGATGGTCACCACTCACAGTTCCCGCAGAGCCCAGAGATTTCTCCTTGAAGGAAAGGTTCTGGAAAATCAGAGGGATAAATAAAGAATGCAGCTGATTCCCGCCTTGTGCTGATGCCCAAGAGGATGAGGAGAGTGAGTGTTTTCTCATTAGAATTTTAAATCCTCCAAGTAATAGATCATTGCGGGGGGGGGGGCATCCTGTGTCTTCCTGTTCATTCTAATAATGTCATTCCTGAATTTTAATGTGGTAAATAATTTAAATCATAAATATGCTGAGGGGGAGATCCATTTAAAAAATGTTAGAGGTAACTCCAAGGGATTTACAACAAACAAGGACACAGAACCCTGTGTCAAGACACTGGCTGAGAGATTCCTACCCTGAGCCACAGTCCCCTGGAGGGCGGAGTGGCCATGACTCTCCTCCCGCAGGTGAGCCTACACAGGCACATCCCACGTGGGACCACTGCATCGCAGAATCTTAGAGTGGCCAATGGCAGGCAGCTGGCTAGAGATGCAGACAAGAGAAGACTGCCCAGCAGCCTGGGACAACCCCGGGGTGAGGCCTTAGGAAGGGCCAGTGTCAGAGCCTCAGAGATAACTTGAAGAGACAGTTCAGGCTGTTAGGGACATCGTCAGAGATGTACTTAGGGACATATTCAGGGCCTTAGTTATGGACAGGATCAGGGCATTATTTAATGACAGCTTAGACTATAAGGGACAGCGTCAGGGCCTAAGTTAGAGATAACGTGAGAGCCTTAGACAAAAGTCAGGCTGTTACTTAGGGATATCTTCAGGGCCTTAGAGCCAGCATCATGGCCATAATTAGAACCAGTGTCAGGGCGTTAGTTAGGGCCAAAACTGGGGTGTTAGTTAAGGAAAGAGTCAGGTCATTAGTTACAGACAGTGTCAGGGTTTTAGGTAGGGATAGCGGCAAGTCCTTAGTTAAGAAGAGTGTCAAGGCCTCACTTAGGGACAGCGTCAGGATGTTAGTTAGGGAGAGTCAGGACATTAGAATGTCAGGTTCTGAGGTAGAGACAGCAACAGGGCCTTAGTTAGGGACAGTGTCAGAGACTTACCTAGGGACATATTCAGGGCCTTAGTTATGGGCAGGATCAGGGTGATACTGAGGAACACCTAAAGGTATTAGGGACATCTTCAGGGCCTCAATTAGGGATAGCATCAGGGTGTTAGTTAGGGAAAGAGGCCATTATTATAGATAGTGTCAGTGCCTTAGGTTGAGAGAGCATCAGGGCCTTAGTTAAGGACAGCATCAGAGACTTACTTAGGGACACATTCAGGGCCTTAGTTATGGACAGGATCAGGGTGTTATTGAGAGATACAGGAGGCTATTAGGGACAGCATCAGGGTGTTAGGGAAGGAGTCGGCCGTTATTATAGACAGTGTCAGTGCCTCAGGTAGAGACGTCATCACAGCCTTAGTTAGGAAGAGGTCAGGGCCTTGGTGAGGGACAGGGTCAGGCCAACAATGAGGGACATCTAAGGCTGTTAGGGACATCGTCAAGGTCTTAGACTGGGCCAGCATCAGGGCTGTAGTGACGACCAGTGTCAGGGCATTAATGAGGGACAAAATTAGGGTGTTAGTTAGGGAAAGAGTCAGGTCATTAGTCACAGACAGTTTCAGGGCCTCAGGTAGAATCGGCATCAAGGCCTTAGTTAGGAAGAGCATCAGGGCCTCAGGTTCAGCATCAGGACGTTAGTTAGGGCCAGCAACAGGGCCTTCGGGACAGTGTTGTCAGGCCCTCAGAGATAACGTGAGGGCCTTAGTAAGAGACAGTTTAGGCCGTTAGTTAGGGACACTTCAGAGACTTTCTTAGGGATATATTCAGGGCCTTAGTAATAGAATCAGGGTGTTATTTTGTGACCACTTAGGCACTAAGGGACAGCATCAAAGCCTAAGTTAAGGAGGGTGTCAGTGTCTTGGGGATAGTGTTAGGGACTTTGTAAGTTATAGCTTAGGCCATTAGCTAGGGACAGTGTCAGGGGCTTATTAAGGGCAGTGTCAGAGACTTAATGAGGGACATCTTCAGGGGCTTAGTTATGGACAGGATCAGGTCCATACTTGGGACCAGTGTCAGGCCGTTATTTGGGGGCAGTGTCAGGGCCTTCTGTAGAGACAGCGTCAAGGCCCTGAGTTAGGAAGAGGGTCAGGGCCTTAGGACAGGGTCAGAGACGTACTTAGGCACATATTCAGGACCTTAGTAATGGACAGGATCAGGACCACAGTGAGGGACATCTAAGTCTATTAGGGACATCGTCAGGGCCTTAGATAGGGTCAGCATCAGGGCTGTAGTTAGGACCAGTGTCAGGGCGTTATTTAGGGACAAAATTAGGATGTTAGTTAAGGAAAAAGTCAGGAAATTAGTTACAGACAGTGTCAGCTACTCAGGTAGAGACTTCAAGGTCTTAGTGAGAGCATTAGCATCTCAGGTAGGAACTGCATCAGGCCATTACTTAAAGACAGTGTCAAGGCCTTAATTAGGGAGAGTGTCAGGGCCTCAGAGAAAACTTGAGGACCTTAGTAAGAGGCACTTCAAACTGTTCATTAGGGACATCATCAGGGCGTTAGTTATGGACAGGGTCAGGGTATTAGTGAAAGACAGTTCAGGCAATTAGGCACACCGTCAGGGCCTTGGTTAGGGGCAGCATCAGGGAGTAGTTGGGGAAAGAGTGAGGCCGTTAGGTAAAGACAGACTCGGGGCCTTAGTTAGAGACAGCATCAAGTTCTTTGTTAGGGACACTGTCATGGCCTCAGTTAAAGATAACTTGAGGGTCTTAGTTAGAGATAGTGTCAGGGACTTAGTTATGGACATCTTTAGGGCCTCAGAGGTAACTTGAGGGCCTCAGTAAGAGACATTTTGGGTCATTAGTGACATCATCAGGACCTTAGTGCCATCTTCAGTACATCATTTATGGGCCTCATCAGGGCATAAATGAGGGACAGCTCATGTTATTAGGGACCGTGTCAGGGCCTTAGTTAGGGACTGTGTCAGGGCCTTTGTTAGGGAAAGAGTGAGGCCATTAGTTAAAGACAGAATCAGGACCTTAGTTAGAGACAGCCTCAGTCCTTAGGGAGAGTGTCAGGGCCTCAGTTAAAGATAAGTTGAAGGCCTTTGTTAAGGACAGCCTCAGGGCCTCAGGAACAGCATAAGGACCTTAATTAAGGTCAGTGTCAAGGCTTTAGTTAGAGACAGTTCAGGCCAATAGTTAGGGACATAATCAGGGCCTTTGTTAGGGACAGCCTCAGTCCTTAGAGACAGCATCAGGACCTTAGTTAGGGAGAGAGAGAAATTCGTATTTAGGGAAAGCTCATGCCATTCTAGACAGCTCAGGGCCATAGTTAGTGTCAGGGTCAGGGCCTGGTAGTGAAATCGAGCAGGGCGCTGTGGGGCTCCTGGGCACAAAAGTCTTTCCCATGTGTCCTGTTTCCTGTTTGTTGGGAATAGACTCCAGGCTCCACGACCTTCCTTGAGTTCCAAAGGGCAGATTCGAACAGTTGCTAATCAGGGAAGGGAGGGGATGCAGAGACAAGGGAGGAACCGTCAAGAAACAGTAGTGCAGCCTTGGGGCAGGATCCTGGTTCTGCCTCAAGGGATGTACGTAAGAGTATCTTTGGGCTCTTTACCAAACTACAACCCCCACAAAATAGAAGATTTTAGTGTTCTTCATTCCAGAGAAGCTCATCAAGAGACCATCTGAGGCCAGATTAAAGGGAGTTAAGGCCCTGTACACACACTAATCCTTAGGAGAAACTGTCCTTTAACCATTGCTGTAAAACTCCTTACCAGATCCTCCTGCACTGGGACACACAGTTCTTGAGGGCACGAGTTTTCTGTGTCCCCCCTTTGGCTTGCCAAAGCAGTAAAGCTATTCTTTTCTACTTCCTCCAAACCTCTCTCTCTGAGATTCGATTCGGCACTGGTGCACAGAGGTCGAGTTTTCGGCATCAAATTTAGTACCCAATGTGGGGCTGACTTGGAGATGGCCCCTGTGGGTCCCCTGACTTGATCGGACACTCTGAGATTTTCTCCACGCCAGCCTCTTTCAAGAGAGTGTAGGGTTGGAGAATTCCTTTAGAGGCCAGACCACGTGGGACCCTTGCCTGGAAAGGCCGAGCCCCAGTCATCCCAGCAGTTAGAACTGTGGGGCAGGAGTAGATGGTGGAAGAGGGACCATCCTAGCAGCTGCCGAGGCCATCTTTGCCTTGAGGACATTCCTCTCTTCCTCCTGCCTGGACTGCCCCGAATGTCCTACTCCAAGGGATTATTTTGGGGAACCAGAAAAATAGCATTTGGGATGTTGCAGCACCTCAGCCAGCATGTGGTAACTCCCCTGGCATGCAGTCTGAGGTCCTTTTAGCCCTGTACATTTGGGGGGACCTTGGTTCCCATTTGGGTGACTTTTCATTCCAGGAAATCTCATTTGGAAGGTGCACCACTTGAACAGATGTCACAGGCTAAGTTGAGACTTGGAAGCTGAATTGAGTCTTGTGCTGTTTGGTTTTTGGTTTCTGTTTAGTTTTTGGTTCCTTTGGTTTGAGGCTTCCATTGGTGGTGAGGATTTTGTTTTGTTCTTAGTCTGCGTGTGAGTGTTCTATGGTTCAAACATAAGAAGTGCTTCTTCTTCAGTTCCATCTGATAGCCAGTGGGCAAAATCCTGACTGGTCAACCTATAGTTGTAAACCTAAGACTAAGAAAAGAATGAAATTCTATTGTAATTTTGTCTGGCCAGTGTATGGATACATTCTTGAAAAATGAGGAAAGGTGGTCTTTGAAAGGTAGCCTAAATGACTATACTATCCTTCAGCTAGAGTTATTTTGTCACAGGAAGAGAAAGACAAAATAAGTTCCATATGTTCAAGCATTTTTGAAGCTACATAATAAACAAAGTGAACAGCTAGGTAACAGGCTGATGGTACAAAGAGAAAAGAAAGTCACTTTGTACTAGAGCTGGTTGTGTCTGAATGTGGAAAAAAATAAGGGGCAAAGTAAAATGGGTACAAAAGGTGATGAACATTTGTGAAAAGGGAACACTGAGGAAAGAGTTGTGCATGACCAGGATTTTCTAAGATGGATTTTGATGGAAGTGGGTTAGGGCAAGCCTGGGTTTGGTTTCTCCCTCCAAAGTTTTCTTGGAATGCTGCTTTTGATAACAGCTTGTGAGTTCCTTTGTCTGTGTCTGCGATCTGTATCTTTGTTTAAAATCTCTTTACTTTGGTTCAGTGAATAAGTGTTGTTTGGCCAGTTCTAACAGTTCTTCTGATCTCCAGCTAACTTTGAGATGCTTTAGAAGGCCCTTGAGCCATCTCAGAGAGAAATGTTTGATTAGTATGTTAAATTACATGGAATTCCTAAAAATCTAGTATGTCCTGGTAAAATGTTATCAGTCATAATTCTAGTTATCTTTAAATGTTGCATGTAACAGCAATAATTGTTTCTTTTGTCATTTACATTGTGATCAAATGTTTAACAGTGACCTTTTAAGTCTTTATGTGATTTATAGATAGTTATTGTTGTGCTCTAACACTTTGCAAAAGTGCTCCATCTTCAAGAAGATCTATGTGAAGGACCTTTTGGCAAACACAGGTCTCTAATAAATTTCATATCATAATGCCAAACTGGGTAAGAAATGAAAAATCTTAATGGAGAATCTGATGGCTTCATAAAAAGTTAACAAAAGGATTGGTTACTGAGTGAACTGGTGAATATGGTTATAATGTTTTTGTGTTTTTGTTAATGGCTTTGATCTGTGTTTTCCAGACACAGGGAAGTCCTCCGCCTGGAGCTACTTAGGACTTTGAGCAGTTGGGTAAATGACACCTCTGTATTGAAGTCTGTATTTATGAAAGTTACTGTGTTGGCTTCATTTTGCCCTGATGTTTAAGATGAAAGGAAAATTACCTAGTGAAATTATCAGAATGTAATTACTCATGATGTATCACTGTTTGCTTTAGGTCTACTGCTAAAAGCACATGTACAATGCTTGTGTGACAACTGGGTATGAATAATAAAATGTATGGCCTATATAAAGCATTTTCTCATTAACATACCTCTGAGCATGTTCACGATACCTGATCAGTATTCCCCCAATGTGGATTAACCAGGCAAATATAAAGGAGGCCTAGCACTGAGGGACATGATCTACACCTGGGCCAAACAGCTGAATCATTCTGGCACTGAGGGATTGACATTTTGAACATCATTGCTTTCTATTGAAAGACTTGTAATCAAAAGGGAAAAAAACTCTTCACGTACTGAGGTGTGAGGAAGTCACTCTGGCTTATACATGGTTTAACTTAAATTTTACTCACCAAAGTGGCCTGTTTTGTGGCCTTTTGGATATGAATTGTACATCTGCTTTGGCATTGAGGAGGGGAATGCATTTGACAGTCAAAAAGGAGCAACTATGGTTCAGACATCCAAGATAAACCTAAGTGACCATTGTAGATGTGACTTAGATGCATTCCTGTATTTTTGTTTGTTTGCTTTTTAAGTTTTTTTTTTTTTGATGTGGACCATTTTTCAAGTCAATTGAATTTGTTACAATATTGTTTCTGTTTCATGTTTTGGTTTTCAGGCCGCGAGGCATGGGGGATCTTAGCTCCCTGCCCAGGGATCAAACTGGCACCCCCTGCATTGGAAGGTGAAGTCTTAACCACTGGACCACCAGGGAAGTCCCCGCATTCCTGTATTGTTGAACTTGAATTTCTGAGCTATATCAGACTCGGGATGCCACTAGCCATTCTCAAAACAATGTCTACTGGTAGCTGCAACCGTACGTTTTCAAGGACTCCTCTCAACTATTAAATTTCAAACAATGACATTAGATCAGAGACTAATAGAAAGATGAGACATATGTGTAGTGGTCAATAGCTCCTGTTATGGATACGTCAATACTACACCAGAAGTTAAAACCTACTTAGGTAGAATTAGACAACTCGCTACGAAGTCTCTCTGAAGTGCCAGTTCCAGACCAGGTTTCAGACTTAGTCTCCTGAACTCCTAAGGGAATGAGATCTAGTTTTACTATTAAAGTTTCAGTTGTTACCCCTCCTATTTTAACTGGATTGGTTACACCAAAATGGGGGACCAAGTGATCTTAATCATACGAGTCTCAGGTCCAGGACTTGGAACTCAAATATTTCTAACTTGGTAACCATTCCCCTAGATTTAGGCAGGACTATGCCCCATTACAGCAGGAAGTAGCCAGAGTGGTCATCACCCCATTCCCTGAAAGATGTGGGGAAAGATAAAAGTGAAGTGGGGATTAAAATCGAGTCCCCTTAAAACAGAGTTCCTGTGCCAAGTTTATGATTAATGTCTCAATCTGAAATGATTATTCCTTTTCTTGTCAAAAATCTGTTCTCCTCAAGATTGAGGAGTATCCAGAAGAGGAGGAGTGAAACTGAGAGGGACTCTGTGGTCTCCTGGGCACAGAAGCCTTTCTGTGTGCCTCCTAACTTGTTTTTAGGGAATAGACTAGAGACTCCAGGACCTTCCCTGAGTTCCAAAGGGCAAATTCAAACAGTTTCTAATCATGGAAGTGAGGGGATGCAGAGACAGGGAGGAACAGTCACGAAACAATAGTGCAGCCTTGAGGCAGGGTCCTGGTTCTGCCTCAAGGGATACACATAACAATATCTTTGAGCTCCTTAAAGAACTAAAACCCCCAACAAACTGAAGATGTTAACATTCTTCATTCCAGAGAAGCTCATCAAGAAACCATCTGAGACCAGGTTAAAGGAGCGCAGGCCTTGCATACACCCTGATCCTTATCAGCAATCACACCCTTGAACCATCGCTATAAAACACCAAATCCTCCCACACTGGGACACACAGCTGTTGAGGCCACAAGCCTGCTGTGTCCTCCATTAGCTGGCAGAGTGATAAAACTAATCTTTTCTATTTTTCCAAAACACTGTTCTCGAGATTTGATTCAGAACCGGTGCAGAGAGGCTGATTATTCAGTATCAGTTAGGTACAGAGTCAGGCAGTTAGTTAGAAACAGTGTCAGGTCTATAGTTATGGAAAGCCTCAGGGAATTAGGGAGGGAGAGAGCAAGATATTACAGACAGCATCAGATCCTGAGCTGGGGAGAGTGTCAGAGCATGACGTAGGACCAGCATCAGGACCGTAGTTAGGATCAGCATCACGGTCTTAGTTAAAGTTATTGCCAGGACTTGAGTTAGGCAAAGTGTCAGGGCCTGAGTTAGGGACAGCTTCAGGGCCTGAGTTAGGGACAGAGTCAGGGCCTGAGTTAGGGACAGAGTCAGGACCTGAGTTAGGGACAACGTCAGAGCCTGAGTGAGGCCTAGCGTCAGGGTCTTAGCTAGGATCAGCATCAGGGTCTTAGTTAAAGACATTATCAGGGCCTGAGTTAGGTACAGCAACAGGGCCTCAAAGGGACAGCCTCATGGCCGCACTTTGGGACAGCATCAGGACTTTAGTAGGGACAGTGTCAGGACTATGGTAAGAGATGGATCAAGATATTAGTTCAGGATAGTGTCAGCACATTAGTTATTGATGGCAGCAATAACTGTTAGGGACAGCTTCACGGCCTTAGTTAGGGACAGTGTCAGAACCTGAGTTAAACCAAACATCAGGGCCTAGGGTAAGACTAGGGTCAGGGCCTTTGTTAGGGACAGTGTCAGGGCCAGGATTAGGCCTAGCATGAGGGCCTGAGTTAGGCTGAGCGTCAGGGTCTCAGGGACAACATCAGGGCTTACTTAGGGACAGTGTCAGTACATTGGTAAGAGATAGGTCAGGATATTAGCTCAGGATAGAGTCAGGACTTTAGTTATTGGCAGCAACAGGGCCTTAGTTAGGGACAGTGTCAGGAGCTTAGTTAGGACGAGCATCCAGGCTGTAGATAGGGACAGTGTCAGGGCCTTGGGACTAATTTCAGGCCCTTAATTAGAGACAGCATCGGGGCTTTAGTTAGCATAAGAGGCAAGACATTAGCTAGGGACAGGGTTAGGTTAAGGTCTAGGGATAGTGTCAGGAAATGAGCTAGGGGTAGTGTCAAGACCTTAGTTACAGAGAGTATCAGGGCCTTACTTAGGACCAGTATCAGGGCTTCAGGTAGGGACAGCGTCAGAGCCTGACTTAGGGAGAGTGACAGGGCCTGAGTAAGACGTAGTGTCAGGGCCTTAGCTAGGGACAGTGTCAGGGCATGACTTACGAACGGCATCAGGGTCTCAAAGACATTTTGAGGGTCTGAGTTAGGGACAGCCTAGGGCTTCACTTAGGGACAGCGTCAGGGCTGACATAGGGACAGGTTTAGGACGATGGTTAGAGATCGGTCAGGATATTAACTCAGGATAGTGTTACGACTTTAGTTACTGCCGGCAGCAGGGCCTATATTAGGGACAGCTTCCGGGCCTTAGTTAGAGACAGTGTCAGGGCCTTACCTAGGGACAGTGTCAGGGCATTACTTAGGAACAGCATCAGGGTCTCAAAGACATTTTGAGGGTCTGAGTTAGGTACAGCGTCTGGGCCTGAGTTAGGGACAGCCTAGGGCTTCACTTAGGGACAGCGTCAGGGCTGACAAAGGGACAGAGTTAGGACCCTGGTTAGAGATCGGTCAGGATATTAGCTCAGGATAGTGTTACGACTTTAGTTACTGCCGGCAGCAGGACCTATATTAGGGACAGCTTCCGGGCCTTAGTTAGAGACAGTGTCAGGGCCTCAGTTAGGATTAGTCAGGGACTTAGTTAGGGACAGCATTAGGGCATCAATTAGGAAAAGAGGCCAGACTTTAGCTAGGGACAGGGTCAGATTACGGTCTAGGCATAGTGTAAGGAAATGACTTGAGATAGTGTCAAGACCTTAGTTACTGAGAGTATCAGGGTCTTATATAGGACCAGCGTCATGGCTTCAGGTAGGGACAGCATCAGAGTCTGACTTAGGGAGAGCGTAGTGTCAAGGCCTTAGTTAGGACCAGTGTCCAAGACTTAATTAGGACTAGCTTCAGAGTCTTCGTTACGTATCGTGTCAGGGCCTGAGTTAGGAGTAGTGTCAGAGCCTTATTAGGGACAGTGTCAGGCCTGAGTTAGGAGTAGTGTCAAGGCATTAGTTAGGGGCAGCGTCAGGGCCTTAGTTAGGAAGAGTATCAGAGCGTTTGTTAGGTATCGTGTCAGTGCCTGAGTTAGGAGTAGTGTCAAGGCCTTAGTTAGGGACAGTGTCAGGGCCTGAGTTAGGAGTATTCTTAAGACCTCAGTTAGGGACAGTGTCAGTGCCTTAGTTACAACTAGCGTTAGAGCCTTTGTTAGGTATCTTGTCAGGGCCTGAGTTAGGAGTAGTGTCACAGCCTTAGGGACAGTGTCAGGGCCTTAGTTAGTTATAGTGTCATGGCCTTAGTTAGGGACAGTATCAGGGCCTACGTTAGGAGTAGTGTCAAGACCTTAGGTAGGGACAGTGTCAGGGACTGAGTTAGGAGTAGTGTCAGGGCCTTAGGGCCAGTTTCAGGGCCTGAGATAGGAGTAGTGTCAAGGCCTTAGTTAAGGACCGTTTCAGGGCCTTAGTTAGGAGTAGCGTCAGAGCATTGGTGAGGTACAGTGTCAGGCCCTGAGTTAGGAGTAGTGTAAGGGCCTCAGTTAGGCACAGTGTTAAGGCCTGAGTTAGGTATATGTCATGGCCTTAGTTAGGGACAGTATCAGGGCCTGAGTTAGGAGTAGTGTCAAGGACGTAGGGCCAGTGTCCGGGCCTGAGTTAGGAGTAGTGTCAGGGCCTTTGTAAGGGACAGTGTCCGGGCCTGAGTTAAGTTTAGAGTCAAGGCCTTAGTTAGGGACAGTGTCAGGGCCTGAGTTAGGAGTAGTGTCAGGGCCTGAGGGCCAGTTTCAGAGCCTGAGATAGGAGTAGTGTCAAGGCCTTAGGTAAGGACCGTTTCAGGGTCTTAGTTAGGAGCAGCATCAGAGTGTTGGTTAGGTACAGTTTCAGGGCCTAAGATAGGAGTAGTGTCAGGGCCTTAGTTAAGGACCGTTTCAGGGCCTTAGTTAGGAGTAGCGTCAGAGCATTGGTGAGGTACAGTGTCAGGCCCTGAGTTAGGAGTAGTGTAAGGGCCTCAGTTAGGCACAGTGTTAAGGCCTGAGTTAGGTATATGTCATGGTCTTAGTTAGGGACAGTATCAGGGCCTGAGTTAGGAGTAGTGTCAAGGACGTAGGGCCAGTGTCCGGGCCTGAGTTAGGAGTAGTGTCAGGGCCTTTGTAAGGGACAGTGTCCGGGCCTGAGTTAAGTTTAGAGTCAAGGCCTTAGTTAGGGACAGTGTCAGGGCCTGAATTAGGAGCAGTGTAAAGGCCTTAGTTAGGGCCAGTGTCCAGAACTTTGTTACGACTAATGTCAGAGCTTTTCTTAGGTATCGTGTCAGGGCCTGAGTTAGGAATAGTGTCAGGGACCTAGTTAGGGACAGTGTAAAGGCCTAAGTTATGTGTAATGTCCGGGCCTTAGTTAGGGACCATATCAGGGCCTGAGTTAGGAGTAGTGTCAGGGCTTTAGTTAGGGACAGTGTCAGGGCCTGAGTTAGGTGTAGTGTCAGGGCTTATTTAGGGAGAGTATCAGGGCCCAAGTTATGAGTAGCGTCAAGGCCTTAGGTAGGGACCGTTTCAGGGCCTTAGTTAGGAGTAGCATCAGAGCGTTGGTTAGGTACGGTGTCAGGGCCTGAGTTAGCAGTAGTGTCAGTGACTTAGTTAGGGACAGTGTCAGGGCCAGAGTTAGTTGTAGTGTGAGGGCCTTAGTTAGGACAGTATCAGGGCCTGAGTTAGGAGTTGTGTCAGGGCCTTAGTTAGGGACAGTGTCAGGTCCTGAGTTAGGTGTAGTGTCAGTGCCTTAGTTAGGCACAGTGTCAGGACCTGAGTTATGGAAGCGTCAAAGGCTTTAGTGTAGGTATCCTTTCAGGGCCTGAGTTAGGATTAGTTTCAGGGCCTTAGTTAGGGACAGTGTCAGGGCCAGAGTTAGGAGCAGTGTCAGGGCCTTAGTTACGGACAGTGTCAGGGCCTGAGTTAGGTGTAGTGTCCGGGCTTAAGTTAGGGACAGAATCAGGGCCTGAGTTAGGAGTAGTGTCAAGACCTTAGTTAGGGACAATGTCAGGGCCTTTGTTAGGACTAGCATCAGAACCTTTGTTATGTATCCTGTCAGCGCCATAGTTAGGAGTAATGTCATGCCTTCGTTAGGGACAGTGTCAGGGCTTGAGTTAGGTGTAGTGTCAGTGCCTTATTTAGGGAGAGTATCAGGGCCCAAGTTATGAGTAGTGTCAAGGCCTTAATTAGGAATCGTTTCAGGGCCTTAGTTAGGAGGAGCATCAGAGCGTTGGTTAGGTAAAGTGTCAGGGCCTGAGTTAAATGTAGCGTCAGGGCCTTAGTTAGGGACAGTATCAGGACCTGAGTAGGAGTAGTGTCAGGTCCTTAGTTAGGGCCACTTTCAGGGCCTGAGTTAAGAGTAGTGTAAAGGCCTTAGTTAGGGCCAATGTCAGGGCCTTCGTTAGGAGTAGCATCAGAACCTTTGTTAGGTATCATGTCAGGGCCAGAGTTAGGAGTAGTGTCAGGCCTTAGTCTGGGACAGTGTCAGGGCCTGAGTTAGTTGTAGTGTGAGGGCCTTAGTTAGGATACTATCAGGGCCTGAGTTAAGAGTAGTGTCAGGGTCTTAGTTAGGGACAGTGTCAGGGCTTGAGTAGGAGTAGTGTCAAGGCCTTCGTTAGGAGTAGCATCAGAAACTTTGTTTGGTATCGTGTCAGGGCCTGAGTTAGGAGTAGCGTCAAAGCCTTTGTTAGGTATCGTGTCAGGGCCTGATTAGGAGTAGTGTCAAGGCCTTAGTTTAGGGCCAGTGTCAGGGCCTTAGTTCAGAGTAGCATCAGAGCATTCGTTAGGTACAGTGTCAGGGCCTGAGTTAGGAGTAGTCTCAGGGCCTTTGTTAGGAACAGTGTCAGGGCCTTAGTTACGACTATCGTCAGAGCCTTTGTTAGGTATGGTGTCAGGGCCTGAGTTAGGAGTAGTGTCAGAACATTAGTTAGGGACCGTGTCAGGGCCTGAGTTAGGTGTAGTGTTGGGGTCTTAGTTAGGGACAGTATCAGGGCCTGAGTTAGGAGTTGTGTCAAGACCTTAGTTTGGGATAGTGTCAGGGCCTTATTTATGAATAGCGTCAGAGCCTTTGTTAGGTATCCTGTCATGTCCTTAGTTAGGAGTAGCATCAGCGTTTGTTAGGTACAGTGTCAGGGCCTGAGTTACGAGTAGTGTCAGGGCCTTAGTTAGGAACTGTATCAGGGCCTGAGTTAGAAGTAGTGTCAAGGCATTAGTTTACGGGAATTGTCAGGGCTTGAATTAGGAATGGTGTCAGTGCCTTATTTAGGCACAGTATCACAGCCTGAGTTAGGTGTAGTTTCAGGGACTTAGTTAGGGATAGAGTATGGGTTAGGGTTAGGGTTAGTTTTAGGGTTAGGGCTAGGTTAGGGTACGGGTTAGGATTAGGGTACATGTCAGGGTTAGGTTAGGGGTTAGGGTTAGGGTATGCGTTAGGGTTAGGGTATTTATTAAACCTATCCGAGTCTCTAAATACCACATAGGACGTAAAGGAATATTATTTGGGACCCAGCAATGGAGAAGAGTTTAGAGGCGAGGATAAGATAAGGAACACACCCATTATAAAGAAATCACATTCGGATTCTCTTTTTAAGCTGTTCCTTAAAACACTAGTGCTTAGGAAATCTATTGGAGGCAGAAGCAGTCAAGGGTAGCCTAGGGTTAGGATTAGGCTTAGGGTTAGGATTAGGGTACGGTTTCGGGAAGGGGTTCGGGTACGGCATAGGGTATGGGTTAGGGTTAGGGTTAGTGTTAGGGTTAGGGCTCGGTTTAGGGTACGGGTTAGGATTAGGGTACGTGTTAGGGTTAGGGTAGCGGTTAGGGTTAGGGTACGCGTTACAGTTAGGGTAGTTATTAAACCTATCCCACTCTCTAGATACCCCTTAGCACGTTAAGGAATATTATTTGGGGGTCCAGCCATGGAGAAGAGTTTAGACACTAGGATAAGATAAGGAACACACCCATTATAAAGAAATCACATTAGGATTCTCTTTTTAAGCTCTTCCTTAAAACACTAGTGCTTAGGAAATCTATTGGAGGCAGAAGCAGTCAAGGGTAGCCTAGGGTTAGGGTTAGGCTTAGGGTTAGGGTTAGGGTACGGCTTAGGGTACGGGTTCGGGGAGGGGTTCGGGTACGGCGTAGGGTATGGGTTAGGGTTAGGGTTAGTGTTAGGGTTAGGGCTCGGTTTAGGGTACGGGTTAGGATTAGGGTACGTGTTAGGGTTAGGGTAGGGGTTAGGGTTAGGGTACGCGTTAGGGTTAGGGTAGTTATTGAACCTATCCCACTGTCTAGATACCCCTTAGCACGTAAAGGAATATTATTTGGGGGTCCAGCCATGGAGAAGAATTTAGACACTAGGATAAGATAAGGAACACACCCATTATAAAGAAATCACATTAGGATTGTCTTTTTAAGCTGTTCCTTAAAACACTAGTGCTTAGGAAATCTATTGGAGGTAGAAACAGTCAAGGGTAGCCTAGGGTTAGGGTTAGGCTTAGGGTTAGGGTTAGGGTACGGCTTAGGGTACGGGTTCGGGGAGGGTTTCGGGTACGGCGTCGGGTATGTGTTAGGGTTAAGGTTAGGGTTAGTGTTAGGGTTAGGGCTCGGTTTGGGTACGGGTTAGGATTAGGATACGTGTTAGGGTTAGGGTAGGGGTTAGGGTTAGGGTACGCGTTAGAGTTAGGGTAGTTATTAAACCTATCCCACTCTCTAGATACCCCTTAGCACGTAAAGGAATATTATTTGGGGGTCCAGCCACGGTGAAGAGTTTAGACACTAGGATAAGATAAGGAACACACCCATTATAAAGAAGTCACATTAGGATTCTGTTTTTAAGCTGTTCCTTAAAACACTAGTGCTTAGGAAATCTATTGGAGGCAGAAGCAGTCAAGGGTAGCCTAGGGTTAGGGTTAGGCTTAGGGTTAGGGTTAGGGTACGGTTTCGGGGAGGGGTTCGGGTACGGCGTAGGCTATGGGTTAGGGTTAGGGTTAGTGTTAGGGTTAGGGCTCGGTTTAGGGTACGGGTTAGGATTAGGGTACGTGTTAGGGTTAGGGTAGGGGTTAGGGTTAGGGTACGCGTTACGGTTAGGGTAGTTATTAAACCTATCCCACTCTCTAGATAGCCCTTAGCACGTAAAGGAATATTATTTGGGGGTACAGCCATGGAGAAGGGTTTAGACACTAGGAAAAGATGAGGAACACACCCATTATAAAGAAATCACATTAGGATTCTCTTTTTAAGCTGTTCCTTAAAACACTAGTTCTTAGGAAATCTATTGGAGGCAGAAGCAGTCAAGGGTAGCCTAGGGTTAGGGTTAGGCTTAGGGTTAGGGTTAGGGTACGGCTTAGGGTACGGGTTCGGGGATGGGTTCGGGTACGGCATAGGGTATGGTTTAGGGTACGGGTTAGGGTTAGTGTTAGGGTTAGGGCTCGGTTTAGGGTACGAGTTAGGATTAGGGTAGTTGTTAGGGTTAGGGTAGGGGTTAGGGTTAGGGTACGCGTTAGGGTTAGGGTAGTTATTAAACCTATCCCACTCTCTAGATACCCCTTAGCACGTAAAGGAATATTATTTGGGCGTCCAGCCATGGAGAAGAGTTTAGACACTAGGATAAGATGATGAACACACCCATTATAAAGAAATTACATTAGGATTCTCTTTTTAAGCTGTTCCTTAAAACACTAGTGCTTAGGAAATCTATTGGAGGCAGAAGCAGTCAAGGGTAGCCTAGGGTCAGGGTTAGGCTTAGGGTTAGGTTTAGGGTACGGCCTAGGGTACGGGTTTAGGGAAGGGTCCGGGTACGGCGTAGGGTATGGGTTAGGGTTAGTGTTAGGGTTAGGGCTCGGTTTAGGGTACGAGTTAGGATTAGGGTACGTGTTACGGTTAGGGTAGGGGTTAGGGTTAACGTACGCGTTAGGTTTAGGGTAGTTAGTAAACCTATCCCACTCTCTAGATACCCCTTAGCACGTAAAGGAATATTATTTGGGGGTCCAGCCATGGAGAAGAGTTTAGACACTAGGATAAGATAAGGAACACAGCCATTATAAAGAAATCACATTAGGATTCTCTTTTTAAGCTGTTCCTTAAAACACTAGTGCTTAGGAAATCTATTGGAGGCAGAAGCAGTCAAGGGTAGCCTAGCGTTAGGGTTAGTGTGAGGGTTAGGGTTAGGGTACGGCTTAGGGTACGGGTTCGGGGAGGGGTTCGGGTACGGCGTAGGGTATGGGTTAGGGTTAGGGTTAGGGTTAGGTTTCGTGTTAGGGTTAGGGCTCGGTATAGGGTACGGGTTAGGATTAGGGTACGTGTTAGGGTTAGGGTACGCGTTAGGGTTAGGGTAGTTATTAAACCTATCCCACTCTGTAGATACCCCTTATCACGTAAAGGAATATTATTTGGGGGTCCAGCCATGGAGAAGAGTTTAGACACTAGGATAAGATAAGGAACACACCCATTATAAAGAAATCACATTAGGATTCTCTTTTTAAGCTGTTCCTTAAAACATTAGTGCTTAGGAAATCTATTGGAGGCAGAAGCAGTCAAGGGTAGCCTAGGGTTAGGGTTTTGTTTAGGGTTAGGCTTAGGGTACGGCTTAGGTTACGGGTTTGGGGAGCGGTTCGGGTACGGTGTAAGGTATGGGTTAGGGTTAGGGTTAGGGTTAGTGTTAGGGTTTGGGCTCAGTTTAGGGTACGGGTTAGGATTAGGGTACGTGGTAGGGTTAGGGTAGGGGATAGGGTTAGGGTACGCTTTAGGGTTAGAGTAGTTAGTAAACCTACCCCACTCTCTAGATACCCCTTAGCACGTAAAGGAATATTATTTGGGGGTCCAGCCATGGAGAAGAGTTTAGACACTAGGATAAGATAAGGAACACACCCATTATAAAGAAATCACATTAGGATTCTCTTTTTAAGCTGTTCCTTAAAACACTAGTGCTTAGGAAATCTATTGGAGGCAGAAGCAGTCAAGGGTAGCCTAGGGTTAGGGTTAGGCTTAGGGTTAGGCTTAGGGTACGGCTTAGGGTACGGGTTCGGGGAGGGGTTCGGGTACGGCGTAGGGTATGGGTTAGGGTTAGGGTTAGTGTTAGGGTTAGGGCTCGGTTTAGGGTACGGGTTAGGATTAGGGTACGTGTTAGGGTTAGGGCAGGGGATAGGGTTAGGGTACGCGTTAGGGTTAGGGTAGTTATTAAACCTATCCCACTCTCTAGATAGCCCTTGGCAAGTGAAGGAATATTATTTGGGGGTCCAGCCATGGAGAATAGTTTAGACACTAGGATAAGATAAGGAACACACCCATTATAAAGAAATCACATTCGGATTCTCTTTTTAAGCTGTTCCTTAAAACACTAGTGCTTAGGAAATCTATTGGAGGCAGAAGCAGTCAAGGGTAGCCTAGGGTTAGGGTTAGGCTTAGGGTTAGGGTTAGGGTACGGCTTAGGGTACGGGTTCGGGGTGGGGTTCGGGTAAGGCGTAGGGTATGGGTTAGGGTTAGGGTTAGTGTTAGGGTTAGGGCTCGGTTTAGAATATGCGTTAGGATTAGGGTACGTGTTAGGGTTAGGGTAGGGGTTAGGGTTAGCATACGCTTTAGGGTTAGGGTAGTTATCAAACCTAACCCACTCCCTAGATAGCCCTTAGCACGTAAAGGAATATTATTTGGGTTAGGGTTAGGGTTAGGGTTAGGGTTAGGGTTAGGGTTAGGGCTCGGTTTAGGGTACGGGTTAGGATTAGGGTAGCTGTTAGGGTTAGGGTAGGGGTTAGAGTTAGGGTACCCATTAGGGTTAGGGTAGTTATTGAACCTATCCCACTGTCTAGATACCCCTTAGCACGTAAAGGAATATTATTTGGGGGTCCAGCCATGGAGAAGAGTTTAGACACTAGGATAAGATAAGGAACACACCCATTATAAAGAAATCACATTAGGATTGTCTTTTTAAGCTGTTCCTTAAAACACTAGTGCTTAGGAAATCTATTGGAGGTAGAAGCAGTCAAGGGTAGCCTTGGGTTAGGGTTAGGCTTAGGGTTAGGGTTAGGGTACTGCTTAGGGTACGGGTTCGGGGAGGGGTTCGGGTACGGCGTCGGGTATGTGTTAGGGTTAGGGTTAGGGTAAGTGTTAGGGTTAGGGCTCGGTTTGGGTACGGGTTAGGATTAGGATACGTGTTAGGGTTAGGGTAGGGGTTAGGGTTAGGGTACGCGTTAGGGTTAGGGTAGTTATTAAACCTATCCCACTCTCTAGATACCCCTTAGCACGTAAAGGAATATTATTTGGGGGTCCAGCCACGGTGAAGAGTTTAGACACTAGGATAAGATAAGGAACACACCCATTATAAAGAAGTCACATTAGGATTCTCTTTTTAAGCTGTTCCTTAAAACACTAGTGATTAGGAAATCTATTGGAGGCAGAAGCAGTCAAGGGTAGCCTAGGGTTAGGGTTAGGCTTAGGGTTAGGGTTAGGGTACGGTTTCGGGGAGGGGTTCGGGTACGGCGTAGGCTATGGGTTAGGGTTAGGGTTAGTGTTAAGGTTAGGGCTCGGTTTAGGGTACGGGTTAGGATTAGGGTACGTGTTAGGGTTAGGGTAGGGGTTAGGGTTAGGGTACGCGTTACTGTTAGGGTAGTTATTAAACCTATCCCACTCTCTAGATAGCCCTTAGCACGTAAAGGAATATTATTTGGGGGTACAGCCATGGAGAAGGGTTTAGACACTAGGAAAAGATGAGGAACACACCCATTATAAAGAAATCACATTAGGATTCTCTTTTTAAGCTGTTCCTTAAAACACTAGTCCTTAGGAAATCTATTGGAGGCAGAAGCAGTCAAGGGTAGCCTAGGGTTAGGGTTAGGCTTAGGGTTAGGGTTAGGGTAAGGCTTAGGGTACAGGTTCGGGGATGGGTTCGGGTACGGCATAGGGTATGGTTTAGGGTACGGGTTAGGGTTAGTGTTAGGGTTAGGGCTCGGTTTAGGGTACGGGTTAGGATTAGGGTAGTTGTTAGGGTTAGGGTAGGGGTTAGGGTTAGGGTACGCGTTAGGGTTAGGGTAGTTATTAAACCTATCCCACTCTCTAGATACCCCTTAGCACGTAAAGGAATATTATTTGGGCGTCCAGCCATGGAGAAGAGTTTAGACACTAGGATAAGATGATGAACACACCCATTATAAAGAAATAACATTAGGATTGTCTTTTTAAGCTGTTCCTTAAAACACTAATGCTTAGGAAATCTATTGGAGGCAGAAGCAGTCAAGGGTAGCCTAGGGTTAGGGTTAGGGTGAGGGTTAGGGTTAGGGTACGGCTTAGGGTACGGGTTCGGGAAGGGGTTCGGGTACGGCGTAGGTTATGGGTTAGGGTACGGGTTAGGGTTAGTGTTAGGGTTAGGGCTCGGTTTAGGGTACGGGTTAGGATTAGGGTAGTTGTTAGGGTTAGGGTAGGGGTTAGGGTTAGGGTACGCGTTAGGGTTAGGGTAGTTATTGAACCTATCCCACTGTCTAGATACCCCTTAGCACGTAAAGGAATATTATTTGGGGGTCCAGCCATGGAGAAGAGTTTAGACACTAGGATAAGATAAGGAACACACCCATTATAAAGAAATCACATTAGGATTGTCTTTTTAAGCTGTTCCTTAAAACACTAGTGCTTAGAAAATCTATTGGAGGTAGAAGCAGTCAAGGGTAGCCTAGGGTTAGGGTTAGGCTTAGGGTTAGGGTTAGGGTACGGCTTAGGGTACGGGTTCGGGGAGGGGTTCGGGTACGGCGTCGGGTATGTGTTAGGGTTAGGGTTAGGGTAAGTGTTAGGGTTAGGGCTCGGTTTGGGTACGGGTTAGGATTAGGATACGTGTTAGGGTTAGGGTAGGGGTTAGGGTTAGGGTACGCGTTAGGGTTAGGGCAGTTATTAAACCTATCCCACTCTCTAGATACCCCTTAGCACGTAAAGGAATATTATTTGGGGGTCCAGCCACGGTGTAGAGTTTAGACACTAGGATAAGATAAGGAACACACCCATTATAAAGAAGTCACATTAGGATTCTCTTTTTAAGCTGTTCCTTAAAACACTAGTGCTTAGGAAATCTATTGGAGGCAGAAGCAGTCAAGGGTAGCCTAGGGTTAGGGTTAGGCTTAGGGTTAGGGTTAGGGTACGGTTTCGGGGAGGGGTTCGGGTACGGCGTAGGCTATGGGTTAGGGTTAGGGTTAGTGTTAGGGTTAGGGCTCGGTTTAGGGTACGGGTTAGGATTAGGGTAGTTGTTAGGGTTAGGGTAGGGGTTAGGGTTAGGGTACGCGTTAGGGTTAGGGTAGTTATTAAACCTATCCCACTCTCTAGATACCCCTTAGCACGTAAAGGAATATTATTTGGGCGTCCAGCCATGGAGAAGAGTTTAGACACTAGGATAAGATGATGAACACACCCATTATAAAGAAATAACATTAGGATTCTCTTTTTAAGCTGTTCCTTAAAACACTAGTTCTTAGGAAATCTATTGGAGGCAGAAGCAGTCAAGGGTAGCCTAGGGTTAGGGTTAGGCTTAGGGTTAGGGTTAGGGTACGGCTTAGGGTACGGGTTCGGGGAGGGGTTCGGGTACGGCGTAGGGTATGGGTTAGGGTACGGGTTAGGGTTAGTGTTAGGGTTAGGGCTCGGTTTAGGGTACGGGTTAGGATTAGGGTAGTTGTTAGGGTTAGGGTAGGGGTTAGGGTTAGGGTTAGGGTACGCGTGAGGGTTAGGGTAGTTATTGAACCTATCCCACTGTCTAGATACCCCTTAGCACGTAAAGGAATATTATCTGGGGGTCCAGCCATGGAGAAGAGTTTAGACACTAGGATAAGATAAGGAACACACCCATTATAAAGAAATCACATTAGGATTCTCTTTTTAAGCTGTTCCTTAAAACACTAGTGCTTAGGAAATCTATTGGAGGCAGATGCAGTCAAGGGTAGCCTAGGGTCAGGTTTAGGCTTAGGGTTAGGGTTAGGGTACGGCCTAGGGTACGGGTTTAGGGAAGGGTCCGGGTACGGCGTAGGGTATGGGTTAGGGTTAGTGTTAGGGTTAGGGCTCGGTTTAGGGTACGGGTTAGGATTAGGGTACGTGTTACGGTTAGGGTAGGGGTTAGGGTTAACGTACGCGTTAGGGTTAGGGTAGTTAGTAAACCTATCCCACTCTCTAGATACCCCTTAGCACGTAAAGGAATATTATTTGGGGGTCCAGCCATGGAGAAGAGTTTAGACACTAGGATAAGATAAGGAACACAGCCATTATAAAGAAATCACATTAGGATTCTCTATTTAAGCTGTTCTTTAAAACACTAGTGCTTAGGAAATCTATTGGAGGCAGAAGCAGTCAAGGGTTGCCTAGGGTTAGGGTTAGGGTGAGGGTTAGGGTTAGGGTACGGCTTAGGGTACGGGTTCGCGGAGGGGTTCGGGTACGGCGTAGGGTATGGGTTAAGGTTAGGGTTAGGGTTCGTGTTAGGGTTAGGGCTCGGTATAGGGTATGGGTTAGGATTAGGGTACGTGATAGGGTTAGGGTACGCGTTAGGGTTAGGGTAGTTATTAAACCTATCCCACTCTCTAGATACCCCTTATCACGTAAAGGAATATTATTTGGGGGTCCAGCCATGGAGAAGAGTTTAGACACTAGGATAAGATAAGGAACACACCCATTATAAAGAAATCACATTAGGATTCTCTTTTTAAGCTGTTCCTTAAAACACTAGTGCTTAGGAAATCTATTGGAGGCAGAAGCAGTCAAGGGTAGCCTAGGGTTAGGGTTAGGTTTAGGGTTAGGCTCAGGGTACGGCTTAGGTTACGGGTTCGGGGAGCGGTTCGGGTACGGTGTAGGGTATGGGTTAGGGTTAGGGTTAGTGTTAGGGTTAGGGCTCAGTTTAGGGTACGGGTTAGGATTAGGATACGTGTTAGGGTTAGGGTAGGGGATAGGGTTAGGGTACGCTTTAGGGTTAGAGTAGTTATTAAACCTACCCCACTCTCTAGATACCCCTTAGCACGTAAAGGAATATTATTTGGGGGTCCAGCCATGGAGAAGAGTTTAGACACTAGGATAAGATAAGGAACACACCCATTATAAAGAAATCACATTAGGAGTCTCTTTTTAAGCTGTTCCTTAAAACACTAGTGCTTAGGAAATCTATTGGAGGCAGAAGCAGTCAAGGGTAGCCTAGGGTTAGGGTTAGGCTTAGGGTTAGGGTTAGGGTACGGCTTAGGGTACGGGTTCGGGGAGGGGTTCGGGTATGGCGTAGGGTATGGGTTAGGGTTAGGGTTAGGGTTAGGTTTCGTGTTAGGGTTAGGGCTCGGTATAGGGTACGGGTTAGGATTAGGGTACGTGTTAGGGTTAGGGTACGCGTTAGGGTTAGGGTAGTTATTAAACCTATCCCAATCTGTAGATACCCCTTATCACGTAAAGGAATTTTATTTGGGGGTCCAGCCATGGAGAAGAGTTTAGACACTAGGATAAGATAAGGAACACACCCATTATAAAGAAATCACATTAGGATTCTCTTTTTAAGCTGTTCCTTAAAACACTAGTGCTTAGGAAATCTATTGGAGGCAGAAGCAGTCAAGGGTAGCCTAGGGTTAGGGTTTTGTTTAGGGTTAGGCTTAGGGTACTGCTTAGGTTACGAGTTTGGGGAGCGGTTCGGGTACGGTGTAGGGTATGGGTTAGGGTTAGGGTTAGTGTTAGGGTTTGGGCTCAGTTTGGGTACGGGTTAGGATTAGGGTACGTGTTAGGGTTAGGGTAGGGGATAGGGTTAGGGTACGCTTTAGGGTTAGAGTAGTTAGTAAACCTACCCCACTCTCTAGATACCCCTTAGCACGTAAAGGAATATTATTTGGGGGTCCAGCCATGGAGAAGAGTTTAGACACTAGGATAAGATAAGGAAGACACCCATTATAAAGAAATCACATTAGGATTCTCTTTTTAAGCTGTTCCTTAAAACACTAGTGCTTAGGAAATCTATTGGAGGCAGAAGCAGTCAAGGGTAGCCTAGGGTTAGGGTTAGGCTTAGGGTTAGGCTTAGGGTACGGCTTAGGGTACGGGTTCGGGGAGGGGTTCGGGTATGGCGTAGGGTATGGGTTAGGGTTAGGGTTAGTGTTAGGGTTAGGGCTCGGTTTAGGGTACGGGTTAGGATTAGGGTATGTGTTAGGGTTAGGGCAGGGGATAGGGTTAGGGTACGCGTTAGGGTTAGGGTAGTTATTAAACCTATCCCACTCTCTAGATAGCCCTTGGCAAGTGAAGGAATATTATTTGGGGGTCCAGCCATGGAGAATAGTTTAGACACTAGGATAAGATAAGGAACACACCCATTATAAAGAAATCACATTCGGATTCTCTTTTTAAGCTGTTCCTTAAAACACTAGTGCTTAGGAAATCTATTGGAGGCAGAAGCAGTCAAGGGTAGCCTAGGGTTAGGGTTAGGCTTAGGGTTAGGGTTAGGGTACGGCTTAGGGTACGGGTTCGGGGTGGGGTTCGGGTAAGGCGTAGGGTATGGGTTAGGGTTAGGGTTAGTGTTAGGGTTAGGGCTCGGTTTAGAATATGCGTTAGGATTAGGGTACGTGTTAGGGTTAGGGTAGGGGTTAGGGTTAGCATACGCTTTAGGGTTAGGGTAGTTATCAAACCTAACATACTCCCTAGATAGCCCTTAGCACGTAAAGGAATATTATTTGGGTTAGGGTTAGGGTTAGGGTTAGGGTTAGGGTTAGGGTTAGGGTTAGGGCTCGGTTTAGGGTACGGGTTAGGATTAGGGTAGTTGTTAGGGTTAGGGTAGGGGTTAGGGTTAGGGTACCCATTAGGGTTAGGGTAGTTATTGAACCTATCCCACTGTCTAGATACCCCTTAGCACGTAAAGGAATATTATTTGGGGGTCCAGCCATGGAGAAGAGTTTAGACACTAGGATAAGATAAGGAACACACCCATTATAAAGAAATCACATTAGGATTGTCTTTTTAAGCTGTTCCTTAAAACACTAGTGCTTAGGAAATCTATTGGAGGTAGAAGCAGTCAAGGGTAGCCTTGGGTTAGGGTTAGGCTTAGGGTTAGGGTTAGGGTACTGCTTAGGGTACGGGTTCGGGGAGGGGTTCGGGTACGGCGTCGGGTATGTGATAGGGTTAGGGTTAGGGTAAGTGTTAGGGTTAGGGCTCGGTTTGGGTACGGGTTAGGATTAGGATACGTGTTAGGGTTAGGGTAGGGGTTAGGGTTAGGGTACGCGTTAGGGTTAGGGTAGTTATTAAACCTATCCCACTCTCTAGATACCCCTTAGCACGTAAAGGAATATTATTTGGGGGTCCAGCCACGGTGAAGAGTTTAGACACTAGGATAAGATAAGGAACACACCCATTATAAAGAAGTCACATTAGGATTCTCTTTTTAAGCTGTTCCTTAAAACACTAGTGCTTAGGAAATCTATTGGAGGCAGAAGCAGTCAAGGGTAGCCTAGGGTTAGGGTTAGGCTTAGGGTTAGGGTTAGGGTACGGTTTCGGGGAGGGGTTCGGGTACGGCGTAGGCTATGGGTTAGGGTTAGGGTTAGTGTTAAGGTTAGGGCTCGGTTTAGGGTACGGGTTAGGATTAGGGTACGTGTTAGGGTTAGGGTAGGGGTTAGGGTTAGGGTACGCGTTACTGTTAGGGTAGTTATTAAACCTATCCCACTCTCTAGATAGCCCTTAGCACGTAAAGGAATATTATTTGGGGGTACAGCCATGGAGAAGGGTTTAGACACTAGGAAAAGATGAGGAACACACCCATTATAAAGAAATCACATTAGGATTCTCTTTTTAAGCTGTTCCTTAAAACACTAGTCCTTAGGAAATCTATTGGAGGCAGAAGCAGTCAAGGGTAGCCTAGGGTTAGGGTTAGGCTTAGGGTTAGGGTTAGGGTACGGCTTAGGGTACGGCTTCGGGGATGGGTTCGGGTACGGCATAGGGTATGGTTTAGGGTACGGGTTAGGGTTAGTGTTAGGGTTAGGGCTCGGTTTAGGGTACGGGTTAGGATTAGGGTAGTTGTTAGGGTTAGGGTAGGGGTTAGGGTTAGGGTACGCGTTAGGGTTAGGGTAGTTATTAAACCTATCCCACTCTCTAGATACCCCTTAGCACGTAAAGGAATATTATTTGGGGGTCCAGCCACGGTGAAGAGTTTAGACACTAGGATAAGATAAGGAACACACCCATTATAAAGAAGTCACATTAGGATTCTCTTTTTAAGCTGTTCCTTAAAACACTAGTGCTTAGGAAATCTATTGGAGGCAGAAGCAGTCAAGGGTAGCCTAGGGTTAGGGTTAGGCTTAGGGTTAGGGTTAGGGTACGGTTTCGGGGAGGGGTTCGGGTACGGCGTAGGCTATGGGTTAGGGTTAGGGTTAGTGTTAAGGTTAGGGCTCGGTTTAGGGTACGGGTTAGGATTAGGGTACGTGTTAGGGTTAGGGTAGGGGTTAGGGTTAGGGTACGCGTTACTGTTAGGGTAGTTATTAAACCTATCCCACTCTCTAGATAGCCCTTAGCACGTAAAGGAATATTATTTGGGGGTACAGCCATGGAGAAGGGTTTAGACACTAGGAAAAGATGAGGAACACACCCATTATAAAGAAATCACATTAGGATTCTCTTTTTAAGCTGTTCCTTAAAACACTAGTCCTTAGGAAATCTATTGGAGGCAGAAGCAGTCAAGGGTAGCCTAGGGTTAGGGTTAGGCTTAGGGTTAGGGTTAGGGTACGGCTTAGGGTACGGCTTCGGGGATGGGTTCGGGTACGGCATAGGGTATGGTTTAGGGTACGGGTTAGGGTTAGTGTTAGGGTTAGGGCTCGGTTTAGGGTACGGGTTAGGATTAGGGTAGTTGTTAGGGTTAGGGTAGGGGTTAGGGTTAGGGTACGCGTTAGGGTTAGGGTAGTTATTAAACCTATCCCACTCTCTAGATACCCCTTAGCACGTAAAGGAATATTATTTGGGCGTCCAGCCATGGAGAAGAGTTTAGACACTAGGATAAGATGATGAACACACCCATTATAAAGAAATAACATTAGGATTCTCTTTTTAAGCTGTTCCTTAAAACAGTAATGCTTAGGAAATCTATTGGAGGCAGAAGCAGTCAAGGGTAGCCTAGGGTTATGGTTAGGGTGAGGGTTAGGGTTAGGGTACGGCTTAGGGTACGGGTTCGGGGAGGGGTTCGGGTACGGCGTAGGGTATGGGTTAGGGTACGGGTTAGGGTTAGTGTTAGGGTTAGGGCTCGGTTTAGGGTACGGGTTAGGATTAGGGTAGTTGTTAGGGTTAGGGTAGGGGTTAGGGTTAGGGTTAGGGTACGCGTTAGGGTTAGGGTAGTTATTGAACCTATCCCACTGTCTAGATACCCCTTAGCACGTAAAGGAATATTATTTGGGGGTCCAGCCATGGAGAAGAGTTTAGACACTAGGATAAGATAAGGAACACACCCATTATAAAGAAATCACATTAGGATTCTCTTTTTAAGCTGTTCCTTAAAACACTAGTGCTTAGGAAATCTATTGGAGGCAGATGCAGTCAAGGGTAGCCTAGGGTCAGGGTTAGGCTTAGGGTTAGGGTTAGGGTACGGCCTAGGGTACGGGTTTAGGGAAGGGTCCGTGTACGGCGTAGGGTATGGGTTAGGGTTAGTGTTAGGGTTAGGGCTCGGTTTAGGGTACGGGTTAGGATTAGGGTACGTGTTACGGTTAGGGTAGGGGTTAGGGTTAACGTACGCGTTAGGGTTAGGGTAGTTAGTAAACCTATCCCACTCTCTAGATACCCCTTAGCACGTAAAGGAATATTATTTGGGGGTCCAGCCATGGAGAAGAGTTTAGACACTAGGATAAGATAAGGAACACAGCCATTATAAAGAAATCACATTAGGATTCTCTTTTTAAGCTGTTCTTTAAAACACTAGTGCTTAGGAAATCTATTGGAGGCAGAAGCAGTCAAGGGTTGCCTAGGGTTAGGGTTAGGGTGAGGGTTAGGGTTAGGGTACGGCTTAGGGTACGGGTTCGCGGAGGGGTTCGGGTACGGCGTAGGGTATGGGTTAGGGTTAGGGTTAGGGTTCGTGTTAGGGTTAGGGCTCGGTATTGGGTATGGGTTAGGATTAGGGTACGTGATAGGGTTAGGGTACGCGTTAGGGTTAGGGTAGTTATTAAACCTATCCCACTCTCTAGATACCCCTTATCACGTAAAGGAATATTATTTGGGGGTCCAGCCATGGAGAAGAGTTTAGACACTAGGATAAGATAAGGAACACACCCATTATAAAGAAATCACATTAGGATTCTCTTTTTAAGCTGTTCCTTAAAACACTAGTGCTTAGGAAATCTATTGGAGGCAGAAGCAGTCAAGGGTAGCCTAGGGTTAGGGTTAGGTTTAGGGTTAGGCTCAGGGTACGGCTTAGGTTACGGGTTCGGGGAGCGGTTCGGGTACGGTGTAGGGTATGGGTTAGGGTTAGGGTTAGTGTTAGGGTTAGGGCTCAGTTTAGGGTACGGGTTAGGATTAGGATACGTGTTAGGGTTAGGGTAGGGGATAGGGTTAGGGTACGCTTTAGGGTTAGAGTAGTTATTAAACCTACCCCACTCTCTAGATACCCCTTAGCACGTAAAGGAATATTATTTGGGGGTCCAGCCATGGAGAAGAGTTTAGACACTAGGATAAGATAAGGAACACACCCATTATAAAGAAATCACATTAGGAGTCTCTTTTTAAGCTGTTCCTTAAAACACTAGTGCTTAGGAAATCTATTGGAGGCAGAAGCAGTCAAGGGTAGCCTAGGGTTAGGGTTAGGCTTAGGGTTAGGGTTAGGGTACGGCTTAGGGTACGGGTTCGGGGAGGGGTTCGGGTATGGCGTAGGGTATGGGTTAGGGTACGGGTTAGGGTTAGTGTTACGGTTAGGGCTCGGTTTAGGGTACGGGTTAGGATTAGGGTAGTTGTTAGGGTTAGGGTAGGGGTTAGGGTTAGGGTACGCGTTAGGGTTAGGGTAGTTATTAAATCTATCCCACTCTCTAGATAGCCCTTAGCACGTAAAGGAGTATTATTTGGGGGTCCAGCCATGGAGAAGAGTTTAGACACTAGGATAAGATAAGGAACACACCCATTATAAAGAAATCACATTAGGATTCTCTTTTTAAGCTGTTCCTTAAAACACTAGTGCTTAGGAAATCTATTGGAGGCAGAAGCAGTCAAGGGTAGCCTAGGGTTAGGGTTAGGTTTAGGGTTAGGCTTAGGGTACGGCTTAGGTTACGGGTTCGGGGAGCGGTTCGGGTACGGTGTAGGGTATGGGTTAGGGTTAGGGTTAGGGTTAGTGTTAGGGTTAGGGCTCAGTTTAGGGTACGGGTAGGATTAGGGTACGTGTTAGGGTTAGGGTAGGGGATAGGGTTAGGGTACGCTTTAGGGTTAGAGTAGTTATTAAACCTACCCCACTCTCTAGATACCCCTTAGCACGTAAAGGAATATTATTTGGGGGTCCAGCCATGGAGAAGAGTTTAGACACTAGGATAAGATAAGGACCACACCCATTATAAAGAAATCACATTAGGATTCTCTTTTTAAGCTGTTCCTTAAAACACTAGTGCTTAGGAAATCTATTGGAGGCAGAAGCAGTCAAGGGTAGCCTAGCGTTAGGGTTAGTGTGAGGGTTAGGGTTAGGGTACGGCTTAGGGTACGGGTTCGGGGAGGGGTTCGGGTACGGCGTAGGGTATGGGTTAGGGTTAGGGTTAGGGTTAGGTTTCGTGTTAGGGTTAGGGCTCGGTATAGGGTACGGGTTAGGATTAGGGTACGTGTTAGGGTTAGGGTACGCGTTAGGGTTAGGGTAGTTATTAAACCTATCCCACTCTGTAGATACCCCTTATCACGTAAAGGAATTTTATTTGGGGGTCCAGCCATGGAGAAGAGTTTAGACACTAGGATAAGATAAGGAACACACCCATTATAAAGAAATCACATTAGGATTCTCTTTTTAAGCTGTTCCTTAAAACACTAGTGCTTAGGAAATCTATTGGAGGCAGAAGCAGTCAAGGGTAGCCTAGGGTTAGGGTTTTGTTTAGGGTTAGGCTTAGGGTACTGCTTAGGTTACGGGTTTGTGGAGCGGTTCGGGTACGGTGTAGGGTATGGGTTAGGGTTAGGGTTAGTGTTAGGGTTTGGGCTCAGTTTGGGTACGGGTTAGGATTAGGGTACGTGTTAGGGTTAGGGTAGGGGATAGGGTTAGGGTACGCTTTAGGGTTAGAGTAGTTAGTAAACCTACCCCACTCTCTAGATACCCCTTAGCACGTAAAGGAATATTATTTGGGGGTCCAGCCATGGAGAAGAGTTTAGACACTAGGATAAGATAAGGAACACACCCATTATAAAGAAATCACATTAGGATTCTCTTTTTAAGCTGTTCCTTAAAACACTAGTGCTTAGGAAATCTATTGGAGGCAGAAGCAGTCAAGGGTAGCCTAGGGTTAGGGTTAGGCTTAGGGTTAGGCTAAGGGTACGGCTTAGGGTACGGGTTCGGGGAGGGGTTCGGGTACGGCGTAGGGTATGGGTTAGGGTTAGGGTTAGTGTTAGGGTTAGGGCTCGGTTTAGGGTACGGGTTAGGATTAGGGTATGTGTTAGGGTTAGGGCAGGGGATAGGGTTAGGGTACGCGTTAGGGTTAGGGTAGTTATTAAACCTATCCCACTCTCTAGATAGCCCTTGGCAAGTGAAGGAATATTATTTGGGGGTCCAGCCATGGAGAATAGTTTAGACACTAGGATAAGATAAGGAACACACCCATTATAAAGAAATCACATTAGGATTCTCTTTTTAAGCTGTTCCTTAAAACACTAGTGCTTAGGAAATCTATTGGAGGCAGAAGCAGTCAAGGGTAGCCTAGGGTTAGGGTTAGGCTTAGGGTTAGGGTTAGGGTACGGCTTAGGGTACGGGTTCGGGGAGGGGTTCGGGTACGGCGTAGGGTATGGGTTAGGGTACGGGTTAGGGTTAGTGTTAGGGTTAGGGCTCGGTTTAGGGTACAGGTTAGGATTAGGGTAGTTGTTAGGGTTAGGGTAGGGGTTAGGGTTAGGGTACGCGTTAGGGTTAGGGTAGTTATTGAACCTATCCCACTGTCTAGATACCCCTTAGCACGTAAAGGAATATTATTTGGGGGTCCAGCCATGGAGAAGAGTTTAGACACTAGGATAAGATAAGGAACACACCCATTATAAAGAAATCACATTAGGATTGTCTTTTTAAGCTGTTCCTTAAAACACTAGTGCTTAGAAAATCTATTGGAGGTAGAAGCAGTCAAGGGTAGCCTAGGTTTAGGGTTAGGCTTAGGGTTAGGGTTAGTGTACGGCTTAGGGTACGGGTTCGGGGAGGGGTTCGGGTACGGCGTCGGGTATGTGTTAGGGTTAGGGTTAGGGTAAGTGTTAGGGTTAGGGCTCGGTTTGGGTACGGGTTAGGATTAGGATACGTGTTAGGGTTAGGGTAGGGGTTAGGGTTAGGGTACGCGTTAGGGTTAGGGCAGTTATTAAACCTATCCCACTCTCTAGATACCCCTTAGCACGTAAAGGAATATTATTTGGGGGTCCAGCCACGGTGAAGAGTTTAGACACTAGGATAAGATAAGGAACACACCCATTATAAAGAACTCACATTAGGATTCTCTTTTTAAGCTGTTCCTTAAAACACTAGTGCTTAGGAAATCTATTGGAGGCAGAAGCAGTCAAGGGTAGCCTAGGGTTAGGGTTAGGCTTAGGGTTAGGGTTAGGGTACGGTTTCGGGGAGGGGTTCGGGTACGGCGTAGGCTATGGGTTAGGGTTAGGGTTAGTGTTAGGGTTAGGGCTCGGTTTAGGGTACGGGTTAGGATTAGGATACGTGTTAGGGTTAGGGTAGGGGTTAGGGTTAGGGTACGCGTTAGGGTTAGGGTAGTTATTAAACCTATCCCACTCTCTAGAAACCCCTTAGCACGTAAAGGAATATTATTTGGGCGTCCAGCCATGGAGAAGAGTTTAGACACTAGGATAAGATGATGAACACACCCATTATAAAGAAATAACATTAGGATTCTCTTTTTAAGCTGTTCCTTAAAACACTAATGCTTAGGAAATCTATTGGAGGCAGAAGCAGTCAAGGGTAGCCTAGGGTTAGGGTTAGGGTGAGGGTTAGGGTTAGGGTACGGCTTAGGGTACGGGTTCGGGGAGGGGTTCGGGTACGGCGTAGGGTATGGGTTAGGGTACGGGTTAGGGTTAGTGTTAGGGTTAGGGCTCGGTTTAGGGTACGGGTTAGGATTAGGGCAGTTGTTAGGGTTAGGGTTAGGGTTAGGGTACGGCCTAGGGTACGGGTTTAGGGAAGGGTCCGGGTACGGCGTAGGGTATGGGTTAGGGTTAGTGTTAGGGTTAGGGCTCGGTTTAGGGTACGGGTTAGGATTAGGGTACGTGTTACGGTTAGGGAAGGCGTTAGGGTTAACGTACGCGTTAGGGTTAGGGTAGTTAGTAAAGCTATCCCACTCTCTAGATACCCCTTAGCACGTAAAGGAATATTATTTGGGGGTCCAGCCATGGAGAAGAGTTTAGACACTAGGATAAGATAAGGAACACAGCCATTATAAAGAAATCACATTAGGATTCTCTTTTTAAGCTGTTCTTTAAAACACTAGTGCTTAGGAAATCTGTTGGAGGCAGAAGCAGTCAAGGGTTGCCTAGGGTTAGGGTTAGGGTGAGGGTTAGGGTTAGGGTACGGCTTAGGGTACGGGTTCGGGGAGGGGTTCGGGTACGGCGTAGGGTATGGGTTAGGGTTAGGGTTAGGGTTCGTGTTAGGGTTAGGGCTCGGTATAGGGTATGGGTTAGGATTAGGGTACGTGATAGGGTTAGGGTACGCGTTAGGGTTAGGGTAGTTATTAAACCTATCCCACTCTCTAGGTACCCCTTATCACGTAAAGGAATATTATTTGGACGTCCAGCCATGGAGAAGAGTTTAGACACTAGGATAAGATAAGGAACACACCCATTATAAAGAAATCACATTAGGATTCTCTTTTTAAGCTGTTCCTTAAAACACTAGTGCTTAGGAAATCTATTGGAGGCAGAAGCAGTCAAGGGTAGCCTAGGGTTAGGGTTAGGTTTAGGGTTAGGCTCAGGGTACGGCTTAGGTTACGGGTTCGGGGAGCGGTTCGGGTACGGTGTAGGGTATGGGTTAGTGTTAGGGTTAGTGTTAGGGTTAGGGCTCAGTTTAGGGTACGGGTTAGGATTAGGATACGTGTTAGGGTTAGGGTAGGGGATAGGGTTAGGGTACGCTTTAGGGTTAGAGTAGTTATTAAACCTACCCCACTCTCTAGATACCCCTTAGCACGTAAAGGAATATTATTTGGGGGTCCAGCCATGGAGAAGAGTTTAGACACTAGGATAAGATAAGGAACACACCCATTATAAAGAAATCACATTAGGATTCTCTTTTTAAGCTGTTCCTTAAAACACTAGTGCTTAGGAAATCTATTGGAGGCAGAAGCAGTCAAGGGTAGCCTAGCGTTAGGGTTAGTGTGAGGGTTAGGGTTAGGGTACGGCTTAGGGTACGGGTTCGGGGAGGGGTTCGGGTACGGCGTAGGGTATGGGTTAGGGTTAGGGTTAGGATTAGGTTTCGTGTTAGGGTTAGGGCTCGGTATAGGGTACGGGTTAGGATTAGGGTACGTGTTAGGGTTAGGGTACGCGTTAGGGTTAGGGTAGTTATTAAACCTATCCCACTCTGTAGATACCCCTTATCACGTAAAGGAATATTATTTGGGGGTCCAGCCATGGAGAAGAGTTTAGACACTAGGATAAGATAAGGAACACACCCATTATAAAGAAATCACATTAGGATTCTCTTTTTAAGCTGTTCCTTAAAACACTAGTGCTTAGGAAATCTATTGGAGGCAGAAGCAGTCAAGGGTAGCCTAGGGTTAGGGTTTTGTTTAGGGTTAGGCTTAGGGTACTGCTTAGGTTACGGGTTTGGGGAGCGGTTCGGGTACGGTGTAGGGTATGGGTTAGGGTTAGGGTTAGGGTTAGTGTTAGGGTTTGGGCTCAGTTTAGGGTACGGGTTAGGATTAGGGTACGTGTTAGGGTTAGGGTAGGGGATAGGGTTAGGGTTAGGGTTAGGGTTAGGGTTAGGGTTAGGGTTAGGGTTAGGGTTAGGGTTAGGGTTAGGGTTAGGGTACGGGTTAGGGTTAGTGTTAGGGCTCGGTTTAGGGTACGGGTTAGGATTAGGGTAGTTGTTAGGGTTAGGGTTAGGGTACGCGTTAGGGTTAGGATAGTTATTGAACCTATCCCACTGTCTAGATACCCCTTAGCACGTAAAGGAATATTATTTGGGGGTCCAGCCATGGAGAAGAGTTTAGACACTAGGATAAGATAAGGAACACACCCATTATAAAGAAATCACATTAGGATTCTCTTTTTAAGCTGTTCCTTAAAACACTAGTGCTTAGGAAATCTATTGGAGGCAGAAGCAGTCAAGGGTAGCCTAGGGTCAGGGTTAGGCTTAGGGTTAGGGTTAGGGTACGGCCTAGGGTTAGGGTTTAGGGAGGGGTCCGGGTACGGCGTAGTGTATGGGTTAGGGTTAGTGTTAGGGTTAGGGCTCGGTTTAGGGTACGGGTTAGGATTAGGGTACGTGTTAGGGTTAGGGTAGGGGTTAGGGTTAGGGTACGCGTTACGGTTAGGGTAGTTATTAAACCTATCCCACTCTCTAGATAGCCCTTAGCACGTAAAGGAATATTATTTGGGGGTACAGCCATGGAGAAGGGTTTAGACACTAGGAAAAGATGAGGAACACACCCATTATAAATTAATCACATTAGGATTCTCTTTTTAAGCTGTTCCTTAAAACACTAGTCCTTAGGAAATCTATTGGAGGCAGAAGCAGTCAAGGGTAGCCTAGGGTTAGGGTTAGGCTTAGGGTTAGGGTTAGGGTACGGTTTAGGGTACGGGTTCGGGGAGGGGTTCGGGTACGGCGTCGGGTATGTGTTAGGGTTAGGGTTAGGGTATGTGTTAGGGTTAGGGCTCGGTTTGGGTACGGGTTAGGATTAGGATACGTGTTAGGGTTAGGGTAGGGGTTAGGGTTAGGGTAGTTATTAAACCTATCCCACTCTCTAGATACCCCTTAGCACGTAAAGGAATATTATTTGGGCGTCCAGCCATGGAGAAGAGTTTAGACACTAGGATAAGATGATGAACACACCCATTATAAAGAAATAACATTAGGATTCTCTTTTTAAGCTGTTCCTTAAAACACTAATGCTTAGGAAATCTATTGGAGGCAGAAGCAGTCAAGGGTAGCCTAGGGTTAGGGTTAGGGTGAGGGTTAGGGTTAGGGTACGGCTTAGGGTACGGGTTCGGGGAGGGGTTCGGGTACGGCGTAGGGTATGGGTTAGGGTACGTGTTAGGGTTAGTGTTAGGGTTAGGGCTCGGTTTAGGGTATGGGTTAGGATTAGGGTAGTTGTTAGGGTTAGGGTAGGGGTTAGGGTTAGGGTACGCGTTAGGGTTAGGGTAGTTATTGAACCTATCCCACTGTCTAGATACCCCTTAGCACGTAAAGGAATATTATTTGGGGGTCCAGCCATGGAGAAGAGTTTAGACACTAGGATAAGATAAGGAACACACCCATTATAAAGAAATCACATTAGGATTGTCTTTTTAAGCTGTTCCTTAAAACACTAGTGCGTAGGAAATCTATTGGAGGTAGAAGCAGTCAAGGGTAGCCTAGGGTTAGGGTTAGGCTTAGGGTTAGGGTTAGGGTACGGCTTAGGGTACGGGTTCAGGGAGGGGTTCGGGTACGGCGTCGGGTATGTGTTAGGGTTAGGGTTAGGGTAAGTGTTAGGGTTAGGGCTCGGTTTGGGTACGGGTTAGGATTAGGATACGTGTTAGGGTTAGGGTAGGGGTTAGGGTTAGGGTACGCGTTAGGGTTAGGGTAGTTATTAAACCTATCCCACTCTCTAGATACCCCTTAGCACGTAAAGGAATATTATTTGGGGGTCCAGCCACGGTGAAGAGTTTAGACACTAGGATAAGATAAGGAACACACCCATTATAAAGAAGTCACATTAGGATTCTCTTTTTAAGCTGTTCCTTAAAACACTAGTGCTTAGGAAATCTATTGGAGGCAGAAGCAGTCAAGGGTAGCCTAGGGTTAGGGTTAGGGTTAGGGTACGGTTTCGGGTAGGGGTTCGGGTACGGCGTAGGCTATGGGTTAGGGTTAGGGTTAGTGTTAGGGTTAGGGCTCGGTTTAGGGTACGGGTTAGGATTAGGGTACGTGTTAGGGTTAGGGTAGGGGTTAGGGTTAGGGTACGCGTTACGGTTAGAGTAGTTATTAAACCTATCCCACTCTCTAGATAGCCCTTAGCACGTAAAGGAATATTATTTGGGGGTACAGCCATGGAGAAGGGTTTAGACACTAGGAAAAGATGAGGAACACACCCATTATAAAGAAATCACATTAGGATTCTCTTTTTAAGCTGTTCCTTAAAACACTAGTCCTTAGGAAATCTATTGGAGGCAGAAGCAGTCAAGGGTAGCCTAGGGTTAGGGTTAGGCTTAGGGTTAGGGTTAGGGTACGGTTTAGGGTACGGGTTCGGGGAGGGGTTCGGGTACGGCGTCGGGTATGTGTTAGGGTTAGGGTTAGGGTATGTGTTAGGGTTAGGGCTCGGTTTGGGTACGGGTTAGGATTAGGATACGTGTTAGGGTTAGGGTAGGGGTTAGGGTTAGGGTAGTTATTAAACCTATCCCACTCTCTAGATACCCCTTAGCACGTAAAGGAATATTATTTGGGCGTCCAGCCATGGAGAAGAGTTTAGACACTAGGATAAGATGATGAACACACCCATTATAAAGAAATAACATTAGGATTCTCTTTTTAAGCTGTTCCTTAAAACACTAATGCTTAGGAAATCTATTGGAGGCAGAAGCAGTCAAGGGTAGCCTAGGGTTAGGGTTAGGGTGAGGGTTAGGGTTAGGGTACGGCTTAGGGTACGGGTTCGGGGAGGGGTTCGGGTACGGCGTAGGGTATGGGTTAGGGTACGTGTTAGGGTTAGTGTTAGGGTTAGGGCTCGGTTTAGGGTATGGGTTAGGATTAGGGTAGTTGTTAGGGTTAGGGTAGGGGTTAGGGTTAGGGTACGCGTTAGGGTTAGGGTAGTTATTGAACCTATCCCACTGTCTAGATACCCCTTAGCACGTAAAGGAATATTATTTGGGGGTCCAGCCATGGAGAAGAGTTTAGACACTAGGATAAGATAAGGAACACACCCATTATAAAGAAATCACATTAGGATTGTCTTTTTAAGCTGTTCCTTAAAACACTAGTGCGTAGGAAATCTATTGGAGGTAGAAGCAGTCAAGGGTAGCCTAGGGTTAGGGTTAGGCTTAGGGTTAGGGTTAGGGTACGGCTTAGGGTACGGGTTCAGGGAGGGGTTCGGGTACGGCGTCGGGTATGTGTTAGGGTTAGGGTTAGGGTAAGTGTTAGGGTTAGGGCTCGGTTTGGGTACGGGTTAGGATTAGGATACGTGTTAGGGTTAGGGTAGGGGTTAGGGTTAGGGTACGCGTTAGGGTTAGGGTAGTTATTAAACCTATCCCACTCTCTAGATACCCCTTAGCACGTAAAGGAATATTATTTGGGGGTCCAGCCACGGTGAAGAGTTTAGACACTAGGATAAGATAAGGAACACACCCATTATAAAGAAGTCACATTAGGATTCTCTTTTTAAGCTGTTCCTTAAAACACTAGTGCTTAGGAAATCTATTGGAGGCAGAAGCAGTCAAGGGTAGCCTAGGGTTAGGGTTAGGGTTAGGGTACGGTTTCGGGTAGGGGTTCGGGTACGGCGTAGGCTATGGGTTAGGGTTAGGGTTAGTGTTAGGGTTAGGGCTCGGTTTAGGGTACGGGTTAGGATTAGGGTACGTGTTAGGGTTAGGGTAGGGGTTAGGGTTAGGGTACGCGTTACGGTTAGAGTAGTTATTAAACCTATCCCACTCTCTAGATAGCCCTTAGCACGTAAAGGAATATTATTTGGGGGTACAGCCATGGAGAAGGGTTTAGACACTAGGAAAAGATGAGGAACACACCCATTATAAAGAAATCACATTAGGATTCTCTTTTTAAGCTGTTCCTTAAAACACTAGTCCTTAGGAAATCTATTGGAGGCAGAAGCAGTCAAGGGTAGCCTAGGGTTAGGGTTAGGCTTAGGGTTAGGGTTAGGGTACGGTTTAGGGTACGGGTTCGGGGAGGGGTTCGGGTACGGCGTCGGGTATGTGTTAGGGTTAGGGTTAGGGTATGTGTTAGGGTTAGGGCTCGGTTTGGGTACGGGTTAGGATTAGGATACGTGTTAGGGTTAGGGTAGGGGTTAGGGTTAGGGTAGTTATTAAACCTATCCCACTCTCTAGATACCCCTTAGCACGTAAAGGAATATTATTTGGGCGTCCAGCCATGGAGAAGAGTTTAGACACTAGGATAAGATGATGAACACACCCATTATAAAGAAATAACATTAGGATTCTCTTTTTATGCTGTTCCTTAAAACACTAATGCTTAGGAAATCTATTGGAGGCAGAAGCAGTCAAGGGTAGCCTAGGGTTAGGGTTAGGGTGAGGGTTAGGGTTAGGGTACGGCTTAGGGTACGGGTTCGGGGAGGGGTTCGGGTACGGCGTAGGGTATGGGTTAGGGTACGTGTTAGGGTTAGTGTTAGGGTTAGGGCTCGGTTTAGGGTATGGGTTAGGATTAGGGTAGTTGTTAGGGTTAGGGTAGGGGTTAGGGTTAGGGTACGCGTTAGGGTTAGGGTAGTTATTGAACCTATCCCACTGTCTAGATACCCCTTAGCACGTAAAGGAATATTATTTGGGGGTCCAGCCATGGAGAAGAGTTTAGACACTAGGATAAGATAAGGAACACACCCATTATAAAGAAATCACATTAGGATTGTCTTTTTAAGCTGTTCCTTAAAACACTAGTGCGTAGGAAATCTATTGGAGGTAGAAGCAGTCAAGGGTAGCCTAGGGTTAGGGTTAGGCTTAGGGTTAGGGTTAGGGTACGGCTTAGGGTACGGGTTCAGGGAGGGGTTCGGGTACGGCGTCGGGTATGTGTTAGGGTTAGGGTTAGGGTAAGTGTTAGGGTTAGGGCTCGGTTTGGGTACGGGTTAGGATTAGGATACGTGTTAGGGTTAGGGTAGGGGTTAGGGTTAGGGTACGCGTTAGGGTTAGGGTAGTTATTAAACCTATCCCACTCTCTAGATACCCCTTAGCACGTAAAGGAATATTATTTGGGGGTCCAGCCACGGTGAAGAGTTTAGACACTAGGATAAGATAAGGAACACACCCATTATAAAGAAGTCACATTAGGATTCTCTTTTTAAGCTGTTCCTTAAAACACTAGTGCTTAGGAAATCTATTGGAGGCAGAAGCAGTCAAGGGTAGCCTAGGGTTAGGGTTAGGGTTAGGGTACGGTTTCGGGTAGGGGTTCGGGTACGGCGTAGGCTATGGGTTAGGGTTAGGGTTAGTGTTAAGGTTAGGGCTCGGTTTAGGGTACGGGTTAGGATTAGGGTACGTGTTAGGGTTAGGGTAGGGGTTAGGGTTAGGGTACGCGTTACTGTTAGGGTAGTTATTAAACCTATCCCACTCTCTAGATAGCCCTTAGCACGTAAAGGAATATTATTTGGGGGTACAGCCATGGAGAAGGGTTTAGACACTAGGAAAAGATGAGGAACACACCCATTATAAAGAAATCACATTAGGATTCTCTTTTTAAGCTGTTCCTTAAAACACTAGTCCTTAGGAAATCTATTGGAGGCAGAAGCAGTCAAGGGTAGCCTAGGGTTAGGGTTAGGCTTAGGGTTAGGGTTAGGGTACGGCTTAGGGTACGGGTTCGGGGATGGGTTCGGGTACGGCATAGGGTATGGTTTAGGGTACGGGTTAGGGTTAGTGTTAGGGTTAGGGCTCGGTTTAGGGTACGGGTTAGGGTTAGGGTAGGGGTTAGGGTTAGGGTACGCGTTAGGGTTAGGGTAGTTATTAAACCTATCCCACTCTCTAGATACCCCTTAGCACGTAAAGGAATATTATTTGGGCGTCCAGCCATGGAGAAGAGTTTAGACACTAGGATAAGATGATGAACACACCCATTATAAAGAAATAACATTAGGATTCTCTTTTTAAGCTGTTCCTTAAAACAGTAATGCTTAGGAAATCTATTGGAGGCAGAAGCAGTCAAGGGTAGCCTAGGGTTAGGGTTAGGGTGAGGGTTAGGGTTAGGGTACGGCTTAGGGTACGGGTTCGGGGAGGGGTTCGGGTACGGCGTAGGGTATGGGTTAGGGTACGTGTTAGGGTTAGTGTTAGGGTTAGGGCTCGGTTTAGGGTACGGGTTAGGATTAGGGTAGTTGTTAGGGTTAGGGTAGGGGTTAGGGTTAGGGTACGCGTTAGGGTTAGGGTAGTTATTGAACCTATCCCACTGTCTAGATACCCCTTAGCACGTAAAGGAATATTATTTGGGGGTCCAGCCATGGAGAAGAATTTAGACACTAGGATAAGATAAGGAACACACCCATTATAAAGAAATCACATTAGGATTGTCTTTTTAAGCTGTTCCTTAAAACACTAGTGCTTAGGAAATCTATTGGAGGCAGAAGCAGTCAAGGGTAGCCTAGGGTTAGGGTTAGGCTTAGGGTTAGGGTTAGGGTACGGTTTCGGGGAGGGGTTCGGGTACGGCGTAGGCCATGGGTTAGGGTTAGGGTTAGTGTTAGGGTTAGGGCTCGGTTTAGGGTACGGGTTAGGATTAGGGTACGTGTTAGGGTTAGGGTAGGGGTTAGGGTTAGGGTACGCGTTACGGTTAGGGTAGTTATTAAACCTATCCCACTCTCTAGATAGCCCTTAGCACGTAAAGGAATATTATTTGGGGGTACAGCCATGGAGAAGGGTTTAGACACTAGGAAAAGATGAGGAACACACCCATTATAAAGAAATCACATTAGGATTCTCTTTTTAAGCTGTTCCTTAAAACACTAGTCCTTAGGAAATCTATTGGAGGCAGAAGCAGTCAAGGGTAGCCTAGGGTTAGGGTTAGGCTTAGGGTTAGGGTTAGGGTACGGCTTAGGGTACGGGTTCAGGGAGGGTTTCGGGTACGGCGTCGGGTATGTGTTAGGGTTAGGGTTAGGGTAAGTGTTAGGGTTAGGGCTCGGTTTGGGTACGGGTTAGGATTAGGATACGTGTTAGGGTTAGGGTAGGGGTTAGGGTTAGGGTACGCGTTAGGGTTAGGGTAGTTATTAAACCTATCCCACTCTCTAGATACCCCTTAGCACGTAAAGGAATATTATTTGGGCGTCCAGCCACGGTGAAGAGTTTAGACACTAGGATAAGATAAGGAACACACCCATTATAAAGAAGTCACATTAGGATACTCTTTTTAAGCTGTTCCTTAAAACACTAGTGCTTAGGAAATCTATTGGAGGCAGAAGCAGTCAAGGGTAGCCTAGGGTTAGGGTTAGGCTTAGGGTTAGGGTTAGGGTACGGTTTCGGGGAGGGGTTCGGGTACGGCGTAGGCTATGGGTTAGGGTTAGGGTTAGTGTTAGGGTTAGGGCTCGGTTTAGGGTACGGGTTAGGATTAGGGTACGTGTTAGGGTTAGGGTAGGGGTTAGGGTTAGGGTACGCGTTACTGTTAGGGTAGTTATTAAACCTATCCCACTCTCTAGATAGCCCTTAGCACGTAAAGGAATATTATTTGGGGGTACAGCCATGGAGAAGGGTTTAGACACTAGGAAAAGATGAGGAACACACCCATTATAAAGAAATCACATTAGGATTCTCTTTTTAAGCTGTTCCTTAAAACACTAGTCCTTAGGAAATCTATTGGAGGCAGAAGCAGTCAAGGGTAGCCTAGGGTTAGGGTTAGGCTTAGGGTTAGGGTTAGGGTACGGCTTAGGGTACGGGTTCGGGGATGGGTTCGGGTACGGCATAGGGTATGGTTTAGGGTACGGTTTAGGGTTAGTGTTAGGGTTAGGGCTCGGATTAGGGTACGGGTTAGGGTTAGGGTAGGGGTTAGGGTTAGGGTACGCATTAGGGTTAGGGTAGTTATTAAACCTATCCCACTCTCTAGATACCCCTTAGCACGTAAAGGAATATTATTTGGGCGTCCAGCCACGGAGAAGAGTTTAGACACTAGGATAAGATGATGAACACACCCATTATAAAGAAATAACATTAGGATTCTCTTTTTAAGCTGTTCCTTAAAACACTAGTGCTTAGGAAATCTATTGGAGGCAGAAGCAGTCAAGGGTAGCCTAGGGTTAGGGTTAGGGTGAGGGTTAGGGTTAGGGTACGGCTTAGGGTACGGGTTCGGGGAGGGGTTCGGGTACGGCGTAGGGTATGGGTTAGGGTACGTGTTAGGGTTAGTGTTAGGGTTAGGGCTCGGTTTAGGGTACGGGTTAGGATTAGGGTAGTTGTTAGGGTTAGGGTAGGGGTTAGGGTTAGGGTACGCGTTAGGGTTAGGGTAGTTATTGAACCTATCCCACTGTCTAGATACCCCTTAGCACGTAAAGGAATATTATTTGGGGGTCCAGCCATGGAGAAGAGTTTAGACACTAGGATAAGATAAGGAACACACCCATTATAAAGAAATCACATTAGGATTGCCTTTTTAAGCTGTTCCTTAAAACACTAGTGCGTAGGAAATCTATTGGAGGTAGAAGCAGTCAAGGGTAGCCTAGGGTTAGGGTTAGGCTTAGGGTTAGGGTTAGGGTACGGCTTAGGGTACGGGTTCGGGGAGGGGTTCGGGTACGGCGTCGGGTATGTGTTAGGGTTAGGGTTAGGGTAAGTGTTAGGGTTAGGGCTCGGTTTGGGTACGGGTTAGGATTAGGATACGTGTTAGGGTTAGGGTAGGGGTTAGGGTTAGGGTACGCGTTAGGGTTAGGGTAGTTATTAAACCTATCCCACTCTCTAGATACCCCTTAGCACGTAAAGGAATATTATTTGGGGGTCCAGCCACGGTGAAGAGTTTAGACACTAGGATAAGATAAGGAACACACCCATTATAAAGAAGTCACATTAGGATTCTCTTTTTAAGCTGTTCCTTAAAACACTAGTGCTTAGGAAATCTATTGGAGGCAGAAGCAGTCAAGGGTAGCCTAGGGTTAGGGTTAGGCTTAGGGTTAGGGTTAGGGTACGGTTTCGGGGAGGGGTTCGGGTACGGCGTAGGCTATGGGTTAGGGTTAGGGTTAGTGTTAGGGTTAGGGCTCGGTTTAGGGTACGGGTTAGGATTAGGGTACGTGTTAGGGTTAGGGTAGGGGTTAGGGTTAGGGTACGCGTTACGGTTAGGGTAGTTATTAAACCTATCCCACTCTCTAGATAGCCCTTAGCACGTAAAGGAATATTATTTGGGGGTACAGCCATGGAGAAGGGTTTAGACACTAGGAAAAGATGAGGAACACACCCATTATAAAGAAATCACATTAGGATTCTCTTTTTAAGCTGTTCCTTAAAACACTAGTCCTTAGGAAATCTATTGGAGGCAGAAGCAGTCAAGGGTAGCCTAGGGTTAGGGTTAGGCTTAGGGTTAGGGTTAGGGTACGGCTTAGGGTACGGGTTCGGGGAGGGGTTCGGGTACGGCGTCGGGTATGTGTTAGGGTTAGGGTTAGGGTAAGTGTTAGGGTTAGGGCTCGGTTTGGGTACGGGTTAGGATTAGGATACGTGTTAGGGTTAGGGTAGGGGTTAGGGTTAGGGTACGCGTTAGGGTTAGGGTAGTTATTAAACCTATCCCACTCTCTAGATACCCCTTAGCACGTAAAGGAATATTATTTGGGCGTCCAGCCATGGAGAAGAGTTTAGACACTAGGATAAGATGATGAACACACCCATTATAAAGAAATAACATTAGGATTCTCTTTTTAAGCTGTTCCTTAAAACAGTAATGCTTAGGAAATCTATTGGAGGCAGAAGCAGTCAAGGGTAGCCTAGGGTTAGGGTGAGGGTGAGGGTTAGGGTTAGGGTACGGCTTAGGGTACGGGTTCGGGGAGGGGTTCGGGTACGGCGTAGGGTATGGGTTAGGGTACGGGTTAGGGTTAGTGTTAGGGTTAGGGCTCGGTTTAGGGTACGGGTTAGGATTAGGGTAGTTGTTAGGGTTAGGGTTAGGGTACGCGTTAGGGTTAGGTTAGTTATTGAACCTATCCCACTGTCTAGATACCCCTTAGCACGTAAAGGAATATTATTTGGGGGTCCAGCCATGGAGAAGAGTTTAGACACTAGGATAAGATAAGGAACACACCCATTATAAAGAAATCACATTAGGATTCTCTTTTTAAACTGTTCCTTAAAACACTAGTGCTTAGGAAATCTATTGGAGGCAGAAGCAGTCAAGGGTAGCCTAGGGTCAGGGTTAGGCTTAGGGTTAGGGTTAGGGTACGGCCTAGGGTTAGGGTTTAGGGAGGGGCCCGGGTACGGCGTAGGGTATGTGTTAGGGTTAGTGTTAGGGTTATTGCTCGGTTTAGGGTACGGGTTAGGATTAGGGTACGTGTTAGGGTTAGGGCAGGGGATAGGGTTAGGGTACGCGTTAGGGTTAGGGTAGTTATTAAACCTATCCGACTCTCTAGATAGCCCTTGGCAAGTGAAGGAATATTATTTGGGGGTCCAGCCATGGAGAATAGTTTAGACACTAGGATAAGATAAGGAACACACCCATTATAAAGAAATCACATTAGGATTCTCTTTTTAAGCTGTTCCTTAAAACACTAGTGCTTAGGAAATCTATTGGAGGCAGAAGCAGTCAAGGGTAGCCTAGGGTTAGGGTTAGGCTTAGGGTTAGGGTTAGGGTACGGCTTAGGGTACGGGTTCGGGGTGGGGTTCGGGTAAGGCGTAGGGTATGGGTTAGGGATAGGGTTAGTGTTAGGGTTAGGGCTCGGTTTAGAATATGCGTTAGGATTAGGGTACGTGTTAGGGTTAGGGTAGGGGTTAGGGTTAGCATACGCTTTAGGGTTAGGGTAGTTATCAAACCTAACCCACTCCCTAGATAGCCCTTAGCACGTAAAGGAATATTATTTGGGTTAGGGTTAGGGTTAGGGTTAGGGTTAGGGTTAGGGTTAGGGTTAGGGTTAGGGCTCGGTTTAGGGTACGGGTTAGGATTAGGGTAGTTGTTAGGGTTAGGGTAGGGGTTAGGGTTAGGGTACGCGTTAGGGTTAGGTTAGTTATTGAACCTATCCCACTGTCTAGATACCCCTTAGCACGTAAAGGAATATTATTTGGGGGTCCAGCCATGGAGAAGAGTTTAGACACTAGGATAAGATAAGGAACACACCCATTATAAAGAAATCACATTAGGATTGTCTTTTTAAGCTGTTCCTTAAAACACTAGTGCTTAGGAAATCTATTGGAGGTAGAAGCAGTCAAGGGTTGCCTAGGGTTAGGGTTAGGCTTAGGGTTAGGGTTAGGGAACGGCTTAGGGTACGGGTTCGGGGAGGGGTTCGGGTACGGCGTCGGGTATGTGTTAGGGTTAGGATTAGGGTAAGTGTTAGGGTTAGGGCTCGGTTTGGGTACGGGTTAGGATTAGGATACGTGTTAGGGTTAGGGTAGGGGTTAGGGTTAGGGTACGCGTTAGGGTTAGGGTAGTTATTAAACCTATCCCACTCTCTAGATACCCCTTAGCACGTAAAGGAATATTATTTGGGGGTCCAGCCACGGTGAAGAGTTTAGACACTAGGATAAGATAAGGAACACACCCATTATAAAGAAGTCACATTAGGATTCTCTTTTTAAGCTGTTCCTTAAAACACTAGTGCTTAGGAAATCTATTGGAGGCAGAAGCAGTCAAGGGTAGCCTAGGGTTAGGGTTAGGCTTAGGGTTAGGGTTAGGGTACGGTTTCGGGGAGGGGTTCGGGTACGGCGTAGGCTATGGGTTAGGGTTAGGGTTAGTGTTAAGGTTAGGGCTCGGTTTAGGGTACGGGTTAGGATTAGGGTACGTGTTAGGGTTAGGGTAGGGGTTAGGGTTAGGGTACGCGTTACTGTTAGGGTAGTTATTAAACCTATCCCACTCTCTAGATAGCCCTTAGCACGTAAAGGAATATTATTTGGGGGTACAGCCATGGAGAAGGGTTTAGACACTAGGAAAAGATGAGGAACACACCCATTATAAAGAAATCACATTAGGATTCTCTTTTTAAGCTGTTCCTTAAAACACTAGTCCTTAGGAAATCTATTGGAGGCAGAAGCAGTCAAGGGTAGCCTAGGGTTAGGGTTAGGCTTAGGGTTAGGGTTAGGGTACGGCTTAGGGTACGGGTTCGGGGAGGGGTTCGGGTACGGCATAGGGTATGGTTTAGGGTACGGGTTAGGGTAAGTGTTAGGGTTAGGGCTCGGTTTAGGGTACGGGTTAGGATTAGGGTAGTTGTTAGGGTTAGGGTAGGGGTTAGGGTTAGGGTACGCGTTAGGGTTAGGGTAGTTATTAAACCTATCCCACTCTCTAGATACCCCTTAGCACGTAAAGGAATATTATTTGGGCGTCCAGCCATGGAGAAGAGTTTAGACACTAGGATAAGATGATGAACACACCCATTATAAAGAAATAACATTAGGATTCTCTTTTTAAGCTGTTCCTTAAAACAGTAATGCTTAGGAAATCTATTGGAGGCAGAAGCAGTCAAGGGTAGCCTAGGGTTAGGGTTAGGGTGAGGGTTAGGGTTAGGGTACGGCTTAGGGTACGGGTTCGGGGAGGGGTTCGGGTACGGCGTAGGGTATGGGTTAGGGTACGGGTTAGGGTTAGTGTTAGGGTTAGGGCTCGGTTTAGGGTACGGGTTAGGATTAGGGTAGTTGTTAGGGTTAGGGTTAGGGTACGCGTTAGGGTTAGGGTAGTTATTGAACCTATCCCACTGTCTAGATACCCCTTAGCACGTAAAGGAATATTATTTGGGGGTCCAGCCATGGAGAAGAGTTTAGACACTAGGATAAGATAAGGAACACACCCATTATAAAGAAATCACATTAGGATTGTCTTTTTAAGCTGTTCCTTAAAACACTAGTGCTTAGGAAATCTATTGGAGGTAGAAGCAGTCAAGGGTAGCCTAGGGTTAGGGTTAGGCTTAGGGTTAGGGTTAGGGTACGGCTTAGGGTACGGGTTCGGGGAGGGGTTCGTGTACGGCGTCGGGTATGTGTTAGGGTTAGGGTTAGGGTAAGTGTTAGGGTTAGGGCTCGGTTTGGGTACGGGTTAGGATTAGGATACGTGTTAGGGTTAGGGTAGGGGTTAGGGTTAGGGTACGCGTTAGGGTTAGGGTAGTTATTAAACCTATCCCACTCTCTAGATACCCCTTAGCACGTAAAGGAATATTATTTGGGGGTCCAGCCACGGTGAAGAGTTTAGACACTAGGATAAGATAAGGAACACACCCATTATAAAGAAGTCACATTAGGATTCTCTTTTTAAGCTGTTCCTTAAAACACTAGTGCTTAGGAAATCTATTGGAGGCAGAAGCAGTCAAGGGTAGCCTAGGGTTAGGGTTAGGCTTAGGGTTAGGGTTAGGGTACGGTTTCGGGGAGGGGTTCGGGTACGGCGTAGGCTATGGGTTAGGGTTAGGGTTAGTGTTAAGGTTAGGGCTCGGTTTAGGGTACGGGTTAGGATTAGGGTACGTGTTAGGGTTAGGGTAGGGGTTAGGGTTAGGGTACGCGTTACTGTTAGGGTAGTTATTAAACCTATCCCACTCTCTAGATAGCCCTTAGCACGTAAAGGAATATTATTTGGGGGTACAGCCATGGAGAAGGGTTTAGACACTAGGAAAAGATGAGGAACACACCCATTATAAAGAAATCACATTAGGATTCTCTTTTTAAGCTGTTCCTTAAAACACTAGTCCTTAGGAAATCTATTGGAGGCAGAAGCAGTCAAGGGAAGCCTAGGGTTAGGGTTAGGCTTAGGGTTAGGGTTAGGGTACGGCTTTGGGTACGGGTTCGGGGAGGGGTTCGGGTACGGCATAGGGTATGGTTTAGGGTACGGGTTAGGGTTAGTGTTAGGGTTAGGGCTCGGTTTAGGGTACGGGTTAGGATTAGGGTAGTTGTTAGGGTTAGGGTAGGGGTTAGGGTTAGGGTACGCGTTAGGGTTAGGGTAGTTATTAAACCTATCCCACTCTCTAGATACCCCTTAGCACGTAAAGGAATATTATTTGGGCGTCCAGCCATGGAGAAGAGTTTAGACACTAGGATAAGATGATGAACACACCCATTATAAAGAAATAACATTAGGATTCTCTTTTTAAGCTGTTCCTTAAAACAGTAATGCTTAGGAAATCTATTGGAGGCAGAAGCAGTCAAGGGTAGCCTAGGGTTAGGGTTAGGGTGAGGGTTAGGGTTAGGGTACGGCTTAGGGTACGGGTTCGGGGAGGGGTTCGTGTACGGCGTAGGGTATGGGTTAGGGTACGGGTTAGGGTTAGTGTTAGGGTTAGGGCTCGGTTTAGGGTACGGGTTAGGATTAGGGTAGTTGTTAGGGTTAGGGTTAGGGTACGCGTTAGGGTTAGGGTAGTTATTGAACCTATCCCACTGTCTAGATACCCCTTAGCACGTAAAGGAATATTATTTGGGGGTCCAGCCATGGAGAAGAGTTTAGACACTAGGATAAGATAAGGAACACACCCATTATAAAGAAATCACATTAGGATTGTCTTTTTAAGCTGTTCCTTAAAACACTAGTGCTTAGGAAATCTATTGGAGGTAGAAGCAGTCAAGGGTAGCCTAGGGTTAGGGTTAGGCTTAGGGTTAGGGTTAGGGTACGGCTTAGGGTACGGGTTCGGGGAGGGGTTCGTGTACGGCGTCGGGTATGTGTTAGGGTTAGGGTTAGGGTAAGTGTTAGGGTTAGGGCTCGGTTTGGGTACGGGTTAGGATTAGGATACGTGTTAGGGTTAGGGTAGGGGTTAGGGTTAGGGTACGCGTTAGGGTTAGGGTAGTTATTAAACCTATCCCACTCTCTAGATACCCCTTAGCACGTAAAGGAATATTATTTGGGGGTCCAGCCACGGTGAAGAGTTTAGACACTAGGATAAGATAAGGAACACACCCATTATAAAGAAGTCACATTAGGATTCTCTTTTAAAGCTGTTCCTTAAAACACTAGTGCTTAGGAAATCTATTGGAGGCAGAAGCAGTCAAGGGTAGCCTAGGGTTAGAGTTAGGCTTAGGGTTAGGGTTAGGGTACGGTTTCGGGGAGGGGTTCGGGTACGGCGTAGGCTATGGGTTAGGGTTAGGGTTAGTGTTAAGGTTAGGGCTCGGTTTAGGGTACGGGTTAGGATTAGGGTACGTGTTAGGGTTAGGGTAGGGGTTAGGGTTAGGGTACGCATTACTGTTAGGGTAGTTATTAAACCTATCCCACTCTCTAGATAGCCCTTAGCACGTAAAGGAATATTATTTGGGGGTACAGCCATGGAGAAGGGTTTAGACACTAGGAAAAGATGAGGAACACACCCATTATAAAGAAATCACATTAGGATTCTCTTTTTAAGCTGTTCCTTAAAACACTAGTCCTTAGGAAATCTATTGGAGGCAGAAGCAGTCAAGGGTAGCCTAGGGTTAGGGTTAGGCTTAGGGTTAGGGTTAGGGTACGGCTTAGGGTACGGGTTCGGGGATGGGTTCGGGTACGGCATAGGGTATGGTTTAGGGTACGGGTTAGGGTTAGTGTTAGGGTTAGGGCTCGGTTTAGGGTACGGGTTAGGGTTAGGGTAGGGGTTAGGGTTAGGGTACGCGTTAGGCTTAGGGTAGTTATTAAACCTATCCCACTCTCTAGATACCCCTTAGCACGTAAAGGAATATTATTTGGGCGTCCAGCCATGGAGAAGAGTTTAGACACTAGGATAAGATGATGAACACACCCATTATAAAGAAATAACATTAGGATTCTCTTTTTAAGCTGTTCCTTAAAACACTAATGCTTAGGAAATCTATTGGAGGCAGAAGCAGTCAAGGGTAGCCTAGGGTTAGGGTTAGGGTGAGGGTTAGGGTTAGGGTACGGCTTAGGGTACGGGTTCGGGGAGGGGTTCGGGTACGGCGTAGGGTATGGGTTAGGGTACGTGTTAGGGTTAGTGTTAGGGTTAGGGCTCGGTTTAGGGTACGGGTTAGGATTAGGGTAGTTGTTAGGGTTAGGGTAGGGGTTAGGGTTAGGGTACGCGTTAGGGTTAGGGTAGTTATTGAACCTATCCCACTGTCTAGATACCCCTTAGCACGTAAAGGAATATTATTTGGGGGTCCAGCCATGGAGAAGAGTTTAGACACTAGGATAAAATAAGGAACACACCCATTATAAAGAAATCACATTAGGATTGTCTTTTTAAGCTGTTCCTTAAAACACTAGTGCGTAGGAAATCTATTGGAGGTAGAAGCAGTCAAGGGTAGCCTAGGGTTAGGGTTAGGCTTAGGGTTAGGGTTAGGGTACGGCTTAGGGTATGGGTTCGGGGAGGGGTTCGGGTACGGCGTCGGGTATGTGTTAGGGTTAGGGTTAGGGTAAGTGTTAGGGTTAGGGCTCGGTTTGGGTACGGGTTAGGATTAGGATACGTGTTAGGGTTAGGGTAGGGGTTAGGGTTAGGGTACGCGTTAGGGTTAGGGTAGTTATTAAACCTATCCCACTCTCTAGATACCCCTTAGCACGTAAAGGAATATTATTTGGGGGTCCAGCCACGGTGAAGAGTTTAGACACTAGGATAAGATAAGGAACACACCCATTATAAAGAAGTCACATTAGGATTCTCTTTTTAAGCTGTTCCTTAAAACACTAGTGCTTAGGAAATCTATTGGAGGCAGAAGCAGTCAAGGGTAGCCTAGGGTTAGGGTTAGGCTTAGGGTTAGGGTTAGGGTACGGTTTCGGGGAGGGGTTCGGGTACGGCGTAGGCTATGGGTTAGGGTTAGGGTTAGTGTTAGGGTTAGGGCTCGGTTTAGGGTACGGGTTAGGATTAGGGTACGTGTTAGGGTTAGGGTAGGGGTTAGGGTTAGGGTACGCGTTACGGTTAGGGTAGTTATTAAACCTATCCCACTCTCTAGATAGCCCTTAGCACGTAAAGGAATATTATTTGGGGGTACAGCCATGGAGAAGGGTTTAGACACTAGGAAAAGATGAGGAACACACCCATTATAAAGAAATCACATTAGGATTCTCTTTTTAAGCTGTTCCTTAAAACACTAGTCCTTAGGAAATCTATTGGAGGCAGAAGCAGTCAAGGGTAGCCTAGGGTTAGGGTTAGGCTTAGGGTTAGGGTTAGGGTACGGCTTAGGGTACGGGTTCGGGGAGGGGTTCGGGTACGGCGTCGGGTATGTGTTAGGGTTAGGGTTAGGGTAAGTGTTAGGGTTAGGGCTCGGTTTGGGTACGGGTTAGGATTAGGATACGTGTTAGGGTTAGGGTAGGGGTTAGGGTTAGGGTACGCGTTAGGGTTAGGGTAGTTATTAAACCTATCCCACTCTCTAGATACCCCTTAGCACGTAAAGGAATATTATTTGGGGGTCCAGCCACGGTGAAGAGTTTAGACACTAGGATAAGATAAGGAACACACCCATTATAAAGAAGTCACATTAGGATTCTCTTTTTAAGCTGTTCCTTAAAACACTAGTGCTTAGGAAATCTATTGGAGGCAGAAGCAGTCAAGGGTAGCCTAGGGTTAGGGTTAGGCTTAGGGTTAGGGTTAGGGTACGGTTTCGGGGAGGGGTTCGGGTACGGCGTAGACTATGGGTTAGGGTTAGGGTTAGTGTTAAGGTTAGGGCTCGGTTTAGGGTACGGGTTAGAATTAGGGTACGTGTTAGGGTTAGGGTAGGGGTTAGGGTTAGGGTACGCGTTACTGTTAGGGTAGTTATTAAACCTATCCCACTCTCTAGATAGCCCTTAGCACGTAAAGGAATATTATTTGGGGGTACAGCCATGGAGAAGGGTTTAGACACTAGGAAAAGATGAGGAACACACCCATTATAAAGAAATCACATTAGGATTCTCTTTTTAAGCTGTTCCTTAAAACACTAGTCCTTAGGAAATCTATTGGAGGCAGAAGCAGTCAAGGGTAGCCTAGGGTTAGGGTTAGGCTTAGGGTTAGGGTTAGGGTACGGCTTAGGGTACGGGTTCGGGGATGGGTTCGGGTACGGCATAGGGTATGGTTTAGGGTACGGGTTAGGGTTAGTGTTAGGGTTAGGGCTCGGTTTAGGGTACGGGTTAGGGTTAGGGTAGGGGTTAGGGTTAGGGTACGCGTTAGGGTTAGGGTAGTTATTAAACCTATCCCACTCTCTAGATACCCCTTAGCACGTAAAGGAATATTATTTGGGCGTCCAGCCATGGAGAAGAGTTTAGACACTAGGATAAGATGATGAACACACCCATTATAAAGAAATAACATTAGGATTCTCTTTTTAAGCTGTTCCTTAAAACACTAATGCTTAGGAAATCTATTGGAGGCAGAAGCAGTCAAGGGTAGCCTAGGGTTAGGGTTAGGGTGAGGGTTAGGGTTAGGGTACGGCTTAGGGTACGGGTTCGGGGAGGGGTTCGGGTACGGCGTAGGGTATGGGTTAGGGTACGTGTTAGGGTTAGTGTTAGGGTTAGGGCTCGGTTTAGGGTACGGGTTAGGATTAGGGTAGTTGTTAGGGTTAGGGTAGGGGTTAGGGTTAGGGTACGCGTTAGGGTTAGGGTAGTTATTGAACCTATCCCACTGTCTAGATACCCCTTAGCACGTAAAGGAATATTATTTGGGGGTCCAGCCATGGAGAAGAGTTTAGACACTAGGATAAGATACGGAACACACCCATTATAAAGAAATCACATTAGGATTGTCTTTTTAAGCTGTTCCTTAAAACACTAGTGCTTAGGAAATCTATTGGAGGTAGAAGCAGTCAAGGGTAGCCTAGGGTTAGGGTTAGGCTTAGGGTTAGGGTTAGGGTACGGCTTAGGGTACGGGTTCGGGGAGGGGTTCGGGTACGGCGTCGGGTATGTGTTAGGGTTAGGGTTAGGGTAAGTGTTAGGTTTAGGGCTCGGTTTGGGTACGGGTTAGGATTAGGATACGTGTTAGGGTTAGGGTAGGGGTTAGGGTTAGGGTACGCGTTAGTGTTAGGGTAGTTATTAAACCAATCCCACTCTCTAGATACCCCTTAGCACGTAAAGGAATATTATTTGGGGGTCCAGCCACGGTGAAGAGTTTAGACACTAGGATAAGATAAGGAACACACCCATTATAAAGAAGTCACATTAGGATTCTCTTTTTAAGCTGTTCCTTAAAACACTAGTGCTTAGGAAATCTATTGGAGGCAGAAGCAGTCAAGGGTAGCCTAGGGTTAGGGTTAGGCTTAGGGTTAGGGTTAGGGTACGGTTTCGGGGAGGGGTTCGGGTACGGCGTAGGCTATGGGTTAGGGTTAGGGTTAGTGTTAAGGTTAGGGCTCGGTTTAGGGTACGGGTTAGGATTAGGGTACGTGTTAGGGTTAGGGTAGGGGTTAGGGTTAGGGTACGCGTTACTGTTAGGGTAGTTATTAAACCTATCCCACTCTCTAGATAGCCCTTAGCACGTAAAGGAATATTATTTGGGGGTACAGCCATGGAGAAGGGTTTAGACACTAGGAAAAGATGAGGAACACACCCATTATAAAGAAATCACATTAGGATTCTCTTTTTAAGCTGTTCCTTAAAACACTAGTCCTTAGGAAATCTATTGGAGGCAGAAGCAGTCAAGGGTAGCCTAGGGTTAGGGTTAGGCTTAGGGTTAGGGTTAGGGTACGGCTTAGGGTACGGGTTCGGGGATGGGTTCGGGTACGGCATAGGGTATGGTTTAGGGTACGGGTTAGGGTTAGTGTTAGGGTTAGGGCTCGGTTTAGGGTACGGGTTAGGGTTAGGGTAGGGGTTAGGGTTAGGGTACGCGTTAGGGTTAGGGTAGTTATTAAACCTATCCCACTCTCTAGATACCCCTTAGCACGTAAAGGAATATTATTTGGGCGTCCAGCCATGGAGAAGAGTTTAGACACTAGGATAAGATGATGAACACACCCATTATAAAGAAATAACATTAGGATTCTCTTTTTAAGCTGTTCCTTAAAACACTAATGCTTAGGAAATCTATTGGAGGCAGAAGCAGTCAAGGGTAGCCTAGGGTTAGGGTTAGGGTGAGGGTTAGGGTTAGGGTACGGCTTAGGGTACGGGTTCGGGGAGGGGTTCGGGTACGGCGTAGGGTATGGGTTAGGGTACGTGTTAGGGTTAGTGTTAGGGTTAGGGCTCGGTTTAGGGTACGGGTTAGGATTAGGGTAGTTGTTAGGGTTAGGGTAGGGGTTAGGGTTAGGGTACGCGTTAGGGTTAGGGTAGTTATTGAACCTATCCCACTGTCTAGATACCCCTTAGCACGTAAAGGAATATTATTTGGGGGTCCAGCCATGGAGAAGAGTTTAGACACTAGGATAAGATAAGGAACACACCCATTATAAAGAAATCACATTAGGATTGTCTTTTTAAGCTGTTCCTTAAAACACTAGTGCGTAGGAAATCTATTGGAGGTAGAAGCAGTCAAGGGTAGCCTAGGGTTAGGGTTAGGCTTAGGGTTAGGGTTAGGGTACGGCTTAGGGTACGGGTTCGGGGAGGGGTTCGGGTACGGCGTCGGGTATGTGTTAGGGTTAGGGTTAGGGTAAGTGTTAGGGTTAGGGCTCGGTTTGGGTACGGGTTAGGATTAGGATACGTGTTAGGGTTAGGGTAGGGGTTAGGGTTAGGGTACGCGTTAGGGTTAGGGTAGTTATTAAACCTATCCCACTCTCTAGATACCCCTTAGCACGTAAAGGAATATTATTTGGGGGTCCAGCCACGGTGAAGAGTTTAGACACTAGGATAAGATAAGGAACACACCCATTATAAAGAAGTCACATTAGGATTCTCTTTTTAAGCTGTTCCTTAAAACACTAGTGCTTAGGAAATCTATTGGAGGCAGAAGCAGTCAAGGGTAGCCTAGGGTTAGGGTTAGGCTTAGGGTTAGGGTTAGGGTACGGTTTCGGGGAGGGGTTCGGGTACGGCGTAGGCTATGGGTTAGGGTTAGGGTTAGTGTTAAGGTTAGGGCTCGGTTTAGGGTACGGGTTAGGATTAGGGTACGTGTTAGGGTTAGGGTAGGGGTTAGGGTTAGGGTACGCGTTACTGTTAGGGTAGTTATTAAACCTATCCCACTCTCTAGATAGCCCTTAGCACGTAAAGGAATATTATTTGGGGGTACAGCCATGGAGAAGGGTTTAGACACTAGGAAAAGATGAGGAACACACCCATTATAAAGAAATCACATTAGGATTCTCTTTTTAAGCTGTTCCTTAAAACACTAGTCCTTAGGAAATCTATTGGAGGCAGAAGCAGTCAAGGGTAGCCTAGGGTTAGGGTTAGGCTTAGGGTTAGGGTTAGGGTACGGCTTAGGGTACGGGTTCGGGGATGGGTTCGGGTACGGCATAGGGTATGGTTTAGGGTACGGGTTAGGGTTAGTGTTAGGGTTAAGGCTCGGTTTAGGGTACGGGTTAGGGTTAGGGTAGGGGTTAGGGTTAGGGTACGCGTTAGGGTTAGGGTAGTTATTAAACCTATCCCACTCTCTAGATACCCCTTAGCACGTAAAGGAATATTATTTGGGCGTCCAGCCATGGAGAAGAGTTTAGACACTAGGATAAGATGATGAACACACCCATTATAAAGAAATAACATTAGGATTCTCTTTTTAAGCTGTTCCTTAAAACACTAATGCATAGGAAATCTATTGGAGGCAGAAGCAGTCAAGGGTAGCCTAGGGTTAGGGTTAGGGTGAGGGTTAGGGTTAGGGTACGGCTTAGGGTACGGGTTCGGGGAGGGGTTCGGGTACGGCGTAGGGTATGGGTTAGGGTACGTGTTAGGGTTAGTGTTAGGGTTAGGGCTCGGTTTAGGGTACGGGTTAGGATTAGGGTAGTTGTTAGGGTTAGGGTAGGGGTTAGGGTTAGGGTACGCGTTAGGGTTAGGGTAGTTATTGAACCTATCCCACTGTCTAGATACCCCTTAGCACGTAAAGGAATATTATTTGGGGGTCCAGCCATGGAGAAGAGTTTAGACACTAGGATAAGATAAGGAACACACCCATTATAAAGAAATCACATTAGGATTCTCTTTTTAAGCTGTTCCTTAAAACACTAGTGCTTAGGAAATCTATTGGAGGCAGAAGCAGTCAAGGGTAGCCTAGGGTTAGGGTTAGGCTTAGGGTTAGGGTTAGGGTACGGTTTCGGGGAGGGGTTCGGGTACGGCGTAGGCTATGGGGTAGGGTTAGGGTTAGTGTTAGGGTTAGGGCTCGGTTTAGGGTACGGGTTAGGATTAGGGTACGTGTTAGGGTTAGAGTAGGGGTTAGGGTTAGGGTACGCGTTACGGTTAGGGTAGTTATTAAACCTATCCCACTCTCTAGATAGCCCTTAGCACGTAAAGGAATATTATTTGGGGGTACAGCCATGGAGAAGGGTTTAGACACTAGGAAAAGATGAGGAACACACCCATTATAAAGAAATCACATTAGGATTCTCTTTTTAAGCTGTTCCTTAAAACACTAGTCCTTAGGAAATCTATTGGAGGCAGAAGCAGTCAAGGGTAGCCTAGGGTTAGGGTTAGGCTTAGGGTTAGGGTTAGGGTACGGCTTAGGGTACGGGTTCGGGGAGGGGTTCGGGTACGGCGTCGGGTATGTGTTAGGGTTAGGGTTAGGGTAAGTGTTAGGGTTAGGGCTCGGTTTGGGTACGGGTTAGGATTAGGATACGTGTTAGGGTTAGGGTAGGGGTTAGGGTTAGGGTACGCGTTAGGGTTAGGGTTGTTATTAAACCTATCCCACTCTCTAGATACCCCTTAGCACGTAAAGGAATATTATTTGGGGGTCCAGCCACGGTGAAGAGTTTAGACACTAGGATAAGATAAGGAACACACCCATTATAAAGAAGTCACATTAGGATTCTCTTTTTAAGCTGTTCCTTAAAACACTAGTGCTTAGGAAATCTATTGGAGGCAGAAGCAGTCAAGGGTAGCCTAGGGTTAGGGTTAGGCTTAGGCTTAGGGTTAGGGTACGGTTTCGGGGAGGGGTTCGGGTACGGCGTAGGCTATGGGTTAGGGTTAGGGTTAGTGTTAAGGTTAGGGCTCGGTTTAGGGTACGGGTTAGGTTTAGGGTACGTGTTAGGGTTAGGGTAGGGGTTAGGGTTAGGGTACGCGTTACTGTTAGGGTAGTTATTAAACCTATCCCACTCTCTAGATAGCCCTTAGCACGTAAAGGAATATTATTTGGGGGTACAGCCATGGAGAAGGGTTTAGACACTAGGAAAAGATGAGGAACACACCCATTATAAAGAAATAACATTAGGATTCTCTTTTTAAGCTGTTCCTTAAAACACTAGTCCTTAGGAAATCTATTGGAGGCAGAAGCAGTCAAGGGTAGCCTAGGGTTAGGGTTAGGCTTAGGGTTAGGGTTAGGGTACGGCTTAGGGTACGGGTTCGGGGATGGGTTCAGGTACGGCATAGGGTATGGTTTAGGGTACGGGTTAGGGTTAGTGTTAGGGTTAGGGCTCGGTTTAGGGTACGGGTTAGGGTTAGGGTAGGGGTTAGGTTTAGGGTACGCGTTAGGGTTAGGGTAGTTATTAAACCTATCCCACTCTCTAGATAGCCCTTAGCACGTAAAGGAATATTATTTGGGGGTACAGCCATGGAGAAGGGTTTAGACACTAGGAAAAGATGATGAACACACCCATTATAAAGAAATAACATTAGGATTCTATTTTTAAGCTGTTCCTTAAAACAGTAATGCTTAGGAAATCTATTGGAGGCAGAAGCAGTCAAGGGTAGCCTAGGGTTAGGGTTAGGGTGAGGGTTAGGGTTAGGGTACGGCTTAGGGTACGGGTTCGGGGAGGGGTTCAGGTACGGCGTAGGGTATGGGTTAGGGTACGGGTTAGGGTTAGTGTTAGGGTTAGGGCTCGGTTTAGGGTACGGGTTAGGATTAGGGTAGTTGTTAGGGTTAGGGTTAGGGTACGCGTTAGGGTTAGGGTAGTTATTGAACCTATCCCACTGTCTAGATACCCCTTAGCACGTAAAGGAATATTATTTGGGAGTCCAGCCATGGAGAAGAGTTTAGACACTAGGATAAGATAAGGAACACACCCATTATAAAGAAATCACATTAGGATTCTCTTTTTAAGCTGTTCCTTAAAACACTAGTGCTTAGGAAATCTATTGGAGGCAGAAGCAGTCAAGGGTAGCCTAGGGTCAGGGTTAGGCTTAGGGTTAGGGTTAGGGTACGGCCTAGGGTTAGGGTTTAGGGAGGGGTCCGGGTACGGCGTAGGGTATGGGTTAGGGTTAGTGTTAGGGTTAGGGCTCGGTTTAGGGTACGGGTTAGGATTAGGGTACGTGTTACGGTTAGGGTAGGGGTTAGGGGTAACGTACGCGTTAGGGTTAGGGTAGTTAGTAAACCTATCCCACTCTCTAGATACCCCTTAGCACGTAAAGGAATATTATTTGGGGGTCCAGCCATGGAGAAGAGTTTAGACACTAGGATAAGATAAGGAACACAGCCATTATAAAGAAATCACATTAGGATTCTCTTTTTAAGCTGTTCCTTAAAACACTAGTGCTTAGGAAATCTATTGGAGGCAGAAGCAGTCAAGGGTAGCCTAGGGTTAGGGTTAGGGTGAGGGTTAGGGTTAGGGTACGGCTTAGGGTACGGGTTCGGGGAGGGGTTCGGGTACGGCGTAGGGTATGGGTTAGGGTTAGGGTTAGGGTTAGGGTTCGTGTTAGGGTTAGGGCTCGGTATAGGGTATGGGTTTGGATTAGGGTACGTGTTAGGGTTAGGGTACGCGTTAGGGTTAGGGTAGTTATTAAACCTATCCCACTCTCTAGATACCCCTTATCACGTAAAGGAACATTATTTGGGGGTCCAGCCATGGAGAAGAGTTTAGACACTAGGATAAGATAAGGAACACACCCATTATAAAGAAATCACATTAGGATTCTCTTTTTAAGCTGTTCCTTAAAACACTAGTGCTTAGGAAATCTATTGGAGGCAGAAGCAGTCAAGGGTAGCCTAGGGTTAGGGTTAGGGTGAGGGTTAGGGTTAGGGTACGGCTTAGGGTACGGGTTCGGGGAGGGGTTCGGGTACGGCATAGGGTATGGTTTAGGGTACGGGTTAGGGTTAGTGTTAGGGTTAGGGCTCGGTTTAGGGTACGGGTTAGGGTTAGGGTAGGGGTTAGGGTTAGGGTACGCGTTAGGGTTAGGGTAGTTATTAAACCTATCCCACTCTCTAGATACCCCTTAGCACGTAAAGGAATATTATTTTGGCGTCCAGCCATGGAGAAGAGTTTAGACACTAGGATAAGATGATGAACACACCCATTATAAAGAAATAACATTAGGATTCTCTTTTTAAGCTGTTCCTTAAAACACTAATGCTTAGGAAATCTATTGGAGGCTGAAGCAGTCAAGGGTAGCCTAGGGTTAGGGTTAGGGTGAGGGTTAGGGTTAGGATATGGCTTAGGGTACGGGTTCGGGGAGGGGTTCGGGTATGGCGTAGGGTATGGGTTAGGGTACGTGTTAGGGTTAGTGTTAGGGTTAGGGCTCGGTTTAGGGTACGGGTTAGGATTAGGGTAGTTGTTAGGGTTGGGGTAGGGGTTAGGGTTAGGGTACGCGTTAGGGTTAGGGTAGTTATTGAACCTATCCCACTGTCTAGATACCCCTTAGCACGTAAAGGAATATTATTTGGGGGTGCAGCCATGGAGAAGAGTTTAGACACTAGGATAAGATAAGGAACACACCCATTATAAAGAAATCACATTAGGATTCTCTTTTTAAGCTGTTCCTTAAAACACTAGTGCGTAGGAAATCTATTGGCGGTAGAAGCAGTCAAGGGTAGCCTAGGGTTAGGGTTAGGCTTAGGGTTAGGGTTAGGGTACGGCTTAGGGTACGGGTTCGGGGAGGGTTTCGGGTACGGCGTCGGGTATGTGTTAGGGTTAGGGTTAGGGTAAGTGTTAGGGTTAGGGCTCGGTTTGGGTACGGGTTAGGATTAGGATACGTGTTAGGGTTAGGGTAGGGGTTAGGGTTAGGGTACGCGTTAGGGTTAGGGTAGTTATTAAACCTATCCCACTCTCTAGATACCCCTTAGCACGTAAAGGAATATTATTTGGGGGTCCAGCCACGGTGAAGAGTTTAGACACTAGGATAAGATAAGGAACACACCCATTATAAAGAAGTCACATTAGGATTCTCTTTTTAAGCTGTTCCTTAAAACACTAGTGCTTAGGAAATCTATTGGAGGCAGAAGCAGTCAAGGGTAGCCTAGGGTTAGGGTTAGGCTTAGGGTTAGGGTTAGGGCACAGTTTCGGGGAGGGGTTCGGGTACGGCGTAGGCTATGGGTTAGGGTTAGGGTTAGTGTTAGGGTTAGGGCTCGGTTCAGGGTACGGGTTAGGATTAGGGTACGTGTTAGGGTTAGGGTAGGGGTTAGGGTTAGGGTACGCGTTACGGTTAGGGTAGTTATTAAACCTATCCCACTCTCTAGATAGCCCTTAGCACGTAAAGGAATATTATTTGGGGGTACAGCCATGGAGAAGGGTTTAGACACTAGGAAAAGATGAGGAACACACCCATTATAAAGAAATCACATTAGGATTCTCTTTTTAAGCTGTTCCTTAAAACACTAGTCCTTAGGAAATCTATTGGAGGCAGAAGCAGTCAAGGGTAGCCTAGGGTTAGGGTTAGGCTTAGGGTTAGGGTTAGGGTACGGCTTAGGGTACGGGTTCGGGGAGGGGTTCGGGTACGGCGTCGGGTATGTGTTAGGGTTAGGGTTAGGGTAAGTGTTAGGGTTAGGGCTCGGTTTGGGTACGGGTTAGGATTAGGATACGTGTTAGGGTTAGGGTAGGGGTTAGGGTTAGGGTACGCGTTAGGGTTAGGGTAGTTATTGAACCTATCCCACTGTCTAGATACCCCTTAGCACGTAAAGGAATATTATTTGGGGGTCCAGCCATGGAGAAGAGTTTGGACACTAGGATAAGATAAGGAACACACCCATTATAAAGAAATCACATTAGGATTCTCTTTTTAAGCTGTTCCTTAAAACACTAGTGCTTAGGAAATCTATTGGAGGCAGAAGCAGTCAAGGGTAGCCTAGGGTCAGGGTTAGGCTTAGGGTTAGGGTTAGGGTACGGCCTAGGGTTAGGGTTTGGGAGGGGTCCGGGTACGGCGTAGGGTATGGGTTAGGGTTAGTGTTAGGCTTAGGGCTCGGTTTAGGGTACGGGTTAGGATTAGGGTACGTGTTACGGTTAGGGTAGGGGTTAGGGTTAACGTACGCGTTAGGGTTAGGGTAGTTAGTAAACCTATCCCACTCTCTAGATACCCCTTAGCACGTAAAGGAATATTATTTGGGGGTCCAGCCATGGAGAAGAGTTTAGACACTAGGATAAGATAAGGAACACAGCCATTATAAAGAAATCACATTAGGATTCTCTTTTTAAGCTGTTCCTTAAAACACTAGTGCTTAGGAAATCTATTGGAGGCAGAAGCAGTCAAGGGTAGCCTAGGGTTAGGGTTAGGGTGAGGGTTAGGGTTAGGGTACGGCTTAGGGTACGGGTTCGGGGAGGGGTTCGGGTACGGCGTAGGGTATGGGTTAGGGTTAGGGTTAGGGTTAGGGTTCGTGTTAGGGTTAGGGCTCGGTATAGGGTATGGGTTTGGATTAGGGTACGTGTTAGGGTTAGGGTACGCGTTAGGGTTAGGGTAGTTATTAAACCTATCCCACTCTCTAGATACCCCTTATCACGTAAAGGAACATTATTTGGGGGTCCAGCCATGGAGAAGAGTTTAGACACTAGGATAAGATAAGGAACACACCCATTATAAAGAAATCACATTAGGATTCTCTTTTTAAGCTGTTCCTTAAAACACTAGTGCTTAGGAAATCTATTGGAGGCAGAAGCAGTCAAGGGTAGCCTAGGGTTACGGTTAGGCTTAGGGTTAGGGTTAGGGTACGGCTTAGGGTACGGGTTCGGGGAGAGGTTCGGGTATGGCGTAGGGTATGGGTTAGGGTACGGGTTAGGGTTAGTGTTAGGGTTAGGGCTCGGTTTAGGGTACGGGTTAGGATTAGGGTAGTTGTAAGGGTTAGGGTAGGGGTTAGGGTTAGGGTACGCGTTAGGGTTAGGGTAGTTATTAAATCTATCCCACTCTCTAGATAGCCCTTAGCACGTAAAGGAATATTATTTGGGGGTCCAGCCATGGAGAAGAGTTTAGACACTAGGATAAGATAAGGAACACACCCATTATAAAGAAATCACATTAGGATTCTCTTTTTAAGCTGTTCCTTAAAACACTAGTGCTTAGGAAATCTATTGGAGGCAGAAGCAGTCAAGGGTAGCCTAGGGTTAGGGTTAGGTTTAGGGTTAGGTTTAGGGTACGGCTTAGGTTACGGGTTCGGGGAGCGGTTCGGGTACGGTGTAGGGTATGGGTTAGGGTTAGGGTTAGGGTTAGTGTTAGGGTTAGGGCTCAGTTTAGGGTACGGGTTAGGATTAGGGTACGTGTTAGGGTTAGGGTAGGGGATAGGGTTAGGGTACGCTTTAGGGTTAGAGTAGTTATTAAACCTACCCCACTCTCTAGATACCCCTTAGCACGTAAAGGAATATTATTTGGGGGTTCAGCCATGGAGAAGAGTTTAGACACTAGGATAAGATAAGGACCACACCCATTATAAAGAAATCACATTAGGATTCTCTTTTTAAGCTGTTCCTTAAAACACTAGTGCTTAGGAAATCTATTGGAGGCAGAAGCAGTCAAGGGTAGCCTAGGGTTAGGGTTAGGCTTAGGGTTAGGGTTAGGGTACGGCTTAGGGTACGGGTTCGGGGAGGGGTTCGGGTCCGGCGTAGGGTATGGGTTAGGGTACGGGTTAGGGTTAGTGTTAGGGTTAGGGCTCGGTTTAGGGTACGGGTTAGGATTAGGGTACGTGTTACGGTTAGGGTAGGGGTTAGGGTTAACGTACGCGTTAGGGTTAGGGTAGTTAGTAAACCTATCCAACTCTCTAGATAGCCCTTAGCACGTAAGGGAATATTATTTGGGGGTCCAGCCATGGAGAAGAGTTTAGACACTAGGATAAGATAAGGAACACAGCCATTATAAAGAAATCACATTAGGATTCTCTTTTTAAGCTGTTCCTTAAAACACTAGTGCTTAGGAAATCTATTGGAGGCAGAAGCAGTCAAGGGTAGCCTAGCGTTAGGGTTAGTGTGAGGGTTAGGGTTAGGGTACGGCTTAGGGTACGGGTTCGGGGAGGGGTTCGGGTAAGGCGTAGGGTATGGGTTAGGGTTAGGGTTAGGTTTCGTGTTAGGGTTAGGGCTCGGTATAGGGTACGGGTTAGGATTAGGGTACGTGTTAGGGTTAGGGTACGCGTTAGGGTTAGGGTAGTTATTAAACCTATCCCACTCTGTAGATACCCCTTATCACGTAAAGGAATATTATTTGGGGGTCCAGCCTTGGAGAAGAGTTTAGACACTAGGATAAGATAAGGAACACACCCATTATAAAGAAATCACATTAGGATTCTCTTTTTAAGCTGTTCCTTAAAACACTAGTGCTTAGGAAATCTATTGGAGGTAGAAGCAGTCAAGGGTAGCCTAGGGTTAGGGTTAGGCTTAGGGTTAGGGTTAGGGTACGGCTTAGGGTACGGGTTCGGGGAGGGGTTCGGGTCCGGCGTAGGGTATGGGTTAGGGTACGGGTTAGGGTTAGTGTTAGGGTTAGGGCTTGGTTTAGGGTACGGGTTAGGATTAGGGTTCGTGTTACGGTTAGGGTAGGGGTTAGGGTTAACGTACGCGTTAGGGTTAGGGTAGTTAGTAAACCTATCCAACTCTCTAGATAGCCCTTAGCACGTAAGGGAATATTATTTGGGGGTCCAGCCATGGAGAAGAGTTTAGACACTAGGATAAGATAAGGAACACAGCCATTATAAAGAAATCACATTAGGATTCTCTTTTTAAGCTGTTCCTTAAAACACTAGTGCTTAGGAAATGTATTGGAGGCAGAAGCAGTCAAGGGTAGCCTAGCGTTAGGGTTAGTGTGAGGGTTAGGGTTAGGGTACGGCTTAGGGTACGGGTTCGGGGAGGGGTTCGGGTAAGGCGTAGGGTATGGGTTAGGGCTAGGGTTAGGGTTAGGTTTCGTGTTAGGGTTAGGGCTCGGTATAGGGTACGGGTTAGGATTAGGGTACGTGTTAGGGTTAGGGTACGCGTTAGGGTTAGGGTAGTTATTAAACCTATCCCACTCTGTAGATACCCCTTATCACGTAAAGGAATATTATTTGGGGGTCCAGCCATGGAGAAGAGTTTAGACACTAGGATAAGAGAAGGAACACACCCATTATAAAGAAATCACATTAGGATTCTCTTTTTAAGCTGTTCCTTAAAACACTAGTGCTTAGGAAATCTATTGGAGGCAGAAGCAGTCAAGGGTAGCCTAGGGTTAGGGTTTTGTTTAGGGTTAGGCTTAGGGTACGGCTTAGGTTACGGGTTTGGGGAGCGGTTCGGGTACGGTGTAAGGTATGGGTTAGGGTTAGGGTTAGGGTTAGTGTTAGGGTTTGGGCTCAGTTTAGGGTACGGGTTAGGATTAGGGTACGTGTTAGGGTTAGGGTAGGGGATAGGGTTAGGGTACGCTTTAGGGTTAGAGTAGTTAGTAAACCTACCCCACTCTCTAGATACCCCTTAGCACGTAAAGGAATATTATTTGGGGGTCCAGCCATGGAGAAGAGTTTAGACACTAGGATAAGATAAGGAACACACCCATTATAAAGAAATCACATTAGGATTCTCTTTTTAAGCTGTTCCTTAAAACACTAGTGCTTAGGAAATCTATTGGAGGCAGAAGCAGTCAAGGGTAGCCTAGGGTTAGGGTTAGGCTTACGGTTAGGCCTAGGGTACGGCTTAGGGTACGGGTTCGGGGAGGGGTTCGGGTATGGCGTAGGGTATGGGTTAGGGTTAGGGTTAGTGTTAGGGTTAGGGCTCGGTTTAGGGTACGGGTTAGGATTAGGGTACGTGTTAGGGTTAGGGCAGGGGATAGGGTTAGGGTACGCGTTAGGGTTAGGGTAGTTATTAAACCTATTCCACTCTCTAGATAGCCCTTGGCAAGTGAAGGAATATTATTTGGGGGTGCAGCCATGGAGAATAGTTTAGACACTAGGATAAGATAAGGAACACACCCATTATAAAGAAATCACATTAGGATTCTCTTTTTAAGCTGTTCCTTAAAACACTAGTGCTTAGGAAATCTATTGGAGGCAGAAGCAGTCAAGGGTAGCCTAGGGTTAGGGTTAGGCTTAGGGTTAGGGTTAGGGTACGGCTTAGGGTACGGGTTCGGAGTGGGGTTCGGGTAAGGCGTAGGGTATGGGTTAGGGTTAGGGTTAGTGTTAGGGTTAGGGCTCGGTTTAGAATATGCGTTAGGATTAGGGTACGTGTTAGGGTTAGGGTAGGGGTTAGGGTTAGCATACGCTTTAGGGTTAGGGTAGTTATCAAACCTAACCCACTCCCTAGATAGCCCTTAGCACGTAAAGGAATATTATTTGGGTTAGGGTTAGGGTTAGGGTTAGGGTTAGGGTTAGGGTTAGGGTTAGGGCTCGGTTTAGGGTACGGGTTAGGATTAGGGTAGTTGTTAGAGTTAGGGTAGGGGTTAGGGTTAGGGTACGCGTTAGGGTTAGGGTAGTTATTAAACCTATCCCACTCTCTAGATACCCCTTAGCACGTAAAGGAATATTATTTGGGCGTCCAGCCATGGAGAAGAGTTTAGACACTAGGATAAGATGATGAACACACCCATTATAAAGAAATAACATTAGGATTCTCTTTTTAAGCTGTTCCTTAAAACACTAATGCTTAGGAAATCTATTGGAGGCACAAGCAGTCAAGGGTAGCCTAGGGTTAGGGTTAGGGTGAGGGTTAGGGTTAGGGTACGGCTTAGGGTACGGGTTCGGGGAGGGGTTCGGGTACGGCGTAGGGTATGGGTTAGGGTACGGGTTAGGGTTAGTGTTAGGGTTAGGGCTCGGTTTAGGGTACGGGTTAGGATTAGGGTAGTTGTTAGGGTTAGGGTAGGGGTTAGGGTTAGGGTACGCGTTAGGCTTAGGGTAGTTATTGAACCTATCCCACTGTCTAGATACCCCTTAGCACGTAAAGGAATATTATTTGGGGGTCCAGCCATGGAAAAGAGTTTAGACACTAGGATAAGATAAGGAACACACCCATTATAAAGAAATCACATTAGGATTGTCTTTTTAAGCTGTTCCTTAAAACACTAGTGCTTAGGAAATCTATTGGAGGTAGAAGCAGTCAAGGGTAGCCTAGGGTTAGGGATAGGCTTAGGGTTAGGGTTAGGGTACGGCTTAGGGTACGAGTTCGGGGAGGGGTTCTGGTACGGCGTCGGGTATGTGTTAGGGTTAGGGTTAGGGTAAGTGTTAGCGTTAGGGCTCGGTTTGGGTACGGGTTAGGATTAGGATACGTGTTAGGGTTAGGGTAGGGGTTAGGGTTAGGGTACGCGTTAGGGTTAGGGTAGTTATTAAACCTATCCCACTCTCTAGATACCCCTTAGCACGTAAAGGAATATTATTTGGGGGTCCAGCCACGGTGAAGAGTTTAGACACTAGGATAAGATAAGGAACACACCCATTATAAAGAAGTCACATTAGGATTCTCTTTTTAAGCTGTTCCTTAAAACACTAGTGCTTAGGAAATCTATTGGAGGCAGAAGCAGTCAAGGGTAGCCTAGGGTTAGGGTTAGGCTTAGGGTTAGGGTTAGGGTACGGCTTAGGGTACGGGTTCGGGTATGGGTTCGGGTACGGCATAGGGTATGGTTTAGGGTAAGGGTTAGGGTTAGTGTTAGGGTTAGGGCTCGGTTTAGGGTACGGGTTAGGATTAGGGTAGTTGTTAGGGTTAGGGTAGGGGTTAGGGTTAGGGTACGCGTTAGGGTTAGGGTAGTTATTAAACCTATCCCACTCTCTAGATACCCCTTAGCACGTAAAGGAATATTATTTGGGCGTCCAGCCATGGAGAAGAGTTTAGACACTAGGATAAGATGATGAACACACCCATTATAAAGAAATAACATTAGGATTCTCTTTTTAAGCTGTTCCTTAAAACACTAATGCTTAGGAAATCTATTGGAGGCAGAAGCAGTCAAGGGTAGCCTAGGGTTAGGGTTAGGGTGAGGGTTAGGGTTAGGGTACGGCTTAGGGTACGGGTTCGGGGAGGGGTTCGGGTACGGCGTAGGGTATGGGTTAGGGTACGGATTAGGGTTAGTGTTAGGGTTAGGTCTCGGTTTAGGGTACGGGTTAGGATTAGGGTAGTTGTTAGGGTTAGGGTAGGGGTTAGGGTTAGGGTACGCGTTAGGGTTAGGGTAGTTATTGAACCTATCCCACTGTCTAGATACCCCTTAGCACGTAAAGGAATATTATTTGGGGGTCCAGCCATGGAGAAGAGTTTAGACACTAGGATAAGATGATGAACACACCCATTATAAAGAAATAACATTAGGATTGTCTTTTTAAGCTGTTCCGTAAAACACTAGTGCTTAGGAAATCTATTGGAGGTAGAAGCAGTCAAGGGTAGCCTAGGGTTAGGGTTAGGCTTAGGGTTAGGTTTAGGGTACGGCTTAGGGTACGGGTTCGGGGAGGGTTTCGGGTACGGCGTCGGGTATGTGTTAGGGTTAGGGTTAGGGTAAGTGTTAGGGTTAGGGCTCGGTTTGGGTACGGGTTAGGATTAGGATACGTGTTAGGGTTAGGGTAGGGGTTAGGGTTAGGGTACGCGTTAGGGTTAGGGTAGTTATTAAACCTATCCCACTCTCTAGATACCCCTTAGCACGTAAAGGAATATTATTTGGGGGTCCAGCCACGGTGAAGACTTTAGACACTAGGATAAGATAAGGAACACACCCATTATAAAGAAGTCACATTAGGATTCTCTTTTTAAGCTGATCCTTAAAACACTAGTGCTTAGGAAATCTATTGGAGGCAGAAGCAGTCAAGGGTAGCCTAGGGTTAGGGTTAGGCTTAGGGTTAGGGTTAGGGTACGGTTTCGGGGAAGGGTTCGGGTACGGCGTAGGCTATGGGTTAGGGTTAGGGTTAGTGTTAGGGTTAGGGCTCGGTTTAGGGTACGGGTTAGGATTAGGGTAGTTGTTAGGGTTAGGGTTAGGGTACGCGTTAGGGTTAGGGTAGTTATTGAACCTATCCCACTGTCTAGATACCCCTTAGCACGTAAAGGAATATTATTTGGGGGTCCAGCCATGGAGAAGAGTTTAGACACTAGGATAAGATAAGGAACACACCCATTATAAAGAAATCACATTAGGATTCTCTTTTTAAGCTGTTCCTTAAAACACTAGTGCTTAGGAAATCTATTGGAGGCAGAAGCAGTCAAGGGTAGCCTAGGGTCAGGGTTAGGCTTAGGGTTAGGGTTAGGGTACGGCCTAGGGTTAGGGTTTAGGGAGGGGTCCGGGTACGGCGTAGGGTATGGGTTAGGGTTAGTGTTAGGCTTAGGGCTCGGTTTAGGGTACGGGTTAGGATTAGGGTACGTGTTACGGTTAGGGTAGGGGTTAGGGGTAACGTACGCGTTAGGGTTAGGGTAGTTAGTAAACCTATCCCACTCTCTAGATACCCCTTAGCACGTAAAGGAATATTATTTGGGGGTCCAGCCATGGAGAAGAGTTTAGACACTAGGATAAGATAAGGAACACAGCCATTATAAAGAAATCACATTAGGATTCTCTTTTTAAGCTGTTCCTTAAAACACTAGTGCTTAGGAAATCTATTGGAGGCAGAAGCAGTCAAGGGTAGCCTAGGGTTAGGGTTAGGGTGAGGGTTAGGGTTAGGGTACGGCTTAGGGTACGGGTTCGGGGAGGGGTTCGGGTACGGCGTAGGGTATGGGTTAGGGTTAGGGTTAGGGTTAGGGTTCGTGTTAGGGTTAGGGCTCGGTATAGGGTATGGGTTTGGATTAGGGTACGTGTTAGGGTTAGGGTACGCGTTAGGGTTAGGGTAGTTATTAAACCTATCCCACTCTCTAGATACCCCTTATCACGTAAAGGAACATTATTTGGGGGTCCAGCCATGGAGAAGAGTTTAGACACTAGGATAAGATAAGGAACACACCCATTATAAAGAAATCACATTAGGATTCTCTTTTTAAGCTGTTCCTTAAAACACTAGTGCTTAGGAAATCTATTGGAGGCAGAAGCAGTCAAGGGTAGCCTAGGGTTAGGGTTAGGCTTAGGGTTAGGGTTAGGGTACGGCTTAGGGTACGGGTTCGGGGAGAGGTTCGGGTATGGCGTAGGGTATGGGTTAGGGTACGGGTTAGGGTTAGTGTTAGGGTTAGGGCTCGGTTTAGGACACGGTTTAGGATTAGGGTAGTTGTAAGGGTTAGGGTAGGGGTTAGGGTTAGGGTACGCGTTAGGGTTAGGGTAGTTATTAAATCTATCCCACTCTCTAGATAGCCCTTAGCACGTAAAGGAATATTATTTGGGGGTCCAGCCATGGAGAAGAGTTTAGACACTAGGATAAGATAAGGAACACACCCATTATAAAGAAATCACATTAGGATTCTCTTTTTAAGCTGTTCCTTAAAACACTAGTGCTTAGGAAATCTATTGGAGGCAGAAGCAGTCAAGGGTAGCCTAGGGTTAGGGTTAGGTTTAGGGTTAGGTTTAGGGTACGGCTTAGGTTACGGGTTCGGGGAGCGGTTCGGGTACGGTGTAGGGTATGGGTTAGGGTTAGGGTTAGGGTTAGTGTTAGGGTTAGGGCTCAGTTTAGGGTACGGGTTAGGATTAGGGTACGTGTTAGGGTTAGGGTAGGGGATAGGGTTAGGGTACGCTTTAGGGTTAGAGTAGTTATTAAACCTACCCCACTCTCTAGATACCCCTTAGCACGTAAAGGAATATTATTTGGGGGTTCAGCCATGGAGAAGAGTTTAGACACTAGGATAAGATAAGGACCACACCCATTATAAAGAAATCACATTAGGATTCTCTTTTTAAGCTGTTCCTTAAAACACTAGTGCTTAGGAAATCTATTGGAGGCAGAAGCAGTCAAGGGTAGCCTAGGGTTAGGGTTAGGCTTAGGGTTAGGGTTAGGGTACGGCTTAGGGTACGGGTTCGGGGAGGGGTTCGGGTCCGGCGTAGGGTATGGGTTAGGGTACGGGTTAGGGTTAGTGTTAGGGTTAGGGCTCGGTTTAGGGTACGGGTTAGGATTAGGGTACGTGTTACGGTTAGGGTAGGGGTTAGGGTTAACGTACGCGTTAGGGTTAGGGTAGTTAGTAAACCTATCCAACTCTCTAGATAGCCCTTAGCACGTAAGGGAATATTATTTGGGGGTCCAGCCATGGAGAAGAGTTTAGACACTAGGATAAGATAAGGAACACAGCCATTATAAAGAAATCACATTAGGATTCTCTTTTTAAGCTGTTCCTTAAAACACTAGTGCTTAGGAAATCTATTGGAGGCAGAAGCAGTCAAGGGTAGCCTAGCGTTAGGGTTAGTGTGAGGGTTAGGGTTAGGGTACGGCTTAGGGTACGGGTTCGGGGAGGGGTTCGGGTAAGGCGTAGGGTATGGGTTAGGGTTAGGGTTAGGTTTCGTGTTAGGGTTAGGGCTCGGTATAGGGTACGGGTTAGGATTAGGGTACGTGTTAGGGTTAGGGTACGCGTTAGGGTTAGGGTAGTTATTAAACCTATCCCACTCTGTAGATACCCCTTATCACGTAAAGGAATATTATTTGGGGGTCCAGCCATGGAGAAGAGTTTAGACACTAGGATAAGATAAGGAACACACCCATTATAAAGAAATCACATTAGGATTCTCTTTTTAAGCTGTTCCTTAAAACACTAGTGCTTAGGAAATCTATTGGAGGTAGAAGCAGTCAAGGGTAGCCTAGGGTTAGGGTTAGGCTTAGGGTTAGGGTTAGGGTACGGCTTAGGGTACGGGTTCGGGGAGGGGTTCGGGTCCGGCGTAGGGTATGGGTTAGGGTACGGGTTAGGGTTAGTGTTAGGGTTAGGGCTTGGTTTAGGGTACGGGTTAGGATTAGGGTTCGTGTTACGGTTAGGGTAGGGGTTAGGGTTAACGTACGCGTTAGGGTTAGGGTAGTTAGTAAACCTATCCAACTCTCTAGATAGCCCTTAGCACGTAAGGGAATATTATTTGGGGGTCCAGCCATGGAGAAGAGTTTAGACACTAGGATAAGATAAGGAACACAGCCATTATAAAGAAATCACATTAGGATTCTCTTTTTAAGCTGTTCCTTAAAACACTAGTGCTTAGGAAATCTATTGGAGGCAGAAGCAGTCAAGGGTAGCCTAGCATTAGGGTTAGTGTGAGGGTTAGGGTTAGGGTACGGCTTAGGGTACGGGTTCGGGGAGGGGTTCGGGTAAGGCGTAGGGTATGGGTTAGGGCTAGGGTTAGGGTTAGGTTTCGTGTTAGGGTTAGGGCTCGGTATAGGGTACGGGTTAGGATTAGGGTACGTGTTAGGGTTAGGGTACGCGTTAGGGTTAGGGTAGTTATTAAACCTATCCCACTCTGTAGATACCCCTTATCACGTAAAGGAATATTATTTGGGGGTCCAGCCATGGAGAAGAGTTTAGACACTAGGATAAGAGAAGGAACACACCCATTATAAAGAAATCACATTAGGATTCTCTTTTTAAGCTGTTCCTTAAAACACTAGTGCTTAGGAAATCTATTGGAGCCAGAAGCAGTCAAGGGTAGCCTAGGGTTAGGGTTTTGTTTAGGGTTAGGCTTAGGGTACGGCTTAGGTTACGGGTTTGGGGAGCGGTTCGGGTACGGTGTAGGGTATGGGTTAGGGTTAGGGTTAGGGTTAGTGTTAGGGTTTGGGCTCAGTTTAGGGTACGGGTTAGGATTAGGGTACGTGTTAGGGTTAGGGTAGGGGATAGGGTTAGGGTACGCTTTAGGGTTAGAGTAGTTAGTAAACCTACCCCACTCTCTAGATACCCCTTAGCACGTAAAGGAATATTATTTGGGGGTCCAGCCATGGAGAAGAGTTTAGACACTAGGATAAGATAAGGAACACACCCATTATAAAGAAATCACATTAGGATTCTCTTTTTAAGCTGTTCCTTAAAACACTAGTGCTTAGGAAATCTATTGGAGGCAGAAGCAGTCAAGGGTAGCCTAGGGTTAGGGTTAGGCTTAGGGTTAGGCTTAGGGTACGGCTTAGGGTACGGGTTCGGGGAGGGGTTCGGGTATGGCGTAGGGTATGGGTTAGGGTTAGGGTTAGTGTTAGGGTTAGGGCTCGGTTTAGGGTACGGGTTAGGATTAGGGTACGTGTTAGGGTTAGGGCAGGGGATAGGGTTAGGGTACGCGTTAGGGTTAGGGTAGTTATTAAACCTATTCCACTCTCTAGATAGCCCTTGGCAAGTGAAGGAATATTATTTGGGGGTCCAGCCATGGAGAATAGTTTAGACACTAGGATAAGATAAGGAACACACCCATTATAAAGAAATCACATTAGGATTCTCTTTTTAAGCTGTTCCTTAAAACACTAGTGCTTAGGAAATCTATTGGAGGCAGAAGCAGTCAAGGGTAGCCTAGGGTTAGGGTTAGGCTTAGGGTTAGGGTTAGGGTACGGCTTAGGGTACGGGTTCGGAGTGGGGTTCGGGTAAGGCGTAGGGTATGGGTTAGGGTTAGGGTTAGTGTTAGGGTTAGGGCTCGATTTAGAATATGCGTTAGGATTAGGGTACGTGTTAGGGTTAGGGTAGGGGTTAGGGTTAGCATACGCGTTAGGGTTAGGGTAGTTATCAAACCTAACCCACTCCCTAGATAGCCCTTAGCACGTAAAGGAATATTATTTGGGTTAGGGTTAGGGTTAGGGTTAGGGTTAGGGTTAGGGTTAGGGTTAGGGTTAGGGCTCGGTTTAGGGTACGGGTTAGGATTAGGGTAGTTGTTAGAGTTAGGGTAGGGGTTAGGGTTAGGGTACGCGTTAGGGTTAGGGTAGTTATTAAACCTATCCCACTCTCTAGATACCCCTTAGCACGTAAAGGAATATTATTTGGGCGTCCAGCCATGGAGAAGAGTTTAGACACTAGGATAAGATGATGAACACACCCATTATAAAGAAATAACATTAGGATTCTCTTTTTAAGCTGTTCCTTAAAACACTAATGCTTAGGAAATCTATTGGAGGCAGAAGCAGTCAAGGGTAGCCTAGGGTTAGGGTTAGGGTGAGGGTTAGGGTTAGGGTACGGCTTAGGGTACGGGTTCGGGGAGGGGTTCGGGTACGGCGTAGGGTATGGGTTAGGGTACGGGTTAGGGTTAGTGTTAGGGTTAGGGCTCGGTTTAGGGTACGGGTTAGGATTAGGGTAGTTGTTAGGGTTAGGGTAGGGGTTAGGGTTAGGGTACGCGTTAGGCTTAGGGTAGTTATTGAACCTATCCCACTGTCTAGATACCCCTTAGCACGTAAAGGAATATTATTTGGGGGTCCAGCCATGGAAAAGAGTTTAGACACTAGGATAAGATGATGAACACACCCATTATAAAGAAATAACATTAGGATTGTCTTTTTAAGCTGTTCCGTAAAACACTAGTGCTTAGGAAATCTATTGGAGGTAGAAGCAGTCAAGGGTAGCCTAGGGTTAGGGATAGGCTTAGGGTTAGGGTTAGGGTACGGCTTAGGGTACGGGTTCGGGGAGGGGTTCTGGTACGGCGTCGGGTATGTGTTAGGGTTAGGGTTAGGGTAAGTGTTAGCGTTAGGGCTCGGTTTGGGTACGGGTTAGGATTAGGATACGTGTTAGGGTTAGGGTAGGGGTTAGGGTTAGGGTACGCGTTAGGGTTAGGGTAGTTATTAAACCTATCCCACTCTCTAGATACCCCTTAGCACGTAAAGGAATATTATTTGGGGGTCCAGCCACGGTGAAGAGTTTAGACACTAGGATAAGATAAGGAACACACCCATTATAAAGAAGTCACATTAGGATTCTCTTTTTAAGCTGTTCCTTAAAACACTAGTGCTTAGGAAATCTATTGGAGGCAGAAGCAGTCAAGGGTAGCCTAGGGTTAGGGTTAGGCTTAGGGTTAGGGTTAGGGTACGGTTTCGGGGAGGGGTTCGGGTACGGCGTAGGCTATGGGTTAGGGTTAGGGTTAGTGTTAGGGTTAGGGCTCGGTTTAGGGTACGGGTTAGGATTAGGGTACGTGTTAGGGTTAGGGTAGGGGTTAGGGTTAGGGTACGCGTTACGGTTAGGGTAGTTATTAAACCTATCCCACTCTCTAGATAGCCCTTAGCACGTAAAGTAATATTATTTGGGGGTACAGCCATGGAGAAGGGTTTAGACACTAGGAAAAGATGAGGAACACACCCATTATAAAGAAATCACATTAGGATTCTCTTTTTAAGCTGTTCCTTAAAACACTAGTGCTTAGGAAATCTATTGGAGGCAGAAGCAGTCAAGGGTAGCCTAGGGTTAGGGTTAGGCTTAGGGTTAGGGTTAGGGTACGGCTTAGGGTACGGGTTCGGGGATGGGTTCGGGTACGGCATAGGGTATGGTTTAGAGTACGGGTTAGGGTTAGTGTTAGGGTTAGGGCTCGGTTTAGGGTACGGGTTAGGATTAGGGTAGTTGTTAGGGTTAGGGTAGGGGTTAGGGTTAGGGTACGCGTTAGGGTTAGGGTAGTTATTAAACCTATCCCACTCTCTAGATACCCCTTAGCACGTAAAGGAATATTATTTGGGCGTCCAGCCATGGAGAAGAGTTTAGACACTAGGATAAGATGATGAACACACCCATTATAAAGAAATAACATTAGGATTCTCTTTTTAAGCTGTTCCTTAAAACACTAATGCTTAGGAAATCTATTGGAGGCAGAAGCAGTCAAGGGTAGCGTAGGGTTAGGGTTAGGGTGAGGGTTAGGGTTAGGGTACGGCTTAGGGTACGGGTTCGGGGAGGGGTTCGGGTACGGCGTAGGGTATGGGTTAGGGTACGGATTAGGGTTAGTGTTAGGGTTAGGTCTCGGTTTAGGGTACGGGTTAGGATTAGGGTAGTTGTTAGGGTTAGGGTAGGGGTTAGGGTTAGGGTACGCGTTAGGGTTAGGGTAGTTATTGAACCTATCCCACTGTCTAGATACCCCTTAGCACGTAAAGGAATATTATTTGGGGGTCCAGCCATGGAGAAGAGTTTAGACACTAGGATAAGATGATGAACACACCCATTATAAAGAAATAACATTAGGATTGTCTTTTTAAGCTGTTCCGTAAAACACTAGTGCTTAGGAAATCTATTGGAGGTAGAAGCAGTCAAGGGTAGCCTAGGGTTAGGGTTAGGCTTAGGGTTAGGTTTAGGGTACGGCCTAGGGTACGGGTTTAGGGAAGGGTCCGGGTACGGCGTAGGGTATGGGTTAGGGTTAGTGTTAGGGTTAGGGCTCGGTTTAGGGTACGGGTTAGGATTAGGGTACGTGTTACGGTTAGGGTAGGGGTTAGGGTTAACGTACGCGTTAGGGTTAGGTTAGTTAGTAAACCTATCCGACTCTCTAGATACCCCTTAGCACGTAAAGGAATATTATTTGGGGGTCCAGCCATGGAGAAGAGTTTAGACACTAGGATAAGATAAGGAACACACCCATTATAAAGAAATCACATTAGGATTCTCTTTTTATGCTGTTCCTTAAAACACTAGTGCTTAGGAAATCTATTGGAGGCAGAAGCAGTCAAGGGTTGCCTAGGGTTAGGGTTAGGGTGAGGGTTAGGGTTAGGGTACGGCTTAGGGTACGGTTTCGGGGAGGGGTTCGGGTACGGCGTAGGGTATGGGTTAGGGGTAGGGTTAGGGTTAGGGTTCGTGTTAGGGTTAGGGATCGGTATAGGGTATGGGTTAGGTTTAGGGTACGTGTTACGGTTAGGGTACGCGTTAGGGTTAGGGTAGTTATTAAACCTATCCCACTCTCTAGATACCCCTTATCACGTAAAGGAATATTATTTGGGGGTCCAGCCATGGAGAAGAGTTTAGACACTAGGATAAGATAAGGAACACACCCATTATAAAGAAATCACATTAGGATTCTCTTTTTAAGCTGTTCCTTAAAACACTAGTGCTTAGGAAATCTATTGGAGGCAGAAGCAGTCAAGGGTAGCCTAGGGTTAGGGTTAGGCTTAGGGTTAGGCTTAGGGTACGGCTTAGGGTACGGGTTCGGGGAGGGGTTCGGGTACGGTGTAGGGTGTGGGTTAGGGTTAGGGTTAGTGTTAGGGTTAGGGCTCGGTTTAGGGTACGGGTTAGGATTAGGGTACGTGTTAGGGTTAGGGCAGGGGATAGGGTTAGGGTACGCGTTAGGGTTAGGGTAGTTATTAAACCTATCCCACTCTCTAGATAGCCCTTGGCAAGTGAAGGAATATTATTTGGGGGTCCAGCCATGGAGAATAGTTTAGACACTAGGATAAGATAAGGAACACACCCATTATAAAGAAATCACATTAGGATTCTCTTTTTAAGCTGTTCCTTAAAACACTAGTGCTTAGGAAATCTATTGGAGGCAGAAGCAGTCAAGGGTAGCCTAGGGTTAGGGTTAGGCTTAGGGTTAGGGTTAGGGTACGGCTTAGGTTACGGGTTCGGGGTGGGGTTCGGGTAAGGCGTAGGGTATGGGTTAGGGTTAGGGTTAGTGTTAGGGTTAGGGCTCGGTTTAGAATATGCGTTAGGTTTAGGGTACGTGTTAGGGTTAGGGTAGGGGTTAGGGTTAGCATACGCTTCAGGGTTAGGGTAGTTATCTAACCTAACCCACTCCCTAGATAGCCCTTAGCACGTAAAGGAATATTATTTGGGTTAGGGTTAGGGTTAGGGTTAGGGTTAGGGTTAGGGTTAGCGTTAGGGCTCGGTTTAGGGTACGGGTTAGGATTAGGGTAGTTGTTAGGGTTAGGGTAGGGGTTAGGGTTAGGGTACGCGTTAGGCTTAGGGTAGTTATTGAACCTATCCCACTGTCTAGATACCCCTTAGCACGTAAAGGAATATTATTTGGGGGTCCAGCCATGGAAAAGAGTTTAGACACTAGGATAAGATGATGAACACACCCATTATAAAGAAATAACATTAGGATTGTCTTTTTAAGCTGTTCCGTAAAACACTAGTGCTTAGGAAATCTATTGGAGGTAGAAGCAGTCAAGGGTAGCCTAGGGTTAGGGATAGGCTTAGGGTTAGGGTTAGGGTACGGCTTAGGGTACGGGTTCGGGGAGGGGTTCTGGTACGGCGTCGGGTATGTGTTAGGGTTAGGGTTAGGGTAAGTGTTAGCGTTAGGGCTCGGTTTGGGTACGGGTTAGGATTAGGATACGTGTTAGGGTTAGGGTAGGGGTTAGGGTTAGGGTACGCGTTAGGGTTAGGGTAGTTATTAAACCTATCCCACTCTCTAGATACCCCTTAGCACGTAAAGGAATATTATTTGGGGGTCCAGCCACGGTGAAGAGTTTAGACACTAGGATAAGATAAGGAACACACCCATTATAAAGAAGTCACATTAGGATTCTCTTTTTAAGCTGTTCCTTAAAACACTAGTGCTTAGGAAATCTATTGGAGGCAGAAGCAGTCAAGGGTAGCCTAGGGTTAGGGTTAGGCTTAGGGTTAGGGTTAGGGTACGGTTTCGGGGAGGGGTTCGGGTACGGCGTAGGCTATGGGTTAGGGTTAGGGTTAGTGTTAGGGTTAGGGCTCGGTTTAGGGTACGGGTTAGGATTAGGGTACGTGTTAGGGTTAGGGTAGGGGTTAGGGTTAGGGTACGCGTTACGGTTAGGGTAGTTATTAAACCTATCCCACTCTCTAGATAGCCCTTAGCACGTAAAGTAATATTATTTGGGGGTACAGCCATGGAGAAGGGTTTAGACACTAGGAAAAGATGAGGAACACACCCATTATAAAGAAATCACATTAGGATTCTCTTTTTAAGCTGTTCCTTAAAACACTAGTGCTTAGGAAATCTATTGGAGGCAGAAGCAGTCAAGGGTAGCCTAGGGTTAGGGTTAGGCTTAGGGTTAGGGTTAGGGTACGGCTTAGGGTACGGGTTCGGGGATGGGTTCGGGTACGGCATAGGGTATGGTTTAGAGTACGGGTTAGGGTTAGTGTTAGGGTTAGGGCTCGGTTTAGGGTACGGGTTAGGATTAGGGTAGTTGTTAGGGTTAGGGTAGGGGTTAGGGTTAGGGTACGCGTTAGGGTTAGGGTAGTTATTAAACCTATCCCACTCTCTAGATACCCCTTAGCACGTAAAGGAATATTATTTGGGCGTCCAGCCATGGAGAAGAGTTTAGACACTAGGATAAGATGATGAACACACCCATTATAAAGAAATAACATTAGGATTCTCTTTTTAAGCTGTTCCTTAAAACACTAATGCTTAGGAAATCTATTGGAGGCAGAAGCAGTCAAGGGTAGCGTAGGGTTAGGGTTAGGGTGAGGGTTAGGGTTAGGGTACGGCTTAGGGTACGGGTTCGGGGAGGGGTTCGGGTACGGCGTAGGGTATGGGTTAGGGTACGGATTAGGGTTAGTGTTAGGGTTAGGTCTCGGTTTAGGGTACGGGTTAGGATTAGGGTAGTTGTTAGGGTTAGGGTAGGGGTTAGGGTTAGGGTACGCGTTAGGGTTAGGGTAGTTATTGAACCTATCCCACTGTCTAGATACCCCTTAGCACGTAAAGGAATATTATTTGGGGGTCCAGCCATGGAGAAGAGTTTAGACACTAGGATAAGATGATGAACACACTCATTATAAAGAAATAACATTAGGATTGTCTTTTTAAGCTGTTCCGTAAAACACTAGTGCTTAGGAAATCTATTGGAGGTAGAAGCAGTCAAGGGTAGCCTAGGGTTAGGGTTAGGCTTAGGGTTAGGTTTAGGGTACGGCCTAGGGTACGGGTTTAGGGAAGGGTCCGGGTACGGCGTAGGGTATGGGTTAGGGTTAGTGTTAGGGTTAGGGCTCGGTTTAGGGTACGGGTTAGGATTAGGGTACGTGTTACGGTTAGGGTAGGGGTTAGGGTTAACGTACGCGTTAGGGTTAGGTTAGTTAGTAAACCTATCCGACTCTCTAGATACCCCTTAGCACGTAAAGGAATATTATTTGGGGGTCCAGCCATGGAGAAGAGTTTAGACACTAGGATAAGATAAGGAACACACCCATTATAAAGAAATCACATTAGGATTCTCTTTTTATGCTGTTCCTTAAAACACTAGTGCTTAGGAAATCTATTGGAGGCAGAAGCAGTCAAGGGTTGCCTAGGGTTAGGGTTAGGGTGAGGGTTAGGGTTAGGGTACGGCTTAGGGTACGGTTTCGGGGAGGGGTTCGGGTACGGCGTAGGGTATGGGTTAGGGTTAGGGTTAGGGTTAGGGTTCGTGTTAGGGTTAGGGATCGGTATAGGGTATGGGTTAGGTTTAGGGTACGTGTTACGGTTAGGGTACGCGTTAGGGTTAGGGTAGTTATTAAACCTATCCCACTCTCTAGATACCCCTTATCACGTAAAGGAATATTATTTGGGGGTCCAGCCATGGAGAAGAGTTTAGACACTAGGATAAGATAAGGAACACACCCATTATAAAGAAATCACATTAGGATTCTCTTTTTAAGCTGTTCCTTAAAACACTAGTGCTTAGGAAATCTATTGGAGGCAGAAGCAGTCAAGGGTAGCCTAGGGTTAGGGTTAGGCTTAGGGTTAGGCTTAGGGTACGGCTTAGGGTACGGGTTCGGGGAGGGGTTCGGGTACGGTGTAGGGTGTGGGTTAGGGTTAGGGTTAGTGTTAGGGTTAGGGCTCGGTTTAGGGTACGGGTTAGGATTAGGGTACGTGTTAGGGTTAGGGCAGGGGATAGGGTTAGGGTACGCGTTAGGGTTAGGGTAGTTATTAAACCTATCCCACTCTCTAGATAGCCCTTGGCAAGTGAAGGAATATTATTTGGGGGTCCAGCCATGGAGAATAGTTTAGACACTAGGATAAGATAAGGAACACACCCATTATAAAGAAATCACATTAGGATTCTCTTTTTAAGCTGTTCCTTAAAACACTAGTGCTTAGGAAATCTATTGGAGGCAGAAGCAGTCAAGGGTAGCCTAGGGTTAGGGTTAGGCTTAGGGTTAGGGTTAGGGTACGGCTTAGGTTACGGGTTCGGGGTGGGGTTCGGGTAAGGCGTAGGGTATGGGTTAGGGTTAGGGTTAGTGTTAGGGTTAGGGCTCGGTTTAGAATATGCGTTAGGTTTAGGGTACGTGTTAGGGTTAGGGTAGGGGTTAGGGTTAGCATACGCTTCAGGGTTAGGGTAGTTATCTAACCTAACCCACTCCCTAGATAGCCCTTAGCACGTAAAGGAATATTATTTGGGTTAGGGTTAGGGTTAGGGTTAGGGTTAGGGTTAGGGTTAGCGTTAGGGCTCGGTTTAGGGTACGGGTTAGGATTAGGGTAGTTGTTAGGGTTAGGGTAGGGGTTAGGGTTAGGGTACGCGTTAGGGTTAGGGTAGTTATTGAACCTATCCCACTGTCTAGATACCCCTTAGCACGTAAAGGAATATTATTTGGGGGTCCAGCCATGGAGAAGAGTTTAGACACTAGGATAAGATAAGGAAAACACCCATTATAAAGAAATCACATTAGGATTGTCTTTTTAAGCTGTTCCTTAAAACACTAGTGCTTAGGAAATCTATTGGAGGTAGAAGCAGTCAAGGGTAGCCTAGGGTTAGGGTTAGGCTTAGGGTTAGGGTTAGGGTACGGCTTAGGGTACGGGTTTGGGGAGGGGTTCGGGTACGGCGTCGGGTATGTGTTAGGGTTAGGGTTAGGGTAAGTGTTAGGGTTAGGGCTCGGTTTGGGTACGGGTTAGGATTAGGATACGTGTTAGGGTTAGGGTAGGGGTTAGGGTTAGGGTACGCGTTAGGGTTAGGGTAGTTATTAAACCTATCCCACTCTCTAGATACCCCTTAGCACGTAAAGGAATATTATTTGGGGGTCCAGCCACGGTGAAGAGTTTAGACACTAGGATAAGATAAGGAACACACCCATTATAAAGAAGTCACATTAGGATTCTCTTTTTAAGATGTTCCTTAAAACACTAGTGCTTAGGAAATCTATTGGAGGCAGAAGCAGTCAAGGGTAGCCTAGGGTTAGGGTTAGGCTTAGGGTTAGGGTTAGGGTACGGTTTCGGGGAGGGGTTCGGGTACGGCGTAGGCTATGGGTTAGGGTTAGGGTTAGTGTTAAGGTTAGGGCTCGGTTTAGGGTACGGGTTAGGATTAGGGTACGTGTTAGGGTTAGGGTAGGGGATAGGGTTAGGGTACGCGTTAGGGTTAGGGTAGTTATTGAACCTATCCCACTGTCTAGATACCCCTTAGCACGTAAAGGAATATTATTTGGGGGTACAGCCATGGAGAAGGGTTTAGACACTAGGAAAAGATGAGGAACACACCCATTATAAAGAAATCACATTAGGATTCTCTTTTTAAGCTGTTCCTTAAAACACTAGTGCTTAGGAAATCTATTGGAGGCAGAAGCAGTCAAGGGTAGCCTAGGGTTAGGGTTAGGCTTAGGGTTAGGGTTAGGGTACGGCTTAGGGTACGGGTTCGGGGAGGGGTTCGGGTACGGCGTAGGGTATGGGTTAGGGTACGGGTTAGGGTTAGTGTTAGGGTTAGGGCTCGGTTTAGGGTATGGGTTAGGATTAGGGTAGTTGTTAGGGTTAGGGTAGGGGTTAGGGTTAGGGTACGCGTTAGGGTTAGGGTAGTTATTGAACCTATCCCACTGTCTAGATACCCCTTAGCACGTAAAGGAATATTATTTGGGGGTCCAGCCATGGAGAAGAGTTTAGACACTAGGATAAGATAAGGAACACACCCATTATAAAGAAATCACATTAGGATTGTCTTTTTAAGCTGTTCCTTAAAACACTAGTGCTTAGTAAATCTATTGGAGGTAGAAGCAGTCAAGGGTAGCCTAGGGTTAGGGTTAGGCTTAGGGTTAGGGTTAGGGTACGGCTTAGGGTACGGGTTCGGGGAGGGGTTCGGGTACGGCGTCGGGTATGTGTTAGCGTTAGGGTTAGGGTAAGTGTTAGGGTTAGGGCTCGGTTTGGGTACGGGTTAGGATTAGGATACGTGTTAGGGTTAGGGTAGGGGTTAGGGTTAGGGTACGCGTTAGGGTTAGGGTAGTTATTAAACCTATCCCACTCTCTAGATACCCCTTAGCACGTAAAGGAATATTATTTGGGGGTCCAGCCACGGTGAAGAGTTTAGACACTAGGATAAGATAAGGAACACACCCATTATAAAGAAGTCACATTAGGATGCTCTTTTTAAGCTGTTCCTTAAAACACTAGTGCTTAGGAAATCTATTGGAGGCAGAAGCAGTCAAGGGTAGCCTAGGGTTAGGGTTAGGCTTAGGGTTAGGGTTAGGGTACGGTTTCGGGGAGGGGTTCGGGTACGGCGTAGGCTATGGGTTAGGGTTAGGGTTAGTGTTAGGGTTAGGGCTCGGTTTAGGGTACGGGTTAGGATTAGGGTACGTGTTAGGGTTAGGGTAGGGGTTAGGGTTAGGGTACGCGTTACGGTTAGGGTAGTTATTAAACCTATCCCACTCTCTAGATAGCCCTTAGCACGTAAAGGAATATTATTTGGGGGTACAGCCATGGAGAAGGGTTTAGACACTAGGAAAAGATGAGGAACACACCCAGTATAAAGAAATCACATTAGGATTCTCTTTTTAAGCTGTTCCTTAAAACACTAGTGCTTAGGAAATCTATTGGAGGCAGAGGAAGTCAAGGGTAGCCTAGGGTTAGGTTTAGGGTGAGGGTTAGGGTTAGGGTACGGCTTAGGGTACGGGTTCGGGGAGGGGTTCGGGTACGGCGTAGGGTATGGGTTAGGGTTAGGGTTAGGGTTCGTGTTAGGGTTAGGGCTCGGTATAGGGTATGGGTTAGGATTAGGGTACGTGTTAGGGTTAGGGTACGCGTTAGGGTTAGGGTAGTTATTAAACCTATCCCACTCTCTAGATACCCCTTATCACGTAAAGGAATATTATTTGGGGGTCCAGCCATGGAGAAGAGTTTAGACACTAGGATAAGATAAGGAACACACCCATTATAAAGAAATCACATTAGGATTCTCTTTTTAAGCTGTTCCTTAAAACACTAGTGCTTAGGAAATCTATTGGAGGCAGAAGCAGTCAAGGGTAGCCTAGGGTCAGGGTTAGGCTTAGGGTTAGGGTTAGGGTACGGCCTAGGGTACGGGTTTAGGGAGGGGTCCGGGTACGGCGTAGGGTATGGGTTAGGGTTAGTGTTAGGGTTAGGGCTCGGTTTAGGGTACGGGTTAGGATTAGGGTACGTGTTACGGTTAGGGTAGGGGTTAGGGTTAACGTACGCGTTAGGGTTAGGGTAGTTAGTAAACCTATCCCACTCTCTAGATACCCCTTAGCACGTAAAGGAATATTATTTGGGGGTCCAGCCATGGAGTTTAGACACTAGGATAAGATAAGGAACACAGCCATTATAAAGAAATCACATTAGGATTCTCTTTTTAAGCTGTTCCTTAAAACACTAGTGCTTAGGAAATCTATTGGAGGCAGAGGAAGTCAAGGGTAGCCTAGGGTTAGGTTTAGGGTGAGGGTTAGGGTTAGGGTACGGCTTAGGGTACGGGTTCGGGGAGGGGTTCGGGTACGGCGTAGGGTATGGGTTAGGGTTAGGGTTAGGGTTAGGGTTCGTGTTAGGGTTAGGGCTCGGTATAGGGTATGGGTTAGGATTAGGGTACGTGTTAGGGTTAGGGTACGCGTTAGGGTTAGGGTAGTTATTAAACCTATCCCACTAAATAGATACCCCTTATCACGTAAAGGAATATTATTTGGGGGTCCAGCCATGGAGAAGAGTTTAGACACTAGGATAAGATAAGGAACACACCCATTATAAAGAAATCACATTAGGATTCTCTTTTTAAGCTGTTCCTTAAAACACTAGTGCTTAGGAAATCTATTGGAGGCAGAAGCAGTCAAGGGTAGCCTAGGGTTAGTGTTAGGTTTCGGGTTAGGCTTAGGGTACGGCTTAGGTTACGGGTTCGGGGAGCGGTTCGGGTATGGTGTAGGGTATGGGTTAGGGTTAGGGTTAGTGTTAGGGTTACGGCTCAGTTTAGGGTACGGGTTAGGATTAGGGTACGTGTTAGGGTTAGGGTAGGGGATAGGGTTAGGGTACGCTTTAGGGTTAGAGTAGTTATTAAACCTACCCCACTCTCTAGATACCCCTTAGCACGTAAATGAATATTATTTGGGGGTCCAGCCATGGAGAAGAGTTTAGACACTAGGATAAGATAAGGAACACAGCCATTATAAAGAAATCACATTAGGATTCTCTTTTTAAGCTGTTCCTTAAAACACTAGTGCTTAGGAAATCTATTGGAGGCAGAAGCAGTCAAGGGTAGCCTAGGGTTAGGGTTAGGGTGAGGGTTAGGGTTAGGGTACGGCTTAGGGTACGGGTTCGGGGAGGGGTTCGGGTAAGGCGTAAGGTATGAGTTAGGGTTAGGGTTAGGGTTAGGGTTCGTGTTAGGGTTAGGGCTCGGTATAGGGTACGGGTTAGGATTAGGGTACGTGTTAGGGTTAGGGTACGCGTTAGGGTTAGGGTAATTATTAAACCTATCCCACTCTGTAGATACCCCTTATCACGTAAAGGAATATTATTTGGGGGTCCAGCCATGGAGAAGAGTTTAGACACTAGGATAAGATAAGGAACACACCCATTATAAAGAAATCACATTAGGATTCTCTTTTTAAGCTGTTCCTTAAAACACTAGTGCTTAGGAAATCTATTGGAGGCAGAAGCAGTCAAGGGTAGCCTAGGGTTAGGGTTTTGTTTAGGGTTAGGCTTAGGGTACGGCTTAGGTTACGGGATTGGGGAGCGGTTCGGGTACGGTGTAGGGTATGGGTTAGGGTTAGGGTTAGGGTTAGTGTTAGGGTTTGGGCTCAGTTTAGGGTACGGGTTAGGATTAGGGTACGTGTTAGGGTTAGGGTAGGGGATAGGGTTAGGGTACGCTTTAGGGTTAGAGTAGTTAGTAAACCTACCCCACTCTCTAGATACCCCTTAGCACGTAAAGGAATATTATTTGGGGGTCCAGCCATGGAGAAGAGTTTAGACACTAGGATAAGTTAAGGAACACACCCATTATAAAGAAATCACATTAGGATTCTCTTTTTAAGCTGTTCCTTAAAACACTAGTGCTTAGGAAATCTATTGTAGGCAGAAGCAATCAAGGGTAGCCTAGGGTTAGGGTTAGGCTTAGGGTTAGGCTTAGGGTACGGCTTAGGGTACGGGTTCGGGGAGGGGTTCGGGTACGGCGTAGGGTATGGGTTAGGGTTAGGGTTAGTGTTAGGGTTAGGGCTCGGTTTAGGGTACGGGTTATGATTAGGGTACGTGTTACGGTTAGGGCAGGGGATAGGGTTAGGGTACGCATTAGGGTTAGGGTAGTTATTAAACCTATCCCACTCTCTAGATAGCCCTTGGCAAGTGAAGGAACATTATTTGAGGGTCCAGCCATGGAGAATAGTTTAGACACTAGGATAAAATAAGGAACACACCCATTATAAAGAAATCACATTAGGATTCTCTTTTTAAGCTGTTCCTTAAAACACTAGTGCTTAGGAAATCTATTGGAGGCAGAAGCAGTCAAGGGTAGCCTAGGGTTAGGGTTAGGCTTAGGGTTAAGGTTAGGGTACGGCTTAGGGTACGGGTTCGGGGTGGGGTTCGGGTAAGGCGTAGGGTATGGGTTAGGGTTAGGGTTAGTGTTAGGGTTAGGGCTCGGTTTAGAATATGCGTTACGATTAGGGTACGTGTTAGGGTTAGGGTAGGGGTTAGGGTTAGCATACGCTTTAGGGTTAGGGTAGTTATCAAACCTAACCCACTCCCTAGATAGCCCTTAGCACGTAAAGGAATATTATTTGGGTTAGGGTTAGGGTTAGGGTTAGGGTTAGGGTTAGGGTTAGGGTTAGGGTTAGGGCTCGCTTTAGGGTACGGGTTAGGATTAGGGTAGTTGTTAGGGTTAGGGGTAGGGGTTAGGGTTAGGGTACGCGTTAGGGTTAGGGTAGTTATTGAACCTATCCCACTGTCTAGATACCCCTTAGCACGTAAAGGAATATTATTTGGGGGTCCAGCCATGGAGAAGAGTTTAGACACTAGGATAAGATAAGGAACACACCCATTATAAAGAAATCACATTAGGATTGTCTTTTTAAGCTGTTCCTTAAAACACTAGTGCTTAGGAAATCTATTGGAGGTAGAAGCAGTCAAGGGTAGCCTAGGGTTAAGGTTAGGCTTAGGGTTAGGGTTAGGGTACGGCTTAGGGTACGGGTTCGGGGAGGGGTTCGGGTACGGCGTCGGGTATGTGTTAGGGTTAGGGTTAGGGTAAGTGTTAGGGTTAGGGCTCGGTTTGGGTACGGGTTAGGATTAGGATACGTGTTAGGGTTAGGGTAGGGGTTAGGGTTAGGGTACGCGTTAGGGTTAGGGTAGTTATTAAACCTATCCCACTCTCTAGATACCCCTTAGCACGTAAAGGAATATTATTTGGGGGTCCAGCCACGGTGAAGAGTTTAGACACTAGGATAAGATAAGAAACACACCCATTATAAAGAAGTCACATTAGGATTCTCTTTTTAAGCTGTTCCTTAAAACACTAGTGCTTAGGAAATCTATTGGAGGCAGAAGCAGTCAAGGGTAGCCTAGGGTTAGGGTTAGGCTTAGGGTTAGGGTTAGGGTACGGTTTCGGGGAGGGGTTCGGGTACGGCGTAGGCTATGGGTTAGGGTTAGGGTTAGTGTTAGGGTTAGGGCTCGGTTTAGGGTACGGGTTAGGATTAGGGTACGTGTTAGGGTTAGGGTAGGGGTTAGGGTTAGGGTACGCGTTACGGTTAGGGTAGTTATTAAACCTATCCCACTCTCTAGATAGCCCTTAGCACGTAAAGGAATATTATTTGGGGGTACAGCCATGGAGAAGGGTTTAGACACTAGGAAAAGATGAGGAACACACCCATTATAAAGAAATCACATTAGGATTCTCTTTTTAAGCTGTTCCTTAAAACACTAGTGCTTAGGAAATCTATTGGAGGCAGAAGCAGTCAAGGGTAGCCTAGGGTTAGGGTTAGGGTGAGGGTTAGGGTTAGGGTACGGCTTAGGGTACGGGTTCGGGGATGGGTTCGGGTACGGCATAGGGTATGGTTTAGGGTACGGGTTAGGGTTAGTGTTAGGGTTAGGGCTCGGTTTAGGGTACGGGTTAGGATTAGGGTAGTTGTTAGGGTTAGGGTAGGGGTTAGGGTTAGGGTACGCGTTAGGGTTAGGGTAGTTATCAAACCTATCCCACTCTCTAGATACCCCTTAGCACGTAAAGGAATATTATTTGGGCGTCCAGCCATGGAGAAGAGTTTAGACACTAGGATAAGATGATGAACACACCCATTATAAAGAAATCACATTAGGATTCTCTTTTTAAGCTGTTCCTTAAAACACTAATGCTTAGGAAATCTATTGGAGGCAGAAGCAGTCAAGGGTAGCCTAGGGTTAGGGTTAGGGTGAGGGTTAGGGTTAGGGTACCGCTTAGGGTACGGGTTCGGGGAGGGGTTCGGGTACGGCGTAGGCTATGGGTTAGGGTTAGGGTTAGTGTTAGGGTTAGGGCTCGGTTTAGGGTACGGGTTAGGATTAGGGTACGTGTTAGGGTTAGGGTAGGGGTTAGGATTAGGGTACGCGTTACGGTTAGGGTAGTTATTAAACCTATCCCACTCTCTAGATAGCCCTTAGCACGTAAAGGAATATTATTTGGGGGTACAGCCATGGAGAAGGGTTTAGACACTAGGAAAAGATGAGGAACACACCCATTATAAAGAAATCACATTAGGATTCTCTTTTTAAGCTGTTCCTTGAAACACTAGTCCTTAGGAAATCTATTGGAGGTAGAAGCAGTCAAGGGTAGCCTAGGGTTAGGGTTAGGCTTAGGGTTAGGGTTAGGGTACGGCTTAGGGTACGGGTTCGGGGATGGGTTCGGGTACGGCATAGGGTATGGTTTAGGGTACGGGTTAGGGTTAGTGTTAGGGTTAGGGCTCGGATTAGGGTACGGGTTAGGATTAGGGTAGTTGTTAGGGTTAGGGTTAGGGTACGCGTTAGGGTTAGGGTAGTTATTGAACCTATCCCACTGTCTAGATACCCCTTAGCACGTAAAGGAATATTATTTGGGGGTCCAGCCATGGAGAAGAGTTTAGACACTAGGATAAGATAAGGAACACACCCATTATAAAGAAATCACATTAGGATTCTCTTTTTAAGCTGTTCCTTAAAACACTAGTGCTTAGGAAATCTATTGGAGGCAGAAGCAGTCAAGGGTAGCCTAGGGTCAGGGTTAGGCTTAGGGTTAGGGTTAGGGTACGGCCTAGGGTACGGGTTTAGGGAGGGGTCCGGGTACGGCGTAGGGTATGGGTTAGGGTTAGTGTTAGGGTTAGGGCTCGGTTTAGGGTACGGGTTAGGATTAGGGTACGTGTTACGGTTAGGGTAGGGGTTAGGGTTAACGTACGCGTTAGGGTTAGGGTAGTTAGTAAACCTATCCCACTCTCTATATACCCCTTAGCACGTAAAGGAATATTATTTGGGGGTCCAGCCATGGAGAAGAGTTTAGACACTAGGATAAGATAAGGAACACAGCCATTATAAAGAAATCACATTAGGATTCTCTTTTTAAGCTGTTCCTTAAAACACTAGTGCTTAGGAAATCTATTGGAGGAAGAGGAATTCAAGGGTAGCCTAGGGTTAGGGTTAGGGTGAGGGTTAGGGTTAGGGTACGGCTTAGGGTACGGGTTCGGGGAGGGGTTCGGGTACGGCGTAGGGTATGGGTTAGGGTTAGGGTTAGGGTTAGGGTTCGTGTTAGGGTTAGGGCTCGGTATAGTGTATGGGTTAGGATTAGGGTACGTGTTAGGGTTAGGGTACGCGTTAGGGTTAGGGTAGTTATTAAACCTATCCCACTCTCTAGATACCCGTTATCACGTAAAGGAATATTATTTGGGGGTCCAGCCATGGAGAAGAGTTTAGACACTAGGATAAGATAAGGAACACACCCATTATAAAGAAATCACATTAGGATTCTCTTTTTAAGCTGTTCCTTAAAACACTAGTGCTTAGGAAATCTATTGGAGGCAGAAGCAGTCAAGGGTAGCCTAGGGTTAGGGTTAGGTTTAGGGTTAGGCTTAGGGTACGGCTTAGGTTACGGGTTCGGGGAGCGGTTCGGGTACGGTGTAGGGTATGGGTTAGGGTTAGGGTTAGTGTTAGGGTTAGGGCTCAGTTTAGGGTACGGGTTAGGATTAGGGTACGTGTTAGGGTTAGGGTAGGGGATAGGGTTAGGGTACGCTTTAGGGTTAGAGTAGTTATTAAACCTACCCCACTCTCTAGATACCCCTTAGCACGTAAAGGAATATTATTTGGGGGTCCAGCCATGGAGAAGAGTTTAGACACTAGGATAAGATAAGGAACACAGCCATTATAAAGAAATCACATTAGGATTCTCTTTTTAAGCTGTTCCTTAACACACTAGTGCTTAGGAAATCTATTGGAGGCAGAAGCAGTCAAGGGTAGCCTAGGGTTAGGGTTAGGGTGAGGGTTAGGGTTAGGGTACGGCTTAGGGTACGGGTTCGGGGAGGGGTTCGGGTACGGCGTAGGGTATGGGTTAGGGTTAGGTTTAGGGTTCGTGTTAGGGTTAGGGCTCGGTATAGGGTACGGGTTAGGATTAGGGTACGTGTTAGGGTTAGGGTACGCGTTAGGGTTAGGGTAGTTATTAAACCTATCCCACTCTGTAGATACCCCTTAGCACGTAAAGGAATATTATTTGGGGGTCTTAGTTAGGAGCAGCATCAGAGTGTTGGTTAGGTACAGTTTCAGGGCCTAAGATAGGAGTAGTGTCAGGGCCTTAGTTAAGGACCGTTTCAGGGCCTTAGTTAGGAGTAGCGTCAGAGCATTGATGAGGTACAGTGTCAGGCCCTGAGTTAGGAGTAGTGTAAGGGCCTCAGTTAGGCACAGTGTTAAGGCCTGAGTTAGGAGTAGTGTCAAGGCCTTAGTTAGGGACAGTGTCAGGGCCTGAGTTAGGAGTATTCTTAAGACCTCAGTTAGGGACAGTGTCAGTGCCTTAGTTACAACTAGCGTTAGAGCCTTTGTTAGGTATCTTGTCAGGGCCTGAGTTAGGAGTAGTGTCACAGCCTTAGGGACAGTGTCAGGGCCTTAGTTAGTTATAGTGTCATGGCCTTAGTTAGGGACAGTATCAGGGCCTACGTTAGGAGTAGTGTCAAGACCTTAGGTAGGGACAGTGTCAGGGACTGAGTTAGGAGTAGTGTCAGGGCCTTAGGGCCAGTTTCAGGGCCTGAGATAGGAGTAGTGTCAAGGCCTTAGTTAAGGACCGTTTCAGGGCCTTAGTTAGGAGTAGCGTCAGAGCATTGGTGAGGTACAGTGTCAGGCCCTGAGTTAGGAGTAGTGTAAGGGCCTCAGTTAGGCACAGTGTTAAGGCCTGAGTTAGGTATATGTCATGGCCTTAGTTAGGGACAGTATCAGGGCCTGAGTTAGGAGTAGTGTCAAGGACGTAGGGCCAGTGTCCGGGCCTGAGTTAGGAGTAGTGTCAGGGCCTTTGTAAGGGACAGTGTCCGGGCCTGAGTTAAGTTTAGAGTCAAGGCCTTAGTTAGGGACAGTGTCAGGGCCTGAGTTAGGAGTAGTGTCAGGGCCTGAGGGCCAGTTTCAGAGCCTGAGATAGGAGTAGTGTCAAGGCCTTAGGTAAGGACCGTTTCAGGGTCTTAGTTAGGAGCAGCATCAGAGTGTTGGTTAGGTACAGTTTCAGGGCCTAAGATAGGAGTAGTGTCAGGGCCTTAGTTAAGGACCGTTTCAGGGCCTTAGTTAGGAGTAGCGTCAGAGCATTGGTGAGGTACAGTGTCAGGCCCTGAGTTAGGAGTAGTGTAAGGGCCTCAGTTAGGCACAGTGTTAAGGCCTGAGTTAGGTATATGTCATGGTCTTAGTTAGGGACAGTATCAGGGCCTGAGTTAGGAGTAGTGTCAAGGACGTAGGGCCAGTGTCCGGGCCTGAGTTAGGAGTAGTGTCAGGGCCTTTGTAAGGGACAGTGTCCGGGCCTGAGTTAAGTTTAGAGTCAAGGCCTTAGTTAGGGACAGTGTCAGGGCCTGAATTAGGAGCAGTGTAAAGGCCTTAGTTAGGGCCAGTGTCCAGAACTTTGTTACGACTAATGTCAGAGCTTTTCTTAGGTATCGTGTCAGGGCCTGAGTTAGGAATAGTGTCAGGGACCTAGTTAGGGACAGTGTAAAGGCCTAAGTTATGTGTAATGTCCGGGCCTTAGTTAGGGACCATATCAGGGCCTGAGTTAGGAGTAGTGTCAGGGCTTTAGTTAGGGACAGTGTCAGGGCCTGAGTTAGGTGTAGTGTCAGGGCTTATTTAGGGAGAGTATCAGGGCCCAAGTTATGAGTAGCGTCAAGGCCTTAGGTAGGGACCGTTTCAGGGCCTTAGTTAGGAGTAGCATCAGAGCGTTGGTTAGGTACGGTGTCAGGGCCTGAGTTAGCAGTAGTGTCAGTGACTTAGTTAGGGACAGTGTCAGGGCCAGAGTTAGTTGTAGTGTGAGGGCCTTAGTTAGGACAGTATCAGGGCCTGAGTTAGGAGTTGTGTCAGGGCCTTAGTTAGGGACAGTGTCAGGTCCTGAGTTAGGTGTAGTGTCAGTGCCTTAGTTAGGCACAGTGTCAGGACCTGAGTTATGGAAGCGTCAAAGGCTTTAGTGTAGGTATCCTTTCAGGGCCTGAGTTAGGATTAGTTTCAGGGCCTTAGTTAGGGACAGTGTCAGGGCCAGAGTTAGGAGCAGTGTCAGGGCCTTAGTTACGGACAGTGTCAGGGCCTGAGTTAGGTGTTGTGTCCGGGCTTAAGTTAGGGACAGAATCAGGGCCTGAGTTAGGAGTAGTGTCAAGACCTTAGTTAGGGACAATGTCAGGGCCTTTGTTAGGACTAGCATCAGAACCTTTGTTATGTATCCTGTCAGCGCCATAGTTAGGAGTAATGTCATGCCTTCGTTAGGGACAGTGTCAGGGCTTGAGTTAGGTGTAGTGTCAGTGCCTTATTTAGGGAGAGTATCAGGGCCCAAGTTATGAGTAGTGTCAAGGCCTTAATTAGGAATCGTTTCAGGGCCTTAGTTAGGAGGAGCATCAGAGCGTTGGTTAGGTAAAGTGTCAGGGCCTGAGTTAAATGTAGCGTCAGGGCCTTAGTTAGGGACAGTATCAGGACCTGAGTAGGAGTAGTGTCAGGTCCTTAGTTAGGGCCACTTTCAGGGCCTGAGTTAAGAGTAGTGTAAAGGCCTTAGTTAGGGCCAATGTCAGGGCCTTCGTTAGGAGTAGCATCAGAACCTTTGTTAAGTATCATGTCAGGGCCAGAGTTAGGAGTAGTGTCAGGCCTTAGTCTGGGACAGTGTCAGGGCCTGAGTTAGTTGTAGTGTGAGGGCCTTAGTTAGGATACTATCAGGGCCTGAGTTAAGAGTAGTGTCAGGGTCTTAGTTAGGGACAGTGTCAGGGCTTGAGTAGGAGTAGTGTCAAGGCCTTCGTTAGGAGTAGCATCAGAAACTTTGTTTGGTATCGTGTCAGGGCCTGAGTTAGGAGTAGCGTCAAAGCCTTTGTTAGGTATCGTGTCAGGGCCTGATTAGGAGTAGTGTCAAGGCCTTAGTTTAGGGCCAGTGTCAGGGCCTTAGTTCAGAGTAGCATCAGAGCATTCGTTAGGTACAGTGTCAGGGCCTGAGTTAGGAGTAGTCTCAGGGCCTTTGTTAGGAACAGTGTCAGGGCCTTAGTTACGACTATCGTCAGAGCCTTTGTTAGGTATGGTGTCAGGGCCTGAGTTAGGAGTAGTGTCAGAACATTAGTTAGGGACCGTGTCAGGGCCTGAGTTAGGTGTAGTGTTGGGGTCTTAGTTAGGGACAGTATCAGGGCCTGAGTTAGGAGTTGTGTCAAGACCTTAGTTTGGGATAGTGTCAGGGCCTTATTTATGAATAGCGTCAGAGCCTTTGTTAGGTATCCTGTCATGTCCTTAGTTAGGAGTAGCATCAGCGTTTGTTAGGTACAGTGTCAGGGCCTGAGTTACGAGTAGTGTCAGGGCCTTAGTTAGGAACTGTATCAGGGCCTGAGTTAGAAGTAGTGTCAAGGCATTAGTTTACGGGAATTGTCAGGGCTTGAATTAGGAATGGTGTCAGTGCCTTATTTAGGCACAGTATCACAGCCTGAGTTAGGTGTAGTTTCAGGGACTTAGTTAGGGATAGAGTATGGGTTAGGGTTAGGGTTAGTTTTAGGGTTAGGGCTAGGTTAGGGTACGGGTTAGGATTAGGGTACATGTCAGGGTTAGGTTAGGGGTTAGGGTTAGGGTATGCGTTAGGGTTAGGGTATTTATTAAACCTATCCGAGTCTCTAAATACCACATAGGACGTAAAGGAATATTATTTGGGACCCAGCAATGGAGAAGAGTTTAGAGGCGAGGATAAGATAAGGAACACACCCATTATAAAGAAATCACATTCGGATTCTCTTTTTAAGCTGTTCCTTAAAACACTAGTGCTTAGGAAATCTATTGGAGGCAGAAGCAGTCAAGGGTAGCCTAGGGTTAGGATTAGGCTTAGGGTTAGGATTAGGGTACGGTTTCGGGAAGGGGTTCGGGTACGGCATAGGGTATGGGTTAGGGTTAGGGTTAGTGTTAGGGTTAGGGCTCGGTTTAGGGTACGGGTTAGGATTAGGGTACGTGTTAGGGTTAGGGTAGCGGTTAGGGTTAGGGTACGCGTTACAGTTAGGGTAGTTATTAAACCTATCCCACTCTCTAGATACCCCTTAGCACGTTAAGGAATATTATTTGGGGGTCCAGCCATGGAGAAGAGTTTAGACACTAGGATAAGATAAGGAACACACCCATTATAAAGAAATCACATTAGGATTCTCTTTTTAAGCTCTTCCTTAAAACACTAGTGCTTAGGAAATCTATTGGAGGCAGAAGCAGTCAAGGGTAGCCTAGGGTTAGGGTTAGGCTTAGGGTTAGGGTTAGGGTACGGCTTAGGGTACGGGTTCGGGGAGGGGTTCGGGTACGGCGTAGGGTATGGGTTAGGGTTAGGGTTAGTGTTAGGGTTAGGGCTCGGTTTAGGGTACGGGTTAGGATTAGGGTACGTGTTAGGGTTAGGGTAGGGGTTAGGGTTAGGGTACGCGTTAGGGTTAGGGTAGTTATTGAACCTATCCCACTGTCTAGATACCCCTTAGCACGTAAAGGAATATTATTTGGGGGTCCAGCCATGGAGAAGAATTTAGACACTAGGATAAGATAAGGAACACACCCATTATAAAGAAATCACATTAGGATTGTCTTTTTAAGCTGTTCCTTAAAACACTAGTGCTTAGGAAATCTATTGGAGGTAGAAACAGTCAAGGGTAGCCTAGGGTTAGGGTTAGGCTTAGGGTTAGGGTTAGGGTACGGCTTAGGGTACGGGTTCGGGGAGGGTTTCGGGTACGGCGTCGGGTATGTGTTAGGGTTAAGGTTAGGGTTAGTGTTAGGGTTAGGGCTCGGTTTGGGTACGGGTTAGGATTAGGATACGTGTTAGGGTTAGGGTAGGGGTTAGGGTTAGGGTACGCGTTAGAGTTAGGGTAGTTATTAAACCTATCCCACTCTCTAGATACCCCTTAGCACGTAAAGGAATATTATTTGGGGGTCCAGCCACGGTGAAGAGTTTAGACACTAGGATAAGATAAGGAACACACCCATTATAAAGAAGTCACATTAGGATTCTGTTTTTAAGCTGTTCCTTAAAACACTAGTGCTTAGGAAATCTATTGGAGGCAGAAGCAGTCAAGGGTAGCCTAGGGTTAGGGTTAGGCTTAGGGTTAGGGTTAGGGTACGGTTTCGGGGAGGGGTTCGGGTACGGCGTAGGCTATGGGTTAGGGTTAGGGTTAGTGTTAGGGTTAGGGCTCGGTTTAGGGTACGGGTTAGGATTAGGGTACGTGTTAGGGTTAGGGTAGGGGTTAGGGTTAGGGTACGCGTTACGGTTAGGGTAGTTATTAAACCTATCCCACTCTCTAGATAGCCCTTAGCACGTAAAGGAATATTATTTGGGGGTACAGCCATGGAGAAGGGTTTAGACACTAGGAAAAGATGAGGAACACACCCATTATAAAGAAATCACATTAGGATTCTCTTTTTAAGCTGTTCCTTAAAACACTAGTTCTTAGGAAATCTATTGGAGGCAGAAGCAGTCAAGGGTAGCCTAGGGTTAGGGTTAGGCTTAGGGTTAGGGTTAGGGTACGGCTTAGGGTACGGGTTCGGGGATGGGTTCGGGTACGGCATAGGGTATGGTTTAGGGTACGGGTTAGGGTTAGTGTTAGGGTTAGGGCTCGGTTTAGGGTACGGGTTAGGATTAGGGTAGTTGTTAGGGTTAGGGTAGGGGTTAGGGTTAGGGTACGCGTTAGGGTTAGGGTAGTTATTAAACCTATCCCACTCTCTAGATACCCCTTAGCACGTAAAGGAATATTATTTGGGCGTCCAGCCATGGAGAAGAGTTTAGACACTAGGATAAGATGATGAACACACCCATTATAAAGAAATTACATTAGGATTCTCTTTTTAAGCTGTTCCTTAAAACACTAGTGCTTAGGAAATCTATTGGAGGCAGAAGCAGTCAAGGGTAGCCTAGGGTCAGGGTTAGGCTTAGGGTTAGGTTTAGGGTACGGCCTAGGGTACGGGTTTAGGGAAGGGTCCGGGTACGGCGTAGGGTATGGGTTAGGGTTAGTGTTAGGGTTAGGGCTCGGTTTAGGGTACGAGTTAGGATTAGGGTACGTGTTACGGTTAGGGTAGGGGTTAGGGTTAACGTACGCGTTAGGGTTAGGGTAGTTAGTAAACCTATCCCACTCTCTAGATACCCCTTAGCACGTAAAGGAATATTATTTGGGGGTCCAGCCATGGAGAAGAGTTTAGACACTAGGATAAGATAAGGAACACAGCCATTATAAAGAAATCACATTAGGATTCTCTTTTTAAGCTGTTCCTTAAAACACTAGTGCTTAGGAAATCTATTGGAGGCAGAAGCAGTCAAGGGTAGCCTAGCGTTAGGGTTAGTGTGAGGGTTAGGGTTAGGGTACGGCTTAGGGTACGGGTTCGGGGAGGGGTTCGGGTACGGCGTAGGGTATGGGTTAGGGTTAGGGTTAGGGTTAGGTTTCGTGTTAGGGTTAGGGCTCGGTATAGGGTACGGGTTAGGATTAGGGTACGTGTTAGGGTTAGGGTACGCGTTAGGGTTAGGGTAGTTATTAAACCTATCCCACTCTGTAGATACCCCTTATCACGTAAAGGAATATTATTTGGGGGTCCAGCCATGGAGAAGAGTTTAGACACTAGGATAAGATAAGGAACACACCCATTATAAAGAAATCACATTAGGATTCTCTTTTTAAGCTGTTCCTTAAAACACTAGTGCTTAGGAAATCTATTGGAGGCAGAAGCAGTCAAGGGTAGCCTAGGGTTAGGGTTTTGTTTAGGGTTAGGCTTAGGGTACGGCTTAGGTTACGGGTTTGGGGAGCGGTTCGGGTACGGTGTAAGGTATGGGTTAGGGTTAGGGTTAGGGTTAGTGTTAGGGTTTGGGCTCAGTTTAGGGTACGGGTTAGGATTAGGGTACGTGGTAGGGTTAGGGTAGGGGATAGGGTTAGGGTACGCTTTAGGGTTAGAGTAGTTAGTAAACCTACCCCACTCTCTAGATACCCCTTAGCACGTAAAGGAATATTATTTGGGGGTCCAGCCATGGAGAAGAGTTTAGACACTAGGATAAGATAAGGAACACACCCATTATAAAGAAATCACATTAGGATTCTCTTTTTAAGCTGTTCCTTAAAACACTAGTGCTTAGGAAATCTATTGGAGGCAGAAGCAGTCAAGGGTAGCCTAGGGTTAGGGTTAGGCTTAGGGTTAGGCTTAGGGTACGGCTTAGGGTACGGGTTCGGGGAGGGGTTCGGGTACGGCGTAGGGTATGGGTTAGGGTTAGGGTTAGTGTTAGGGTTAGGGCTCGGTTTAGGGTACGGGTTAGGATTAGGGTACGTGTTAGGGTTAGGGCAGGGGATAGGGTTAGGGTACGCGTTAGGGTTAGGGTAGTTATTAAACCTATCCCACTCTCTAGATAGCCCTTGGCAAGTGAAGGAATATTATTTGGGGGTCCAGCCATGGAGAATAGTTTAGACACTAGGATAAGATAAGGAACACACCCATTATAAAGAAATCACATTCGGATTCTCTTTTTAAGCTGTTCCTTAAAACACTAGTGCTTAGGAAATCTATTGGAGGCAGAAGCAGTCAAGGGTAGCCTAGGGTTAGGGTTAGGCTTAGGGTTAGGGTTAGGGTACGGCTTAGGGTACGGGTTCGGGGTGGGGTTCGGGTAAGGCGTAGGGTATGGGTTAGGGTTAGGGTTAGTGTTAGGGTTAGGGCTCGGTTTAGAATATGCGTTAGGATTAGGGTACGTGTTAGGGTTAGGGTAGGGGTTAGGGTTAGCATACGCTTTAGGGTTAGGGTAGTTATCAAACCTAACCCACTCCCTAGATAGCCCTTAGCACGTAAAGGAATATTATTTGGGTTAGGGTTAGGGTTAGGGTTAGGGTTAGGGTTAGGGTTAGGGCTCGGTTTAGGGTACGGGTTAGGATTAGGGTAGTTGTTAGGGTTAGGGTAGGGGTTAGGGTTAGGGTACGCGTTAGGGTTAGGGTAGTTATTAAACCTATCCCACTCTCTAGATACCCCTTAGCACGTAAAGGAATATTATTTGGGCGTCCAGCCATGGAGAAGAGTTTAGACACTAGGATAAGATGATGAACACACCCATTATAAAGAAATAACATTAGGATTCTCTTTTTAAGCTGTTCCTTAAAACAGTAATGCTTAGGAAATCTATTGGAGGCAGAAGCAGTCAAGGGTAGCCTAGGGTTAGGGTTAGGGTGAGGGTTAGGGTTAGGGTACGGCTTAGGGTACGGGTTCGGGGAGGGGTTCGGGTACGGCGTAGGGTATGGGTTAGGGTACGGGTTAGGGTTAGTGTTAGGGTTAGGGCTCGGTTTAGGGTACGGGTTAGGATTAGGGTAGTTGTTAGGGTTAGGGTAGGGGTTAGGGTTAGGGTTAGGGTACGCGTGAGGGTTAGGGTAGTTATTGAACCTATCCCACTGTCTAGATACCCCTTAGCACGTAAAGGAATATTATTTGGGGGTCCAGCCATGGAGAAGAGTTTAGACACTAGGATAAGATAAGGAACACACCCATTATAAAGAAATCACATTAGGATTCTCTTTTTAAGCTGTTCCTTAAAACACTAGTGCTTAGGAAATCTATTGGAGGCAGATGCAGTCAAGGGTAGCCTAGGGTCAGGTTTAGGCTTAGGGTTAGGGTTAGGGTACGGCCTAGGGTACGGGTTTAGGGAAGGGTCCGGGTACGGCGTAGGGTATGGGTTAGGGTTAGTGTTAGGGTTAGGGCTCGGTTTAGGGTACGGGTTAGGATTAGGGTACGTGTTACGGTTAGGGTAGGGGTTAGGGTTAGGGTACGCGTTAGAGTTAGGGTAGTTATTAAACCTATCCCACTCTCTAGATACCCCTTAGCACGTAAAGGAATATTATTTGGGGGTCCAGCCACGGTGAAGAGTTTAGACACTAGGATAAGATAAGGAACACACCCATTATAAAGAAGTCACATTAGGATTCTCTTTTTAAGCTGTTCCTTAAAACACTAGTGCTTAGGAAATCTATTGGAGGCAGAAGCAGTCAAGGGTAGCCTAGGGTTAGGGTTAGGCTTAGGGTTAGGGTTAGGGTACGGTTTCGGGGAGGGGTTCGGGTACGGCGTAGGCTATGGGTTAGGGTTAGGGTTAGTGTTAGGGTTAGGGCTCGGTTTAGGGTACGGGTTAGGATTAGGGTACGTGTTAGGGTTAGGGTAGGGGTTAGGGTTAGGGTACGCGTTACGGTTAGGGTAGTTATTAAACCTATCCCACTCTCTAGATAGCCCTTAGCACGTAAAGGAATATTATTTGGGGGTACAGCCATGGAGAAGGGTTTAGACACTAGGAAAAGATGAGGAACACACCCATTATAAAGAAATCACATTAGGATTCTCTTTTTAAGCTGTTCCTTAAAACACTAGTCCTTAGGAAATCTATTGGAGGCAGAAGCAGTCAAGGGTAGCCTAGGGTTAGGGTTAGGCTTAGGGTTAGGGTTAGGGTAAGGCTTAGGGTACACGTTCGGGGATGGGTTCGGGTACGGCATAGGGTATGGTTTAGGGTACGGGTTAGGGTTAGTGTTAGGGTTAGGGCTCGGTTTAGGGTACGGGTTAGGATTAGGGTAGTTGTTAGGGTTAGGGTAGGGGTTAGGGTTAGGGTACGCGTTAGGGTTAGGGTAGTTATTAAACCTATCCCACTCTCTAGATACCCCTTAGCACGTAAAGGAATATTATTTGGGCGTCCAGCCATGGAGAAGAGTTTAGACACTAGGATAAGATGATGAACACACCCATTATAAAGAAATAACATTAGGATTCTCTTTTTAAGCTGTTCCTTAAAACACTAATGCTTAGGAAATCTATTGGAGGCAGAAGCAGTCAAGGGTAGCCTAGGGTTAGGGTTAGGGTGAGGGTTAGGGTTAGGGTACGGCTTAGGGTACGGGTTCGGGAAGGGGTTCGGGTACGGCGTAGGTTATGGGTTAGGGTACGGGTTAGGGTTAGTGTTAGGGTTAGGGCTCGGTTTAGGGTACGGGTTAGGATTAGGGTAGTTGTTAGGGTTAGGGTAGGGGTTAGGGTTAGGGTACACGTTAGGGTTAGGGTAGTTATTGAACCTATCCCACTGTCTAGATACCCCTTAGCACGTAAAGGAATATTATTTGGGGGTCCAGCCATGGAGAAGAGTTTAGACACTAGGATAAGATAAGGAACACACCCATTATAAAGAAATCACATTAGGATTGTCTTTTTAAGCTGTTCCTTAAAACACTAGTGCTTAGAAAATCTATTGGAGGTAGAAGCAGTCAAGGGTAGCCTAGGGTTAGGGTTAGGCTTAGGGTTAGGGTTAGGGTACGGCTTAGGGTACGGGTTCGGGGAGGGGTTCGGGTACGGCGTCGGTTATGTGTTAGGGTTAGGGTTAGGGTAAGTGTTAGGGTTAGGGCTCGGTTTGGGTACGGGTTAGGATTAGGATACGTGTTAGGGTTAGGGTAGGGGTTAGGGTTAGGGTACGCGTCATGGTTAGGGCAGTTATTAAACCTATCCCACTCTCTAGATACCCCTTAGCACGTAAAGGAATATTATTTGGGGGTCCAGCCACGGTGTAGAGTTTAGACACTAGGATAAGATAAGGAACACACCCATTATAAAGAAGTCACATTAGGATTCTCTTTTTAAGCTGTTCCTTAAAACACTAGTGCTTAGGAAATCTATTGGAGGCAGAAGCAGTCAAGGGTAGCCTAGGGTTAGGGTTAGGCTTAGGGTTAGGGTTAGGGTACGGTTTCGGGGAGGGGTTCGGGTACGGCGTAGGCTATGGGTTAGGGTTAGGGTTAGTGTTAGGGTTAGGGCTCGGTTTAGGGTACGGGTTAGGATTAGGGTAGTTGTTAGGGTTAGGGTAGGGGTTAGGGTTAGGGTACGCGTTAGGGTTAGGGTAGTTATTAAACCTATCCCACTCTCTAGATACCCCTTAGCACGTAAAGGAATATTATTTGGGCGTCCAGCCATGGAGAAGAGTTTAGACACTAGGATTAGATGATGAACACACCCATTATAAAGAAATAACATTAGGATTCTCTTTTTAAGCTGTTCCTTAAAACAGTAATGCTTAGGAAATCTATTGGAGGCAGAAGCAGTCAAGGGTAGCCTAGGGTTAGGGTTAGGGTGAGGGTTAGGGTTAGGGTACGGCTTAGGGTACGGGTTCGGGGAGGGGTTCGGGTACGGCGTAGGGTATGGGTTAGGGTACGGGTTAGGGTTAGTGTTAGGGTTAGTGCTCGGTTTAGGGTACGGGTTAGGATTAGGGTAGTTGTTAGGGTTAGGGTAGGGGTTAGGGTTAGGGTTAGGGTACGCGTGAGGGTTAGGGTAGTTATTGAACCTATCCCACTGTCTAGATACCCCTTAGCACGTAAAGGAATATTATTTGGGGGTCCAGCCATGGAGAAGAGTTTAGACACTAGGATAAGATAAGGAACACACCCATTATAAAGAAATCACATTAGGATTCTCTTTTTAAGCTGTTCCTTAAAACACTAGTGCTTAGGAAATCTATTGGAGGCAGATGCAGTCAAGGGTAGCCTAGGGTCAGGTTTAGGCTTAGGGTTAGGGTTAGGGTACGGCCTAGGGTACGGGTTTAGGGAAGGGTCCGGGTACGGCGTAGGGTATGGGTTAGGGTTAGTGTTAGGGTTAGGGCTCGGTTTAGGGTACGGGTTAGGATTAGGGTACGTGTTACGGTTAGGGTAGGGGTTAGGGTTAGGGTACGCGTTAGAGTTAGGGTAGTTATTAAACCTATCCCACTCTCTAGATACCCCTTAGCACGTAAAGGAATATTATTTGGGGGTCCAGCCACGGTGAAGAGTTTAGACACTAGGATAAGATAAGGAACACACCCATTATAAAGAAGTCACATTAGGATTCTGTTTTTAAGCTGTTCCTTAAAACACTAGTGCTTAGGAAATCTATTGGAGGCAGAAGCAGTCAAGGGTAGCCTAGGGTTAGGGTTAGGCTTAGGGTTAGGGTTAGGGTACGGTTTCGGGGAGGGGTTCGGGTACGGCGTAGGCTATGGGTTAGGGTTAGGGTTAGTGTTAGGGTTAGGGCTCGGTTTAGGGTACGGGTTAGGATTAGGGTACGTGTTAGGGTTAGGGTAGGGGTTAGGGTTAGGGTACGCGTTACGGTTAGGGTAGTTATTAAACCTATCCCACTCTCTAGATAGCCCTTAGCACGTAAAGGAATATTATTTGGGGGTACAGCTATGGAGAAGGGTTTAGACACTAGGAAAAGATGAGGAACACACCCATTATAAAGAAATCACATTAGGATTCTCTTTTTAAGCTGTTCCTTAAAACACTAGTTCTTAGGAAATCTATTGGAGGCAGAAGCAGTCAAGGGTAGCCTAGGGTTAGGGTTAGGCTTAGGGTTAGGGTTAGGGTACGGCTTAGGGTACGGGTTCGGGGATGGGTTCGGGTACGGCATAGGGTATGGTTTAGGGTACGGGTTAGGGTTAGTGTTAGGGTTAGGGCTCGGTTTAGGGTACGGGTTAGGATTAGGGTAGTTGTTAGGGTTAGGGTAGGGGTTAGGGTTAGGGTACGCGTTAGGGTTAGGGTAGTTATTAAACCTATCCCACTCTCTAGATACCCCTTAGCACGTAAAGGAATATTATTTGGGCGTCCAGCCATGGAGAAGAGTTTAGACACTAGGATAAGATGATGAACACACCCATTATAAAGAAATTACATTAGGATTCTCTTTTTAAGCTGTTCCTTAAAACACTAGTGCTTAGGAAATCTATTGGAGGCAGAAGCAGTCAAGGGTAGCCTAGGGTCAGGGTTAGGCTTAGGGTTAGGTTTAGGGTACGGCCTAGGGTACGGGTTTAGGGAAGGGTCCGGGTACGGCGTAGGGTATGGGTTAGGGTTAGTGTTAGGGTTAGGGCTCGGTTTAGGGTACGAGTTAGGATTAGGGTACGTGTTACGGTTAGGGTAGGGGTTAGGGTTAACGTACGCGTTAGGGTTAGGGTAGTTAGTAAACCTATCCCACTCTCTAGATACCCCTTAGCACGTAAAGGAATATTATTTGGGGGTCCAGCCATGGAGAAGAGTTTAGACACTAGGATAAGATAAGGAACACAGCCATTATAAAGAAATCACATTAGGATTCTCTTTTTAAGCTGTTCCTTAAAACACTAGTGCTTAGGAAATCTATTGGAGGCAGAAGCAGTCAAGGGTAGCCTAGCGTTAGGGTTAGTGTGAGGGTTAGGGTTAGGGTACGGCTTAGGGTACGGGTTCGGGGAGGGGTTCGGGTACGGCGTAGGGTATGGGTTAGGGTTAGGGTTAGGGTTAGGTTTCGTGTTAGGGTTAGGGCTCGGTATAGGGTACGGGTTAGGATTAGGGTACGTGTTAGGGTTAGGGTACGCGTTAGGGTTAGGGTAGTTATTAAACCTATCCCACTCTGTAGATACCCCTTATCACGTAAAGGAATATTATTTGGGGGTCCAGCCATGGAGAAGAGTTTAGACACTAGGATAAGATAAGGAACACACCCATTATAAAGAAATCACATTAGGATTCTCTTTTTAAGCTGTTCCTTAAAACACTAGTGCTTAGGAAATCTATTGGAGGCAGAAGCAGTCAAGGGTAGCCTAGGGTTAGGGTTTTGTTTAGGGTTAGGCTTAGGGTACGGCTTAGGTTACGGGTTTGGGGAGCGGTTCGGGTACGGTGTAAGGTATGGGTTAGGGTTAGGGTTAGGGTTAGTGTTAGGGTTTGGGCTCATTTTAGGGTACGGGTTAGGATTAGGGTACGTGGTAGGGTTAGGGTAGGGGATAGGGTTAGGGTACACTTTAGGGTTAGAGTAGTTAGTAAACCTACCCCACTCTCTAGATACCCCTTAGCACGTAAAGGAATATTATTTGGGGGTCCAGCCATGGAGAAGAGTTTAGACACTAGGATAAGATAAGGAACACACCCATTATAAAGAAATCACATTAGGATTCTCTTTTTAAGCTGTTCCTTAAAACACTAGTGCTTAGGAAATCTATTGGAGGCAGAAGCAGTCAAGGGTAGCCTAGGGTTAGGGTTAGGCTTAGGGTTAGGCTTAGGGTACGGCTTAGGGTACGGGTTCGGGGAGGGGTTCGGGTACGGCGTAGGGTATGGGTTAGGGTTAGGGTTAGTGTTAGGGTTAGGGCTCGGTTTAGGGTACGGGTTAGGATTAGGGTACGTGTTAGGGTTAGGGCAGGGGATAGGGTTAGGGTACGCGTTAGGGTTAGGGTAGTTATTAAACCTATCCCACTCTCTAGATAGCCCTTGGCAAGTGAAGGAATATTATTTGGGGGTCCAGCCATGGAGAATAGTTTAGAAACTAGGATAAGATAAGGAACACACCCATTATAAAGAAATCACATTCGGATTCTCTTTTTAAGCTGTTCCTTAAAACACTAGTGCTTAGGAAATCTATTGGAGGCAGAAGCAGTCAAGGGTAGCCTAGGGTTAGGGTTAGGCTTAGGGTTAGGGTTAGGGTACGGCTTAGGGTACGGGTTCGGGGTGGGGTTCGGGTAAGGCGTAGGGTATGGGTTAGGGTTAGGGTTAGTGTTAGGGTTAGGGCTCGGTTTAGAATATGCGTTAGGATTAGGGTACGTGTTAGGGTTAGGGTAGGGGTTAGGGTTAGCATACGCTTTAGGGTTAGGGTAGTTATCAAACCTAACCCACTCCCTAGATAGCCCTTAGCACGTAAAGGAATATTATTTGGGTTAGGGTTAGGGTTAGGGTTAGGGTTAGGGTTAGGGTTAGGGCTCGGTTTAGGGTACGGGTTAGGATTAGGGTAGTTGTTAGGGTTAGGGTAGGGGTTAGGGTTAGGGTACCCATTAGGGTTAGGGTAGTTATTGAACCTATCCCACTGTCTAGATACCCCTTAGCACGTAAAGGAATATTATTTGGGGGTCCAGCCATGGAGAAGAGTTTAGACACTAGGATAAGATAAGGAACACACCCATTATAAAGAAATCACATTAGGATTGTCTTTTTAAGCTGTTCCTTAAAACACTAGTGCTTAGGAAATCTATTGGAGGTAGAAGCAGTCAAGGGTAGCCTTGGGTTAGGGTTAGGCTTAGGGTTAGGGTTAGGGTACTGCTTAGGGTACGGGTTCGGGGAGGGGTTCGGGTACGGCGTCGGGTATGTGTTAGGGTTAGGGTTAGGGTAAGTGTTAGGGTTAGGGCTCGGTTTGGGTACGGGTTAGGATTAGGATACGTGTTAGGGTTAGGGTAGGGGTTAGGGTTAGGGTACGCGTTAGGGTTAGGGTAGTTATTAAACCTATCCCACTCTCTAGATACCCCTTAGCACGTAAAGGAATATTATTTGGGGGTCCAGCCACGGTGAAGAGTTTAGACACTAGGATAAGATAAGGAACACACCCATTATAAAGAAGTCACATTAGGATTCTCTTTTTAAGCTGTTCCTTAAAACACTAGTGATTAGGAAATCTATTGGAGGCAGAAGCAGTCAAGGGTAGCCTAGGGTTAGGGTTAGGCTTAGGGTTAGGGTTAGGGTACGGTTTCGGGGAGGGGTTCGGGTACGGCGTAGGCTATGGGTTAGGGTTAGGGTTAGTGTTAAGGTTAGGGCTCGGTTTAGGGTACGGGTTAGGATTAGGGTACGTGTTAGGGTTAGGGTAGGGGTTAGGGTTAGGGTACGCGTTACTGTTAGGGTAGTTATTAAACCTATCCCACTCTCTAGATAGCCCTTAGCACGTAAAGGAATATTATTTGGGGGTACAGCCATGGAGAAGGGTTTAGACACTAGGAAAAGATGAGGAACACACCCATTATAAAGAAATCACATTAGGATTCTCTTTTTAAGCTGTTCCTTAAAACACTAGTCCTTAGGAAATCTATTGGAGGCAGAAGCAGTCAAGGGTAGCCTAGGGTTAGGGTTAGGCTTAGGGTTAGGGTTAGGGTAAGGCTTAGGGTACAGGTTCGGGGATGGGTTCGGGTACGGCATAGGGTATGGTTTAGGGTACGGGTTAGGGTTAGTGTTAGGGTTAGGGCTCGGTTTAGGGTACGGGTTAGGATTAGGGTAGTTGTTAGGGTTAGGGTAGGGGTTAGGGTTAGGGTACGCGTTAGGGTTAGGGTAGTTATTAAACCTATCCCACTCTCTAGATACCCCTTAGCACGTAAAGGAATATTATTTGGGCGTCCAGCCATGGAGAAGAGTTTAGACACTAGGATAAGATGATGAACACACCCATTATAAAGAAATAACATTAGGATTCTCTTTTTAAGCTGTTCCTTAAAACACTAATGCTTAGGAAATCTATTGGAGGCAGAAGCAGTCAAGGGTAGCCTAGGGTTAGGGTTAGGGTGAGGGTTAGGTTTAGGGTACGGCTTAGGGTACGGGTTCGGGAAGGGGTTCGGGTACGGCGTAGGTTATGGGTTAGGGTACGGGTTAGGGTTAGTGTTAGGGTTAGGGCTCGGTTTAGGGTACGGGTTAGGATTAGGGTAGTTGTTAGGGTTAGGGTAGGGGTTAGGGTTAGGGTACACGTTAGGGTTAGGGTAGTTATTGAACCTATCCCACTGTCTAGATACCCCTTAGCACGTAAAGGAATATTATTTGGGGGTCCAGCCATGGAGAAGAGTTTAGACACTAGGATAAGATAAGGAACACACCCATTATAAAGAAATCACATTAGGATTGTCTTTTTAAGCTGTTCCTTAAAACACTAGTGCTTAGGAAATCTATTGGAGGTAGAAGCAGTCAAGGGTAGCCTAGGGTTAGGGTTAGGCTTAGGGTTAGGGTTAGGGTACGGCTTAGGGTACGGGTTCGGGGAGGGGTTCGGGTACGGCGTCGGTTATGTGTTAGGGTTAGGGTTAGGGTAAGTGTTAGGGTTAGGGCTCGGTTTGGGTACGGGTTAGGATTAGGATACGTGTTAGGGTTAGGGTAGGGGTTAGGGTTAGGGTACGCGTCATGGTTAGGGCAGTTATTAAACCTATCCCACTCTCTAGATACCCCTTAGCACGTAAAGGAATATTATTTGGGGGTCCAGCCACGGTGTAGAGTTTAGACACTAGGATAAGATAAGGAACACACCCATTATAAAGAAGTCACATTAGGATTCTCTTTTTAAGCTGTTCCTTAAAACACTAGTGCTTAGGAAATCTATTGGAGGCAGAAGCAGTCAAGGGTAGCCTAGGGTTAGGGTTAGGCTTAGGGTTAGGGTTAGGGTACGGTTTCGGGGAGGGGTTCGGGTACGGCGTAGGCTATGGGTTAGGGTTAGGGTTAGTGTTAGGGTTAGGGCTCGGTTTTGGGTACGGGTTAGGATTAGGGTAGTTGTTAGGGTTAGGGTAGGGGTTAGGGTTAGGGTACGCGTTACGGTTAGGGTAGTTATTAAACCTATCCCACTCTCTAGATACCCCTTAGCACGTAAAGGAATATTATTTGGGCGTCCAGCCATGGAGAAGAGTTTAGACACTAGGATAAGATGATGAACACACCCATTATAAAGAAATAACATTAGGATTCTCTTTTTAAGCTGTTCCTTAAAACAGTAATGCTTAGGAAATCTATTGGAGGCAGAAGCAGTCAAGGGTAGCCTAGGTTTAGGGTTAGGGTGAGGGTTAGGCTCAGGGTACGGCTTAGGTTACGGGTTCGGGGAGCGGTTCGGGTACGGTGTAGGGTATGGGTTAGGGTTAGGGTTAGGGTTAGTGTTAGGGTTAGGGCTCAGTTTAGGGTACGGGTTAGGATTAGGGTACGTGTTAGGGTTAGGGTAGGCGATAGGGTTAGGGTACGCTTTAGGGTTAGAGTAGTTATTAAACCTACCCCACTCTCTAGATACCCCTTAGCACGTAAAGGAATATTATTTGGGGGTCCAGCCATGGAGAAGAGTTTAGACACTAGGATAAGATAAGGACCACACCCATTATAAAGAAATCACATTAGGATTCTCTTTTTAAGCTGTTCCTTAAAACACTAGTGCTTAGGAAATCTATTGGAGGCAGAAGCAGTCAAGGGTAGCCTAGCGTTAGGGTTAGTGTGAGGGTTAGGGTTAGGGTACGCCTTAGGGTACGGGTTCGGGGAGGGGTTCGGGTACGGCGTAGGGTATGGGTTAGGGTTAGGGTTAGGGTTAGGTTTCGTGTTAGGGTTAGGGCTCGGTATAGGGTACGGGTTAGGATTAGGGTACGTGTTAGGGTTAGGGTACGCGTTAGGGTTAGGGTAGTTATTAAACCTATCCCACTCTGTAGATACCCCTTATCACGTAAAGGAATTTTATTTGGGGGTCCAGCCATGGAGAAGAGTTTAGACACTAGGATAAGATAAGGAACACACCCATTATAAAGAAATCACATTAGGATTCTCTTTTTAAGCTGTTCCTTAAAACACTAGTGCTTAGGAAATCTATTGGAGGCAGAAGCAGTCAAGGGTAGCCTAGGGTTAGGGTTTTGTTTAGGGTTAGGCTTAGGGTACTGCTTAGGTTACGGGTTTGGGGAGCGGTTCGGGTACGGTGTAGGGTATGGGTTAGGGTTAGGGTTAGTGTTAGGGTTTGGGCTCAGTTTGGGTACGGGTTAGGATTAGGGTACGTGTTAGGGTTAGGGTAGGGGATAGGGTTAGGGTACGCTTTAGGGTTAGAGTAGTTAGTAAACCTACCCCACTCTCTAGATACCCCTTAGCACGTAAAGGAATATTATTTGGGGGTCCAGCCATGGAGAAGAGTTTAGACACTAGGATAAGATAAGGAACACACCCATTATAAAGAAATCACATTAGGATTCTCTTTTTAAGCTGTTCCTTAAAACACTAGTGCTTAGGAAATCTATTGGAGGCAGAAGCAGTCAAGGGTAGCCTAGGGTTAGGGTTAGGCTTAGGGTTAGGCTTAGGGTACGGCTTAGGGTACGGGTTCGGGGAGGGGTTCGGGTATGGCGTAGGGTATGGGTTAGGGTTAGGGTTAGTGTTAGGGTTAGGGCTCGGTTTAGGGTACGGGTTAGGATTAGGGTATGTGTTAGGGTTAGGGCAGGGGATAGGGTTAGGGTACGCGTTAGGGTTAGGGTAGTTATTAAACCTATCCCACTCTCTAGATAGCCCTTGGCAAGTGAAGGAATATTATTTGGGGGTCCAGCCATGGAGAATAGTTTAGACACTAGGATAAGATAAGGAACACACCCATTATAAAGAAATCACATTAGGATTCTCTTTTTAAGCTGTTCCTTAAAACACTAGTGCTTAGGAAATCTATTGGAGGCAGAAGCAGTCAAGGGTAGCCTAGGGTTAGGGTTAGGCTTAGGGTTAGGGTTAGGGTACGGCTTAGGGTACGGGTTCGGGGTGGGGTTCGGGTAAGGCGTAGGGTATGGGTTAGGGTTAGGGTTAGTGTTAGGGTTAGGGCTCGGTTTAGAATATGCGTTAGGATTAGGGTACGTGTTAGGGTTAGGGTAGGGGTTAGGGTTAGCATACGCTTTAGGGTTAGGGTAGTTATCAAACCTAACCCACTCCCTAGATAGCCCTTAGCACGTAAAGGAATATTATTTGGGTTAGGGTTAGGGTTAGGGTTAGGGTTAGGGTTAGGGTTAGGGCTCGGTTTAGGGTACGGGTTAGGATTAGGGTAGTTGTTAGGGTTAGGGTAGGGGTTAGGGTTAGGGTACCCATTAGGGTTAGGGTAGTTATTGAACCTATCCCACTGTCTAGATACCCCTTAGCACGTAAAGGAATATTATTTGGGGGTCCAGCCATGGAGAAGAGTTTAGACACTAGGATAAGATAAGGAACACACCCATTATAAAGAAATCACATTAGGATTGTCTTTTTAAGCTGTTCCTTAAAACACTAGTGCTTAGGAAATCTATTGGAGGTAGAAGCAGTCAAGGGTAGCCTTGGGTTAGGGTTAGGCTTAGGGTTAGGGTTAGGGTACTGCTTAGGGTACGGGTTCGGGGAGGGGTTCGGGTACGGCGTAGGCTATGGGTTAGGGTTAGGGTTAGTGTTAAGGTTAGGGCTCGGTTTAGGGTACGGGTTAGGATTAGGGTACGTGTTAGGGTTAGGGTAGGGGTTAGGGTTAGGGTACGCGTTACTGTTAGGGTAGTTATTAAACCTATCCCACTCTCTAGATAGCCCTTAGCACGTAAAGGAATATTATTTGGGGGTACAGCCATGGAGAAGGGTTTAGACACTAGGAAAAGATGAGGAACACACCCATTATAAAGAAATCACATTAGGATTCTCTTTTTAAGCTGTTCCTTAAAACACTAGTCCTTAGGAAATCTATTGGAGGCAGAAGCAGTCAAGGGTAGCCTAGGGTTAGGGTTAGGCTTAGGGTTAGGGTTAGGGTACGGCTTAGGGTACGGCTTCGGGGATGGGTTCGGGTACGGCATAGGGTATGGTTTAGGGTACGGGTTAGGGTTAGTGTTAGGGTTAGGGCTCGGTTTAGGGTACGGGTTAGGATTAGGGTAGTTGTTAGGGTTAGGGTAGGGGTTAGGGTTAGGGTACGCGTTAGGGTTAGGGTAGTTATTAAACCTATCCCACTCTCTAGATACCCCTTAGCACGTAAAGGAATATTATTTGGGCGTCCAGCCATGGAGAAGAGTTTAGACACTAGGATAAGATGATGAACACACCCATTATAAAGAAATAACATTAGGATTCTCTTTTTAAGCTGTTCCTTAAAACAGTAATGCTTAGGAAATCTATTGGAGGCAGAAGCAGTCAAGGGTAGCCTAGGGTTAGGGTTAGGGTGAGGGTTAGGGTTAGGGTACGGCTTAGGGTACGGGTTCGGGGAGGGGTTCGGGTACGGCGTAGGGTATGGGTTAGGGTACGGGTTAGGGTTAGTGTTAGGGTTAGGGCTCGGTTTAGGGTACGGGTTAGGATTAGGGTAGTTGTTAGGGTTAGGGTAGGGGTTAGGGTTAGGGTTAGGGTACGCGTTAGGGTTAGGGTAGTTATTGAACCTATCCCACTGTCTAGATACCCCTTAGCACGTAAAGGAATATTATTTGGGGGTCCAGCCATGGAGAAGAGTTTAGACACTAGGATAAGATAAGGAACACACCCATTATAAAGAAATCACATTAGGATTCTCTTTTTAAGCTGTTCCTTAAAACACTAGTGCTTAGGAAATCTATTGGAGGCAGATGCAGTCAAGGGTAGCCTAGGGTCAGGGTTAGGCTTAGGGTTAGGGTTAGGGTACGGCCTAGGGTACGGGTTTAGGGAAGGGTCCGGGTACGGCGTAGGGTATGGGTTAGGGTTAGTGTTAGGGTTAGGGCTCGGTTTAGGGTACGGGTTAGGATTAGGGTACGTGTTACGGTTAGGGTAGGGGTTAGGGTTAACGTACGCGTTAGGGTTAGGGTAGTTAGTAAACCTATCCCACTCTCTAGATACCCCTTAGCACGTAAAGGAATATTATTTGGGGGTCCAGCCATGGAGAAGAGTTTAGACACTAGGATAAGATAAGGAACACAGCCATTATAAAGAAATCACATTAGGATTCTCTTTTTAAGCTGTTCTTTAAAACACTAGTGCTTAGGAAATCTATTGGAGGCAGAAGCAGTCAAGGGTTGCCTAGGGTTAGGGTTAGGGTGAGGGTTAGGGTTAGGGTACGGCTTAGGGTACGGGTTCGCGGAGGGGTTCGGGTACGGCGTAGGGTATGGGTTAGGGTTAGGGTTAGGGTTCGTGTTAGGGTTAGGGCTCGGTATTGGGTATGGGTTAGGATTAGGGTACGTGATAGGGTTAGGGTACGCGTTAGGGTTAGGGTAGTTATTAAACCTATCCCACTCTCTAGATACCCCTTATCACGTAAAGGAATATTATTTGGGGGTCCAGCCATGGAGAAGAGTTTAGACACTAGGATAAGATAAGGAACACACCCATTATAAAGAAATCACATTAGGATTCTCTTTTTAAGCTGTTCCTTAAAACACTAGTGCTTAGGAAATCTATTGGAGGCAGAAGCAGTCAAGGGTAGCCTAGGGTTAGGGTTAGGTTTAGGGTTAGGCTCAGGGTACGGCTTAGGTTACGGGTTCGGGGAGCGGTTCGGGTACGGTGTAGGGTATGGGTTAGGGTTAGGGTTAGTGTTAGGGTTAGGGCTCAGTTTAGGGTACGGGTTAGGATTAGGATACGTGTTAGGGTTAGGGTAGGGGATAGGGTTAGGGTACGCTTTAGGGTTAGAGTAGTTATTAAACCTACCCCACTCTCTAGATACCCCTTAGCACGTAAAGGAATATTATTTGGGGGTCCAGCCATGGAGAAGAGTTTAGACACTAGGATAAGATAAGGAACACACCCATTATAAAGAAATCACATTAGGAGTCTCTTTTTAAGCTGTTCCTTAAAACACTAGTGCTTAGGAAATCTATTGGAGGCAGAAGCAGTCAAGGGTAGCCTAGGGTTAGGGTTAGGCTTAGGGTTAGGGTTAGGGTACGGCTTAGGGTACGGGTTCGGGGAGGGGTTCGGGTATGGCGTAGGGTATGGGTTAGGGTACGGGTTAGGGTTAGTGTTACGGTTAGGGCTCGGTTTAGGGTACGGGTTAGGATTAGGGTAGTTGTTAGGGTTAGGGTAGGGGTTAGGGTTAGGGTACGCGTTAGGGTTAGGGTAGTTATTAAATCTATCCCACTCTCTAGATAGCCCTTAGCACGTAAAGGAGTATTATTTGGGGGTCCAGCCATGGAGAAGAGTTTAGACACTAGGATAAGATAAGGAACACACCCATTATAAAGAAATCACATTAGGATTCTCTTTTTAAGCTGTTCCTTAAAACACTAGTGCTTAGGAAATCTATTGGAGGCAGAAGCAGTCAAGGGTAGCCTAGGGTTAGGGTTAGGTTTAGGGTTAGGCTTAGGGTACGGCTTAGGTTACGGGTTCGGGGAGCGGTTCGGGTACGGTGTAGGGTATGGGTTAGGGTTAGGGTTAGGGTTAGTGTTAGGGTTAGGGCTCAGTTTAGGGTACGGGTAGGATTAGGGTACGTGTTAGGGTTAGGGTAGGGGATAGGGTTAGGGTACGCTTTAGGGTTAGAGTAGTTATTAAACCTACCCCACTCTCTAGATACCCCTTAGCACGTAAAGGAATATTATTTGGGGGTCCAGCCATGGAGAAGAGTTTAGACACTAGGATAAGATAAGGACCACACCCATTATAAAGAAATCACATTAGGATTCTCTTTTTAAGCTGTTCCTTAAAACACTAGTGCTTAGGAAATCTATTGGAGGCAGAAGCAGTCAAGGGTAGCCTAGCGTTAGGGTTAGTGTGAGGGTTAGGGTTAGGGTACGGCTTAGGGTACGGGTTCGGGGAGGGGTTCGGGTACGGCGTAGGGTATGGGTTAGGGTTAGGGTTAGGGTTAGGTTTCGTGTTAGGGTTAGGGCTCGGTATAGGGTACGGGTTAGGATTAGGGTACGTGTTAGGGTTAGGGTACGCGTTAGGGTTAGGGTAGTTATTAAACCTATCCCACTCTGTAGATACCCCTTATCACGTAAAGGAATTTTATTTGGGGGTCCAGCCATGGAGAAGAGTTTAGACACTAGGATAAGATAAGGAACACACCCATTATAAAGAAATCACATTAGGATTCTCTTTTTAAGCTGTTCCTTAAAACACTAGTGCTTAGGAAATCTATTGGAGGCAGAAGCAGTCAAGGGTAGCCTAGGGTTAGGGTTTTGTTTAGGGTTAGGCTTAGGGTACTGCTTAGGTTACGGGTTTGTGGAGCGGTTCGGGTACGGTGTAGGGTATGGGTTAGGGTTAGGGTTAGTGTTAGGGTTTGGGCTCAGTTTGGGTACGGGTTAGGATTAGGGTACGTGTTAGGGTTAGGGTAGGGGATAGGGTTAGGGTACGCTTTAGGGTTAGAGTAGTTAGTAAACCTACCCCACTCTCTAGATACCCCTTAGCACGTAAAGGAATATTATTTGGGGGTCCAGCCATGGAGAAGAGTTTAGACACTAGGATAAGATAAGGAACACACCCATTATAAAGAAATCACATTAGGATTCTCTTTTTAAGCTGTTCCTTAAAACACTAGTGCTTAGGAAATCTATTGGAGGCAGAAGCAGTCAAGGGTAGCCTAGGGTTAGGGTTAGGCTTAGGGTTAGGCTAAGGGTACGGCTTAGGGTACGGGTTCGGGGAGGGGTTCGGGTACGGCGTAGGGTATGGGTTAGGGTTAGGGTTAGTGTTAGGGTTAGGGCTCGGTTTAGGGTACGGGTTAGGATTAGGGTATGTGTTAGGGTTAGGGCAGGGGATAGGGTTAGGGTACGCGTTAGGGTTAGGGTAGTTATTAAACCTATCCCACTCTCTAGATAGCCCTTGGGAAGTGAAGGAATATTATTTGGGGGTCCAGCCATGGAGAATAGTTTAGACACTAGGATAAGATAAGGAACACACCCATTATAAAGAAATCACATTAGGATTCTCTTTTTAAGCTGTTCCTTAAAACACTAGTGCTTAGGAAATCTATTGGAGGCAGAAGCAGTCAAGGGTAGCCTAGGGTTAGGGTTAGGCTTAGGGTTAGGGTTAGGGTACGGCTTAGGGTACGGGTTCGGGGAGGGGTTCGGGTACGGCGTAGGGTATGGGTTAGGGTACGGGTTAGGGTTAGTGTTAGGGTTAGGGCTCGGTTTAGGGTACAGGTTAGGATTAGGGTAGTTGTTAGGGTTAGGGTAGGGGTTAGGGTTAGGGTACGCGTTAGGGTTAGGGTAGTTATTGAACCTATCCCACTGTCTAGATACCCCTTAGCACGTAAAGGAATATTATTTGGGGGTCCAGCCATGGAGAAGAGTTTAGACACTAGGATAAGATAAGGAACACACCCATTATAAAGAAATCACATTAGGATTGTCTTTTTAAGCTGTTCCTTAAAACACTAGTGCTTAGAAAATCTATTGGAGGTAGAAGCAGTCAAGGGTAGCCTAGGTTTAGGGTTAGGCTTAGGGTTAGGGTTAGGGTACGGCTTAGGGTACGGGTTCGGGGAGGGGTTCGGGTACGGCGTCGGGTATGTGTTAGGGTTAGGGTTAGGGTAAGTGTTAGGGTTAGGGCTCGGTTTGGGTACGGGTTAGGATTAGGATACGTGTTAGGGTTAGGGTAGGGGTTAGGGTTAGGGTACGCGTTAGGGTTAGGGCAGTTATTAAACCTATCCCACTCTCTAGATACCCCTTAGCACGTAAAGGAATATTATTTGGGGGTCCAGCCACGGTGAAGAGTTTAGACACTAGGATAAGATAAGGAACACACCCATTATAAAGAACTCACATTAGGATTCTCTTTTTAAGCTGTTCCTTAAAACACTAGTGCTTAGGAAATCTATTGGAGGCAGAAGCAGTCAAGGGTAGCCTAGGGTTAGGGTTAGGCTTAGGGTTAGGGTTAGGGTACGGTTTCGGGGAGGGGTTCGGGTACGGCGTAGGCTATGGGTTAGGGTTAGGGTTAGTGTTAGGGTTAGGGCTCGGTTTAGGGTACGGGTTAGGATTAGGATACGTGTTAGGGTTAGGGTAGGGGTTAGGGTTAGGGTACGCGTTAGGGTTAGGGTAGTTATTAAACCTATCCCACTCTCTAGAAACCCCTTAGCACGTAAAGGAATATTATTTGGGCGTCCAGCCATGGAGAAGAGTTTAGACACTAGGATAAGATGATGAACACACCCATTATAAAGAAATAACATTAGGATTCTCTTTTTAAGCTGTTCCTTAAAACACTAATGCTTAGGAAATCTATTGGAGGCAGAAGCAGTCAAGGGTAGCCTAGGGTTAGGGTTAGGGTGAGGGTTAGGGTTAGGGTACGGCTTAGGGTACGGGTTCGGGGAGGGGTTCGGGTACGGCGTAGGGTATGGGTTAGGGTACGGGTTAGGGTTAGTGTTAGGGTTAGGGCTCGGTTTAGGGTACGGGTTAGGATTAGGGCAGTTGTTAGGGTTAGGGTTAGGGTTAGGGTACGGCCTAGGGTACGGGTTTAGGGAAGGGTCCGGGTACGGCGTAGGGTATGGGTTAGGGTTAGTGTTAGGGTTAGGGCTCGGTTTAGGGTACGGGTTAGGATTAGGGTACGTGTTACGGTTAGGGAAGGGGTTAGGGTTAACGTACGCGTTAGGGTTAGGGTAGTTAGTAAACCTATCCCACTCTCTAGATACCCCTTAGCACGTAAAGGAATATTATTTGGGGGTCCAGCCATGGAGAAGAGTTTAGACACTAGGATAAGATAAGGAACACAGCCATTATAAAGAAATCACATTAGGATTCTCTTTTTAAGCTGTTCTTTAAAACACTAGTGCTTAGGAAATCTATTGGAGGCAGAAGCAGTCAAGGGTTGCCTAGGGTTAGGGTTAGGGTGAGGGTTAGGGTTAGGGTACGGCTTAGGGTACGGGTTCGGGGAGGGGTTCGGGTACGGCGTAGGGTATGGGTTAGGGTTAGGGTTAGGGTTCGTGTTAGGGTTAGGGCTCGGTATAGGGTATGGGTTAGGATTAGGGTACGTGATAGGGTTAGGGTACGCGTTAGGGTTAGGGTAGTTATTAAACCTATCCCACTCTCTAGGTACCCCTTATCACGTAAAGGAATATTATTTGGACGTCCAGCCATGGAGAAGAGTTTAGACACTAGGATAAGATAAGGAACACACCCATTATAAAGAAATCACATTAGGATTCTCTTTTTAAGCTGTTCCTTAAAACACTAGTGCTTAGGAAATCTATTGGAGGCAGAAGCAGTCAAGGGTAGCCTAGGGTTAGGGTTAGGTTTAGGGTTAGGCTCAGGGTACGGCTTAGGTTACGGGTTCGGGGAGCGGTTCGGGTACGGTGTAGGGTATGGGTTAGTGTTAGGGTTAGTGTTAGGGTTAGGGCTCAGTTTAGGGTACGGGTTAGGATTAGGATACGTGTTAGGGTTAGGGTAGGGGATAGGGTTAGGGTACGCTTTAGGGTTAGAGTAGTTATTAAACCTACCCCAGTCTCTAGATACCCCTTAGCACGTAAAGGAATATTATTTGGGGGTCCAGCCATGGAGAAGAGTTTAGACACTAGGATAAGATAAGGAACACACCCATTATAAAGAAATCACATTAGGATTCTCTTTTTAAGCTGTTCCTTAAAACACTAGTGCTTAGGAAATCTATTGGAGGCAGAAGCAGTCAAGGGTAGCCTAGCGTTAGGGTTAGTGTGAGGGTTAGGGTTAGGGTACGGCTTAGGGTACGGGTTCGGGGAGGGGTTCGGGTACGGCGTAGGGTATGGGTTAGGGTTAGGGTTAGGGTTAGGTTTCGTGTTAGGGTTAGGGCTCGGTATAGGGTACGGGTTAGGATTAGGGTACGTGTTAGGGTTAGGGTACGCGTTAGGGTTAGGGTAGTTATTAAACCTATCCCACTCTGTAGATACCCCTTATCACGTAAAGGAATATTATTTGGGGGTCCAGCCATGGAGAAGAGTTTAGACACTAGGATAAGATAAGGAACACACCCATTATAAAGAAATCACATTAGGATTCTCTTTTTAAGCTGTTCCTTAAAACACTAGTGCTTAGGAAATCTATTGGAGGCAGAAGCAGTCAAGGGTAGCCTAGGGTTAGGGTTTTGTTTAGGGTTAGGCTTAGGGTACTGCTTAGGTTACGGGTTAGGGGAGCGGTTCGGGTACGGTGTAGGGTATGGGTTAGGGTTAGGGTTAGGGTTAGTGTTAGGGTTTGGGCTCAGTTTAGGGTACGGGTTAGGATTAGGGTACGTGTTAGGGTTAGGGTAGGGGATAGGGTTAGGGTACGCTTTAGGGTTAGAGTAGTTAGTAAACCTACCCCACTCTCTAGATACCCCTTAGCACGTAAAGGAATATTATTTGGGGGTCCAGCCATGGAGAAGAGTTTAGACACTAGGATAAGATAAGGAACACACCCATTATAAAGAAATCACATTAGGATTCTCTTTTTAAGCTGTTCCTTAAAACACTAGTGCTTAGGAAATCTATTGGAGGCAGAAGCAGTCAAGGGTAGCCTAGGGTTAGGGTTAGGCTTAGGGTTAGGCTTAGGGTACGGCTTAGGGTACGGGTTCGGGGAGGGGTTCGGGTACGGCGTAGGGTATGGGTTAGGGTTAGGGTTAGTGTTAGGGTTAGGGCTCGGTTTAGGGTACGGGTTAGGATTAGGGTATGTGTTAGGGTTAGGGCAGGGGATAGGGTTAGGGTACGCGTTAGGGTTAGGGTAGTTATTAAACCTATCCCACTCTCTAGATAGCCCTTGGCAAGTGAAGGTATATTATTTGGGGGTCCAGCCATGGAGAATAGTTTAGACACTAGGATAAGATAAGGAACACACCCATTATAAAGAAATCACATTAGGATTCTCTTTTAAGCTGTTCCTTAAAACACTAGTGCTTAGGAAATCTATTGGAGGCAGAAGCAGTCAAGGGTAGCCTAGGGATAGGGTTAGGCTTAGGGTTAGGGTTAGGGTACGGCTTAGGGTACGGGTTCGGGGTGGGGTTCGGGTAAGGCGTAGGGTATGGGTTAGGGTTAGGGTTAGTGTTAGGGTTAGGGCTCCGTTTAGAATATGCGTTAGGATTAGGGTACGTGTTAGGGTTAGGGTAGCGGTTAGGGTTAGCATACGCTTTAGGGTTAGGGTAGTTATCAAACCTAACCCACTCCCTAGATAGCCCTTAGCACGTAAAGGAATATTATTTGGGTTAGGGTTAGGGTTAGGGTTAGGGTTAGGGTTAGGGTTAGGGCTCGGTTTAGGGTACGGGTTAGGATTAGGGTAGTTGTTAGGGTTAGGGTAGGTGTTAGGGTTAGGGTACGCGTTAGGGTTAGGGTAGTTATTGAACCTATCCCACTGTCTAGATACCCCTTAGCACGTAAAGGAATATTATTTGGGGGTCCAGCCATGGAGAAGAGTTTAGACACTAGGATAAGATAACGAACACACCCATTATAAAGAAATCACCTTAGGATTGTCTTTTTAAGCTGTTCCTTAAAAGACTAGTGCTTAGGAAATCTATTGGAGGTAGAAGCAGTCAAGGGTAGCCTAGGGTTAGGGTTAGGCTTAGGGTTAGGGTTAGGGTACGGCTTAGGGTACGGGTTCGGGGAGGGGTTCGGGTACGGCGTCGGGTATGTGTTAGGGTTAGGGTTAGGGTAAGTGTTAGGGTTAGGGCTCGGTTTGGGTACGGGTTAGGATTAGGATACGTGTTAGGGTTAGGGTAGGGGTTAGGGTTAGGGTACGCGTTAGGGTTAGGGTAGTTATTAAACCTATCCCACTCTCTAGATACCCCTTAGCACGTAAAGGAATATTATTTGGGGGTCCAGCCACGGTGAAGAGTTTAGACACTAGGATAAGATGAGGAACACACCCATTATAAAGAAATCACATTAGGATTCTCTTTTTAAGCTGTTCCTTAAAACACTAGTCCTTAGGAAATCTATTGGAGGCAGAAGCAGTCAAGGGTAGCCTAGGGTTAGGGTTAGGCTTAGGGTTAGGGTTAGGGTACGGCTTAGGGTACGGGTTCGGGGATGGGTTCGGGTACGGCATAGGGTATGGTTTAGGGTACGGGTTAGGGTTAGTGTTAGGGTTAGGGCTCGGTTTAGGGTACGGGTTAGGGTTAGGGTAGGGGTTAGGGTTAGGGTACGCGTTAGGGTTAGGGTAGTTATTAAACCTATCCCACTCTCTAGATACCCCTTAGCACGTAAAGGAATATTATTTGGGCGTCCAGCCATGGAGAAGAGTTTAGACACTAGGATAAGATGATGAACACACCCATTATAAAGAAATAACATTAGGATTCTCTTTTTAAGCTGTTCCTTAAAACGGTAATGCTTAGGAAATCTATTGGAGGCAGAAGCAGTCAAGGGTAGCCTAGGGTTAGGGTTAGGGGGAGGGTTAGGGTTAGGGTACGGCTTAGGGTACGGGTTCGGGGAGGGGTTCGGGTATGGCGTAGGGTATGGGTTAGGGTACGGGTTAGGGTTAGTGTTAGGGTTAGGGCTCGGTTTAGGGTACGGGTTAGGATTAGGGTAGTTGTTAGGGTTAGGGTAGGGGTTAGGGTTAGGGTACGCGTTAGGGTTAGGGTAGTTATTAAACCTATCCCACTCTCTAGATACCCCTTAGCACGTAAAGGAATATTATTTGGGCGTCCAGCCATGTAGAAGAGTTTAGACACTAGGATAAGATGATGAACACACCCATTATAAAGAAATAACATTAGGATTCTCTTTTTAAGCTGTTCCTTAAAACAGTAATGCTTAGGAAATCTATTGGAGGCAGAAGCAGTCAAGGGTAGCCTAGGGTTAGGGTTAGGGTGAGGGTTAGGGTTAGGGTACGGCTTAGGTTACGGGTTCGGGGAGGGGTTCAGGTACGGCGTAGGGTATGGGTTAGGGTACGGGTTAGGGTTAGTGTTAGGGTTAGGGCTCGGTTTAGGGTACGGGTTAGGATTAGGGTAGTTGTTAGGGTTAGGGTTAGGGTACGCGTTAGGGTTAGGATAGTTATTGAACCTATCCCACTGTCTAGATACCCCTTAGCACGTAAAGGAATATTATTTGGGGGTCCAGCCATGGAGAAGAGTTTAGACACTAGGATAAGATAAGGAACACACCCATTATAAAGAAATCACATTAGGATTCTCTTTTTAAGCTGTTCCTTAAAGCACTAGTGCTTAGGAAATCTATTGGAGGCAGAAGCAGTCAAGGGTAGCCTAGGGTCAGGGTTAGGCTTAGGGTTAGGGTTAGGGTACGGCCTAGGGTTAGGGTTTAGGGAGGGGTCCGGGTACGGCGTAGTGTATGGGTTAGGGTTAGTGTTAGGGTTAGGGCTCGGTTTAGGGTACGGGTTAGGATTAGGGTACGTGTTAGGGTTAGGGCAGGGGATAGGGTTAGGGTACGCGTTAGGGTTAGGGTAGTTATTAAACCTATCCCACTCTCTAGATAGCCCTTGGCAAGTGAAGGAATATTATTTGGGGGTCCAGCCATGGAGAATAGTTTAGACACTAGGATAAGATAAGGAACACACCCATTATAAAGAAATCACATTAGGATTCTCTTTTTAAGCTGTTCCTTAAAACACTAGTGCTTAGAAAATCTATTGGAGGTAGAAGCAGTCAAGGGTAGCCTAGGGTTAGGGTACGGCTTAGGGTTAGGGTTAGGGTACGGCTTAGGGTATGGGTTCGGAGAGGGGTTCGGGTACGGCGTCGGGTATGTGTTAGGGTTAGGGTTAGGGTAAGTGTTAGGGTTAGGGCTCGGTTTGGGTACGGGTTAGGATTAGGATACGTGTTAGGGTTAGGGTAGGGGTTAGGGTTAGGGTACGCGTTAGGGTTAGGGTAGTTATTAAACCTATCCCACTCTCTAGATACCCCTTAGCACGTAAAGGAATATTATTTGGGGGTCCAGCCACGGTGAAGAGTTTAGACACTAGGATAAGATAAGGAACACACCCATTATAAAGAAGTCACATTAGGATTCTCTTTTTAAGCTGTTCCTTAAAACACTAGTGCTTAGGAAATCTATTGGAGGCAGAAGCAGTCAAGGGTAGCCTAGGGTTAGGGTTAGGCTTAGGGTTAGGGTTAGGGTACGGTTTCGGGGAGGGGTTCGGGTACGGCGTAGGCTATGGGTTAGGGTTAGGGTTAGTGTTAGGGTTAGGGCTCGGTTTAGGGTACGGGTTAGGATTAGGGTACGTGTTAGGGTTAGGGTAGGGGTTAGGGTTAGGGTACGCGTTACGGTTAGGGTAGTTATTAAAACTATCCCACTCTCTAGATAGCCCTTAGCACGTAAAGGAATATTATTTGGGGGTACAGCCATGGAGAAGGGTTTAGACACTAGGAAAAGATGAGGAACACACCCATTATAAAGAAATCACATTAGGATTCTCTTTTTAAGCTGTTCCTTAAAACACTAGTCCTTAGGAAATCTATTGGAGGCAGAAGCAGTCAAGGGTAGCCTAGGGTTAGGGTTAGGCTTAGGGTTAGGGTTAGGGTACGGTTTAGGGTACGGGTTCGGGGAGGGGTTCGGGTACGGCGTCGGGTATGTGTTAGGGTTAGGGTTAGGGTATGTGTTAGGGTTAGGGCTCGGTTTGGGTACGGGTTAGGATTAGGATACGTGTTAGGGTTAGGGTAGGGGTTAGGGTTAGGGTAGTTATTAAACCTATCCCACAATCTAGATACCCCTTAGCACGTAAAGGAATATTATTTGGGCGTCCAGCCATGGAGAAGAGTTTAGACACTAGGATAAGATGATGAACACACCCATTATAAAGAAATAACATTAGGATTCTCTTTTTAAGCTGTTCCTTAAAACACTAATGCTTAGGAAATCTATTGGAGGCAGAAGCAGTCAAGGGTAGCCTAGGGTTAGGGTTAGGGTGAGGGTTAGGGTTAGGGTACGGCTTAGGGTACGGGTTCGGGGAGGGGTTCGGGTACGGCGTAGGGTATGGGTTAGGGTACGTGTTAGGGTTAGTGTTAGGGTTAGGGCTCGGTTTAGGGTATGGGTTAGGATTAGGGTAGTTGTTAGGGTTAGGGTAGGGGTTAGGGTTAGGGTACGCGTTAGGGTTAGGGTAGTTATTGAACCTATCCCACTGTCTAGATACCCCTTAGCACGTAAAGGAATATTATTTGGGGGACCAGCCATGGAGAAGAGTTTAGACACTAGGATAAGATAAGGAACACACCCATTATAAAGAAATCACATTAGGATTGTCTTTTTAAGCTGTTCCTTAAAACACTAGTGCGTAGGAAATCTATTGGAGGTAGAAGCAGTCAAGGGTAGCCTAGGGTTAGGGTTAGGCTTAGGGTTAGGGTTAGGGTACGGCTTAGGGTACGGGTTCGGGGAGGGGTTCGGGTACGGCGTCGGGTATGTGTTAGGGTTAGGGTTAGGGTAAGTGTTAGGGTTAGGGCTCGGTTTGGGTACGGGTTAGGATTAGGATACGTGTTAGGGTTAGGGTAGGGGTTAGGGTTAGGGTACGCGTTAGGGTTAGGGTAGTTATTAAACCTATCCCACTCTCTAGATACCCCTTAGCACGTAAAGGAATATTATTTGGGGGTCCAGCCACGGTGAAGAGTTTAGACACTAGGATAAGATAAGGAACACACCCATTATAAAGAAGTCACATTAGGATTCTCTTTTTAAGCTGTTCCTTAAAACACTAGTGCTTAGGAAATCTATTGGAGGCAGAAGCAGTCAAGGGTAGCCTAGGGTTAGGGTTAGGGTTAGGGTACGGTTTCGGGTAGGGGTTCGGGTACGGCGTAGGCTATGGGTTAGGGTTAGGGTTAGTGTTAGGGTTAGGGCTCGGTTTAGGGTACGGGTTAGGATTAGGGTACGTGTTAGGGTTAGGGTAGGGGTTAGGGTTAGGGTACGCGTTACGGTTAGAGTAGTTATTAAACCTATCCCACTCTCTAGATAGCCCTTAGCATGTAAAGGAATATTATTTGGGGGTACAGCCATGGAGAAGGGTTTAGACACTAGGAAAAGATGAGGAACACACCCATTATAAAGAAATCACATTAGGATTCTCTTTTTAAGCTGTTCCTTAAAACACTAGTCCTTAGGAAATCTATTGGAGGCAGAAGCAGTCAAGGGTAGCCTAGGGTTAGGGTTAGGCTTAGGGTTAGGGTTAGGGTACGGTTTAGGGTACGGGTTCGGGGAGGGGTTCGGGTACGGCGTCGGGTATGTGTTAGGGTTAGGGTTAGGGTATGTGTTAGGGTTAGGGCTCGGTTTGGGTACGGGTTAGGATTAGGATACGTGTTAGGGTTAGGGTAGGGGTTAGGGTTAGGGTAGTTATTAAACCTATCCCACTCTCTAGATACCCCTTAGCACGTAAAGGAATATTATTTGGGCGTCCAGCCATGGAGAAGAGTTTAGACACTAGGATAAGATGATGAACACACCCATTATAAAGAAATAACATTAGGATTCTCTTTTTAAGCTGTTCCTTAAAACACTAATGCTTAGGAAATCTATTGGAGGCAGAAGTAGTCAAGGGTAGCCTAGGGTTAGGGTTAGGCTTAGGGTTAGGGTTAGGGTACGGCTTAGGGTACGGGTTCGGGGAGGGGTTCGGGTACGGCGTCGGGTATGTGTTAGGGTTAGGGTTAGGGTAAGTGTTAGGGTTAGGGCTCGGTTTGGGTACGGGTTAGGATTAGGATACGTGTTAGGGTTAGGGTAGGGGTTAGGGTTAGGGTACGCGTTAGGGTTAGGGTAGTTATTAAACCTATCCCACTCTCTAGATACCCCTTAGCACGTAAAGGAATATTATTTGGGGGTCCAGCCACGGTGAAGAGTTTAGACACTAGGATAAGATAAGGAACACACCCATTATAAAGAAGTCACATTAGGATTCTCTTTTTAAGCTGTTCCTTAAAACACTAGTGCTTAGGAAATCTATTGGAGGCAGAAGCAGTCAAGGGTAGCCTAGGGTTAGGGTTAGGGTTAGGGTACAGTTTCGGGTAGGGGTTCGGGTACGGCGTAGGCTATGGGTTAGGGTTAGGGTTAGTGTTAAGGTTAGGGCTCGGTTTAGGGTACGGGTTAGGATTAGGGTACGTGTTAGGGTTAGGGTAGGGGTTAGGGTTAGGGTACGCGTTACTGTTAGGGTAGTTATTAAACCTATCCCACTCTCTAGATAGCCCTTAGCACGTAAAGGAATATTATTTGGGGGTACAGCCATGGAGAAGGGTTTAGACACTAGGAAAAGATGAGGAACACACCCATTATAAAGAAATCACATTAGGATTCTCTTTTTAAGCTGTTCCTTAAAACACTAGTGCTTAGGAAATCTATTGGAGGCAGAAGCAGTCAAGGGTAGCCTAGCGTTAGGGTTAGTGTGAGGGTTAGGGTTAGGGTACGGCTTAGGGTACGGGTTCGGGGAGGGGTTCGGGTACGGCGTAGGGTATGGGTTAGGGTTAGGGTTAGGGTTAGGTTTCGTGTTAGGGTTAGGGCTCGGTATAGGGTACGGGTTAGGATTAGGGTACGTGTTAGGGTTAGGGTACGCGTTAGGGTTAGGGTAGTTATTAAACCTATCCCACTCTGTAGATACCCCTTATCACGTAAAGGAATTTTATTTGGGGGTCCAGCCATGGAGAAGAGTTTAGACACTAGGATAAGATAAGGAACACACCCATTATAAAGAAATCACATTAGGATTCTCTTTTTAAGCTGTTCCTTAAAACACTAGTGCTTAGGAAATCTATTGGAGGCAGAAGCAGTCAAGGGTAGCCTAGGGTTAGGGTTTTGTTTAGGGTTAGGCTTAGGGTACTGCTTAGGTTACGGGTTTGTGGAGCGGTTCGGGTACGGTGTAGGGTATGGGTTAGGGTTAGGGTTAGTGTTAGGGTTTGGGCTCAGTTTGGGTACGGGTTAGGATTAGGGTACGTGTTAGGGTTAGGGTAGGGGATAGGGTTAGGGTACGCTTTAGGGTTAGAGTAGTTAGTAAACCTACCCCACTCTCTAGATACCCCTTAGCACGTAAAGGAATATTATTTGGGGGTCCAGCCATGGAGAAGAGTTTAGACACTAGGATAAGATAAGGAACACACCCATTATAAAGAAATCACATTAGGATTCTCTTTTTAAGCTGTTCCTTAAAACACTAGTGCTTAGGAAATCTATTGGAGGCAGAAGCAGTCAAGGGTAGCCTAGGGTTAGGGTTAGGCTTAGGGTTAGGCTAAGGGTACGGCTTAGGGTACGGGTTCGGGGAGGGGTTCGGGTACGGCCTAGGGTATGGGTTAGGGTTAGGGTTAGTGTTAGGGTTAGGGCTCGGTTTAGGGTACGGGTTAGGATTAGGGTATGTGTTAGGGTTAGGGCAGGGGATAGGGTTAGGGTACGCGTTAGGGTTAGGGTAGTTATTAAACCTATCCCACTCTCTAGATAGCCCTTGGCAAGTGAAGGAATATTATTTGGGGGTCCAGCCATGGAGAATAGTTTAGACACTAGGATAAGATAAGGAACACACCCATTATAAAGAAATCACATTAGGATTCTCTTTTTAAGCTGTTCCTTAAAACACTAGTGCTTAGGAAATCTATTGGAGGCAGAAGCAGTCAAGGGTAGCCTAGGGTTAGGGTTAGGCTTAGGGTTAGGGTTAGGGTACGGCTTAGGGTACGGGTTCGGGGAGGGGTTCGGGTACGGCGTAGGGTATGGGTTAGGGTACGGGTTAGGGTTAGTGTTAGGGTTAGGGCTCGGTTTAGGGTACAGGTTAGGATTAGGGTAGTTGTTAGGGTTAGGGTAGGGGTTAGGGTTAGGGTACGCGTTAGGGTTAGGGTAGTTATTGAACCTATCCCACTGTCTAGATACCCCTTAGCACGTAAAGGAATATTATTTGGGGGTCCAGCCATGGAGAAGAGTTTAGACACTAGGATAAGATAAGGAACACACCCATTATAAAGAAATCACATTAGGATTGTCTTTTTAAGCTGTTCCTTAAAACACTAGTGCTTAGAAAATCTATTGGAGGTAGAAGCAGTCAAGGGTAGCCTAGGTTTAGGGTTAGGCTTAGGGTTAGGGTTAGGGTACGGCTTAGGGTACGTGTTCGGGGAGGGGTTCGGGTACGGCGTCGGGTATGTGTTAGGGTTAGGGTTAGGGTAAGTGTTAGGGTTAGGGCTCGGTTTGGGTACGGGTTAGGATTAGGATACGTGTTAGGGTTAGGGTAGGGGTTAGGGTTAGTGTACGCGTTAGGGTTAGGGCAGTTATTAAACCTATCCCACTCTCTAGATACCCCTTAGCACGTAAAGGAATATTATTTGGGGGTCCAGCCACGGTGAAGAGTTTAGACACTAGGATAAGATAAGGAACACACCCATTATAAAGAACTCACATTAGGATTCTCTTTTTAAGCTGTTCCTTAAAACACTAGTGCTTAGGAAATCTATTGGAGGCAGAAGCAGTCAAGGGTAGCCTAGGGTTAGGGTTAGGCTTAGGGTTAGGGTTAGGGTACGGTTTCGGGGAGGGGTTCGGGTACGGCGTAGGCTATGGGTTAGGGTTAGGGTTAGTGTTAGGGTTAGGGCTCGGTTTAGGGTACGGGTTAGGATTAGGATACGTGTTAGGGTTAGGGTAGGGGTTAGGGTTAGGGTACGCGTTAGGGTTAGGGTAGTTATTAAACCTATCCCACTCTCTAGAAACCCCTTAGCACGTAAAGGAATATTATTTGGGCGTCCAGCTATGGAGAAGAGTTTAGACACTAGGATAAGATGATGAACACACCCATTATAAAGAAATAACATTAGGATTCTCTTTTTAAGCTGTTCCTTAAAACACTAATGCTTAGGAAATCTATTGGAGGCAGAAGCAGTCAAGGGTAGCCTAGGGTTAGGGTTAGCGTGAGGGTTAGGGTTAGGGTACGGCTTAGGGTACGGGTTCGGGGAGGGGTTCGGGTACGGCGTAGGGTATGGGTTAGGGTACGGGTTAGGGTTAGTGTTAGGGTTAGGGCTCGGTTTAGGGTACGGGTTAGGATTAGGGCAGTTGTTAGGGTTAGGGTTAGGGTTAGGGTACGGCCTAGGGTACGGGTTTAGGGAAGGGTCCGGGTACGGCGTAGGGTATGGGTTAGGGTTAGTGTTAGGGTTAGGGCTCGGTTTAGGGTACGGGTTAGGATTAGGGTACGTGTTACGGTTAGGGAAGGGGTTAGGGTTAACGTACGCGTTAGGGTTAGGGTAGTTAGTAAACCTATCCCACTCTCTAGATACCCCTTAGCACGTAAAGGAATATTATTTGGGGGTCCAGCCATGGAGAAGAGTTTAGACACTAGGATAAGATAAGGAACACAGCCATTATAAAGAAATCACATTAGGATTCTCTTTTTAAGCTGTTCTTTAAAACACTAGTGCTTAGGAAATCTATTGGAGGCAGAAGCAGTCAAGGGTTGCCTAGGGTTAGGGTTAGGGTGAGGGTTAGGGTTAGGGTACGGCTTAGGGTACGGGTTCGGGGAGGGGTTCGGGTACGGCGTAGGGTATGGGTTAGGGTTAGGGTTAGGGTTCGTGTTAGGGTTAGGGCTCGGTATAGGGTATGGGTTAGGATTAGGGTACGTGATAGGGTTAGGGTACGCGTTAGGGTTAGGGTAGTTATTAAACCTATCCCACTCTCTAGGTACCCCTTATCACGTAAAGGAATATTATTTGGACGTCCAGCCATGGAGAAGAGTTTAGACACTAGGATAAGATAAGGAACACACCCATTATAAAGAAATCACATTAGGATTCTCTTTTTAAGCTGTTCCTTAAAACACTAGTGCTTAGGAAATCTATTGGAGGCAGAAGCAGTCAAGGGTAGCCTAGGGTTAGGGTTAGGTTTAGGGTTAGGCTCAGGGTACGGCTTAGGTTACGGGTTCGGGGAGCGGTTCGGGTACGGTGTAGGGTATGGGTTAGTGTTAGGGTTAGTGTTAGGGTTAGGGCTCAGTTTAGGGTACGGGTTAGGATTAGGATACGTGTTAGGGTTAGGGTAGGGGATAGGGTTAGGGTACGCTTTAGGGTTAGAGTAGTTATTAAACCTACCCCAGTCTCTAGATACCCCTTAGCACGTAAAGGAATATTATTTGGGGGTCCAGCCATGGAGAAGAGTTTAGACACTAGGATAAGATAAGGAACACACCCATTATAAAGAAATCACATTAGGATTCTCTTTTTAAGCTGTTCCTTAAAACACTAGTGCTTAGGAAATCTATTGGAGGCAGAAGCAGTCAAGGGTAGCCTAGCGTTAGGGTTAGTGTGAGGGTTAGGGTTAGGGTACGGCTTAGGGTACGGGTTCGGGGAGGGGTTCGGGTACGGCGTAGGGTATGGGTTAGGGTTAGGGTTAGGGTTAGGTTTCGTGTTAGGGTTAGGGCTCGGTATAGGGTACGGGTTAGGATTAGGGTACGTGTTAGGGTTAGGGTACGCGTTAGGGTTAGGGTAGTTATTAAACCTATCCCACTCTGTAGATACCCCTTATCACGTAAAGGAATATTATTTGGGGGTCCAGCCATGGAGAAGAGTTTAGACACTAGGATAAGATAAGGAACACACCCATTATAAAGAAATCACATTAGGATTCTCTTTTTAAGCTGTTCCTTAAAACACTAGTGCTTAGGAAATCTATTGGAGGCAGAAGCAGTCAAGGGTAGCCTAGGGTTAGGGTTTTGTTTAGGGTTAGGCTTAGGGTACTGCTTAGGTTACGGGTTAGGGGAGCGGTTCGGGTACGGTGTAGGGTATGGGTTAGGGTTAGGGTTAGGGTTAGTGTTAGGGTTTGGGCTCAGTTTAGGGTACGGGTTAGGATTAGGGTACGTGTTAGGGTTAGGGTAGGGGATAGGGTTAGGGTACGCTTTAGGGTTAGAGTAGTTAGTAAACCTACCCCACTCTCTAGATACCCCTTAGCACGTAAAGGAATATTATTTGGGGGTCCAGCCATGGAGAAGAGTTTAGACACTAGGATAAGATAAGGAACACACCCATTATAAAGAAATCACATTAGGATTCTCTTTTTAAGCTGTTCCTTAAAACACTAGTGCTTAGGAAATCTATTGGAGGCAGAAGCAGTCAAGGGTAGCCTAGGGTTAGGGTTAGGCTTAGGGTTAGGCTTAGGGTACGGCTTAGGGTACGGGTTCGGGGAGGGGTTCGGGTACGGCGTAGGGTATGGGTTAGGGTTAGGGTTAGTGTTAGGGTTAGGGCTCGGTTTAGGGTACGGGTTAGGATTAGGGTATGTGTTAGGGTTAGGGCAGGGGATAGGGTTAGGGTACGCGTTAGGGTTAGGGTAGTTATTAAACCTATCCCACTCTCTAGATAGCCCTTGGCAAGTGAAGGTATATTATTTGGGGGTCCAGCCATGGAGAATAGTTTAGACACTAGGATAAGATAAGGAACACACCCATTATAAAGAAATCACATTAGGATTCTCTTTTAAGCTGTTCCTTAAAACACTAGTGCTTAGGAAATCTATTGGAGGCAGAAGCAGTCAAGGGTAGCCTAGGGATAGGGTTAGGCTTAGGGTTAGGGTTAGGGTACGGCTTAGGGTACGGGTTCGGGGTGGGGTTCGGGTAAGGCGTAGGGTATGGGTTAGGGTTAGGGTTAGTGTTAGGGTTAGGGCTCGGTTTAGAATATGCGTTAGGATTAGGGTACGTGTTAGGGTTAGGGTAGCGGTTAGGGTTAGCATACGCTTTAGGGTTAGGGTAGTTATCAAACCTAACCCACTCCCTAGATAGCCCTTAGCACGTAAAGGAATATTATTTGGGTTAGGGTTAGGGTTAGGGTTAGGGTTAGGGTTAGGGTTAGGGCTCGGTTTAGGGTACGGGTTAGGATTAGGGTAGTTGTTAGGGTTAGGGTAGGGGTTAGGGTTAGGGTACGCGTTAGGGTTAGGGTAGTTATTGAACCTATCCCACTGTCTAGATACCCCTTAGCACGTAAAGGAATATTATTTGGGGGTCCAGCCATGGAGAAGAGTTTAGACACTAGGATAAGATAACGAACACACCCATTATAAAGAAATCACCTTAGGATTGTCTTTTTAAGCTGTTCCTTAAAAGACTAGTGCTTAGGAAATCTATTGGAGGTAGAAGCAGTCAAGGGTAGCCTAGGGTTAGGGTTAGGCTTAGGGTTAGGGTTAGGGTACGGCTTAGGGTACGGGTTCGGGGAGGGGTTCGGGTACGGCGTCGGGTATGTGTTAGGGTTAGGGTTAGGGTAAGTGTTAGGGTTAGGGCTCGGTTTGGGTACGGGTTAGGATTAGGATACGTGTTAGGGTTAGGGTAGGGGTTAGGGTTAGGGTACGCGTTAGGGTTAGGGTAGTTATTAAACCTATCCCACTCTCTAGATACCCCTTAGCACGTAAAGGAATATTATTTGGGGGTCCAGCCACGGTGAAGAGTTTAGACACTAGGATAAGATGAGGAACACACCCATTATAAAGAAATCACATTAGGATTCTCTTTTTAAGCTGTTCCTTAAAACACTAGTCCTTAGGAAATCTATTGGAGGCAGAAGCAGTCAAGGGTAGCCTAGGGTTAGGGTTAGGCTTAGGGTTAGGGTTAGGGTACGGCTTAGGGTACGGGTTCGGGGATGGGTTCGGGTACGGCATAGGGTATGGTTTAGGGTACGGGTTAGGGTTAGTGTTAGGGTTAGGGCTCGGTTTAGGGTACGGGTTAGGGTTAGTGTAGGGGTTAGGGTTAGGGTACGCGTTAGGGTTAGGGTAGTTATTAAACCTATCCCACTCTCTAGATACCCCTTAGCACGTAAAGGAATATTATTTGGGCGTCCAGCCATGGAGAAGAGTTTAGACACTAGGATAAGATGATGAACACACCCATTATAAAGAAATAACATTAGGATTCTCTTTTTAAGCTGTTCCTTAAAACGGTAATGCTTAGGAAATCTATTGGAGGCAGAAGCAGTCAAGGGTAGCCTAGGGTTAGGGTTAGGGTGAGGGTTAGGGTTAGGGTACGGCTTAGGGTACGGGTTCGGGGAGGGGTTCGGGTATGGCGTAGGGTATGGGTTAGGGTACGGGTTAGGGTTAGTGTTAGGGTTAGGGCTCGGTTTAGTGTACGGGTTAGGATTAGGGTAGTTGTTAGGGTTAGGGTAGGGGTTAGGGTTAGGGTACGCGTTAGGGTTAGGGTAGTTATTAAACCTATCCCACTCTCTAGATACCCCTTAGCACGTAAAGGAATATTATTTGGGCGTCCAGCCATGTAGAAGAGTTTAGACACTAGGATAAGATGATGAACACACCCATTATAAAGAAATAACATTAGGATTCTCTTTTTAAGCTGTTCCTTAAAACAGTAATGCTTAGGAAATCTATTGGAGGCAGAAGCAGTCAAGGGTAGCCTAGGGTTAGGGTTAGGGTGAGGGTTAGGGTTAGGGTACGGCTTAGGTTACTGGTTCGGGGAGGGGTTCAGGTACGGCGTAGGGTATGGGTTAGGGTACGGGTTAGGGTTAGTGTTAGGGTTAGGGCTCGGTTTAGGGTACGGGTTAGGATTAGGGTAGTTGTTAGGGTTAGGGTTAGGGTACGCGTTAGGGTTAGGATAGTTATTGAACCTATCCCACTGTCTAGATACCCCTTAGCACGTAAAGGAATATTATTTGGGGGTCCAGCCATGGAGAAGAGTTTAGACACTAGGATAAGATAAGGAACACACCCATTATAAAGAAATCACATTAGGATTCTCTTTTTAAGCTGTTCCTTAAAACACTAGTGCTTAGGAAATCTATTGGAGGCAGAAGCAGTCAAGGGTAGCCTAGGGTCAGGGTTAGGCTTAGGGTTAGGGTTAGGGTACGGCCTAGGGTTAGGGTTTAGGGAGGGGTCCGGGTACGGCGTAGTGTATGGGTTAGGGTTAGTGTTAGGGTTAGGGCTCGGTTTAGGGTACGGGTTAGGATTAGGGTACGTGTTAGGGTTAGGGCAGGGGATAGGGTTAGGGTACGCGTTAGGGTTAGGGTAGTTATTAAACCTATCCCACTCTCTAGATAGCCCTTGGCAAGTGAAGGAATATTATTTGGGGGTCCAGCCATGGAGAATAGTTTAGACACTAGGATAAGATAAGGAACACACCCATTATAAAGAAATCACATTAGGATTCTCTTTTTAAGCTGTTCCTTAAAACACTAGTGCTTAGAAAATCTATTGGAGGTAGAAGCAGTCAAGGGTAGCCTAGGGTTAGGGTACGGCTTAGGGTTAGGGTTAGGGTACGGCTTAGGGTATGGGTTCGGAGAGGGGTTCGGGTACGGCGTCGGGTATGTGTTAGGGTTAGGGTTAGGGTAAGTGTTAGGGTTAGGGCTCGGTTTGGGTACGGGTTAGGATTAGGATACGTGTTAGGGTTAGGGTAGGGGTTAGGGTTAGGGTACGCGTTAGGGTTAGGGTAGTTATTAAACCTATCCCACTCTCTAGATACCCCTTAGCACGTAAAGGAATATTATTTGGGGGTCCAGCCACGGTGAAGAGTTTAGACACTAGGATAAGATAAGGAACACACCCATTATAAAGAAGTCACATTAGGATTCTCTTTTTAAGCTGTTCCTTAAAACACTAGTGCTTAGGAAATCTATTGGAGGCAGAAGCAGTCAAGGGTAGCCTAGGGTTAGGGTTAGGCTTAGGGTTAGGGTTAGGGTACGGTTTCGGGGAGGGGTTCGGGTACGGCGTAGGCTATGGGTTAGGGTTAGGGTTAGTGTTAGGGTTAGGGCTCGGTTTAGGGTACGGGTTAGGATTAGGGTACGTGTTAGGGTTAGGGTAGGGGTTAGGGTTAGGGTACGCGTTACGGTTAGGGTAGTTATTAAACCTATCCCACTCTCTAGATAGCCCTTAGCACGTAAAGGAATATTATTTGGGGGTACAGCCATGGAGAAGGGTTTAGACACTAGGAAAAGATGAGGAACACACCCATTATAAAGAAATCACATTAGGATTCTCTTTTTAAGCTGTTCCTTAAAACACTAGGCCTTAGGAAATCTATTGGAGGCAGAAGCAGTCAAGGGTAGCCTAGGGTTAGGGTTAGGCTTAGGGTTAGGGTTAGGGTACGGTTTAGGGTACGGGTTCGGGGAGGGGTTCGGGTACGGCGTCGGGTATGTGTTAGGGTTAGGGTTAGGGTATGTGTTAGGGTTAGGGCTCGGTTTGGGTACGGGTTAGGATTAGGATACGTGTTAGGGTTAGGGTAGGGGTTAGGGTTAGGGTAGTTATTAAACCTATCCCACAATCTAGATACCCCTTAGCACGTAAAGGAATATTATTTGGGCGTCCAGCCATGGAGAAGAGTTTAGACACTAGGATAAGATGATGAACACACCCATTATAAAGAAATAACATTAGGATTCTCTTTTTAAGCTGTTCCTTAAAACACTAATGCTTAGGAAATCTATTGGAGGCAGAAGCAGTCAAGGGTAGCCTAGGGTTAGGGTTAGGGTGAGGGTTAGGGTTAGGGTACGGCTTAGGGTACGGGTTCGGGGAGGGGTTCGGGTACGGCGTAGGGTATGGGTTAGGGTACGTGTTAGGGTTAGTGTTAGGGTTAGGGCTCGGTTTAGGGTATGGGTTAGGATTAGGGTAGTTGTTAGGGTTAGGGTAGGGGTTAGGGTTAGGGTACGCGTTAGGGTTAGGGTAGTTATTGAACCTATCCCACTGTCTAGATACCCCTTAGCACGTAAAGGAATATTATTTGGGGGTCCAGCCATGGAGAAGAGTTTAGACACTAGGATAAGATAAGGAACACACCCATTATAAAGAAATCACATTAGGATTGTCTTTTTAAGCTGTTCCTTAAAACACTAGTGCGTAGGAAATCTATTGGAGGTAGAAGCAGTCAAGGGTAGCCTAGGGTTAGGGTTAGGCTTAGGGTTAGGGTTAGGGTACGGCTTAGGGTACGGGTTCGGGGAGGGGTTCGGGTACGGCGTCGGGTATGTGTTAGGGTTAGGGTTAGGGTAAGTGTTAGGGTTAGGGCTCGGTTTGGGTACGGGTTAGGATTAGGATACGTGTTAGGGTTAGGGTAGGGGTTAGGGTTAGGGTACGCGTTAGGGTTAGGGTAGTTATTAAACCTATCCCACTCTCTAGATACCCCTTAGCACGTAAAGGAATATTATTTGGGGGTCCAGCCACGGTGAAGAGTTTAGACACTAGGATAAGATAAGGAACACACCCATTATAAAGAAGTCACATTAGGATTCTCTTTTTAAGCTGTTCCTTAAAACACTAGTGCTTAGGAAATCTATTGGAGGCAGAAGCAGTCAAGGGTAGCCTAGGGTTAGGGTTAGGGTTAGGGTACGGTTTCGGGTAGGGGTTCGGGTACGGCGTAGGCTATGGGTTAGGGTTAGGGTTAGTGTTAGGGTTAGGGCTCGGTTTAGGGTACGGGTTAGGATTAGGGTACGTGTTAGGGTTAGGGTAGGGGTTAGGGTTAGGGTACGCGTTACGGTTAGAGTAGTTATTAAACCTATCCCACTCTCTAGATAGCCCTTAGCATGTAAAGGAATATTATTTGGGGGTACAGCCATGGAGAAGGGTTTAGACACTAGGAAAAGATGAGGAACACACCCATTATAAAGAAATCACATTAGGATTCTCTTTTTAAGCTGTTCCTTAAAACACTAGTCCTTAGGAAATCTATTGGAGGCAGAAGCAGTCAAGGGTAGCCTAGGGTTAGGGTTAGGCTTAGGGTTAGGGTTAGGGTACGGTTTAGGGTACGGGTTCGGGGAGGGGTTCGGGTACGGCGTCGGGTATGTGTTAGGGTTAGGGTTAGGGTATGTGTTAGGGTTAGGGCTCGGTTTGGGTACGGGTTAGGATTAGGATACGTGTTAGGGTTAGGGTAGGGGTTAGGGTTAGGGTAGTTATTAAACCTATCCCACTCTCTAGATACCCCTTAGCACGTAAAGGAATATTATTTGGGCGTCCAGCCATGGAGAAGAGTTTAGACACTAGGATAAGATGATGAACACACCCATTATAAAGAAATAACATTAGGATTCTCTTTTTAAGCTGTTCCTTAAAACACTAATGCTTAGGAAATCTATTGGAGGCAGAAGTAGTCAAGGGTAGCCTAGGGTTAGGGTTAGGCTTAGGGTTAGGGTTAGGGTACGGCTTAGGGTACGGGTTCGGGGAGGGGTTCGGGTACGGCGTCGGGTATGTGTTAGGGTTAGGGTTAGGGTAAGTGTTAGGGTTAGGGCTCGGTTTGGGTACGGGTTAGGATTAGGATACGTGTTAGGGTTAGGGTAGGGGTTAGGGTTAGGGTACGCGTTAGGGTTAGGGTAGTTATTAAACCTATCCCACTCTCTAGATACCCCTTAGCACGTAAAGGAATATTATTTGGGGGTCCAGCCACGGTGAAGAGTTTAGACACTAGGATAAGATAAGGAACACACCCATTATAAAGAAGTCACATTAGGATTCTCTTTTTAAGCTGTTCCTTAAAACACTAGTGCTTAGGAAATCTATTGGAGGCAGAAGCAGTCAAGGGTAGCCTAGGGTTAGGGTTAGGGTTAGGGTACGGTTTCGGGTAGGGGTTCGGGTACGGCGTAGGCTATGGGTTAGGGTTAGGGTTAGTGTTAAGGTTAGGGCTCGGTTTAGGGTACGGGTTAGGATTAGGGTACGTGTTAGGGTTAGGGTAGGGGTTAGGGTTAGGGTACGCGTTACTGTTAGGGTAGTTATTAAACCTATCCCACTCTCTAGATAGCCCTTAGCACGTAAAGGAATATTATTTGGGGGTACAGCCATGGAGAAGGGTTTAGACACTAGGAAAAGATGAGGAACACACCCATTATAAAGAAATCACATTAGGATTCTCTTTTTAAGCTGTTCCTTAAAACACTAGTCCTTAGGAAATCTATTGGAGGCAGAAGCAGTCAAGGGTAGCCTAGGGTTAGGGTTAGGCTTAGGGTTAGGGTTAGGGTACGGCTTAGGGTACGGGTTCGGGGATGGGTTCGGGTACGGCATAGGGTATGGTTTAGGGTACGGGTTAGGGTTAGTGTTAGGGTTAGGGCTCGGTTTAGGGTACGGGTTAGGGTTAGGGTAGGGGTTAGGGTTAGGGTACGCGTTAGGGTTAGGGTAGTTATTAAACCTATCCCACTCTCTAGATACCCCTTAGCACGTAAAGGAATATTATTTGGGCGTCCAGCCATGGAGAAGAGTTTAGACACTAGGATAAGATGATGAACACACCCATTATAAAGAAATAACATTAGGATTCTCTTTTTAAGCTGTTCCTTAAAACAGTAATGCTTAGGAAATCTATTGGAGGCAGAAGCAGTCAAGGGTAGCCTAGGGTTAGGGTTAGGGTGAGGGTTAGGGTTAGGGTACGGCTTAGGGTACGGGTTCGGGGAGGGGTTCGGGTACGGCGTAGGGTATGGGTTAGGGTACGTGTTAGGGTTAGTGTTAGGGTTAGGGCTCGGTTTAGGGTACGGGTTAGGATTAGGGTAGTTGTTAGGGTTAGGGTAGGGGTTAGGGTTAGGGTACGCGTTAGGGTTAGGGTAGTTATTGAACCTATCCCACTGTCTAGATACCCCTTAGCACGTAAAGGAATATTATTTGGGGGTCCAGCCATGGAGAAGAATTTAGACACTAGGATAAGATAAGGAACACACCCATTATAAAGAAATCACATTAGGATTGTCTTTTTAAGCTGTTCCTTAAAACACTAGTGCTTAGGAAATCTATTGGAGGCAGAAGCAGTCAAGGGTAGCCTAGGGTTAGGGTTAGGCTTAGGGTTAGGGTTAGGGTACGGTTTCGGGGAGGGGTTCGGGTACGGCGTAGGCCATGGGTTAGGGTTAGGGTTAGTGTTAGGGTTAGGGCTCGGTTTAGGGTACGGGTTAGGATTAGGGTACGTGTTAGGGTTAGGGTAGGGGTTAGGGTTAGGGTACGCGTTACGGTTAGGGTAGTTATTAAACCTATCCCACTCTCTAGATAGCCCTTAGCACGTAAAGGAATATTATTTGGGGGTACAGCCATGGAGAAGGGTTTAGACACTAGGAAAAGATGAGGAACACACCCATTATAAAGAAATCACATTAGGATTCTCTTTTTAAGCTGTTCCTTAAAACACTAGTCCTTAGGAAATCTATTGGAGGCAGAAGCAGTCAAGGGTAGCCTAGGGTTAGGGTTAGGCTTAGGGTTAGGGTTAGGGTACGGCTTAGGGTACGGGTTCGGGGAGGGGTTCGGGTACGGCGTCGGGTATGTGTTAGGGTTAGGGTTAGGGTAAGTGTTAGGGTTAGGGCTCGGTTTGGGTACGGGTTAGGATTAGGATACGTGTTAGGGTTAGGGTAGGGGTTAGGGTTAGGGTACGCGTTAGGGTTAGGGTAGTTATTAAACCTATCCCACTCTCTAGATACCCCTTAGCACGTAAAGGAATATTATTTGGGCGTCCAGCCACGGTGAAGAGTTTAGACACTAGGATAAGATAAGGAACACACCCATTATAAAGAAGTCACATTAGGATACTCTTTTTAAGCTGTTCCTTAAAACACTAGTGCTTAGGAAATCTATTGGAGGCAGAAGCAGTCAAGGGTAGCCTAGGGTTAGGGTTAGGCTTAGGGTTAGGGTTAGGGTACGGTTTCGGGGAGGGGTTCGGGTACGGCGTAGGCTATGGGTTAGGGTTAGGGTTAGTGTTAGGGTTAGGGCTCGGTTTCGGGTACGGGTTAGGATTAGGGTACGTGTTAGGGTTAGGGTAGGGGTTAGGGTTAGGGTACGCGTTACTGTTAGGGTAGTTATTAAACCTATCCCACTCTCTAGATAGCCCTTAGCACGTAAAGGAATATTATTTGGGGGTACAGCCATGGAGAAGGGTTTAGACACTAGGAAAAGATGAGGAACACACCCATTATAAAGAAATCACATTAGGATTCTCTTTTTAAGCTGTTCCTTAAAACACTAGTCCTTAGGAAATCTATTGGAGGCAGAAGCAGTCAAGGGTAGCCTAGGGTTAGGGTTAGGCTTAGGGTTAGGTTTAGGGTACGGCTTAGGGTACGGGTTCGGGGATGGGTTCGGGTACGGCATAGGGTATGGTTTAGGGTACGGGTTAGGGTTAGTGTTAGGGTTAGGGCTCGGTTTAGGGTACGGGTTAGGGTTAGGGTAGGGGTTAGGGTTAGGGTACGCGTTAGGGTTAGGGTAGTTATTAAACCTATCCCACTCTCTAGATACCCCTTAGCACGTAAAGGAATATTATTTGGGCGTCCAGCCATGGAGAAGAGTTTAGACACTAGGATAAGATGATGAACACACCCATTATAAAGAAATAACATTAGGATTCTCTTTTTAAGCTGTTCCTTAAAACACTAGTGCTTAGGAAATCTATTGGAGGCAGAAGCAGTCAAGGGTAGCCTAGGGTTAGGGTTACGGTGAGGGTTAGGGTTAGGGTACGGCTTAGGGTACGGGTTCGGGGAGGGGTTCGGGTACGGCGTAGGGTATGGGTTAGGGTACGTGTTAGGGTTAGTGTTAGGGTTAGGGCTCGGTTTAGGGTACGGGTTAGGATTAGGGTAGTTGTTAGGGTTAGGGTAGGGGTTAGGGTTAGGGTACGCGTTAGGGTTAGGGTAGTTATTGAACCTATCCCACTGTCTAGATACCCCTTAGCACGTAAAGGAATATTATTTGGGGGTCCAGCCATGGAGAAGAGTTTAGACACTAGGATAAGATAAGGAACACACCCATTATAAAGAAATCACATTAGGATTGCCTTTTTAAGCTGATCCTTAAAACACTAGTGCGTAGGAAATCTATTGGAGGTAGAAGCAGTCAAGGGTAGCCTAGGGTTAGGGTTAGGCTTAGGGTTAGGGTTAGGGTACGGCTTAGGGTACGGGTTCGGGGAGGGGTTCGGGTACGGCGTCGGGTATGTGTTAGGGTTAGGGTTAGGGTAAGTGTTAGGGTTAGGGCTCGGTTTGGGTACGGGTTAGGATTAGGATACGTGTTAGGGTTAGGGTAGGGGTTAGGGTTAGGGTACGCGTTAGGGTTAGGGTAGTTATTAAACCTATCCCACTCTCTAGATACCCCTTAGCACGTAAAGGAATATTATTTGGGGGTCCAGCCACGGTGAAGAGTTTAGACACTAGGATAAGATAAGGAACACACCCATTATAAAGAAGTCACATTAGGATTCTCTTTTTAAGCTGTTCCTTAAAACACTAGTGCTTAGGAAATCTATTGGAGGCAGAAGCAGTCAAGGGTAGCCTAGGGTTAGGGTTAGGCTTAGGGTTAGGGTTAGGGTACGGTTTCGGGGAGGGGTTCGGGTACGGCGTAGGCTATGGGTTAGGGTTAGGGTTAGTGTTAGGGTTAGGGCTCGGTTTAGGGTACGGGTTAGGATTAGGGTACGTGTTAGGGTTAGGGTAGGGGTTAGGGTTAGGGTACGCGTTACGGTTAGGGTAGTTATTAAACCTATCCCACTCTCTAGATAGCCCTTAGCACGTAAAGGAATATTATTTGGGGGTACAGCCATGGAGAAGGGTTTAGACACTAGGAAAAGATGAGGAACACACCCATTATAAAGAAATCACATTAGGATTCTCTTTTTAAGCTGTTCCTTAAAACACTAGTCCTTAGGAAATCTATTGGAGGCAGAAGCAGTCAAGGGTAGCCTAGGGTTAGGGTTAGGCTTAGGGTTAGGGTTAGGGTACGGCTTAGGGTACGGGTTCGGGGAGGGGTTCGGGTACGGCGTCGGGTATGTGTTAGGGTTAGGGTTAGGGTAAGTGTTAGGGTTAGGGCTCGGTTTGGGTACGGGTTAGGATTAGGATACGTGTTAGGGTTAGGGTAGGGGTTAGGGTTAGGGTACGCGTTAGGGTTAGGGTAGTTATTAAACCTATCCCACTCTCTAGATACCCCTTAGCACGTAAAGGAATATTATTTGGGCGTCCAGCCATGGAGAAGAGTTTAGACACTAGGATAAGATGATGAACACACCCATTATAAAGAAATAACATTAGGATTCTCTTTTTAAGCTGTTCCTTAAAACAGTAATGCTTAGGAAATCTATTGGAGGCAGAAGCAGTCAAGGGTAGCCTAGGGTTAGGGTGAGGGTGAGGGTTAGGGTTAGGGTACGGCTTAGGGTACGGGTTCGGGGAGGGGTTCGGGTACGGCGTAGGGTATGGGTTAGGGTACGGGTTAGGGTTAGTGTTAGGGTTAGGGCTCGGTTTAGGGTACGGGTTAGGATTAGGGTAGTTGTTAGGGTTAGGGTTAGGGTACGCGTTAGGGTTAGGGTAGTTATTGAACCTATCCCACTGTCTAGATACCCCTTAGCACGTAAAGGAATATTATTTGGGGGTCCAGCCATGGAGAAGAGTTTAGACACTAGGATAAGATAAGGAACACACCCATTATAAAGAAATCACATTAGGATTCTCTTTTTAAACTGTTCCTTAAAACACTAGTGCTTAGGAAATCTATTGGAGGCAGAAGCAGTCAAGGGTAGCCTAGGGTCAGGGTTAGGCTTAGGGTTAGGGTTAGGGTACGGCCTAGGGTTAGGGTTTAGGGAGGGGCCCGGGTACGGCGTAGGGTATGTGTTAGGGTTAGTGTTAGGGTTAGTGCTCGGTTTAGGGTACGGGTTAGGATTAGGGTACGTGTTAGGGTTAGGGCAGGGGATAGGGTTAGGGTACGCGTTAGGGTTAGGGTAGTTATTAAACCTATCCGACTCTCTAGATAGCCCTTGGCAAGTGAAGGAATATTATTTGGGGGTCCAGCCATGGAGAATAGTTTAGACACTAGGATAAGATAAGGAACACACCCATTATAAAGAAATCACATTAGGATTCTCTTTTTAAGCTGTTCCTTAAAACACTAGTGCTTAGGAAATCTATTGGAGGCAGAAGCAGTCAAGGGTAGCCTAGGGTTAGGGTTAGGCTTAGGGTTAGGGTTAGGGTACGGTTTCGGGGAGGGGTTCGGGTACGGCGTAGGCTATGGGTTAGGGTTAGGGTTAGTGTTAAGGTTAGGGCTCGGTTTAGGGTACGGGTTAGGATTAGGGTACGTGTTAGGGTTAGGGTAGGGGTTAGGGTTAGGGTACGCGTTACTGTTAGGGTAGTTATTAAACCTATCCCACTCTCTAGATAGCCCTTAGCACGTAAAGGAATATTATTTGGGGGTACAGCCATGGAGAAGCGTTTAGACACTAGGAAAAGATGAGGAACACACCCATTATAAAGAAATCACATTAGGATTCTCTTTTTAAGCTGTTCCTTAAAACACTAGTCCTTAGGAAATCTATTGGAGGCAGAAGCAGTCAAGGGTAGCCTAGGGTTAGGGTTAGGCTTAGGGTTAGGGTTAGGGTACGGCTTAGGGTACGGGTTCGGGGAGGGGTTCGGGTACGGCATAGGATATGGTTTAGGGTACGGGTTAGGGTTAGTGTTAGGGTTAGGGCTCGGTTTAGGGTACGGGTTAGGATTAGGGTAGTTGTTAGGGTTAGGGTAGGGGTTAGGGTTAGGGTACGCGTTAGGGTTAGGGTAGTTATTAAACCTATCCCACTCTCTAGATACCCCTTAGCACGTAAAGGAATATTATTTGGGCGTCCAGCCATGGAGAAGAGTTTAGACACTAGGATAAGATGATGAACACACCCATTATAAAGAAATAACATTAGGATTCTCTTTTTAAGCTGTTCCTTAAAACAGTAATGCTTAGGAAATCTATTGGAGGCAGAAGCAGTCAAGGGTAGCCTAGGGTTAGGGTTAGGGTGAGGGTTAGGGTTAGGGTACGGCTTAGGGTACGGGTTCGGGGAGGGGTTCGGGTACGGCGTAGGGTATGGGTTAGGGTACGGGTTAGGGTTAGTGTTAGGGTTAGGGCTCGGTTTAGGGTACGGGTTAGGATTAGGGTAGTTGTTAGGGTTAGGGTTAGGGTACGCGTTAGGGTTAGGGTAGTTATTGAACCTATCCCACTGTCTAGATACCCCTTAGCACGTAAAGGAATATTATTTGGGGGTCCAGCCATGGAGAAGAGTTTAGACACTAGGATAAGATAAGGAACACACCCATTATAAAGAAATCACATTAGGATTGTCTTTTTAAGCTGTTCCTTAAAACACTAGTGCTTAGGAAATCTATTGGAGGTAGAAGCAGTCAAGGGTAGCCTAGGGTTAGGGTTAGGCTTAGGGTTAGGGTTAGGGTACGGCTTAGGGTACGGGTTCGGGGAGGGGTTCGTGTACGGCGTCGGGTATGTGTTAGGGTTAGTGTTAGGGTAAGTGTTAGGGTTAGGGCTCGGTTTGGGTACGGGTTAGGATTAGGATACGTGTTAGGGTTAGGGTAGGGGTTAGGGTTAGGGTACGCGTTAGGGTTAGGGTAGTTATTAAACCTATCCCACTCTCTAGATACCCCTTAGCACGTAAAGGAATATTATTTGGGGGTCCAGCCACGGTGAAGAGTTTAGACACTAGGATAAGATAAGGAACACACCCATTATAAAGAAGTCACATTAGGATTCTCTTTTAAAGCTGTTCCTTAAAACACTAGTGCTTAGGAAATCTATTGGAGGCAGAAGCAGTCAAGGGTAGCCTAGGGTTAGAGTTAGGCTTAGGGTTAGGGTTAGGGTACGGTTTCGGGGAGGGGTTCGGGTACGGCGTAGGCTATGGGTTAGGGTTAGGGTTAGTGTTAAGGTTAGGGCTCGGTTTAGGGTACGGGTTAGGATTAGGGTACGTGTTAGGGTTAGGGTAGGGGTTAGGGTTAGGGTACGCATTACTGTTAGGGTAGTTATTAAACCTATCCCACTCTCTAGATAGCCCTTAGCACGTAAAGGAATATTATTTGGGGGTACAGCCATGGAGAAGGGTTTAGACACTAGGAAAAGATGAGGAACACACCCATTATAAAGAAATCACATTAGGATTCTCTTTTTAAGCTGTTCCTTAAAACACTAGTCCTTAGGAAATCTATTGGAGGCAGAAGCAGTCAAGGGTAGCCTAGGGTTAGGGTTAGGCTTAGGGTTAGGGTTAGGGTACGGCTTAGGGTACGGGTTCGGGGATGGGTTCGGGTACGGCATAGGGTATGGTTTAGGGTACGGGTTAGGGTTAGTGTTAGGGTTAGGGCTCGGTTTAGGGTACGGGTTAGGGTTAGGGTAGGGGTTAGGGTTAGGGTACGCGTTAGGCTTAGGGTAGTTATTAAACCTATCCCACTCTCTAGATACCCCTTAGCACGTAAAGGAATATTATTTGGGCGTCCAGCCATGGAGAAGAGTTTAGACACTAGGATAAGATGATGAACACACCCATTATAAAGAAATAACATTAGGATTCTCTTTTTAAGCTGTTCCTTAAAACACTAATGCTTAGGAAATCTATTGGAGGCAGAAGCAGTCAAGGGTAGCCTAGGGTTAGGGTTAGGGTGAGGGTTAGGGTTAGGGTACGGCTTAGGGTACGGGTTCGGGGAGGGGTTCGGGTACGGCGTAGGGTATGTGTTAGGGTACGTGTTAGGGTTAGTGTTAGGGTTAGGGCTCGGTTTAGGGTACGGGTTAGGATTAGGGTAGTTGTTAGGGTTAGGGTAGGGGTTAGGGTTAGGGTACGCGTTAGGGTTAGGGTAGTTATTGAACCTATCCCACTGTCTAGATACCCCTTAGCACGTAAAGGAATATTATTTGGGGGTCCAGCCATGGAGAAGAGTTTAGACACTAGGATAAAATAAGGAACACACCCATTATAAAGAAATCACATTAGGATTGTCTTTTTAAGCTGTTCCTTAAAACACTAGTGCGTAGGAAATCTATTGGAGGTAGAAGCAGTCAAGGGTAGCCTAGGGTTAGGGTTAGGCTTAGGGTTAGGGTTAGGGTACGGCTTAGGGTATGGGTTCGGGGAGGGGTTCGGGTACGGCGTCGGGTATGTGTTAGGGTTAGGGTTAGGGTAAGTGTTAGGGTTAGGGCTCGGTTTGGGTACGGGTTAGGATTAGGATACGTGTTAGGGTTAGGGTAGGGGTTAGGGTTAGGGTACGCGTTAGGGTTAGGGTAGTTATTAAACCTATCCCACTCTCTAGATAGCCCTTAGCACGTAAAGGAATATTATTTGGGGGTCCAGCCACGGTGAAGAGTTTAGACACTAGGATAAGATAAGGAACACACCCATTATAAAGAAGTCACATTAGGATTCTCTTTTTAAGCTGTTCCTTAAAACACTAGTGCTTAGGAAATCTATTGGAGGCAGAAGCAGTCAAGGGTAGCCTAGGGTTAGGGTTAGGCTTAGGGTTAGGGTTAGGGTACGGTTTCGGGGAGGGGTTCGGGTACGGCGTAGGCTATGGGTTAGGGTTAGGGTTAGTGTTAGGGTTAGGGCTCGGTTTAGGGTACGGGTTAGGATTAGGGTACGTGTTAGGGTTAGGGTAGGGGTTAGGGTTAGGGTACGCGTTACGGTTAGGGTAGTTATTAAACCTATCCCACTCTCTAGATAGCCCTTAGCACGTAAAGGAATATTATTTGGGGGTACAGCCATGGAGAAGGGTTTAGACACTAGGAAAAGATGAGGAACACACCCATTATAAAGAAATCACATTAGGATTCTCTTTTTAAGCTGTTCCTTAAAACACTAGTCCTTAGGAAATCTATTGGAGGCAGAAGCAGTCAAGGGTAGCCTAGGGTTAGGGTTAGGCTTAGGGTTAGGGTTAGGGTACGGCTTAGGGTACGGGTTCGGGGAGGGGTTCGGGTACGGCGTCGGGTATGTGTTAGGGTTAGGGTTAGGGTAAGTGTTAGGGTTAGGGCTCGGTTTGGGTACGGGTTAGGATTAGGATACGTGTTAGGGTTAGGGTAGGGGTTAGGGTTAGGGTACGCGTTAGGGTTAGGGTAGTTATTAAACCTATCCCACTCTCTAGATACCCCTTAGCACGTAAAGGAATATTATTTGGGGGTCCAGCCACGGTGAAGAGTTTAGACACTAGGATAAGATAAGGAACACACCCATTATAAAGAAGTCACATTAGGATTCTCTTTTTAAGCTGTTCCTTAAAACACTAGTGCTTAGGAAATCTATTGGAGGCAGAAGCAGTCAAGGGTAGCCTAGGGTTAGGGTTAGGCTTAGGGTTAGGGTTAGGGTACGGTTTCGGGGAGGGGTTCGGGTACGGCGTAGGCTATGGGTTAGGGTTAGGGTTAGTGTTAAGGTTAGGGCTCGGTTTAGGGTACGGGTTAGGATTAGGGTACGTGTTAGGGTTAGGGTAGGGGTTAGGGTTAGGGTACGCGTTACTGTTAGGGTAGTTATTAAACCTATCCCACTCTCTAGATAGCCCTTAGCACGTAAAGGAATATTATTTGGGGGTATAGCCATGGAGAAGGGTTTAGACACTAGGAAAAGATGAGGAACACACCCATTATAAAGAAATCACATTAGGATTCTCTTTTTAAGCTGTTCCTTAAAACACTAGTCCTTAGGAAATCTATTGGAGGCAGAAGCAGTCAAGGGTAGCCTAGGGTTAGGGTACGGCTTAGGGTACGGGTTCGGGGATGGGTTCGGGTACGGCATAGGGTATGGTTTAGGGTACGGGTTAGGGTTAGTGTTAGGGTTAGGGCTCGGTTTAGGGTACGGGTTAGGGTTAGGGTAGGGGTTAGGGTTAGGGTACGCGTTAGGGTTAGGGTAGTTATTAAACCTATCCCACTCTCTAGATACCCCTTAGCACGTAAAGGAATATTATTTGGGCGTCCAGCCATGGAGAAGAGTTTAGACACTAGGATAAGATGATGAACACACCCATTATAAAGAAATAACATTAGGATTCTCTTTTTAAGCTGTTCCTTAAAACAGTAATGCTTAGGAAATCTATTGGAGGCAGAAGCAGTCAAGGGTAGCCTAGGGTTAGGGTGAGGGTGAGGGTTAGGGTTAGGGTACGGCTTAGGGTACGGGTTCGGGGAGGGGTTCGGGTACGGCGTAGGGTATGGGTTAGGGTACGGGTTAGGGTTAGTGTTAGGGTTAGGGCTCGGTTTAGGGTACGGGTTAGGATTAGGGTAGTTGTTAGGGTTAGGGTTAGGGTACGCGTTAGGGTTAGGTTAGTTATTGAACCTATCCCACTGTCTAGATACCCCTTAGCACGTAAAGGAATATTATTTGGGGGTCCAGCCATGGAGAAGAGTTTAGACACTAGGATAAGATAAGGAACACACCCATTATAAAGAAATCACATTAGGATTCTCTTTTTAAACTGTTCCTTAAAACACTAGTGCTTAGGAAATCTATTGGAGGCAGAAGCAGTCAAGGGTAGCCTAGGGTCAGGGTTAGGCTTAGGGTTAGGGTTAGGGTACGGCCTAGGGTTAGGGTTTAGGGAGGGGCCCGGGTACGGCGTAGGGTATGTGTTAGGGTTAGTGTTAGGGTTAGTGCTCGGTTTAGGGTACGGGTTAGGATTAGGGTACGTGTTAGGGTTAGGGCAGGGGATAGGGTTAGGGTACGCGTTAGGGTTAGGGTAGTTATTAAACCTATCCGACTCTCTAGATAGCCCTTGGCAAGTGAAGGAATATTATTTGGGGGTCCAGCCATGGAGAATAGTTTAGACACTAGGATAAGATAAGGAACACACCCATTATAAAGAAATCACATTAGGATTCTCTTTTTAAGCTGTTCCTTAAAACACTAGTGCTTAGGAAATCTATTGGAGGCAGAAGCAGTCAAGGGTAGCCTAGGGTTAGGGTTAGGCTTAGGGTTAGGGTTAGGGTACGGCTTAGGGTACGGGTTCGGGGTGGGGTTCGGGTAAGGCGTAGGGTATGGGTTAGGGATAGGGTTAGTGTTAGGGTTAGGGCTCGGTTTAGAATATGCGTTAGGATTAGGGTACGTGTTAGGGTTAGGGTAGGGGTTAGGGTTAGCATACGCTTTAGGGTTAGGGTAGTTATCAAACCTAACCCACTCCCTAGATAGCCCTTAGCACGTAAAGGAATATTATTTGGGTTAGGGTTAGGGTTAGGGTTAGGGTTAGGGTTAGGGTTAGGGTTAGGGCTCGGTTTAGGGTACGGGTTAGGATTAGGGTAGTTGTTAGGGTTAGGGTAGGGGTTAGGGTTAGGGTACGCGTTAGGGTTAGGTTAGTTATTGAACCTATCCCACTGTCTAGATACCCCTTAGCACGTAAAGGAATATTATTTGGGGGTCCAGCCATGGAGAAGAGTTTAGACACTAGGATAAGATAAGGAACACACCCATTATAAAGAAATCACATTAGGATTGTCTTTTTAAGCTGTTCCTTAAAACACTAGTGCTTAGGAAATCTATTGGAGGTAGAAGCAGTCAAGGGTTGCCTAGGGTTAGGGTTAGGCTTAGGGTTAGGGTTATGGAACGGCTTAGGGTACGGGTTCGGGGAGGGGTTCGGGTACGGCGTCGGGTATGTGTTAGGGTTAGGGTTAGGGTAAGTGTTAGGGTTAGGGCTCGGTTTGGGTACGGGTTAGGATTAGGATACGTGTTAGGGTTAGGGTAGGGGTTAGGGTTAGGGTACGCGTTAGGGTTAGGGTAGTTATTAAACCTATCCCACTCTCTAGATACCCCTTAGCACGTAAAGGAATATTATTTGGGGGTCCAGCCACGGTGAAGAGTTTAGACACTAGGATAAGATAAGGAACACACCCATTATAAAGAAGTCACATTAGGATTCTCTTTTTAAGCTGTTCCTTAAAACACTAGTGCTTAGGAAATCTATTGGAGGCAGAAGCAGTCAAGGGTAGCCTAGGGTTAGGGTTAGGCTTAGGGTTAGGGTTAGGGTACGGTTTCGGGGAGGGGTTCGGGTACGGCGTAGGCTATGGGTTAGGGTTAGGGTTAGTGTTAAGGTTAGGGCTCGGTTTAGGGTACGGGTTAGGATTAGGGTACGTGTTAGGGTTAGGGTAGGGGTTAGGGTTAGGGTACGCGTTACTGTTAGGGTAGTTATTAAACCTATCCCACTCTCTAGATAGCCCTTAGCACGTAAAGGAATATTATTTGGGGGTACAGCCATGGAGAAGGGTTTAGACACTAGGAAAAGATGAGGAACACACCCATTATAAAGAAATCACATTAGGATTCTCTTTTTAAGCTGTTCCTTAAAACACTAGTCCTTAGGAAATCTATTGGAGGCAGAAGCAGTCAAGGGTAGCCTAGGGTTAGGGTTAGGCTTAGGGTTAGGGTTAGGGTACGGCTTAGGGTACGGGTTCGGGGAGGGGTTCGGGTACGGCATAGGGTATGGTTTAGGGTACGGGTTAGGGTTAGTGTTAGGGTTAGGGCTCGGTTTAGGGTACGGGTTAGGATTAGGGTAGTTGTTAGGGTTAGGGTAGGGGTTAGGGTTAGGGTACGCGTTAGGGTTAGGGTAGTTATTAAACCTATCCCACTCTCTAGATACCCCTTAGCACGTAAAGGAATATTATTTGGGCGTCCAGCCATGGAGAAGAGTTTAGACACTAGGATAAGATGATGAACACACCCATTATAAAGAAATAACATTAGGATTCTCTTTTTAAGCTGTTCCTTAAAACAGTAATGCTTAGGAAATCTATTGGAGGCAGAAGCAGTCAAGGGTAGCCTAGGGTTAGGGTTAGGGTGAGGGTTAGGGTTAGGGTACGGCTTAGGGTACGGGTTCGGGGAGGGGTTCGGGTACGGCGTAGGGTATGGGTTAGGGTACGGGTTAGGGTTAGTGTTAGGGTTAGGGCTCGGTTTAGGGTACGGGTTAGGATTAGGGTAGTTGTTAGGGTTAGGGTTAGGGTACGCGTTAGGGTTAGGGTAGTTATTGAACCTATCCCACTGTCTAGATACCCCTTAGCACGTAAAGGAATATTATTTGGGGGTCCAGCCATGGAGAAGAGTTTAGACACTAGGATAAGATAAGGAACACACCCATTATAAAGAAATCACATTAGGATTGTCTTTTTAAGCTGTTCCTTAAAACACTAGTGCTTAGGAAATCTATTGGAGGTAGAAGCAGTCAAGGGTAGCCTAGGGTTAGGGTTAGGCTTAGGGTTAGGGTTAGGGTACGGCTTAGGGTACGGGTTCGGGGAGGGGTTCGTGTACGGCGTCGGGTATGTGTTAGGGTTAGGGTTAGGGTAAGTGTTAGGGTTAGGGCTCGGTTTGGGTACGGGTTAGGATTAGGATACGTGTTAGGGTTAGGGTAGGGGTTAGGGTTAGGGTACGCGTTAGGGTTAGGGTAGTTATTAAACCTATCCCACTCTCTAGATACCCCTTAGCACGTAAAGGAATATTATTTGGGGGTACAGCCACGGTGAAGAGTTTAGACACTAGGATAAGATAAGGAACACACCCATTATAAAGAAGTCACATTAGGATTCTCTTTTTAAGCTGTTCCTTAAAACACTAGTGCTTAGGAAATCTATTGGAGGCAGAAGCAGTCAAGGGTAGCCTAGGGTTAGGGTTAGGCTTAGGGTTAGGGTTAGGGTATGGTTTCGGGGAGGGGTTCGGGTACGGCGTAGGCTATGGGTTAGGGTTAGGGTTAGTGTTAAGGTTAGGGCTCGGTTTAGGGTACGGGTTAGGATTAGGGTACGTGTTAGGGTTAGGGTAGGGGTTAGGGTTAGGGTACGCGTTACTGTTAGGGTAGTTATTAAACCTATCCCACTCTCTAGATAGCCCTTAGCACGTAAAGGAATATTATTTGGGGGTACAGCCATGGAGAAGGGTTTAGACACTAGGAAAAGATGAGGAACACACCCATTATAAAGAAATCACATTAGGATTCTCTTTTTAAGCTGTTCCTTAAAACACTAGTCCTTAGGAAATCTATTGGAGGCAGAAGCAGTCAAGGGAAGCCTAGGGTTAGGGTTAGGCTTAGGGTTAGGGTTAGGGTACGGCTTAGGGTACGGGTTCGGGGAGGGGTTCGGGTACGGCATAGGGTATGGTTTAGGGTACGGGTTAGGGTTAGTGTTAGGGTTAGGGCTCGGTTTAGGGTACGGGTTAGGATTAGGGTAGTTGTTAGGGTTAGGGTAGGGGTTAGGGTTAGGGTACGCGTTAGGGTTAGGGTAGTTATTAAACCTATCCCACTCTCTAGATACCCCTTAGCACGTAAAGGAATATTATTTGGGCGTCCAGCCATGGAGAAGAGTTTAGACACTAGGATAAGATGATGAACACACCCATTATAAAGAAATAACATTAGGATTCTCTTTTTAAGCTGTTCCTTAAAACAGTAATGCTTAGGAAATCTATTGGAGGCAGAAGCAGTCAAGGGTAGCCTAGGGTTAGGGTTAGGGTGAGGGTTAGGGTTAGGGTACGGCTTAGGGTACGGGTTCGGGGAGGGGTTCGGGTACGGCGTAGGGTATGGGTTAGGGTACGGGTTAGGGTTAGTGTTAGGGTTAGGGCTCGGTTTAGGGTACGGGTTAGGATTAGGGTAGTTGTTAGGGTTAGGGTTAGGGTACGCGTTAGGGTTAGGGTAGTTATTGAACCTATCCCACTGTCTAGATACCCCTTAGCACGTAAAGGAATATTATTTGGGGGTCCAGCCATGGAGAAGAGTTTAGACACTAGGATAAGATAAGGAACACACCCATTATAAAGAAATCACATTAGGATTGTCTTTTTAAGCTGTTCCTTAAAACACTAGTGCTTAGGAAATCTATTGGAGGTAGAAGCAGTCAAGGGTAGCCTAGGGTTAGGGTTAGGCTTAGGGTTAGGGTTAGGGTACGGCTTAGGGTACGGGTTCGGGGAGGGGTTCGTGTACGGCGTCGGGTATGTGTTAGGGTTAGGGTTAGGGTAAGTGTTAGGGTTAGGGCTCGGTTTGGGTACGGGTTAGGATTAGGATACGTGTTAGGGTTAGGGTAGGGGTTAGGGTTAGGGTACGCGTTAGGGTTAGGGTAGTTATTAAACCTATCCCACTCTCTAGATACCCCTTAGCACGTAAAGGAATATTATTTGGGGGTCCAGCCACGGTGAAGAGTTTAGACACTAGGATAAGATAAGGAACACACCCATTATAAAGAAGTCACATTAGGATTCTCTTTTAAAGCTGTTCCTTAAAACACTAGTGCTTAGGAAATCTATTGGAGGCAGAAGCAGTCAAGGGTAGCCTAGGGTTAGAGTTAGGCTTAGGGTTAGGGTTAGGGTACGGTTTCGGGGAGGGGTTCGGGTACGGCGTAGGCTATGGGTTAGGGTTAGGGTTAGTGTTAAGGTTAGGGCTCGGTTTAGGGTACGGGTTAGGATTAGGGTACGTGTTAGGGTTAGGGTAGGGGTTAGGGTTAGGGTACGCATTACTGTTAGGGTAGTTATTAAACCTATCCCACTCTCTAGATAGCCCTTAGCACGTAAAGGAATATTATTTGGGGGTACAGCCATGGAGAAGGGTTTAGACACTAGGAAAAGATGAGGAACACACCCATTATAAAGAAATCACATTAGGATTCTCTTTTTAAGCTGTTCCTTAAAACACTAGTCCTTAGGAAATCTATTGGAGGCAGAAGCAGTCAAGGGTAGCCTAGGGTTAGGGTTAGGCTTAGGGTTAGGGTTAGGGTACGGCTTAGGGTACGGGTTCGGGGATGGGTTCGGGTACGGCATAGGGTATGGTTTAGGGTACGGGTTAGGGTTAGTGTTAGGGTTAGGGCTCGGTTTAGGGTACGGGTTAGGGTTAGGGTAGGGGTTAGGGTTAGGGTACGCGTTAGGCTTAGGGTAGTTATTAAACCTATCCCACTCTCTAGATACCCCTTAGCACGTAAAGGAGTATTATTTGGGCGTCCAGCAATGGAGAAGAGTTTAGACACTAGGATAAGATGATGAACACACCCATTATAAAGAAATAACATTAGGATTCTCTTTTTAAGCTGTTCCTTAAAACACTAATGCTTAGGAAATCTATTGGAGGCAGAAGCAGTCAAGGGTAGCCTAGGGTTAGGGTTAGGGTGAGGGTTAGGGTTAGGGTACGGCTTAGGGTACGGGTTCGGGGAGGGGTTCGGGTACGGCGTAGGGTATGGGTTAGGGTACGTGTTAGGGTTAGTGTTAGGGTTAGGGCTCGGTTTAGGGTACGGGTTAGGATTAGGGTAGTTGTTAGGGTTAGGGTAGGGGTTAGGGTTAGGGTACGCGTTAGGGTTAGGGTAGTTATTGAACCTATCCCACTGTCTAGATACCCCTTAGCACGTAAAGGAATATTATTTGGGGGTCCAGCCATGGAGAAGAGTTTAGACACTAGGATAAAATAAGGAACACACCCATTATAAAGAAATCACATTAGGATTGTCTTTTTAAGCTGTTCCTTAAAACACTAGTGCGTAGGAAATCTATTGGAGGTAGAAGCAGTCAAGGGTAGCCTAGGGTTAGGGTTAAGCTTAGGGTTAGGGTTAGGGTACGGCTTAGGGTATGGGTTCGGGGAGGGGTTCGGGTACGGCGTCGGGTATGTGTTAGGGTTAGGGTTAGGGTAAGTGTTAGGGTTAGGGCTCGGTTTGGGTACGGGTTAGGATTAGGATACGTGTTAGGGTTAGGGTAGGGGTTAGGGTTAGGGTACGCGTTAGGGTTAGGGTAGTTATTAAACCTATCCCACTCTCTAGATACCCCTTAGCACGTAAAGGAATATTATTTGGGGGTCCAGCCACGGTGAAGAGTTTAGACACTAGGATAAGATAAGGAACACACCCATTATAAAGAAGTCACATTAGGATTCTCTTTTTAAGCTGTTCCTTAAAACACTAGTGCTTAGGAAATCTATTGGAGGCAGAAGCAGTCAAGGGTAGCCTAGGGTTAGGGTTAGGCTTAGGGTTAGGGTTAGGGTACGGTTTCGGGGAGGGGTTCGGGTACGGCGTAGGCTATGGGTTAGGGTTAGGGTTAGTGTTAGGGTTAGGGCTCGGTTTAGGGTACGGGTTAGGATTAGGGTACGTGTTAGGGTTAGGGTACGGGTTAGGGTTAGGGTACGCGTTACGGTTAGGGTAGTTATTAAACCTATCCCACTCTCTAGATAGCCCTTAGCACGTAAAGGAATATTATTTGGGGGTACAGCCATGGAGAAGGGTTTAGACACTAGGAAAAGATGAGGAACACACCCATTATAAAGAAATCACATTAGGATTCTCTTTTTAAGCTGTTCCTTAAAACACTAGTCCTTAGGAAATCTATTGGAGGCAGAAGCAGTCAAGGGTAGCCTAGGGTTAGGGTTAGGCTTAGGGTTAGGGTTAGGGTACGGCTTAGGGTACGGGTTCGGGGAGGGGTTCGGGTACGGCGTCGGGTATGTGTTAGGGTTAGGGTTAGGGTAAGTGTTAGGGTTAGGGCTCGGTTTGGGTACGGGTTAGGATTAGGATACGTGTTAGGGTTAGGGTAGGGGTTAGGGTTAGGGTACGCGTTAGGGTTAGGGTAGTTATTAAACCTATCCCACTCTCTAGATACCCCTTAGCACGTAAAGGAATATTATTTGGGGGTCCAGCCACGGTGAAGAGTTTAGACACTAGGATAAGATAAGGAACACACCCATTATAAAGAAGTCACATTAGGATTCTCTTTTTAAGCTGTTCCTTAAAACACTAGTGCTTAGGAAATCTATTGGAGGCAGAAGCAGTCAAGGGTAGCCTAGGGTTAGGGTTAGGCTTAGGGTTAGGGTTAGGGTACGGTTTCGGGGAGGGGTTCGGGTACGGCGTAGGCTATGGGTTAGGGTTAGGGTTAGTGTTAAGGTTAGGGCTCGGTTTAGGGTACGGGTTAGGATTAGGGTACGTGTTAGGGTTAGGGTAGGGGTTAGGGTTAGGGTACGCGTTACTGTTAGGGTAGTTATTAAACCTATCCCACTCTCTAGATAGCCCTTAGCACGTAAAGGAATATTATTTGGGGGTACAGCCATGGAGAAGGGTTTAGACACTAGGAAAAGATGAGGAACACACCCATTATAAAGAAATCACATTAGGATTCTCTTTTTAAGCTGTTCCTTAAAACACTAGTCCTTAGGAAATCTATTGGAGGCAGAAGCAGTCAAGGGTAGCCTAGGGTTAGGGTACGGCTTAGGGTACGGGTTCGGGGATGGGTTCGGGTACGGCATAGGGTATGGTTTAGGGTACGGGTTAGGGTTAGTGTTAGGGTTAGGGCTCGGTTTAGGGTACGGGTTAGGGTTAGGGTAGGGGTTAGGGTTAGGGTACGCGTTAGGGTTAGGGTAGTTATTAAACCTATCCCACTCTCTAGATACCCCTTAGCACGTAAAGGAATATTATTTGGGCGTCCAGCCATGGAGAAGAGTTTAGACACTAGGATAAGATGATGAACACACCCATTATAAAGAAATAACATTAGGATTCTCTTTTTAAGCTGTTCCTTAAAACACTAATGCTTAGGAAATCTATTGGAGGCAGAAGCAGTCAAGGGTAGCCTAGGGTTAGGGTTAGGGTGAGGGTTAGGGTTAGGGTACGGCTTAGGGTACGGGTTCGGGGAGGGGTTCGGGTACGGCGTAGGGTATGGGTTAGGGTACGTGTTAGGGTTAGTGTTAGGGTTAGGGCTCGGTTTAGGGTACGGGTTAGGATTAGGGTAGTTGTTAGGGTTAGGGTAGGGGTTAGGGTTAGGGTACGCGTTAGGGTTAGGGTAGTTATTGAACCTATCCCACTGTCTAGATACCCCTTAGCACGTAAAGGAATATTATTTGGGGGTCCAGCCATGGAGAAGAGTTTAGACACTAGGATAAGATACGGAACACACCCATTATAAAGAAATCACATTAGGATTGTCTTTTTAAGCTGTTCCTTAAAACACTAGTGCTTAGGAAATCTATTGGAGGTAGAAGCAGTCAAGGGTAGCCTAGGGTTAGGGTTAGGCTTAGGGTTAGGGTTAGGGTACGGCTTAGGGTACGGGTTCGGGGAGGGGTTCGGGTACGGCGTCGGGTATGTGTTAGGGTTAGGGTTAGGGTAAGTGTTAGGTTTAGGGCTCGGTTTGGGTACGGGTTAGGATTAGGATACGTGTTAGGGTTAGGGTAGGGGTTAGGGTTAGGGTACGCGTTAGGGTTAGGGTAGTTATTGAACCTATCCCACTGTCTAGATACCCCTTAGCACGTAAAGGAATATTATTTGGGAGTCCAGCCATGGAGAAGAGTTTAGACACTAGGATAAGATAAGGAACACACCCATTATAAAGAAATCACATTAGGATTCTCTTTTTAAGCTGTTCCTTAAAACACTAGTGCTTAGGAAATCTATTGGAGGCAGAAGCAGTCAAGGGTAGCCTAGGGTCAGGGTTAGGCTTAGGGTTAGGGTTAGGGTACGGCCTAGGGTTAGGGTTTAGGGAGGGGTCCGGGTACGGCGTAGGGTATGGGTTAGGGTTAGTGTTAGGGTTAGGGCTCGGTTTAGGGTACGGGTTAGGATTAGGGTACGTGTTACGGTTAGGGTAGGGGTTAGGGGTAACGTACGCGTTAGGGTTAGGGTAGTTAGTAAACCTATCCCACTCTCTAGATACCCCTTAGCACGTAAAGGAATATTATTTGGGGGTCCAGCCATGGAGAAGAGTTTAGACACTAGGATAAGATAAGGAACACAGCCATTATAAAGAAATCACATTAGGATTCTCTTTTTAAGCTGTTCCTTAAAACACTAGTGCTTAGGAAATCTATTGGAGGCAGAAGCAGTCAAGGGTAGCCTAGGGTTAGGGTTAGGGTGAGGGTTAGGGTTAGGGTACGGCTTAGGGTACGGGTTCGGGGAGGGGTTCGGGTACGGCGTAGGGTATGGGTTAGGGTTAGGGTTAGGGTTAGGGTTCGTGTTAGGGTTAGGGCTCGGTATAGGGTATGGGTTTGGATTAGGGTACGTGTTAGGGTTAGGGTACGCGTTAGGGTTAGGGTAGTTATTAAACCTATCCCACTCTCTAGATACCCCTTATCACGTAAAGGAACATTATTTGGGGGTCCAGCCATGGAGAAGAGTTTAGACACTAGGATAAGATAAGGAACACACCCATTATAAAGAAATCACATTAGGATTCTCTTTTTAAGCTGTTCCTTAAAACACTAGTGCTTAGGAAATCTATTGGAGGCAGAAGCAGTCAAGGGTAGCCTAGGGTTAGGGTTAGGGTGAGGGTTAGGGTTAGGGTACGGCTTAGGGTACGGGTTCGGGGAGGGGTTCGGGTACGGCATAGGGTATGGTTTAGGGTACGGGTTAGGGTTAGTGTTAGGGTTAGGGCTCGGTTTAGGGTACGGGTTAGGGTTAGGGTAGGGGTTAGGGTTAGGGTACGCGTTAGGGTTAGGGTAGTTATTAAACCTATCCCACTCTCTAGATACCCCTTAGCACGTAAAGGAATATTATTTTGGCGTCCAGCCATGGAGAAGAGTTTAGACACTAGGATAAGATGATGAACACACCCATTAAAAAGAAATAACATTAGGATTCTCTTTTTAAGCTGTTCCTTAAAACACTAATGCTTAGGAAATCTATTGGAGGCTGAAGCAGTCAAGGGTAGCCTAGGGTTAGGGTTAGGGTGAGGGTTAGGGTTAGGATACGGCTTAGGGTACGGGTTCGGGGAGGGGTTCGGGTATGGCGTAGGGTATGGGTTAGGGTACGTGTTAGGGTTAGTGTTAGGGTTAGGGCTCGGTTTAGGGTACGGGTTAGGATTAGGGTAGTTGTTAGGGTTGGGGTAGGGGTTAGGGTTAGGGTACGCGTTAGGGTTAGGGTAGTTATTGAACCTATCCCACTGTCTAGATACCCCTTAGCACGTAAAGGAATATTATTTGGGGGTGCAGCCATGGAGAAGAGTTTAGACACTAGGATAAGATAAGGAACACACCCATTATAAAGAAATCACATTAGGATTCTCTTTTTAAGCTGTTCCTTAAAACACTAGTGCGTAGGAAATCTATTGGCGGTAGAAGCAGTCAAGGGTAGCCTAGGGTTAGGGTTAGGCTTAGGGTTAGGGTTAGGGTACGGCTTAGGGTACGGGTTCGGGGAGGGTTTCGGGTACGGCGTCGGGTATGTGTTAGGGTTAGGGTTAGGGTAAGTGTTAGGGTTAGGGCTCGGTTTGGGTACGGGTTAGGATTAGGATACGTGTTAGGGTTAGGGTAGGGGTTAGGGTTAGGGTACGCGTTAGGGTTAGGGTAGTTATTAAACCTATCCCACTCTCTAGATACCCCTTAGCACGTAAAGGAATATTATTTGGGGGTCCAGCCACGGTGAAGAGTTTAGACACTAGGATAAGATAAGGAACACACCCATTATAAAGAAGTCACATTAGGATTCTCTTTTTAAGCTGTTCCTTAAAACACTAGTGCTTAGGAAATCTATTGGAGGCAGAAGCAGTCAAGGGTAGCCTAGGGTTAGGGTTAGGCTTAGGGTTAGGGTTAGGGCACAGTTTCGGGGAGGGGTTCGGGTACGGCGTAGGCTATGGGTTAGGGTTAGGGTTAGTGTTAGGGTTAGGGCTCGGTTCAGGGTACGGGTTAGGATTAGGGTACGTGTTAGGGTTAGGGTAGGGGTTAGGGTTAGGGTACGCGTTACGGTTAGGGTAGTTATTAAACCTATCCCACTCTCTAGATAGCCCTTAGCACGTAAAGGAATATTATTTGGGGGTACAGCCATGGAGAAGGGTTTAGACACTAGGAAAAGATGAGGAACACACCCATTATAAAGAAATCACATTAGGATTCTCTTTTTAAGCTGTTCCTTAAAACACTAGTCCTTAGGAAATCTATTGGAGGCAGAAGCAGTCAAGGGTAGCCTAGGGTTAGGGTTAGGCTTAGGGTTAGGGTTAGGGTACGGCTTAGGGTACGGGTTCGGGGAGGGGTTCGGGTACGGCGTCGGGTATGTGTTAGGGTTAGGGTTAGGGTAAGTGTTAGGGTTAGGGCTCGGTTTGGGTACGGGTTAGGATTAGGATACGTGTTAGGGTTAGGGTAGGGGTTAGGGTTAGGGTACGCGTTAGGGTTAGGGTAGTTATTGAACCTATCCCACTGTCTAGATACCCCTTAGCACGTAAAGGAATATTATTTGGGGGTCCAGCCATGGAGAAGAGTTTGGACACTAGGATAAGATAAGGAACACACCCATTATAAAGAAATCACATTAGGATTCTCTTTTTAAGCTGTTCCTTAAAACACTAGTGCTTAGGAAATCTATTGGAGGCAGAAGCAGTCAAGGGTAGCCTAGGGTCAGGGTTAGGCTTAGGGTTAGGGTTAGGGTACGGCCTAGGGTTAGGGTTTAGGGAGGGGTCCGGGTACGGCGTAGGGTATGGGTTAGGGTTAGTGTTAGGCTTAGGGCTCGGTTTAGGGTACGGGTTAGGATTAGGGTACGTGTTACGGTTAGGGTAGGGGTTAGGGTTAACGTACGCGTTAGGGTTAGGGTAGTTAGTAAACCTATCCCACTCTCTAGATACCCCTTAGCACGTAAAGGAATATTATTTGGGGGTCCAGCCATGGAGAAGAGTTTAGACACTAGGATAAGATAAGGAACACAGCCATTATAAAGAAATCACATTAGGATTCTCTTTTTAAGCTGTTCCTTAAAACACTAGTGCTTAGGAAATCTATTGGAGGCAGAAGCAGTCAAGGGTAGCCTAGGGTTAGGGTTAGGGTGAGGGTTAGGGTTAGGGTACGGCTTAGGGTACGGGTTCGGGGAGGGGTTCGGGTACGGCGTAGGGTATGGGTTAGGGTTAGGGTTAGGGTTAGGGTTCGTGTTAGGGTTAGGGCTCGGTATAGGGTATGGGTTTGGATTAGGGTACGTGTTAGGGTTAGGGTACGCGTTAGGGTTAGGGTAGTTATTAAACCTATCCCACTCTCTAGATACCCCTTATCACGTAAAGGAACATTATTTGGGGGTCCAGCCATGGAGAAGAGTTTAGACACTAGGATAAGATAAGGAACACACCCATTATAAAGAAATCACATTAGGATTCTCTTTTTAAGCTGTTCCTTAAAACACTAGTGCTTAGGAAATCTATTGGAGGCAGAAGCAGTCAAGGGTAGCCTAGGGTTAGGGTTAGGCTTAGGGTTAGGGTTAGGGTACGGCTTAGGGTACGGGTTCGGGGAGAGGTTCGGGTATGGCGTAGGGTATGGGTTAGGGTACGGGTTAGGGTTAGTGTTAGGGTTAGGGCTCGGTTTAGGGTACGGGTTAGGATTAGGGTAGTTGTAAGGGTTAGGGTAGGGGTTAGGGTTAGGGTACGCGTTAGGGTTAGGGTAGTTATTAAATCTATCCCACTCTCTAGATAGCCCTTAGCACGTAAAGGAATATTATTTGGGGGTCCAGCCATGGAGAAGAGTTTAGACACTAGGATAAGATAAGGAACACACCCATTATAAAGAAATCACATTAGGATTCTCTTTTTAAGCTGTTCCTTAAAACACTAGTGCTTAGGAAATCTATTGGAGGCAGAAGCAGTCAAGGGTAGCCTAGGGTTAGGGTTAGGTTTAGGGTTAGGTTTAGGGTACGGCTTAGGTTACGGGTTCGGGGAGCGGTTCGGGTACGGTGTAGGGTATGGGTTAGGGTTAGGGTTAGGGTTAGTGTTAGGGTTAGGGCTCAGTTTAGGGTACGGGTTAGGATTAGGGTACGTGTTAGGGTTAGGGTAGGGGATAGGGTTAGGGTACGCTTTAGGGTTAGAGTAGTTATTAAACCTACCCCACTCTCTAGATACCCCTTAGCACGTAAAGGAATATTATTTGGGGGTTCAGCCATGGAGAAGAGTTTAGACACTAGGATAAGATAAGGACCACACCCATTATAAAGAAATCACATTAGGATTCTCTTTTTAAGCTGTTCCTTAAAACACTAGTGCTTAGGAAATCTATTGGAGGCAGAAGCAGTCAAGGGTAGCCTAGGGTTAGGGTTAGGCTTAGGGTTAGGGTTAGGGTACGGCTTAGGGTACGGGTTCGGGGAGGGGTTCGGGTCCGGCGTAGGGTATGGGTTAGGGTACGGGTTAGGGTTAGTGTTAGGGTTAGGGCTCGGTTTAGGGTACGGGTTAGGATTAGGGTACGTGTTACGGTTAGGGTAGGGGTTAGGGTTAACGTACGCGTTAGGGTTAGGGTAGTTAGTAAACCTATCCAACTCTCTAGATAGCCCTTAGCACGTAAGGGAATATTATTTGGGGGTCCAGCCATGGAGAAGAGTTTAGACACTAGGATAAGATAAGGAACACAGCCATTATAAAGAAATCACATTAGGATTCTCTTTTTAAGCTGTTCCTTAAAACACTAGTGCTTAGGAAATCTATTGGAGGCAGAAGCAGTCAAGGGTAGCCTAGCGTTAGGGTTAGTGTGAGGGTTAGGGTTAGGGTACGGCTTAGGGTACGGGTTCGGGGAGGGGTTCGGGTAAGGCGTAGGGTATGGGTTAGGGTTAGGGTTAGGTTTCGTGTTAGGGTTAGGGCTCGGTATAGGGTACGGGTTAGGATTAGGGTACGTGTTAGGGTTAGGGTACGCGTTAGGGTTAGGGTAGTTATTAAACCTATCCCACTCTGTAGATACCCCTTATCACGTAAAGGAATATTATTTGGGGGTCCAGCCTTGGAGAAGAGTTTAGACACTAGGATAAGATAAGGAACACACCCATTATAAAGAAATCACATTAGGATTCTCTTTTTAAGCTGTTCCTTAAAACACTAGTGCTTAGGAAATCTATTGGAGGTAGAAGCAGTCAAGGGTAGCCTAGGGTTAGGGTTAGGCTTAGGGTTAGGGTTAGGGTACGGCTTAGGGTACGGGTTCGGGGAGGGGTTCGGGTCCGGCGTAGGGTATGGGTTAGGGTACGGGTTAGGGTTAGTGTTAGGGTTAGGGCTTGGTTTAGGGTACGGGTTAGGATTAGGGTTCGTGTTACGGTTAGGGTAGGGGTTAGGGTTAACGTACGCGTTAGGGTTAGGGTAGTTAGTAAACCTATCCAACTCTCTAGATAGCCCTTAGCACGTAAGGGAATATTATTTGGGGGTCCAGCCATGGAGAAGAGTTTAGACACTAGGATAAGATAAGGAACACAGCCATTATAAAGAAATCACATTAGGATTCTCTTTTTAAGCTGTTCCTTAAAACACTAGTGCTTAGGAAATCTATTGGAGGCAGAAGCAGTCAAGGGTAGCCTAGGGTTAGGGTTAGGGTGAGGGTTAGGGTTAGGGTACGGCTTAGGGTACGGGTTCGGGGAGGGGTTCGGGTACGGCGTAGGGTATGGGTTAGGGTTAGGGTTAGGGTTAGGGTTCGTGTTAGGGTTAGGGCTCGGTATAGGGTATGGGTTTGGATTAGGGTACGTGTTAGGGTTAGGGTACGCGTTAGGGTTAGGGTAGTTATTAAACCTATCCCACTCTCTAGATACCCCTTATCACGTAAAGGAACATTATTTGGGGGTCCAGCCATGGAGAAGAGTTTAGACACTAGGATAAGATAAGGAACACACCCATTATAAAGAAATCACATTAGGATTCTCTTTTTAAGCTGTTCCTTAAAACACTAGTGCTTAGGAAATCTATTGGAGGCAGAAGCAGTCAAGGGTAGCCTAGGGTTAGGGTTAGGGTGAGGGTTAGGGTTAGGGTACGGCTTAGGGTACGGGTTCGGGGAGGGGTTCGGGTACGGCATAGGGTATGGTTTAGGGTACGGGTTAGGGTTAGTGTTAGGGTTAGGGCTCGGTTTAGGGTACGGGTTAGGGTTAGGGTAGGGGTTAGGGTTAGGGTACGCGTTAGGGTTAGGGTAGTTATTAAACCTATCCCACTCTCTAGATACCCCTTAGCACGTAAAGGAATATTATTTTGGCGTCCAGCCATGGAGAAGAGTTTAGACACTAGGATAAGATGATGAACACACCCATTATAAAGAAATAACATTAGGATTCTCTTTTTAAGCTGTTCCTTAAAACACTAATGCTTAGGAAATCTATTGGAGGCTGAAGCAGTCAAGGGTAGCCTAGGGTTAGGGTTAGGGTGAGGGTTAGGGTTAGGATACGGCTTAGGGTACGGGTTCGGGGAGGGGTTCGGGTATGGCGTAGGGTATGGGTTAGGGTACGTGTTAGGGTTAGTGTTAGGGTTAGGGCTCGGTTTAGGGTACGGGTTAGGATTAGGGTAGTTGTTAGGGTTGGGGTAGGGGTTAGGGTTAGGGTACGCGTTAGGGTTAGGGTAGTTATTGAACCTATCCCACTGTCTAGATACCCCTTAGCACGTAAAGGAATATTATTTGGGGGTGCAGCCATGGAGAAGAGTTTAGACACTAGGATAAGATAAGGAACACACCCATTATAAAGAAATCACATTAGGATTCTCTTTTTAAGCTGTTCCTTAAAACACTAGTGCGTAGGAAATCTATTGGCGGTAGAAGCAGTCAAGGGTAGCCTAGGGTTAGGGTTAGGCTTAGGGTTAGGGTTAGGGTACGGCTTAGGGTACGGGTTCGGGGAGGGTTTCGGGTACGGCGTCGGGTATGTGTTAGGGTTAGGGTTAGGGTAAGTGTTAGGGTTAGGGCTCGGTTTGGGTACGGGTTAGGATTAGGATACGTGTTAGGGTTAGGGTAGGGGTTAGGGTTAGGGTACGCGTTAGGGTTAGGGTAGTTATTAAACCTATCCCACTCTCTAGATACCCCTTAGCACGTAAAGGAATATTATTTGGGGGTCCAGCCACGGTGAAGAGTTTAGACACTAGGATAAGATAAGGAACACACCCATTATAAAGAAGTCACATTAGGATTCTCTTTTTAAGCTGTTCCTTAAAACACTAGTGCTTAGGAAATCTATTGGAGGCAGAAGCAGTCAAGGGTAGCCTAGGGTTAGGGTTAGGCTTAGGGTTAGGGTTAGGGCACAGTTTCGGGGAGGGGTTCGGGTACGGCGTAGGCTATGGGTTAGGGTTAGGGTTAGTGTTAGGGTTAGGGCTCGGTTCAGGGTACGGGTTAGGATTAGGGTACGTGTTAGGGTTAGGGTAGGGGTTAGGGTTAGGGTACGCGTTACGGTTAGGGTAGTTATTAAACCTATCCCACTCTCTAGATAGCCCTTAGCACGTAAAGGAATATTATTTGGGGGTACAGCCATGGAGAAGGGTTTAGACACTAGGAAAAGATGAGGAACACACCCATTATAAAGAAATCACATTAGGATTCTCTTTTTAAGCTGTTCCTTAAAACACTAGTCCTTAGGAAATCTATTGGAGGCAGAAGCAGTCAAGGGTAGCCTAGGGTTAGGGTTAGGCTTAGGGTTAGGGTTAGGGTACGGCTTAGGGTACGGGTTCGGGGAGGGGTTCGGGTACGGCGTCGGGTATGTGTTAGGGTTAGGGTTAGGGTAAGTGTTAGGGTTAGGGCTCGGTTTGGGTACGGGTTAGGATTAGGATACGTGTTAGGGTTAGGGTAGGGGTTAGGGTTAGGGTACGCGTTAGGGTTAGGGTAGTTATTGAACCTATCCCACTGTCTAGATACCCCTTAGCACGTAAAGGAATATTATTTGGGGGTCCAGCCATGGAGAAGAGTTTGGACACTAGGATAAGATAAGGAACACACCCATTATAAAGAAATCACATTAGGATTCTCTTTTTAAGCTGTTCCTTAAAACACTAGTGCTTAGGAAATCTATTGGAGGCAGAAGCAGTCAAGGGTAGCCTAGGGTCAGGGTTAGGCTTAGGGTTAGGGTTAGGGTACGGCCTAGGGTTAGGGTTTAGGGAGGGGTCCGGGTACGGCGTAGGGTATGGGTTAGGGTTAGTGTTAGGCTTAGGGCTCGGTTTAGGGTACGGGTTAGGATTAGGGTACGTGTTACGGTTAGGGTAGGGGTTAGGGTTAACGTACGCGTTAGGGTTAGGGTAGTTAGTAAACCTATCCCACTCTCTAGATACCCCTTAGCACGTAAAGGAATATTATTTGGGGGTCCAGCCATGGAGAAGAGTTTAGACACTAGGATAAGATAAGGAACACAGCCATTATAAAGAAATCACATTAGGATTCTCTTTTTAAGCTGTTCCTTAAAACACTAGTGCTTAGGAAATCTATTGGAGGCAGAAGCAGTCAAGGGTAGCCTAGGGTTAGGGTTAGGGTGAGGGTTAGGGTTAGGGTACGGCTTAGGGTACGGGTTCGGGTACGGCGTAGGGTATGGGTTAGGGTTAGGGTTAGGGTTAGGGTTCGTGTTAGGGTTAGGGCTCGGTATAGGGTATGGGTTTGGATTAGGGTACGTGTTAGGGTTAGGGTACGCGTTAGGGTTAGGGTAGTTATTAAACCTATCCCACTCTCTAGATACCCCTTATCACGTAAAGGAACATTATTTGGGGGTCCAGCCATGGAGAAGAGTTTAGACACTAGGATAAGATAAGGAACACACCCATTATAAAGAAATCACATTAGGATTCTCTTTTTAAGCTGTTCCTTAAAACACTAGTGCTTAGGAAATCTATTGGAGGCAGAAGCAGTCAAGGGTAGCCTAGGGTTAGGGTTAGGCTTAGGGTTAGGGTTAGGGTACGGCTTAGGGTACGGGTTCGGGGAGAGGTTCGGGTATGGCGTAGGGTATGGGTTAAGGTACGGGTTAGGGTTAGTGTTAGGGTTAGGGCTCGGTTTAGGGTACGGGTTAGGATTAGGGTAGTTGTAAGGGTTAGGGTAGGGGTTAGGGTTAGGGTACGCGTTAGGGTTAGGGTAGTTATTAAATCTATCCCACTCTCTAGATAGCCCTTAGCACGTAAAGGAATATTATTTGGGGGTCCAGCCATGGAGAAGAGTTTAGACACTAGGATAAGATAAGGAACACACCCATTATAAAGAAATCACATTAGGATTCTCTTTTTAAGCTGTTCCTTAAAACACTAGTGCTTAGGAAATCTATTGGAGGCAGAAGCAGTCAAGGGTAGCCTAGGGTTAGGGTTAGGTTTAGGGTTAGGTTTAGGGTACGGCTTAGGTTACGGGTTCGGGGAGCGGTTCGGGTACGGTGTAGGGTATGGGTTAGGGTTAGGGTTAGGGTTAGTGTTAGGGTTAGGGCTCAGTTTAGGGTACGGGTTAGGATTAGGGTACGTGTTAGGGTTAGGGTAGGGGATAGGGTTAGGGTACGCTTTAGGGTTAGAGTAGTTATTAAACCTACCCCACTCTCTAGATACCCCTTAGCACGTAAAGGAATATTATTTGGGGGTTCAGCCATGGAGAAGAGTTTAGACACTAGGATAAGATAAGGACCACACCCATTATAAAGAAATCACATTAGGATTCTCTTTTTAAGCTGTTCCTTAAAACACTAGTGCTTAGGAAATCTATTGGAGGCAGAAGCAGTCAAGGGTAGCCTAGGGTCAGGGTTAGGCTTAGGGTTAGGGTTAGGGTACGGCCTAGGGTTAGGGTTTAGGGAGGGGTCCGGGTACGGCGTAGGGTATGGGTTAGGGTTAGTGTTAGGGTTAGGGCTCGGTTTAGGGTACGGGTTAGGATTAGGGTACGTGTTACGGTTAGGGTAGGGGTTAGGGGTAACGTACGCGTTAGGGTTAGGGTAGTTAGTAAACCTATCCCACTCTCTAGATACCCCTTAGCACGTAAAGGAATATTATTTGGGGGTCCAGCCATGGAGAAGAGTTTAGACACTAGGATAAGATAAGGAACACAGCCATTATAAAGAAATCACATTAGGATTCTCTTTTTAAGCTGTTCCTTAAAACACTAGTGCTTAGGAAATCTATTGGAGGCAGAAGCAGTCAAGGGTAGCCTAGGGTTAGGGTTAGGGTGAGGGTTAGGGTTAGGGTACGGCTTAGGGTACGGGTTCGGGGAGGGGTTCGGGTACGGCGTAGGGTATGGGTTAGGGTTAGGGTTAGGGTTAGGGTTCGTGTTAGGGTTAGGGCTCGGTATAGGGTATGGGTTTGGATTAGGGTACGTGTTAGGGTTAGGGTACGCGTTAGGGTTAGGGTAGTTATTAAACCTATCCCACTCTCTAGATACCCCTTATCACGTAAAGGAACATTATTTGGGGGTCCAGCCATGGAGAAGAGTTTAGACACTAGGATAAGATAAGGAACACACCCATTATAAAGAAATCACATTAGGATTCTCTTTTTAAGCTGTTCCTTAAAACACTAGTGCTTAGGAAATCTATTGGAGGCAGAAGCAGTCAAGGGTAGCCTAGGGTTAGGGTTTTGTTTAGGGTTAGGCTTAGGGTACGGCTTAGGTTACGGGTTTGGGGAGCGGTTCGGGTACGGTGTAGGGTATGGGTTAGGGTTAGGGTTAGGGTTAGTGTTAGGGTTTGGGCTCAGTTTAGGGTACGGGTTAGGATTAGGGTACGTGTTAGGGTTAGGGTAGGGGATAGGGTTAGGGTACGCTTTAGGGTTAGAGTAGTTAGTAAACCTACCCCACTCTCTAGATACCCCTTAGCACGTAAAGGAATATTATTTGGGGGTCCAGCCATGGAGAAGAGTTTAGACACTAGGATAAGATAAGGAACACACCCATTATAAAGAAATCACATTAGGATTCTCTTTTTAAGCTGTTCCTTAAAACACTAGTGCTTAGGAAATCTATTGGAGGCAGAAGCAGTCAAGGGTAGCCTAGGGTTAGGGTTAGGCTTAGGGTTAGGCTTAGGGTACGGCTTAGGGTACGGGTTCGGGGAGGGGTTCGGGTATGGCGTAGGGTATGGGTTAGGGTTAGGGTTAGTGTTAGGGTTAGGGCTCGGTTTAGGGTACGGGTTAGGATTAGGGTACGTGTTAGGGTTAGGGCAGGGGATAGGGTTAGGGTACGCGTTAGGGTTAGGGTAGTTATTAAACCTATTCCACTCTCTAGATAGCCCTTGGCAAGTGAAGGAATATTATTTGGGGGTCCAGCCATGGAGAATAGTTTAGACACTAGGATAAGATAAGGAACACACCCATTATAAAGAAATCACATTAGGATTCTCTTTTTAAGCTGTTCCTTAAAACACTAGTGCTTAGGAAATCTATTGGAGGCAGAAGCAGTCAAGGGTAGCCTAGGGTTAGGGTTAGGCTTAGGGTTAGGGTTAGGGTACGGCTTAGGGTACGGGTTCGGAGTGGGGTTCGGGTAAGGCGTAGGGTATGGGTTAGGGTTAGGGTTAGTGTTAGGGTTAGGGCTCGGTTTAGAATATGCGTTAGGATTAGGGTACGTGTTAGGGTTAGGGTAGGGGTTAGGGTTAGCATACGCGTTAGGGTTAGGGTAGTTATCAAACCTAACCCACTCCCTAGATAGCCCTTAGCACGTAAAGGAATATTATTTGGGTTAGGGTTAGGGTTAGGGTTAGGGTTAGGGTTAGGGTTAGGGTTAGGGTTAGGGCTCGGTTTAGGGTACGGGTTAGGATTAGGGTAGTTGTTAGAGTTAGGGTAGGGGTTAGGGTTAGGGTACGCGTTAGGGTTAGGGTAGTTATTAAACCTATCCCACTCTCTAGATACCCCTTAGCACGTAAAGGAACATTATTTGGGGGTCCAGCCATGGAGAAGAGTTTAGACACTAGGATAAGATAAGGAACACACCCATTATAAAGAAATCACATTAGGATTCTCTTTTTAAGCTGTTCCTTAAAACACTAGTGCTTAGGAAATCTATTGGAGGCAGAAGCAGTCAAGGGTAGCCTAGGGTTAGGGTTAGGCTTAGGGTTAGGGTTAGGGTACGGCTTAGGGTACGGGTTCGGGGAGAGGTTCGGGTATGGCGTAGGGTATGGGTTAAGGTACGGGTTAGGGTTAGTGTTAGGGTTAGGGCTCGGTTTAGGGTACGGGTTAGGATTAGGGTAGTTGTAAGGGTTAGGGTAGGGGTTAGGGTTAGGGTACGCGTTAGGGTTAGGGTAGTTATTAAATCTATCCCACTCTCTAGATAGCCCTTAGCACGTAAAGGAATATTATTTGGGGGTCCAGCCATGGAGAAGAGTTTAGACACTAGGATAAGATAAGGAACACACCCATTATAAAGAAATCACATTAGGATTCTCTTTTTAAGCTGTTCCTTAAAACACTAGTGCTTAGGAAATCTATTGGAGGCAGAAGCAGTCAAGGGTAGCCTAGGGTTAGGGTTAGGTTTAGGGTTAGGTTTAGGGTACGGCTTAGGTTACAGGTTCGGGGAGCGGTTCGGGTACGGTGTAGGGTATGGGTTAGGGTTAGGGTTAGGGTTAGTGTTAGGGTTAGGGCTCAGTTTAGGGTACGGGTTAGGATTAGGGTACGTGTTAGGGTTAGGGTAGGGGATAGGGTTAGGGTACGCTTTAGGGTTAGAGTAGTTATTAAACCTACCCCACTCTCTAGATACCCCTTAGCACGTAAAGGAATATTATTTGGGGGTTCAGCCATGGAGAAGAGTTTAGACACTAGGATAAGATAAGGACCACACCCATTATAAAGAAATCACATTAGGATTCTCTTTTTAAGCTGTTCCTTAAAACACTAGTGCTTAGGAAATCTATTGGAGGCAGAAGCAGTCAAGGGTAGCCTAGGGTCAGGGTTAGGCTTAGGGTTAGGGTTAGGGTACGGCCTAGGGTTAGGGTTTAGGGAGGGGTCCGGGTACGGCGTAGGGTATGGGTTAGGGTTAGTGTTAGGGTTAGGGCTCGGTTTAGGGTACGGGTTAGGATTAGGGTACGTGTTACGGTTAGGGTAGGGGTTAGGGGTAACGTACGCGTTAGGGTTAGGGTAGTTAGTAAACCTATCCCACTCTCTAGATACCCCTTAGCACGTAAAGGAATATTATTTGGGGGTCCAGCCATGGAGAAGAGTTTAGACACTAGGATAAGATAAGGAACACAGCCATTATAAAGAAATCACATTAGGATTCTCTTTTTAAGCTGTTCCTTAAAACACTAGTGCTTAGGAAATCTATTGGAGGCAGAAGCAGTCAAGGGTAGCCTAGGGTTAGGGTTAGGGTGAGGGTTAGGGTTAGGGTACGGCTTAGGGTACGGGTTCGGGGAGGGGTTCGGGTACGGCGTAGGGTATGGGTTAGGGTTAGGGTTAGGGTTAGGGTTCGTGTTAGGGTTAGGGCTCGGTATAGGGTATGGGTTTGGATTAGGGTACGTGTTAGGGTTAGGGTACGCGTTAGGGTTAGGGTAGTTATTAAACCTATCCCACTCTCTAGATACCCCTTATCACGTAAAGGAACATTATTTGGGGGTCCAGCCATGGAGAAGAGTTTAGACACTAGGATAAGATAAGGAACACACCCATTATAAAGAAATCACATTAGGATTCTCTTTTTAAGCTGTTCCTTAAAACACTAGTGCTTAGGAAATCTATTGGAGGCAGAAGCAGTCAAGGGTAGCCTAGGGTTAGGGTTTTGTTTAGGGTTAGGCTTAGGGTACGGCTTAGGTTACGGGTTTGGGGAGCGGTTCGGGTACGGTGTAGGGTATGGGTTAGGGTTAGGGTTAGGGTTAGTGTTAGGGTTTGGGCTCAGTTTAGGGTACGGGTTAGGATTAGGGTACGTGTTAGGGTTAGGGTAGGGGATAGGGTTAGGGTACGCTTTAGGGTTAGAGTAGTTAGTAAACCTACCCCACTCTCTAGATACCCCTTAGCACGTAAAGGAATATTATTTGGGGGTCCAGCCATGGAGAAGAGTTTAGACACTAGGATAAGATAAGGAACACACCCATTATAAAGAAATCACATTAGGATTCTCTTTTTAAGCTGTTCCTTAAAACACTAGTGCTTAGGAAATCTATTGGAGGCAGAAGCAGTCAAGGGTAGCCTAGGGTTAGGGTTAGGCTTAGGGTTAGGCTTAGGGTACGGCTTAGGGTACGGGTTCGGGGAGGGGTTCGGGTATGGCGTAGGGTATGGGTTAGGGTTAGGGTTAGTGTTAGGGTTAGGGCTCGGTTTAGGGTACGGGTTAGGATTAGGGTACGTGTTAGGGTTAGGGCAGGGGATAGGGTTAGGGTACGCGTTAGGGTTAGGGTAGTTATTAAACCTATTCCACTCTCTAGATAGCCCTTGGCAAGTGAAGGAATATTATTTGGGGGTCCAGCCATGGAGAATAGTTTAGACACTAGGATAAGATAAGGAACACACCCATTATAAAGAAATCACATTAGGATTCTCTTTTTAAGCTGTTCCTTAAAACACTAGTGCTTAGGAAATCTATTGGAGGCAGAAGCAGTCAAGGGTAGCCTAGGGTTAGGGTTAGGCTTAGGGTTAGGGTTAGGGTACGGCTTAGGGTACGGGTTCGGAGTGGGGTTCGGGTAAGGCGTAGGGTATGGGTTAGGGTTAGGGTTAGTGTTAGGGTTAGGGCTCGGTTTAGAATATGCGTTAGGATTAGGGTACGTGTTAGGGTTAGGGTAGGGGTTAGGGTTAGCATACGCGTTAGGGTTAGGGTAGTTATCAAACCTAACCCACTCCCTAGATAGCCCTTAGCACGTAAAGGAATATTATTTGGGTTAGGGTTAGGGTTAGGGTTAGGGTTAGGGTTAGGGTTAGGGTTAGGGTTAGGGCTCGGTTTAGGGTACGGGTTAGGATTAGGGTAGTTGTTAGAGTTAGGGTAGGGGTTAGGGTTAGGGTACGCGTTAGGGTTAGGGTAGTTATTAAACCTATCCCACTCTCTAGATACCCCTTAGCACGTAAAGGAATATTATTTGGGCGTCCAGCCATGGAGAAGAGTTTAGACACTAGGATAAGATGATGAACACACCCATTATAAAGAAATAACATTAGGATTCTCTTTTTAAGCTGTTCCTTAAAACACTAATGCTTAGGAAATCTATTGGAGGCAGAAGCAGTCAAGGGTAGCCTAGGGTTAGGGTTAGGGTGAGGGTTAGGGTTAGGGTACGGCTTAGGGTACGGGTTCGGGGAGGGGTTCGGGTACGGCGTAGGGTATGGGTTAGGGTACGGGTTAGGGTTAGTGTTAGGGTTAGGGCTCGGTTTAGGGTACGGGTTAGGATTAGGGTAGTTGTTAGGGTTAGGGTAGGGGTTAGGGTTAGGGTACGCGTTAGGCTTAGGGTAGTTATTGAACCTATCCCACTGTCTAGATACCCCTTAGCACGTAAAGGAATATTATTTGGGGGTCCAGCCATGGAAAAGAGTTTAGACACTAGGATAAGATGATGAACACACCCATTATAAAGAAATAACATTAGGATTGTCTTTTTAAGCTGTTCCGTAAAACACTAGTGCTTAGGAAATCTATTGGAGGTAGAAGCAGTCAAGGGTAGCCTAGGGTTAGGGATAGGCTTAGGGTTAGGGTTAGGGTACGGCTTAGGGTACGGGTTCGGGGAGGGGTTCTGGTACGGCGTCGGGTATGTGTTAGGGTTAGGGTTAGGGTAAGTGTTAGCGTTAGGGCTCGGTTTGGGTACGGGTTAGGATTAGGATACGTGTTAGGGTTAGGGTAGGGGTTAGGGTTAGGGTACGCGTTAGGGTTAGGGTAGTTATTAAACCTATCCCACTCTCTAGATACCCCTTAGCACGTAAAGGAATATTATTTGGGGGTCCAGCCACGGTGAAGAGTTTAGACACTAGGATAAGATAAGGAACACACCCATTATAAAGAAGTCACATTAGGATTCTCTTTTTAAGCTGTTCCTTAAAACACTAGTGCTTAGGAAATCTATTGGAGGCAGAAGCAGTCAAGGGTAGCCTAGGGTTAGGGTTAGGCTTAGGGTTAGGGTTAGGGTACGGTTTCGGGGAGGGGTTCGGGTACGGCGTAGGCTATGGGTTAGGGTTAGGGTTAGTGTTAGGGTTAGGGCTCGGTTTAGGGTACGGGTTAGGATTAGGGTACGTGTTAGGGTTAGGGTAGGGGTTAGGGTTAGGGTACGCGTTACGGTTAGGGTAGTTATTAAACCTATCCCACTCTCTAGATAGCCCTTAGCACGTAAAGTAATATTATTTGGGGGTACAGCCATGGAGAAGGGTTTAGACACTAGGAAAAGATGAGGAACACACCCATTATAAAGAAATCACATTAGGATTCTCTTTTTAAGCTGTTCCTTAAAACACTAGTGCTTAGGAAATCTATTGGAGGCAGAAGCAGTCAAGGGTAGCCTAGGGTTAGGGTTAGGCTTAGGGTTAGGGTTAGGGTACGGCTTAGGGTACGGGTTCGGGGATGGGTTCGGGTACGGCATAGGGTATGGTTTAGAGTACGGGTTAGGGTTAGTGTTAGGGTTAGGGCTCGGTTTAGGGTACGGGTTAGGATTAGGGTAGTTGTTAGGGTTAGGGTAGGGGTTAGGGTTAGGGTACGCGTTAGGGTTAGGGTAGTTATTAAACCTATCCCACTCTCTAGATACCCCTTAGCACGTAAAGGAATATTATTTGGGCGTCCAGCCATGGAGAAGAGTTTAGACACTAGGATAAGATGATGAACACACCCATTATAAAGAAATAACATTAGGATTCTCTTTTTAAGCTGTTCCTTAAAACACTAATGCTTAGGAAATCTATTGGAGGCAGAAGCAGTCAAGGGTAGCGTAGGGTTAGGGTTAGGGTGAGGGTTAGGGTTAGGGTACGGCTTAGGGTACGGGTTCGGGGAGGGGTTCGGGTACGGCGTAGGGTATGGGTTAGGGTACGGATTAGGGTTAGTGTTAGGGTTAGGTCTCGGTTTAGGGTACGGGTTAGGATTAGGGTAGTTGTTAGGGTTAGGGTAGGGGTTAGGGTTAGGGTACGCGTTAGGGTTAGGGTAGTTATTGAACCTATCCCACTGTCTAGATACCCCTTAGCACGTAAAGGAATATTATTTGGGGGTCCAGCCATGGAGAAGAGTTTAGACACTAGGATAAGATGATGAACACACCCATTATAAAGAAATAACATTAGGATTGTCTTTTTAAGCTGTTCCGTAAAACACTAGTGCTTAGGAAATCTATTGGAGGTAGAAGCAGTCAAGGGTAGCCTAGGGTTAGGGTTAGGCTTAGGGTTAGGTTTAGGGTACGGCCTAGGGTACGGGTTTAGGGAAGGGTCCGGGTACGGCGTAGGGTATGGGTTAGGGTTAGTGTTAGGGTTAGGGCTCGGTTTAGGGTACGGGTTAGGATTAGGGTACGTGTTACGGTTAGGGTAGGGGTTAGGGTTAACGTACGCGTTAGGGTTAGGTTAGTTAGTAAACCTATCCGACTCTCTAGATACCCCTTAGCACGTAAAGGAATATTATTTGGGGGTCCAGCCATGGAGAAGAGTTTAGACACTAGGATAAGATAAGGAACACACCCATTATAAAGAAATCACATTAGGATTCTCTTTTTATGCTGTTCCTTAAAACACTAGTGCTTAGGAAATCTATTGGAGGCAGAAGCAGTCAAGGGTTGCCTAGGGTTAGGGTTAGGGTGAGGGTTAGGGTTAGGGTACGGCTTAGGGTACGGTTTCGGGGAGGGGTTCGGGTACGGCGTAGGGTATGGGTTAGGGTTAGGGTTAGGGTTAGGGTTCGTGTTAGGGTTAGGGATCGGTATAGGGTATGGGTTAGGTTTAGGGTACGTGTTACGGTTAGGGTACGCGTTAGGGTTAGGGTAGTTATTAAACCTATCCCACTCTCTAGATACCCCTTATCACGTAAAGGAATATTATTTGGGGGTCCAGCCATGGAGAAGAGTTTAGACACTAGGATAAGATAAGGAACACACCCATTATAAAGAAATCACATTAGGATTCTCTTTTTAAGCTGTTCCTTAAAACACTAGTGCTTAGGAAATCTATTGGAGGCAGAAGCAGTCAAGGGTAGCCTAGGGTTAGGGTTAGGCTTAGGGTTAGGCTTAGGGTACGGCTTAGGGTACGGGTTCGGGGAGGGGTTCGGGTACGGTGTAGGGTGTGGGTTAGGGTTAGGGTTAGTGTTAGGGTTAGGGCTCGGTTTAGGGTACGGGTTAGGATTAGGGTACGTGTTAGGGTTAGGGCAGGGGATAGGGTTAGGGTACGCGTTAGGGTTAGGGTAGTTATTAAACCTATCCCACTCTCTAGATAGCCCTTGGCAAGTGAAGGAATATTATTTGGGGGTCCAGCCATGGAGAATAGTTTAGACACTAGGATAAGATAAGGAACACACCCATTATAAAGAAATCACATTAGGATTCTCTTTTTAAGCTGTTCCTTAAAACACTAGTGCTTAGGAAATCTATTGGAGGCAGAAGCAGTCAAGGGTAGCCTAGGGTTAGGGTTAGGCTTAGGGTTAGGGTTAGGGTACGGCTTAGGTTACGGGTTCGGGGTGGGGTTCGGGTAAGGCGTAGGGTATGGGTTAGGGTTAGGGTTAGTGTTAGGGTTAGGGCTCGGTTTAGAATATGCGTTAGGTTTAGGGTACGTGTTAGGGTTAGGGTAGGGGTTAGGGTTAGCATACGCTTCAGGGTTAGGGTAGTTATCTAACCTAACCCACTCCCTAGATAGCCCTTAGCACGTAAAGGAATATTATTTGGGTTAGGGTTAGGGTTAGGGTTAGGGTTAGGGTTAGGGTTAGCGTTAGGGCTCGGTTTAGGGTACGGGTTAGGATTAGGGTAGTTGTTAGGGTTAGGGTAGGGGTTAGGGTTAGGGTACGCGTTAGGGTTAGGGTAGTTATTGAACCTATCCCACTGTCTAGATACCCCTTAGCACGTAAAGGAATATTATTTGGGGGTCCAGCCATGGAGAAGAGTTTAGACACTAGGATAAGATAAGGAAAACACCCATTATAAAGAAATCACATTAGGATTGTCTTTTTAAGCTGTTCCTTAAAACACTAGTGCTTAGGAAATCTATTGGAGGTAGAAGCAGTCAAGGGTAGCCTAGGGTTAGGGTTAGGCTTAGGGTTAGGGTTAGGGTACGGCTTAGGGTACGGGTTTGGGGAGGGGTTCGGGTACGGCGTCGGGTATGTGTTAGGGTTAGGGTTAGGGTAAGTGTTAGGGTTAGGGCTCGGTTTGGGTACGGGTTAGGATTAGGATACGTGTTAGGGTTAGGGTAGGGGTTAGGGTTAGGGTAGTTATTAAACCTATCCCACTCTCTAGATACCCCTTAGCACGTAAAGGAATATTATTTGGGGGTCCAGCCACGGTGAAGAGTTTAGACACTAGGATAAGATAAGGAACACACCCATTATAAAGAAGTCACATTAGGATTCTCTTTTTAAGATGTTCCTTAAAACACTAGTGCTTAGGAAATCTATTGGAGGCAGAAGCAGTCAAGGGTAGCCTAGGGTTAGGGTTAGGCTTAGGGTTAGGGTTAGGGTACGGTTTCGGGGAGGGGTTCGGGTACGGCGTAGGCTATGGGTTAGGGTTAGGGTTAGTGTTAAGGTTAGGGCTCGGTTTAGGGTACGGGTTAGGATTAGGGTACGTGTTAGGGTTAGGGTAGGGGATAGGGTTAGGGTACGCGTTAGGGTTAGGGTAGTTATTGAACCTATCCCACTGTCTAGATACCCCTTAGCACGTAAAGGAATATTATTTGGGGGTACAGCCATGGAGAAGGGTTTAGACACTAGGAAAAGATGAGGAACACACCCATTATAAAGAAATCACATTAGGATTCTCTTTTTAAGCTGTTCCTTAAAACACTAGTGCTTAGGAAATCTATTGGAGGCAGAAGCAGTCAAGGGTAGCCTAGGGTTAGGGTTAGGCTTAGGGTTAGGGTTAGGGTACGGCTTAGGGTACGGGTTCGGGGAGGGGTTCGGGTACGGCGTAGGGTATGGGTTAGGGTACGGGTTAGGGTTAGTGTTAGGGTTAGGGCTCGGTTTAGGGTATGGGTTAGGATTAGGGTAGTTGTTAGGGTTAGGGTAGGGGTTAGGGTTAGGGTACGCGTTAGGGTTAGGGTAGTTATTGAACCTATCCCACTGTCTAGATACCCCTTAGCACGTAAAGGAATATTATTTGGGGGTCCAGCCATGGAGAAGAGTTTAGACACTAGGATAAGATAAGGAACACACCCATTATAAAGAAATCACATTAGGATTGTCTTTTTAAGCTGTTCCTTAAAACACTAGTGCTTAGTAAATCTATTGGAGGTAGAAGCAGTCAAGGGTAGCCTAGGGTTAGGGTTAGGCTTAGGGTTAGGGTTAGGGTACGGCTTAGGGTACGGGTTCGGGGAGGGGTTCGGGTACGGCGTCGGGTATGTGTTAGCGTTAGGGTTAGGGTAAGTGTTAGGGTTAGGGCTCGGTTTGGGTACGGGTTAGGATTAGGATACGTGTTAGGGTTAGGGTAGGGGTTAGGGTTAGGGTACGCGTTAGGGTTAGGGTAGTTATTAAACCTATCCCACTCTCTAGATACCCCTTAGCACGTAAAGGAATATTATTTGGGGGTCCAGCCACGGTGAAGAGTTTAGACACTAGGATAAGATAAGGAACACACCCATTATAAAGAAGTCACATTAGGATGCTCTTTTTAAGCTGTTCCTTAAAACACTAGTGCTTAGGAAATCTATTGGAGGCAGAAGCAGTCAAGGGTAGCCTAGGGTTAGGGTTAGGCTTAGGGTTAGGGTTAGGGTACGGTTTCGGGGAGGGGTTCGGGTACGGCGTAGGCTATGGGTTAGGGTTAGGGTTAGTGTTAGGGTTAGGGCTCGGTTTAGGGTACGGGTTAGGATTAGGGTACGTGTTAGGGTTAGGGTAGGGGTTAGGGTTAGGGTACGCGTTACGGTTAGGGTAGTTATTAAACCTATCCCACTCTCTAGATAGCCCTTAGCACGTAAAGGAATATTATTTGGGGGTACAGCCATGGAGAAGGGTTTAGACACTAGGAAAAGATGAGGAACACACCCAGTATAAAGAAATCACATTAGGATTCTCTTTTTAAGCTGTTCCTTAAAACACTAGTGCTTAGGAAATTTATTGGAGGCAGAGGAAGTCAAGGGTAGCCTAGGGTTAGGTTTAGGGTGAGGGTTAGGGTTAGGGTACGGCTTAGGGTACGGGTTCGGGGAGGGGTTCGGGTACGGCGTAGGGTATGGGTTAGGGTTAGGGTTAGGGTTAGGGTTCGTGTTAGGGTTAGGGCTTGGTATAGGGTATGGGTTAGGATTAGGGTACGTGTTAGGGTTAGGGTACGCGTTAGGGTTAGGGTAGTTATTAAACCTATCCCACTCTCTAGATACCCCTTATCACGTAAAGGAATATTATTTGGGGGTCCAGCCATGGAGAAGAGTTTAGACACTAGGATAAGATAAGGAACACACCCATTATAAAGAAATCACATTAGGATTCTCTTTTTAAGCTGTTCCTTAAAACACTAGTGCTTAGGAAATCTATTGGAGGCAGAAGCAGTCAAGGGTAGCCTAGGGTCAGGGTTAGGCTTAGGGTTAGGGTTAGGGTACGGCCTAGGGTATGGGTTTAGGGAGGGGTCCGGGTACGGCGTAGGGTATGGGTTAGGGTTAGTGTTAGGGTTAGGGCTCGGTTTAGGGTACGGGTTAGGATTAGGGTACGTGTTACGGTTAGGGTAGGGGTTAGGGTTAACGTACGCGTTAGGGTTAGGGTAGTTAGTAAACCTATCCCACTCTCTAGATACCCCTTAGCACGTAAAGGAATATTATTTGGGGGTCCAGCCATGGAGTTTAGACACTAGGATAAGATAAGGAACACAGCCATTATAAAGAAATCACATTAGGATTCTCTTTTTAAGCTGTTCCTTAAAACACTAGTGCTTAGGAAATCTATTGGAGGCAGAGGAAGTCAAGGGTAGCCTAGGGTTAGGTTTAGGGTGAGGGTTAGGGTTAGGGTACGGCTTAGGGTACGGGTTCGGGGAGGGGTTCGGGTACGGCGTAGGGTATGGGTTAGGGATAGGGTTAGGGTTAGGGTTCGTGTTAGGGTTAGGGCTCGGTATAGGGTATGGGTTAGGATTAGGGTACGTGTTAGGGTTAGGGTACGCGTTAGGGTTAGGGTAGTTATTAAACCTATCCCACTAAATAGATACCCCTTATCACGTAAAGGAATATTATTTGGGGGTCCAGCCATGGAGAAGAGTTTAGACACTAGGATAAGATAAGGAACACACCCATTATAAAGAAATCACATTAGGATTCTCTTTTTAAGCTGTTCCTTAAAACACTAGTGCTTAGGAAATCTATTGGAGGCAGAAGCAGTCAAGGGTAGCCTAGGGTTAGTGTTAGGTTTCGGGTTAGGCTTAGGGTACGGCTTAGGTTACGGGTTCGGGGAGCGGTTCGGGTATGGTGTAGGGTATGGGTTAGGGTTAGGGTTAGTGTTAGGGTTACGGCTCAGTTTAGGGTACGGGTTAGGATTAGGGTACGTGTTAGGGTTAGGGTAGGGGATAGGGTTAGGGTACGCTTTAGGGTTAGAGTAGTTATTAAACCTACCCCACTCTCTAGATACCCCTTAGCACGTAAATGAATATTATTTGGGGGTCCAGCCATGGAGAAGAGTTTAGACACTAGGATAAGATAAGGAACACAGCCATTATAAAGAAATCACATTAGGATTCTCTTTTTAAGCTGTTCCTTAAAACACTAGTGCTTAGGAAATCTATTGGAGGCAGAAGCAGTCAAGGGTAGCCTAGGGTTAGGGTTAGGGTGAGGGTTAGGGTTAGGGTACGGCTTAGGGTACGGGTTCGGGGAGGGGTTCGGGTAAGGCGTAAGGTATGAGTTAGGGTTAGGGTTAGGGTTAGGGTTCGTGTTAGGGTTAGGGCTCGGTATAGGGTACGGGTTAGGATTAGGGTACGTGTTAGGGTTAGGGTACGCGTTAGGGTTAGGGTAGTTATTAAACCTATCCCACTCTGTAGATACCCCTTATCACGTAAAGGAATATTATTTGGGGGTCCAGCCATGGAGAAGAGTTTAGACACTAGGATAAGATAAGGAACACACCCATTATAAAGAAATCACATTAGGATTCTCTTTTTAAGCTGTTCCTTAAAACACTAGTGCTTAGGAAATCTATTGGAGGCAGAAGCAGTCAAGGGTAGCCTAGGGTTAGGGTTTTGTTTAGGGTTAGGCTTAGGGTACGGCTTAGGTTACGGGATTGGGGAGCGGTTCGGGTACGGTGTAGGGTATGGGTTAGGGTTAGGTTTAGGGTTAGTGTTAGGGTTTGGGCTCAGTTTAGGGTACGGGTTAGGATTAGGGTACGTGTTAGGGTTAGGGTAGGGGATAGGGTTAGGGTACGCTTTAGGGTTAGAGTAGTTAGTAAACCTACCCCACTCTCTAGATACCCCTTAGCACGTAAAGGAATATTATTTGGGGGTCCAGCCATGGAGAAGAGTTTAGACACTAGGATAAGTTAAGGAACACACCCATTATAAAGAAATCACATTAGGATTCTCTTTTTAAGCTGTTCCTTAAAACACTAGTGCTTAGGAAATCTATTGTAGGCAGAAGCAATCAAGGGTAGCCTAGGGTTAGGGTTAGGCTTAGGGTTAGGCTTAGGGTACGGCTTAGGGTACGGGTTCGGGGAGGGGTTCGGGTACGGCGTAGGGTATGGGTTAGGGTTAGGGTTAGTGTTAGGGTTAGGGCTCGGTTTAGGGTACGGGTTATGATTAGGGTACGTGTTACGGTTAGGGCAGGGGATAGGGTTAGGGTACGCATTAGGGTTAGGGTAGTTATTAAACCTATCCCACTCTCTAGATAGCCCTTGGCAAGTGAAGGAACATTATTTGGGGGTCCAGCCATGGAGAATAGTTTAGACACTAGGATAAAATAAGGAACACACCCATTATAAAGAAATCACATTAGGATTCTCTTTTTAAGCTGTTCCTTAAAACACTAGTGCTTAGGAAATCTATTGGAGGCAGAAGCAGTCAAGGGTAGCCTAGGGTTAGGGTTAGGCTTAGGGTTAAGGTTAGGGTACGGCTTAGGGTACGGGTTCGGGGTGGGGTTCGGGTAAGGCGTAGGGTATGGGTTAGGGTTAGGGTTAGTGTTAGGGTTAGGGCTCGGTTTAGAATATGCGTTACGATTAGGGTACGTGTTAGGGTTAGGGTAGGGGTTAGGGTTAGCATACGCTTTAGGGTTAGGGTAGTTATCAAACCTAACCCACTCCCTAGATAGCCCTTAGCACGTAAAGGAATATTATTTGGGTTAGGGTTAGGGTTAGGGTTAGGGTTAGGGTTAGGGTTAGGGTTAGGGTTAGGGCTCGCTTTAGGGTACGGGTTAGGATTAGGGTAGTTGTTAGGGTTAGGGGTAGGGGTTAGGGTTAGGGTACGCGTTAGGGTTAGGGTAGTTATTGAACCTATCCCACTGTCTACATACCCCTTAGCACGTAAAGGAATATTATTTGGGGGTCCAGCCATGGAGAAGAGTTTAGACACTAGGATAAGATAAGGAACACACCCATTATAAAGAAATCACATTAGGATTGTCTTTTTAAGCTGTTCCTTAAAACACTAGTGCTTAGGAAATCTATTGGAGGTAGAAGCAGTCAAGGGTAGCCTAGGGTTAAGGTTAGGCTTAGGGTTAGGGTTAGGGTACGGCTTAGGGTACGGGTTCGGGGAGGGGTTCGGGTACGGCGTCGGGTATGTGTTAGGGTTAGGGTTAGGGTAAGTGTTAGGGTTAGGGCTCGGTTTGGGTACGGGTTAGGATTAGGATACGTGTTAGGGTTAGGGTAGGGGTTAGGGTTAGGGTACGCGTTAGGGTTAGGGTAGTTATTAAACCTATCCCACTCTCTAGATACCCCTTAGCACGTAAAGGAATATTATTTGGGGGTCCAGCCACGGTGAAGAGTTTAGACACTAGGATAAGATAAGAAACACACCCATTATAAAGAAGTCACATTAGGATTCTCTTTTTAAGCTGTTCCTTAAAACACTAGTGCTTAGGAAATCTATTGGAGGCAGAAGCAGTCAAGGGTAGCCTAGGGTTAGGGTTAGGCTTAGGGTTAGGGTTAGGGTACGGTTTCGGGGAGGGGTTCGGGTACGGCGTAGGCTATGGGTTAGGGTTAGGGTTAGTGTTAGGGTTAGGGCTCGGTTTAGGGTACGGGTTAGGATTAGGGTACGTGTTAGGGTTAGGGTAGGGGTTAGGGTTAGGGTACGCGTTACGGTTAGGGTAGTTATTAAACCTATCCCACTCTCTAGATAGCCCTTAGCACGTAAAGGAATATTATTTGGGGGTACAGCCATGGAGAAGGGTTTAGACACTAGGAAAAGATGAGGAACACACCCATTATAAAGAAATCACATTAGGATTCTCTTTTTAAGCTGTTCCTTAAAACACTAGTGCTTAGGAAATCTATTGGAGGCAGAAGCAGTCAAGGGTAGCCTAGGGTTAGGGTTAGGGTGAGGGTTAGGGTTAGGGTACGGCTTAGGGTACGGGTTCGGGGATGGGTTCGGGTACGGCATAGGGTATGGTTTAGGGTACGGGTTAGGGTTAGTGTTAGGGTTAGGGCTCGGTTTAGGGTACGGGTTAGGATTAGGGTAGTTGTTAGGGTTAGGGTAGGGGTTAGGGTTAGGGTACGCGTTAGGGTTAGGGTAGTTATCAAACCTATCCCACTCTCTAGATACCCCTTAGCACGTAAAGGAATATTATTTGGGCGTCCAGCCATGGAGAAGAGTTTAGACACTAGGATAAGATGATGAACACACCCATTATAAAGAAATCACATTAGGATTCTCTTTTTAAGCTGTTCCTTAAAACACTAATGCTTAGGAAATCTATTGGAGGCAGAAGCAGTCAAGGGTAGCCTAGGGTTAGGGTTAGGGTGAGGGTTAGGGTTAGGGTACCGCTTAGGGTACGGGTTCGGGGAGGGGTTCGGGTACGGCGTAGGCTATGGGTTAGGGTTAGGGTTAGTGTTAGGGTTAGGGCTCGGTTTAGGGTACGGGTTAGGATTAGGGTACGTGTTAGGGTTAGGGTAGGGGTTAGGATTAGGGTACGCGTTACGGTTAGGGTAGTTATTAAACCTATCCCACTCTCTAGATAGCCCTTAGCACGTAAAGGAATATTATTTGGGGGTACAGCCATGGAGAAGGGTTTAGACACTAGGAAAAGATGAGGAACACACCCATTATAAAGAAATCACATTAGGATTCTCTTTTTAAGCTGTTCCTTGAAACACTAGTCCTTAGGAAATCTATTGGAGGTAGAAGCAGTCAAGGGTAGCCTAGGGTTAGGGTTAGGCTTAGGGTTAGGGTTAGGGTACGGCTTAGGGTACGGGTTCGGGGATGGGTTCGGGTACGGCATAGGGTATGGTTTAGGGTACGGGTTAGGGTTAGTGTTAGGGTTAGGGCTCGGATTAGGGTACGGGTTAGGATTAGGGTAGTTGTTAGGGTTAGGGTTAGGGTACGCGTTAGGGTTAGGGTAGTTATTGAACCTATCCCACTGTCTAGATACCCCTTAGCACGTAAAGGAATATTATTTGGGGGTCCAGCCATGGAGAAGAGTTTAGACACTAGGATAAGATAAGGAACACACCCATTATAAAGAAATCACATTAGGATTCTCTTTTTAAGCTGTTCCTTAAAACACTAGTGCTTAGGAAATCTATTGGAGGCAGAAGCAGTCAAGGGTAGCCTAGGGTCAGGGTTAGGCTTAGGGTTAGGGTTAGGGTACGGCCTAGGGTACGGGTTTAGGGAGGGGTCCGGGTACGGCGTAGGGTATGGGTTAGGGTTAGTGTTAGGGTTAGGGCTCGGTTTAGGGTACGGGTTAGGATTAGGGTACGTGTTACGGTTAGGGTAGGGGTTAGGGTTAACGTACGCGTTAGGGTTAGGGTAGTTAGTAAACCTATCCCACTCTCTATATACCCCTTAGCACGTAAAGGAATATTATTTGGGGGTCCAGCCATGGAGAAGAGTTTAGACACTAGGATAAGATAAGGAACACAGCCATTATAAAGAAATCACATTAGGATTCTCTTTTTAAGCTGTTCCTTAAAACACTAGTGCTTAGGAAATCTATTGGAGGAAGAGGAATTCAAGGGTAGCCTAGGGTTAGGGTTAGGGTGAGGGTTAGGGTTAGGGTACGGCTTAGGGTACGGGTTCGGGGAGGGGTTCGGGTACGGCGTAGGGTATGGGTTAGGGTTAGGGTTAGGGTTAGGGTTCGTGTTAGGGTTAGGGCTCGGTATAGTGTATGGGTTAGGATTAGGGTACGTGTTAGGGTTAGGGTACGCGTTAGGGTTAGGGTAGTTATTAAACCTATCCCACTCTCTAGATACCCGTTATCACGTAAAGGAATATTATTTGGGGGTCCAGCCATGGAGAAGAGTTTAGACACTAGGATAAGATAAGGAACACACCCATTATAAAGAAATCACATTAGGATTCTCTTTTTAAGCTGTTCCTTAAAACACTAGTGCTTAGGAAATCTATTGGAGGCAGAAGCAGTCAAGGGTAGCCTAGGGTTAGGGTTAGGTTTAGGGTTAGGCTTAGGGTACGGCTTAGGTTACGGGTTCGGGGAGCGGTTCGGGTACGGTGTAGGGTATGGGTTAGGGTTAGGGTTAGTGTTAGGGTTAGGGCTCAGTTTAGGGTACGGGTTAGGATTAGGGTACGTGTTAGGGTTAGGGTAGGGGATAGGGTTAGGGTACGCTTTAGGGTTAGAGTAGTTATTAAACCTACCCCACTCTCTAGATACCCCTTAGCACGTAAAGGAATATTATTTGGGGGTCCAGCCATGGAGAAGAGTTTAGACACTAGGATAAGATAAGGAACACAGCCATTATAAAGAAATCACATTAGGATTCTCTTTTTAAGCTGTTCCTTAACACACTAGTGCTTAGGAAATCTATTGGAGGCAGAAGCAGTCAAGGGTAGCCTAGGGTTAGGGTTAGGGTGAGGGTTAGGGTTAGGGTACGGCTTAGGGTACGGGTTCGGGGAGGGGTTCGGGTACGGCGTAGGGTATGGGTTAGGGTTAGGTTTAGGGTTCGTGTTAGGGTTAGGGCTCGGTATAGGGTACGGGTTAGGATTAGGGTACGTGTTAGGGTTAGGGTACGCGTTAGGGTTAGGGTAGTTATTAAACCTATCCCACTCTGTAGATACCCCTTAGCACGTAAAGGAATATTATTTGGGGGTCTTAGTTAGGAGCAGCATCAGAGTGTTGGTTAGGTACAGTTTCAGGGCCTAAGATAGGAGTAGTGTCAGGGCCTTAGTTAAGGACCGTTTCAGGGCCTTAGTTAGGAGTAGCGTCAGAGCATTGGTGAGGTACAGTGTCAGGCCCTGAGTTAGGAGTAGTGTAAGGGCCTCAGTTAGGCACAGTGTTAAGGCCTGAGTTAGGAGTAGTGTCAAGGCCTTAGTTAGGGACAGTGTCAGGGCCTGAGTTAGGAGTATTCTTAAGACCTCAGTTAGGGACAGTGTCAGTGCCTTAGTTACAACTAGCGTTAGAGCCTTTGTTAGGTATCTTGTCAGGGCCTGAGTTAGGAGTAGTGTCACAGCCTTAGGGACAGTGTCAGGGCCTTAGTTAGTTATAGTGTCATGGCCTTAGTTAGGGACAGTATCAGGGCCTACGTTAGGAGTAGTGTCAAGACCTTAGGTAGGGACAGTGTCAGGGACTGAGTTAGGAGTAGTGTCAGGGCCTTAGGGCCAGTTTCAGGGCCTGAGATAGGAGTAGTGTCAAGGCCTTAGTTAAGGACCGTTTCAGGGCCTTAGTTAGGAGTAGCGTCAGAGCATTGGTGAGGTACAGTGTCAGGCCCTGAGTTAGGAGTAGTGTAAGGGCCTCAGTTAGGCACAGTGTTAAGGCCTGAGTTAGGTATATGTCATGGCCTTAGTTAGGGACAGTATCAGGGCCTGAGTTAGGAGTAGTGTCAAGGACGTAGGGCCAGTGTCCGGGCCTGAGTTAGGAGTAGTGTCAGGGCCTTTGTAAGGGACAGTGTCCGGGCCTGAGTTAAGTTTAGAGTCAAGGCCTTAGTTAGGGACAGTGTCAGGGCCTGAGTTAGGAGTAGTGTCAGGGCCTGAGGGCCAGTTTCAGAGCCTGAGATAGGAGTAGTGTCAAGGCCTTAGGTAAGGACCGTTTCAGGGTCTTAGTTAGGAGCAGCATCAGAGTGTTGGTTAGGTACAGTTTCAGGGCCTAAGATAGGAGTAGTGTCAGGGCCTTAGTTAAGGACCGTTTCAGGGCCTTAGTTAGGAGTAGCGTCAGAGCATTGGTGAGGTACAGTGTCAGGCCCTGAGTTAGGAGTAGTGTAAGGGCCTCAGTTAGGCACAGTGTTAAGGCCTGAGTTAGGTATATGTCATGGTCTTAGTTAGGGACAGTATCAGGGCCTGAGTTAGGAGTAGTGTCAAGGACGTAGGGCCAGTGTCCGGGCCTGAGTTAGGAGTAGTGTCAGGGCCTTTGTAAGGGACAGTGTCCGGGCCTGAGTTAAGTTTAGAGTCAAGGCCTTAGTTAGGGACAGTGTCAGGGCCTGAATTAGGAGCAGTGTAAAGGCCTTAGTTAGGGCCAGTGTCCAGAACTTTGTTACGACTAATGTCAGAGCTTTTCTTAGGTATCGTGTCAGGGCCTGAGTTAGGAATAGTGTCAGGGACCTAGTTAGGGACAGTGTAAAGGCCTAAGTTATGTGTAATGTCCGGGCCTTAGTTAGGGACCATATCAGGGCCTGAGTTAGGAGTAGTGTCAGGGCTTTAGTTAGGGACAGTGTCAGGGCCTGAGTTAGGTGTAGTGTCAGGGCTTATTTAGGGAGAGTATCAGGGCCCAAGTTATGAGTAGCGTCAAGGCCTTAGGTAGGGACCGTTTCAGGGCCTTAGTTAGGAGTAGCATCAGAGCGTTGGTTAGGTACGGTGTCAGGGCCTGAGTTAGCAGTAGTGTCAGTGACTTAGTTAGGGACAGTGTCAGGGCCAGAGTTAGTTGTAGTGTGAGGGCCTTAGTTAGGACAGTATCAGGGCCTGAGTTAGGAGTTGTGTCAGGGCCTTAGTTAGGGACAGTGTCAGGTCCTGAGTTAGGTGTAGTGTCAGTGCCTTAGTTAGGCACAGTGTCAGGACCTGAGTTATGGAAGCGTCAAAGGCTTTAGTGTAGGTATCCTTTCAGGGCCTGAGTTAGGATTAGTTTCAGGGCCTTAGTTAGGGACAGTGTCAGGGCCAGAGTTAGGAGCAGTGTCAGGGCCTTAGTTACGGACAGTGTCAGGGCCTGAGTTAGGTGTAGTGTCCGGGCTTAAGTTAGGGACAGAATCAGGGCCTGAGTTAGGAGTAGTGTCAAGACCTTAGTTAGGGACAATGTCAGGGCCTTTGTTAGGACTAGCATCAGAACCTTTGTTATGTATCCTGTCAGCGCCATAGTTAGGAGTAATGTCATGCCTTCGTTAGGGACAGTGTCAGGGCTTGAGTTAGGTGTAGTGTCAGTGCCTTATTTAGGGAGAGTATCAGGGCCCAAGTTATGAGTAGTGTCAAGGCCTTAATTAGGAATCGTTTCAGGGCCTTAGTTAGGAGGAGCATCAGAGCGTTGGTTAGGTAAAGTGTCAGGGCCTGAGTTAAATGTAGCGTCAGGGCCTTAGTTAGGGACAGTATCAGGACCTGAGTAGGAGTAGTGTCAGGTCCTTAGTTAGGGCCACTTTCAGGGCCTGAGTTAAGAGTAGTGTAAAGGCCTTAGTTAGGGCCAATGTCAGGGCCTTCGTTAGGAGTAGCATCAGAACCTTTGTTAAGTATCATGTCAGGGCCAGAGTTAGGAGTAGTGTCAGGCCTTAGTCTGGGACAGTGTCAGGGCCTGAGTTAGTTGTAGTGTGAGGGCCTTAGTTAGGATACTATCAGGGCCTGAGTTAAGAGTAGTGTCAGGGTCTTAGTTAGGGACAGTGTCAGGGCTTGAGTAGGAGTAGTGTCAAGGCCTTCGTTAGGAGTAGCATCAGAAACTTTGTTTGGTATCGTGTCAGGGCCTGAGTTAGGAGTAGCGTCAAAGCCTTTGTTAGGTATCGTGTCAGGGCCTGATTAGGAGTAGTGTCAAGGCCTTAGTTTAGGGCCAGTGTCAGGGCCTTAGTTCAGAGTAGCATCAGAGCATTCGTTAGGTACAGTGTCAGGGCCTGAGTTAGGAGTAGTCTCAGGGCCTTTGTTAGGAACAGTGTCAGGGCCTTAGTTACGACTATCGTCAGAGCCTTTGTTAGGTATGGTGTCAGGGCCTGAGTTAGGAGTAGTGTCAGAACATTAGTTAGGGACCGTGTCAGGGCCTGAGTTAGGTGTAGTGTTGGGGTCTTAGTTAGGGACAGTATCAGGGCCTGAGTTAGGAGTTGTGTCAAGACCTTAGTTTGGGATAGTGTCAGGGCCTTATTTATGAATAGCGTCAGAGCCTTTGTTAGGTATCCTGTCATGTCCTTAGTTAGGAGTAGCATCAGCGTTTGTTAGGTACAGTGTCAGGGCCTGAGTTACGAGTAGTGTCAGGGCCTTAGTTAGGAACTGTATCAGGGCCTGAGTTAGAAGTAGTGTCAAGGCATTAGTTTACGGGAATTGTCAGGGCTTGAATTAGGAATGGTGTCAGTGCCTTATTTAGGCACAGTATCACAGCCTGAGTTAGGTGTAGTTTCAGGGACTTAGTTAGGGATAGAGTATGGGTTAGGGTTAGGGTTAGTTTTAGGGTTAGGGCTAGGTTAGGGTACGGGTTAGGATTAGGGTACATGTCAGGGTTAGGTTAGGGGTTAGGGTTAGGGTATGCGTTAGGGTTAGGGTATTTATTAAACCTATCCGAGTCTCTAAATACCACATAGGACGTAAAGGAATATTATTTGGGACCCAGCAATGGAGAAGAGTTTAGAGGCGAGGATAAGATAAGGAACACACCCATTATAAAGAAATCACATTCGGATTCTCTTTTTAAGCTGTTCCTTAAAACACTAGTGCTTAGGAAATCTATTGGAGGCAGAAGCAGTCAAGGGTAGCCTAGGGTTAGGATTAGGCTTAGGGTTAGGATTAGGGTACGGTTTCGGGAAGGGGTTCGGGTACGGCATAGGGTATGGGTTAGGGTTAGGGTTAGTGTTAGGGTTAGGGCTCGGTTTAGGGTACGGGTTAGGATTAGGGTACGTGTTAGGGTTAGGGTAGCGGTTAGGGTTAGGGTACGCGTTACAGTTAGGGTAGTTATTAAACCTATCCCACTCTCTAGATACCCCTTAGCACGTTAAGGAATATTATTTGGGGGTCCAGCCATGGAGAAGAGTTTAGACACTAGGATAAGATAAGGAACACACCCATTATAAAGAAATCACATTAGGATTCTCTTTTTAAGCTCTTCCTTAAAACACTAGTGCTTAGGAAATCTATTGGAGGCAGAAGCAGTCAAGGGTAGCCTAGGGTTAGGGTTAGGCTTAGGGTTAGGGTTAGGGTACGGCTTAGGGTACGGGTTCGGGGAGGGGTTCGGGTACGGCGTAGGGTATGGGTTAGGGTTAGGGTTAGTGTTAGGGTTAGGGCTCGGTTTAGGGTACGGGTTAGGATTAGGGTACGTGTTAGGGTTAGGGTAGGGGTTAGGGTTAGGGTACGCGTTAGGGTTAGGGTAGTTATTGAACCTATCCCACTGTCTAGATACCCCTTAGCACGTAAAGGAATATTATTTGGGGGTCCAGCCATGGAGAAGAATTTAGACACTAGGATAAGATAAGGAACACACCCATTATAAAGAAATCACATTAGGATTGTCTTTTTAAGCTGTTCCTTAAAACACTAGTGCTTAGGAAATCTATTGGAGGTAGAAACAGTCAAGGGTAGCCTAGGGTTAGGGTTAGGCTTAGGGTTAGGGTTAGGGTACGGCTTAGGGTACGGGTTCGGGGAGGGTTTCGGGTACGGCGTCGGGTATGTGTTAGGGTTAAGATTAGGGTTAGTGTTAGGGTTAGGGCTCGGTTTGGGTACGGGTTAGGATTAGGATACGTGTTAGGGTTAGGGTAGGGGTTAGGGTTAGGGTACGCGTTAGAGTTAGGGTAGTTATTAAACCTATCCCACTCTCTAGATACCCCTTAGCACGTAAAGGAATATTATTTGGGGGTCCAGCCACGGTGAAGAGTTTAGACACTAGGATAAGATAAGGAACACACCCATTATAAAGAAGTCACATTAGGATTCTGTTTTTAAGCTGTTCCTTAAAACACTAGTGCTTAGGAAATCTATTGGAGGCAGAAGCAGTCAAGGGTAGCCTAGGGTTAGGGTTAGGCTTAGGGTTAGGGTTAGGGTACGGTTTCGGGGAGGGGTTCGGGTACGGCGTAGGCTATGGGTTAGGGTTAGGGTTAGTGTTAGGGTTAGGGCTCGGTTTAGGGTACGGGTTAGGATTAGGGTACGTGTTAGGGTTAGGGTAGGGGTTAGGGTTAGGGTACGCGTTACGGTTAGGGTAGTTATTAAACCTATCCCACTCTCTAGATAGCCCTTAGCACGTAAAGGAATATTATTTGGGGGTACAGCCATGGAGAAGGGTTTAGACACTAGGAAAAGATGAGGAACACACCCATTATAAAGAAATCACATTAGGATTCTCTTTTTAAGCTGTTCCTTAAAACACTAGTTCTTAGGAAATCTATTGGAGGCAGAAGCAGTCAAGGGTAGCCTAGGGTTAGGGTTAGGCTTAGGGTTAGGGTTAGGGTACGGCTTAGGGTACGGGTTCGGGGATGGGTTCGGGTACGGCATAGGGTATGGTTTAGGGTACGGGTTAGGGTTAGTGTTAGGGTTAGGGCTCGGTTTAGGGTACGGGTTAGGATTAGGGTAGTTGTTAGGGTTAGGGTAGGGGTTAGGGTTAGGGTACGCGTTAGGGTTAGGGTAGTTATTAAACCTATCCCACTCTCTAGATACCCCTTAGCACGTAAAGGAATATTATTTGGGCGTCCAGCCATGGAGAAGAGTTTAGACACTAGGATAAGATGATGAACACACCCATTATAAAGAAATTACATTAGGATTCTCTTTTTAAGCTGTTCCTTAAAACACTAGTGCTTAGGAAATCTATTGGAGGCAGAAGCAGTCAAGGGTAGCCTAGGGTCAGGGTTAGGCTTAGGGTTAGGTTTAGGGTACGGCCTAGGGTACGGGTTTAGGGAAGGGTCCGGGTACGGCGTAGGGTATGGGTTAGGGTTAGTGTTAGGGTTAGGGCTCGGTTTAGGGTACGAGTTAGGATTAGGGTACGTGTTACGGTTAGGGTAGGGGTTAGGGTTAACGTACGCGTTAGGGTTAGGGTAGTTAGTAAACCTATCCCACTCTCTAGATACCCCTTAGCACGTAAAGGAATATTATTTGGGGGTCCAGCCATGGAGAAGAGTTTAGACACTAGGATAAGATAAGGAACACAGCCATTATAAAGAAATCACATTAGGATTCTCTTTTTAAGCTGTTCCTTAAAACACTAGTGCTTAGGAAATCTATTGGAGGCAGAAGCAGTCAAGGGTAGCCTAGCGTTAGGGTTAGTGTGAGGGTTAGGGTTAGGGTACGGCTTAGGGTACGGGTTCGGGGAGGGGTTCGGGTACGGCGTAGGGTATGGGTTAGGGTTAGGGTTAGGGTTAGGTTTCGTGTTAGGGTTAGGGCTCGGTATAGGGTACGGGTTAGGATTAGGGTACGTGTTAGGGTTAGGGTACGCGTTAGGGTTAGGGTAGTTATTAAACCTATCCCACTCTGTAGATACCCCTTATCACGTAAAGGAATATTATTTGGGGGTCCAGCCATGGAGAAGAGTTTAGACACTAGGATAAGATAAGGAACACACCCATTATAAAGAAATCACATTAGGATTCTCTTTTTAAGCTGTTCCTTAAAACACTAGTGCTTAGGAAATCTATTGGAGGCAGAAGCAGTCAAGGGTAGCCTAGGGTTAGGGTTTTGTTTAGGGTTAGGCTTAGGGTACGGCTTAGGTTACGGGTTTGGGGAGCGGTTCGGGTACGGTGTAAGGTATGGGTTAGGGTTAGGGTTAGGGTTAGTGTTAGGGTTTGGGCTCAGTTTAGGGTACGGGTTAGGATTAGGGTACGTGGTAGGGTTAGGGTAGGGGATAGGGTTAGGGTACGCTTTAGGGTTAGAGTAGTTAGTAAACCTACCCCACTCTCTAGATACCCCTTAGCACGTAAAGGAATATTATTTGGGGGTCCAGCCATGGAGAAGAGTTTAGACACTAGGATAAGATAAGGAACACACCCATTATAAAGAAATCACATTAGGATTCTCTTTTTAAGCTGTTCCTTAAAACACTAGTGCTTAGGAAATCTATTGGAGGCAGAAGCAGTCAAGGGTAGCCTAGGGTTAGGGTTAGGCTTAGGGTTAGGCTTAGGGTACGGGTTAGGGTACGGGTTCGGGGAGGGGTTCGGGTACGGCGTAGGGTATGGGTTAGGGTTAGGGTTAGTGTTAGGGTTAGGGCTCGGTTTAGGGTACGGGTTAGGATTAGGGTACGTGTTAGGGTTAGGGCAGGGGATAGGGTTAGGGTACGCGTTAGGGTTAGGGTAGTTATTAAACCTATCCCAGTCTCTAGATAGCCCTTGGCAAGTGAAGGAATATTATTTGGGGGTCCAGCCATGGAGAATAGTTTAGACACTAGGATAAGATAAGGAACACACCCATTATAAAGAAATCACATTCGGATTCTCTTTTTAAGCTGTTCCTTAAAACACTAGTGCTTAGGAAATCTATTGGAGGCAGAAGCAGTCAAGGGTAGCCTAGGGTTAGGGTTAGGCTTAGGGTTAGGGTTAGGGTACGGCTTAGGGTACGGGTTCGGGGTGGGGTTCGGGTAAGGCGTAGGGTATGGGTTAGGGTTAGGGTTAGTGTTAGGGTTAGGGCTCGGTTTAGAATATGCGTTAGGATTAGGGTACGTGTTAGGGTTAGGGTAGGGGTTAGGGTTAGCATACGCTTTAGGGTTAGGGTAGTTATCAAACCTAACCCACTCCCTAGATAGCCCTTAGCACGTAAAGGAATATTATTTGGGTTAGGGTTAGGGTTAGGGTTAGGGTTAGGGTTAGGGTTAGGGCTCGGTTTAGGGTACGGGTTAGGATTAGGGTAGTTGTTAGGGTTAGGGTAGGGGTTAGGGTTAGGGTACCCATTAGGGTTAGGGTAGTTATTGAACCTATCCCACTGTCTAGATACCCCTTAGCACGTAAAGGAATATTATTTGGGGGTCCAGCCATGGAGAAGAGTTTAGACACTAGGATAAGATAAGGAACACACCCATTATAAAGAAATCACATTAGGATTGTCTTTTTAAGCTGTTCCTTAAAACACTAGTGCTTAGGAAATCTATTGGAGGTAGAAGCAGTCAAGGGTAGCCTTGGGTTAGGGTTAGGCTTAGGGTTAGGGTTAGGGTACTGCTTAGGGTACGGGTTCGGGGAGGGGTTCGGGTACGGCGTCGGGTATGTGTTAGGGTTAGGGTTAGGGTAAGTGTTAGGGTTAGGGCTCGGTTTGGGTACGGGTTAGGATTAGGATACGTGTTAGGGTTAGGGTAGGGGTTAGGGTTAGGGTACGCGTTAGGGTTAGGGTAGTTATTAAACCTATCCCTCTCTCTAGATACCCCTTAGCACGTAAAGGAATATTATTTGGGGGTCCAGCCACGGTGAAGAGTTTAGACACTAGGATAAGTTAAGGAACACACCCATTATAAAGAAGTCACATTAGGATTCTCTTTTTAAGCTGTTCCTTAAAACACTAGTGATTAGGAAATCTATTGGAGGCAGAAGCAGTCAAGGGTAGCCTAGGGTTAGGGTTAGGCTTAGGGTTAGGGTTAGGGTACGGTTTCGGGGAGGGGTTCGGGTACGGCGTAGGCTATGGGTTAGGGTTAGGGTTAGTGTTAAGGTTAGGGCTCGGTTTAGGGTACGGGTTAGGATTAGGGTACGTGTTAGGGTTAGGGTAGGGGTTAGGGTTAGGGTACGCGTTACTGTTAGGGTAGTTATTAAACCTATCCCACTCTCTAGATAGCCCTTAGCACGTAAAGGAATATTATTTGGGGGTAGAGCCATGGAGAAGGGTTTAGACACTAGGAAAAGATGAGGAACACACCCATTATAAAGAAATCACATTAGGATTCTCTTTTTAAGCTGTTCCTTAAAACACTAGTCCTTAGGAAATCTATTGGAGGCAGAAGCAGTCAAGGGTAGCCTAGGGTTAGGGTTAGGCTTAGGGTTAGGGTTAGGGTAAGGCTTAGGGTACAGGTTCGGGGATGGGTTCGGGTACGGCATAGGGTATGGTTTAGGGTACGGGTTAGGGTTAGTGTTAGGGTTAGGGCTCGGTTTAGGGTACGGGTTAGGATTAGGGTAGTTGTTAGGGTTAGGGTAGGGGTTAGGGTTAGGGTACGCGTTAGGGTTAGGGTAGTTATTAAACCTATCCCACTCTCTAGATACCCCTTAGCACGTAAAGGAATATTATTTGGGCGTCCAGCCATGGAGAAGAGTTTAGACACTAGGATAAGATGATGAACACACCCATTATAAAGAAATAACATTAGGATTCTCTTTTTAAGCTGTTCCTTAAAACACTAATGCTTAGGAAATCTATTGGAGGCAGAAGCAGTCAAGGGTAGCCTAGGGTTAGGGTTAGGGTGAGGGTTAGGGTTAGGGTACGGCTTAGGGTACGGGTTCGGGAAGGGGTTCGGGTACGGCGTAGGTTATGGGTTAGGGTACGGGTTAGGGTTAGTGTTAGGGTTAGGGCTCGGTTTAGGGTACGGGTTAGGATTAGGGTAGTTGTTAGGGTTAGGGTAGGGGTTAGGGTTAGGGTACACGTTAGGGTTAGGGTAGTTATTGAACCTATCCCACTGTCTAGATACCCCTTAGCACGTAAAGGAATATTATTTGGGGGTCCAGCCATGGAGAAGAGTTTAGACACTAGGATAAGATAAGGAACACACCCATTATAAAGAAATCACATTAGGATTGTCTTTTTAAGCTGTTCCTTAAAACACTAGTGCTTAGAAAATCTATTGGAGGTAGAAGCAGTCAAGGGTAGCCTAGGGTTAGGGTTAGGCTTAGGGTTAGGGTTAGGGTACGGCTTAGGGTACGGGTTCGGGGAGGGGTTCGGGTACGGCGTCGGTTATGTGTTAGGGTTAGGGTTAGGGTAAGTGTTAGGGTTAGGGCTCGGTTTGGGTACGGGTTAGGATTAGGATACGTGTTAGGGTTAGGGTAGGGGTTAGGGTTAGGGTACGCGTCATGGTTAGGGCAGTTATTAAACCTATCCCACTCTCTAGATACCCCTTAGCACGTAAAGGAATATTATTTGGGGGTCCAGCCACGGTGTAGAGTTTAGACACTAGGATAAGATAAGGAACACACCCATTATAAAGAAGTCACATTAGGATTCTCTTTTTAAGCTGTTCCTTAAAACACTAGTGCTTAGGAAATCTATTGGAGGCAGAAGCAGTCAAGGGTAGCCTAGGGTTAGGGTTAGGCTTAGGGTTAGGGTTAGGGTACGGTTTCGGGGAGGGGTTCGGGTACGGCGTAGGCTATGGGTTAGGGTTAGGGTTAGTGTTAGGGTTAGGGCTCGGTTTAGGGTACGGGTTAGGATTAGGGTAGTTGTTAGGGTTAGGGTAGGGGTTAGGGTTAGGGTACGCGTTAGGGTTAGGGTAGTTATTAAACCTATCCCACTCTCTAGATACCCCTTAGCACGTAAAGGAATCTTATTTGGGCGTCCAGCCATGGAGAAGAGTTTAGACACTAGGATAAGATGATGAACACACCCATTATAAAGAAATAACATTAGGATTCTCTTTTTAAGCTGTTCCTTAAAACAGTAATGCTTAGGAAATCTATTGGAGGCAGAAGCAGTCAAGGGTAGCCTAGGGTTAGGGTTAGGGTGAGGGTTAGGGTTAGGGTACGGCTTAGGGTACGGGTTCGGGGAGGGGTTCGGGTACGGCGTAGGGTATGGGTTAGGGTACGGGTTAGGGTTAGTGTTAGGGTTAGGGCTCGGTTTAGGGTACGGGTTAGGATTAGGGTAGTTGTTAGGGTTAGGGTAGGGGTTAGGGTTAGGGTTAGGGTACGCGTGAGGGTTAGGGTAGTTATTGAACCTATCCCACTGTCTAGATACCCCTTAGCACGTAAAGGAATATTATTTGGGGGTCCAGCCATGGAGAAGAGTTTAGACACTAGGATAAGATAAGGAACACACCCATTATAAAGAAATCACATTAGGATTCTCTTTTTAAGCTGTTCCTTAAAACACTAGTGCTTAGGAAATCTATTGGAGGCAGATGCAGTCAAGGGTAGCCTAGGGTCAGGTTTAGGCTTAGGGTTAGGGTTAGGGTACGGCCTAGGGTACGGGTTTAGGGAAGGGTCCGGGTACGGCGTAGGGTATGGGTTAGGGTTAGTGTTAGGGTTAGGGCTCGGTTTAGGGTACGGGTTAGGATTAGGGTACGTGTTACGGTTAGGGTAGGGGTTAGGGTTAGGGTACGCGTTAGAGTTAGGGTAGTTATTAAACCTATCCCACTATCTAGATACCCCTTAGCACGTAAAGGAATATTATTTGGGGGTCCAGCCACGGTGAAGAGTTTAGACACTAGGATAAGATAAGGAACACACCCATTATAAAGAAGTCACATTAGGATTCTCTTTTTAAGCTGTTCCTTAAAACACTAGTGCTTAGGAAATCTATTGGAGGCAGAAGCAGTCAAGGGTAGCCTAGGGTTAGGGTTAGGCTTAGGGTTAGGGTTAGGGTACGGTTTCGGGGAGGGGTTCGGGTACGGCGTAGGCTATGGGTTAGGGTTAGGGTTAGTGTTAGGGTTAGGGCTCGGTTTAGGGTACGGGTTAGGATTAGGGTACGTGTTAGGGTTAGGGTAGGGGTTAGGGTTAGGGTACGCGTTACGGTTAGGGTAGTTATTAAACCTATCCCACTCTCTAGATAGCCCTTAGCACGTAAAGGAATATTATTTGGGGGTACAGCCATGGAGAAGGGTTTAGACACTAGGAAAAGATGAGGAACACACCCATTATAAAGAAATCACATTAGGATTCTCTTTTTAAGCTGTTCCTTAAAACACTAGTCCTTAGGAAATCTATTGGAGGCAGAAGCAGTCAAGGGTAGCCTAGGGTTAGGGTTAGGCTTAGGGTTAGGGTTAGGGTAAGGCTTAGGGTACAGGTTCGGGGATGGGTTCGGGTACGGCATAGGGTATGGTTTAGGGTACGGGTTAGGGTTAGTGTTAGGGTTAGGGCTCGGTTTAGGGTACGGGTTAGGATTAGGGTAGTTGTTAGGGTTAGGGTAGGGGTTAGGGTTAGGGTACGCGTTAGGGTTAGGGTAGTTATTAAACCTATCCCACTCTCTAGATACCCCTTAGCACGTAAAGGAATATTATTTGGGCGTCCAGCCATGGAGAAGAGTTTAGACACTAGGATAAGATGATGAACACACCCATTATAAAGAAATAACATTAGGATTCTCTTTTTAAGCTGTTCCTTAAAACACTAATGCTTAGGAAATCTATTGGAGGCAGAAGCAGTCAAGGGTAGCCTAGGGTTAGGGTTAGGGTGAGGGTTAGGGTTAGGGTACGGCTTAGGGTACGGGTTCGGGAAGGGGTTCGGGTACGGCGTAGGTTATGGGTTAGGGTACGGGTTAGGGTTAGTGTTAGGGTTAGGGCTCGGTTTAGGGTACGGGTTAGGATTAGGGTAGTTGTTAGGGTTAGGGTAGGGGTTAGGGTTAGGGTACACGTTAGGGTTAGGGTAGTTATTGAACCTATCCCACTGTCTAGATACCCCTTAGCACGTAAAGGAATATTATTTGGGGGTCCAGCCATGGAGAAGAGTTTAGACACTAGGATAAGATAAGGAACACACCCATTATAAAGAAATCACATTAGGATTGTCTTTTTAAGCTGTTCCTTAAAACACTAGTGCTTAGAAAATCTATTGGAGGTAGAAGCAGTCAAGGGTAGCCTAGGGTTAGGGTTAGGCTTAGGGTTAGGGTTAGGGTACGGCTTAGGGTACGGGTTCGGGGAGGGGTTCGGGTACGGCGTCGGTTATGTGTTAGGGTTAGGGTTAGGGTAAGTGTTAGGGTTAGGGCTCGGTTTGGGTACGGGTTAGGATTAGGATACGTGTTAGGGTTAGGGTAGGGGTTAGGGTTAGGGTACGCGTCATGGTTAGGGCAGTTATTAAACCTATCCCACTCTCTAGATACCCCTTAGCACGTAAAGGAATATTATTTGGGGGTCCAGCCACGGTGTAGAGTTTAGACACTAGGATAAGATAAGGAACACACCCATTATAAAGAAGTCACATTAGGATTCTCTTTTTAAGCTGTTCCTTAAAACACTAGTGCTTAGGAAATCTATTGGAGGCAGAAGCAGTCAAGGGTAGCCTAGGGTTAGGGTTAGGCTTAGGGTTAGGGTTAGGGTACGGTTTCGGGGAGGGGTTCGGGTACGGCGTAGGCTATGGGTTAGGGTTAGGGTTAGTGTTAGGGTTAGGGCTCGGTTTAGGGTACGGGTTAGGATTAGGGTAGTTGTTAGGGTTAGGGTAGGGGTTAGGGTTAGGGTACGCGTTAGGGTTAGGGTAGTTATTAAACCTATCCCACTCTCTAGATACCCCTTAGCACGTAAAGGAATATTATTTGGGCGTCCAGCCATGGAGAAGAGTTTAGACACTAGGATTAGATGATGAACACACCCATTATAAAGAAATAACATTAGGATTCTCTTTTTAAGCTGTTCCTTAAAACAGTAATGCTTAGGAAATCTATTGGAGGCAGAAGCAGTCAAGGGTAGCCTAGGGTTAGGGTTAGGGTGAGGGTTAGGGTTAGGGTACGGCTTAGGGTACGGGTTCGGGGAGGGGTTCGGGTACGGCGTAGGGTATGGGTTAGGGTACGTGTTAGGGTTAGTGTTAGGGTTAGTGCTCGGTTTAGGGTACGGGTTAGGATTAGGGTAGTTGTTAGGGTTAGGGTAGGGGTTAGGGTTAGGGTTAGGGTACGCGTGAGGGTTAGGGTAGTTATTGAACCTATCCCACTGTCTAGATACCCCTTAGCACGTAAAGGAATATTATTTGGGGGTCCAGCCATGGAGAAGAGTTTAGACACTAGGATAAGATAAGGAACACACCCATTATAAAGAAATCACATTAGGATTCTCTTTTTAAGCTGTTCCTTAAAACACTAGTGCTTAGGAAATCTATTGGAGGCAGATGCAGTCAAGGGTAGCCTAGGGTCAGGTTTAGGCTTAGGGTTAGGGTTAGGGTACGGCCTAGGGTACGGGTTTAGGGAAGGGTCCGGGTACGGCGTAGGGTATGGGTTAGGGTTAGTGTTAGGGTTAGGGCTCGGTTTAGGGTACGGGTTAGGATTAGGGTACGTGTTACGGTTAGGGTAGGGGTTAGGGTTAGGGTACGCGTTAGAGTTAGGGTAGTTATTAAACCTATCCCACTCTCTAGATACCCCTTAGCACGTAAAGGAATATTATTTGGGGGTCCAGCCACGGTGAAGAGTTTAGACACTAGGATAAGATAAGGAACACACCCATTATAAAGAAGTCACATTAGGATTCTGTTTTTAAGCTGTTCCTTAAAACACTAGTGCTTAGGAAATCTATTGGAGGCAGAAGCAGTCAAGGGTAGCCTAGGGTTAGGGTTAGGCTTAGGGTTAGGGTTAGGGTACGGTTTCGGGGAGGGGTTCGGGTACGGCGTAGGCTATGGGTTAGGGTTAGGGTTAGTGTTAGGGTTAGGGCTCGGTTTAGGGTACGGGTTAGGATTAGGGTACGTGTTAGGGTTAGGGTAGGGGTTAGGGTTAGGGTACGCGTTACGGTTAGGGTAGTTATTAAACCTATCCCACTCTCTAGATAGCCCTTAGCACGTAAAGGAATATTATTTGGGGGTACAGCTATGGAGAAGGGTTTAGACACTAGGAAAAGATGAGGAACACACCCATTATAAAGAAATCACATTAGGATTCTCTTTTTAAGCTGTTCCTTAAAACACTAGTTCTTAGGAAATCTATTGGAGGCAGAAGCAGTCAAGGGTAGCCTAGGGTTAGGGTTAGGCTTAGGGTTAGGGTTAGGGTACGGCTTAGGGTACGGGTTCGGGGATGGGTTCGGGTACGGCATAGGGTATGGTTTAGGGTACGGGTTAGGGTTAGTGTTAGGGTTAGGGCTCGGTTTAGGGTACGGGTTAGGATTAGGGTAGTTGTTAGGGTTAGGGTAGGGGTTAGGGTTAGGGTACGCGTTAGGGTTAGGGTAGTTATTAAACCTATCCCACTCTCTAGATACCCCTTAGCACGTAAAGGAATATTATTTGGGCGTCCAGCCATGGAGAAGAGTTTAGACACTAGGATAAGATGATGAACACACCCATTATAAAGAAATTACATTAGGATTCTCTTTTTAAGCTGTTCCTTAAAACACTAGTGCTTAGGAAATCTATTGGAGGCAGAAGCAGTCAAGGGTAGCCTAGGGTCAGGGTTAGGCTTAGGGTTAGGTTTAGGGTACGGCCTAGGGTACGGGTTTAGGGAAGGGTCCGGGTACGGCGTAGGGTATGGGTTAGGGTTAGTGTTAGGGTTAGGGCTCGGTTTAGGGTACGAGTTAGGATTAGGGTACGTGTTACGGTTAGGGTAGGGGTTAGGGTTAACGTACGCGTTAGGGTTAGGGTAGTTAGTAAACCTATCCCACTCTCTAGATACCCCTTAGCACGTAAAGGAATATTATTTGGGGGTCCAGCCATGGAGAAGAGTTTAGACACTAGGATAAGATAAGGAACACAGCCATTATAAAGAAATCACATTAGGATTCTCTTTTTAAGCTGTTCCTTAAAACACTAGTGCTTAGGAAATCTATTGGAGGCAGAAGCAGTCAAGGGTAGCCTAGCGTTAGGGTTAGTGTGAGGGTTAGGGTTAGGGTACGGCTTAGGGTACGGGTTCGGGGAGGGGTTCGGGTACGGCGTAGGGTATGGGTTAGGGTTAGGGTTAGGGTTAGGTTTCGTGTTAGGGTTAGGGCTCGGTATAGGGTACGGGTTAGGATTAGGGTACGTGTTAGGGTTAGGGTACGCGTTAGGGTTAGGGTAGTTATTAAACCTATCCCACTCTGTAGATACCCCTTATCACGTAAAGGAATATTATTTGGGGGTCCAGCCATGGAGAAGAGTTTAGACACTAGGATAAGATAAGGAACACACCCATTATAAAGAAATCACATTAGGATTCTCTTTTTAAGCTGTTCCTTAAAACACTAGTGCTTAGGAAATCTATTGGAGGCAGAAGCAGTCAAGGGTAGCCTAGGGTTAGGGTTTTGTTTAGGGTTAGGCTTAGGGTACGGCTTAGGTTACGGGTTTGGGGAGCGGTTCGGGTACGGTGTAAGGTATGGGTTAGGGTTAGGGTTAGGGTTAGTGTTAGGGTTTGGGCTCATTTTAGGGTACGGGTTAGGATTAGGGTACGTGGTAGGGTTAGGGTAGGGGATAGGGTTAGGGTACACTTTAGGGTTAGAGTAGTTAGTAAACCTACCCCACTCTCTAGATACCCCTTAGCACGTAAAGGAATATTATTTGGGGGTCCAGCCATGGAGAAGAGTTTAGACACTAGGATAAGATAAGGAACACACCCATTATAAAGAAATCACATTAGGATTCTCTTTTTAAGCTGTTCCTTAAAACACTAGTGCTTAGGAAATCTATTGGAGGCAGAAGCAGTCAAGGGTAGCCTAGGGTTAGGGTTAGGCTTAGGGTTAGGCTTAGGGTACGGCTTAGGGTACGGGTTCGGGGAGGGGTTCGGGTACGGCGTAGGGTATGGGTTAGGGTTAGGGTTAGTGTTAGGGTTAGGGCTCGGTTTAGGGTACGGGTTAGGATTAGGGTACGTGTTAGGGTTAGGGCAGGGGATAGGGTTAGGGTACGCGTTAGGGTTAGGGTAGTTATTAAACCTATCCCACTCTCTAGATAGCCCTTGGCAAGTGAAGGAATATTATTTGGGGGTCCAGCCATGGAGAATAGTTTAGACACTAGGATAAGATAAGGAACACACCCATTATAAAGAAATCACATTCGGATTCTCTTTTTAAGCTGTTCCTTAAAACACTAGTGCTTAGGAAATCTATTGGAGGCAGAAGCAGTCAAGGGTAGCCTAGGGTTAGGGTTAGGCTTAGGGTTAGGGTTAGGGTACGGCTTAGGGTACGGGTTCGGGGTGGGGTTCGGGTAAGGCGTAGGGTATGGGTTAGGGTTAGGGTTAGTGTTAGGGTTAGGGCTCGGTTTAGAATATGCGTTAGGATTAGGGTACGTGTTAGGGTTAGGGTAGGGGTTAGGGTTAGCATACGCTTTAGGGTTAGGGTAGTTATCAAACCTAACCCACTCCCTAGATAGCCCTTAGCACGTAAAGGAATATTATTTGGGTTAGGGTTAGGGTTAGGGTTAGGGTTAGGGTTAGGGTTAGGGCTCGGTTTAGGGTACGGGTTAGGATTAGGGTAGTTGTTAGGGTTAGGGTAGGGGTTAGGGTTAGGGTACCCATTAGGGTTAGGGTAGTTATTGAACCTATCCCACTGTCTAGATACCCCTTAGCACGTAAAGGAATATTATTTGGGGGTCCAGCCATGGAGAAGAGTTTAGACACTAGGATAAGATAAGGAACACACCCATTATAAAGAAATCACATTAGGATTGTCTTTTTAAGCTGTTCCTTAAAACACTAGTGCTTAGGAAATCTATTGGAGGTAGAAGCAGTCAAGGGTAGCCTTGGGTTAGGGTTAGGCTTAGGGTTAGGGTTAGGGTACTGCTTAGGGTACGGGTTCGGGGAGGGGTTCGGGTACGGCGTCGGGTATGTGTTAGGGTTAGGGTTAGGGTAAGTGTTAGGGTTAGGGCTCGGTTTGGGTACGGGTTAGGATTAGGATACGTGTTAGGGTTAGGGTAGGGGTTAGGGTTAGGGTACGCGTTAGGGTTAGGGTAGTTATTAAACCTATCCCACTCTCTAGATACCCCTTAGCACGTAAAGGAATATTATTTGGGGGTCCAGCCACGGTGAAGAGTTTAGACACTAGGATAAGATAAGGAACACACCCATTATAAAGAAGTCACATTAGGATTCTCTTTTTAAGCTGTTCCTTAAAACACTAGTGATTAGGAAATCTATTGGAGGCAGAAGCAGTCAAGGGTAGCCTAGGGTTAGGGTTAGGCTTAGGGTTAGGGTTAGGGTACGGTTTCGGGGAGGGGTTCGGGTACGGCGTAGGCTATGGGTTAGGGTTAGGGTTAGTGTTAAGGTTAGGGCTCGGTTTAGGGTACGGGTTAGGATTAGGGTACGTGTTAGGGTTAGGGTAGGGGTTAGGGTTAGGGTACGCGTTACTGTTAGGGTAGTTATTAAACCTATCCCACTCTCTAGATAGCCCTTAGCACGTAAAGGAATATTATTTGGGGGTACAGCCATGGAGAAGGGTTTAGACACTAGGAAAAGATGAGGAACACACCCATTATAAAGAAATCACATTAGGATTCTCTTTTTAAGCTGTTCCTTAAAACACTAGTCCTTAGGAAATCTATTGGAGGCAGAAGCAGTCAAGGGTAGCCTAGGGTTAGGGTTAGGCTTAGGGTTAGGGTTAGGGTAAGGCTTAGGGTACAGGTTCGGGGATGGGTTCGGGTACGGCATAGGGTATGGTTTAGGGTACGGGTTAGGGTTAGTGTTAGGGTTAGGGCTCGGTTTAGGGTACGGGTTAGGATTAGGGTAGTTGTTAGGGTTAGGGTAGGGGTTAGGGTTAGGGTACGCGTTAGGGTTAGGGTAGTTATTAAACCTATCCCACTCTCTAGATACCCCTTAGCACGTAAAGGAATATTATTTGGGCGTCCAGCCATGGAGAAGAGTTTAGACACTAGGATAAGATGATGAACACACCCATTATAAAGAAATAACATTAGGATTCTCTTTTTAAGCTGTTCCTTAAAACACTAATGCTTAGGAAATCTATTGGAGGCAGAAGCAGTCAAGGGTAGCCTAGGGTTAGGGTTAGGGTGAGGGTTAGGTTTAGGGTACGGCTTAGGGTACGGGTTCGGGAAGGGGTTCGGGTACGGCGTAGGTTATGGGTTAGGGTACGGGTTAGGGTTAGTGTTAGGGTTAGGGCTCGGTTTAGGGTACGGGTTAGGATTAGGGTAGTTGTTAGGGTTAGGGTAGGGGTTAGGGTTAGGGTACACGTTAGGGTTAGGGTAGTTATTGAACCTATCCCACTGTCTAGATACCCCTTAGCACGTAAAGGAATATTATTTGGGGGTCCAGCCATGGAGAAGAGTTTAGACACTAGGATAAGATAAGGAACACACCCATTATAAAGAAATCACATTAGGATTGTCTTTTTAAGCTGTTCCTTAAAACACTAGTGCTTAGGAAATCTATTGGAGGTAGAAGCAGTCAAGGGTAGCCTAGGGTTAGGGTTAGGCTTAGGGTTAGGGTTAGGGTACGGCTTAGGGTACGGGTTCGGGGAGGGGTTCGGGTACGGCGTCGGTTATGTGTTAGGGTTAGGGTTAGGGTAAGTGTTAGGGTTAGGGCTCGGTTTGGGTACGGGTTAGGATTAGGATACGTGTTAGGGTTAGGGTAGGGGTTAGGGTTAGGGTACGCGTCATGGTTAGGGCAGTTATTAAACCTATCCCACTCTCTAGATACCCCTTAGCACGTAAAGGAATATTATTTGGGGGTCCAGCCACGGTGTAGAGTTTAGACACTAGGATAAGATAAGGAACACACCCATTATAAAGAAGTCACATTAGGATTCTCTTTTTAAGCTGTTCCTTAAAACACTAGTGCTTAGGAAATCTATTGGAGGCAGAAGCAGTCAAGGGTAGCCTAGGGTTAGGGTTAGGCTTAGGGTTAGGGTTAGGGTACGGTTTCGGGGAGGGGTTCGGGTACGGCGTAGGCTATGGGTTAGGGTTAGGGTTAGTGTTAGGGTTAGGGCTCGGTTTAGGGTACGGGTTAGGATTAGGGTAGTTGTTAGGGTTAGGGTAGGGGTTAGGGTTAGGGTACGCGTTACGGTTAGGGTAGTTATTAAACCTATCCCACTCTCTAGATACCCCTTAGCACGTAAAGGAATATTATTTGGGCGTCCAGCCATGGAGAAGAGTTTAGACACTAGGATAAGATGATGAACACACCCATTATAAAGAAATAACATTAGGATTCTCTTTTTAAGCTGTTCCTTAAAACAGTAATGCTTAGGAAATCTATTGGAGGCAGAAGCAGTCAAGGGTAGCCTAGGGTTAGGGTTAGGGTGAGGGTTAGGCTCAGGGTACGGCTTAGGTTACGGGTTCGGGGAGCGGTTCGGGTACGGTGTAGGGTATGGGTTAGGGTTAGGGTTAGTGTTAGGGTTAGGGCTCAGTTTAGGGTACGGGTTAGGATTAGGATACGTGTTAGGGTTAGGGTAGGGGATAGGGTTAGGGTACGCTTTAGGGTTAGAGTAGTTATTAAACCTACCCCACTCTCTAGATACCCCTTAGCACGTAAAGGAATATTATTTGGGGGTCCAGCCATGGAGAAGAGTTTAGACACTAGGATAAGATAAGGAACACACCCATTATAAAGAAATCACATTAGGAGTCTCTTTTTAAGCTGTTCCTTAAAACACTAGTGCTTAGGAAATCTATTGGAGGCAGAAGCAGTCAAGGGTAGCCTAGGGTTAGGGTTAGGCTTAGGGTTAGGGTTAGGGTACGGCTTAGGGTACGGGTTCGGGGAGGGGTTCGGGTATGGCGTAGGGTATGGGTTAGGGTTAGGGTTAGGGTTAGTGTTAGGGTTAGGGCTCAGTTTAGGGTACGGGTTAGGATTAGGGTACGTGTTAGGGTTAGGGTAGGCGATAGGGTTAGGGTACGCTTTAGGGTTAGAGTAGTTATTAAACCTACCCCACTCTCTAGATACCCCTTAGCACGTAAAGGAATATTATTTGGGGGTCCAGCCATGGAGAAGAGTTTAGACACTAGGATAAGATAAGGACCACACCCATTATAAAGAAATCACATTAGGATTCTCTTTTTAAGCTGTTCCTTAAAACACTAGTGCTTAGGAAATCTATTGGAGGCAGAAGCAGTCAAGGGTAGCCTAGCGTTAGGGTTAGTGTGAGGGTTAGGGTTAGGGTACGCCTTAGGGTACGGGTTCGGGGAGGGGTTCGGGTACGGCGTAGGGTATGGGTTAGGGTTAGGGTTAGGGTTAGGTTTCGTGTTAGGGTTAGGGCTCGGTATAGGGTACGGGTTAGGATTAGGGTACGTGTTAGGGTTAGGGTACGCGTTAGGGTTAGGGTAGTTATTAAACCTATCACACTCTGTAGATACCCCTTATCACGTAAAGGAATTTTATTTGGGGGTCCAGCCATGGAGAAGAGTTTAGACACTAGGATAAGATAAGGAACACACCCATTATAAAGAAATCACATTAGGATTCTCTTTTTAAGCTGTTCCTTAAAACACTAGTGCTTAGGAAATCTATTGGAGGCAGAAGCAGTCAAGGGTAGCCTAGGGTTAGGGTTTTGTTTAGGGTTAGGCTTAGGGTACTGCTTAGGTTACGGGTTTGGGGAGCGGTTCGGGTACGGTGTAGGGTATGGGTTAGGGTTAGGGTTAGTGTTAGGGTTTGGGCTCAGTTTGGGTACGGGTTAGGATTAGGGTACGTGTTAGGGTTAGGGTAGGGGATAGGGTTAGGGTACGCTTTAGGGTTAGAGTAGTTAGTAAACCTACCCCACTCTCTAGATACCCCTTAGCACGTAAAGGAATATTATTTGGGGGTCCAGCCATGGAGAAGAGTTTAGACACTAGGATAAGATAAGGAACACACCCATTATAAAGAAATCACATTAGGATTCTCTTTTTAAGCTGTTCCTTAAAACACTAGTGCTTAGGAAATCTATTGGAGGCAGAAGCAGTCAAGGGTAGCCTAGGGTTAGGGTTAGGCTTAGGGTTAGGCTTAGGGTACGGCTTAGGGTACGGGTTCGGGGAGGGGTTCGGGTATGGCGTAGGGTATGGGTTAGGGTTAGGGTTAGTGTTAGGGTTAGGGCTCGGTTTAGGGTACGGGTTAGGATTAGGGTATGTGTTAGGGTTAGGGCAGGGGATAGGGTTAGGGTACGCGTTAGGGTTAGGGTAGTTATTAAACCTATCCCACTCTCTAGATAGCCCTTGGCAAGTGAAGGAATATTATTTGGGGGTCCAGCCATGGAGAATAGTTTAGACACTAGGATAAGATAAGGAACACACCCATTATAAAGAAATCACATTAGGATTCTCTTTTTAAGCTGTTCCTTAAAACACTAGTGCTTAGGAAATCTATTGGAGGCAGAAGCAGTCAAGGGTAGCCTAGGGTTAGGGTTAGGCTTAGGGTTAGGGTTAGGGTACGGCTTAGGGTACGGGTTCGGGGTGGGGTTCGGGTAAGGCGTAGGGTATGGGTTAGGGTTAGGGTTAGTGTTAGGGTTAGGGCTCGGTTTAGAATATGCGTTAGGATTAGGGTACGTGTTAGGGTTAGGGTAGGGGTTAGGGTTAGCATACGCTTTAGGGTTAGGGTAGTTATCAAACCTAACCCACTCCCTAGATAGCCCTTAGCACGTAAAGGAATATTATTTGGGTTAGGGTTAGGGTTAGGGTTAGGGTTAGGGTTAGGGTTAGGGCTCGGTTTAGGGTACGGGTTAGGATTAGGGTAGTTGTTAGGGTTAGGGTAGGGGTTAGGGTTAGGGTACCCATTAGGGTTAGGGTAGTTATTGAACCTATCCCACTGTCTAGATACCCCTTAGCACGTAAAGGAATATTATTTGGGGGTCCAGCCATGGAGAAGAGTTTAGACACTAGGATAAGATAAGGAACACACCCATTATAAAGAAATCACATTAGGATTGTCTTTTTAAGCTGTTCCTTAAAACACTAGTGCTTAGGAAATCTATTGGAGGTAGAAGCAGTCAAGGGTAGCCTTGGGTTAGGGTTAGGCTTAGGGTTAGGGTTAGGGTACTGCTTAGGGTACGGGTTCGGGGAGGGGTTCGGGTACGGCGTCGGGTATGTGATAGGGTTAGGGTTAGGGTAAGTGTTAGGGTTAGGGCTCGGTTTGGGTACGGGTTAGGATTAGGATACGTGTTAGGGTTAGGGTAGGGGTTAGGGTTAGGGTACGCGTTAGGGTTAGGGTAGTTATTAAACCTATCCCACTCTCTAGATACCCCTTAGCACGTAAAGGAATATTATTTGGGGGTCCAGCCACGGTGAAGAGTTTAGACACTAGGATAAGATAAGGAACACACCCATTATAAAGAAGTCACATTAGGATTCTCTTTTTAAGCTGTTCCTTAAAACACTAGTGCTTAGGAAATCTATTGGAGGCAGAAGCAGTCAAGGGTAGCCTAGGGTTAGGGTTAGGCTTAGGGTTAGGGTTAGGGTACGGTTTCGGGGAGGGGTTCGGGTACGGCGTAGGCTATGGGTTAGGGTTAGGGTTAGTGTTAAGGTTAGGGCTCGGTTTAGGGTACGGGTTAGGATTAGGGTACGTGTTAGGGTTAGGGTAGGGGTTAGGGTTAGGGTACGCGTTACTGTTAGGGTAGTTATTAAACCTATCCCACTCTCTAGATAGCCCTTAGCACGTAAAGGAATATTATTTGGGGGTACAGCCATGGAGAAGGGTTTAGACACTAGGAAAAGATGAGGAACACACCCATTATAAAGAAATCACATTAGGATTCTCTTTTTAAGCTGTTCCTTAAAACACTAGTCCTTAGGAAATCTATTGGAGGCAGAAGCAGTCAAGGGTAGCCTAGGGTTAGGGTTAGGCTTAGGGTTAGGGTTAGGGTACGGCTTAGGGTACGGCTTCGGGGATGGGTTCGGGTACGGCATAGGGTATGGTTTAGGGTACGGGTTAGGGTTAGTGTTAGGGTTAGGGCTCGGTTTAGGGTACGGGTTAGGATTAGGGTAGTTGTTAGGGTTAGGGTAGGGGTTAGGGTTAGGGTACGCGTTAGGGTTAGGGTAGTTATTAAACCTATCCCACTCTCTAGATACCCCTTAGCACGTAAAGGAATATTATTTGGGCGTCCAGCCATGGAGAAGAGTTTAGACACTAGGATAAGATGATGAACACACCCATTATAAAGAAATAACATTAGGATTCTCTTTTTAAGCTGTTCCTTAAAACAGTAATGCTTAGGAAATCTATTGGAGGCAGAAGCAGTCAAGGGTAGCCTAGGGTTAGGGTTAGGGTGAGGGTTAGGGTTAGGGTACGGCTTAGGGTACGGGTTCGGGGAGGGGTTCGGGTACGGCGTAGGGTATGGGTTAGGGTACGGGTTAGGGTTAGTGTTAGGGTTAGGGCTCGGTTTAGGGTACGGGTTAGGATTAGGGTAGTTGTTAGGGTTAGGGTAGGGGTTAGGGTTAGGGTTAGGGTACGCGTTAGGGTTAGGGTAGTTATTGAACCTATCCCACTGTCTAGATACCCCTTAGCACGTAAAGGAATATTATTTGGGGGTCCAGCCATGGAGAAGAGTTTAGACACTAGGATAAGATAAGGAACACACCCATTATAAAGAAATCACATTAGGATTCTCTTTTTAAGCTGTTCCTTAAAACACTAGTGCTTAGGAAATCTATTGGAGGCAGATGCAGTCAAGGGTAGCCTAGGGTCAGGGTTAGGCTTAGGGTTAGGGTTAGGGTACGGCCTAGGGTACGGGTTTAGGGAAGGGTCCGGGTACGGCGTAGGGTATGGGTTAGGGTTAGTGTTAGGGTTAGGGCTCGGTTTAGGGTACGGGTTAGGATTAGGGTACGTGTTACGGTTAGGGTAGGGGTTAGGGTTAACGTACGCGTTAGGGTTAGGGTAGTTAGTAAACCTATCCCACTCTCTAGATACCCCTTAGCACGTAAAGGAATATTATTTGGGGGTCCAGCCATGGAGAAGAGTTTAGACACTAGGATAAGATAAGGAACACAGCCATTATAAAGAAATCACATTAGGATTCTCTTTTTAAGCTGTTCTTTAAAACACTAGTGCTTAGGAAATCTATTGGAGGCAGAAGCAGTCAAGGGTTGCCTAGGGTTAGGGTTAGGGTGAGGGTTAGGGTTAGGGTACGGCTTAGGGTACGGGTTCGCGGAGGGGTTCGGGTACGGCGTAGGGTATGGGTTAGGGTTAGGGTTAGGGTTCGTGTTAGGGTTAGGGCTCGGTATTGGGTATGGGTTAGGATTAGGGTACGTGATAGGGTTAGGGTACGCGTTAGGGTTAGGGTAGTTATTAAACCTATCCCACTCTCTAGATACCCCTTATCACGTAAAGGAATATTATTTGGGGGTCCAGCCATGGAGAAGAGTTTAGACACTAGGATAAGATAAGGAACACACCCATTATAAAGAAATCACATTAGGATTCTCTTTTTAAGCTGTTCCTTAAAACACTAGTGCTTAGGAAATCTATTGGAGGCAGAAGCAGTCAAGGGTAGCCTAGGGTTAGGGTTAGGTTTAGGGTTAGGCTCAGGGTACGGCTTAGGTTACGGGTTCGGGGAGCGGTTCGGGTACGGTGTAGGGTATGGGTTAGGGTTAGGGTTAGTGTTAGGGTTAGGGCTCAGTTTAGGGTACGGGTTAGGATTAGGATACGTGTTAGGGTTAGGGTAGGGGATAGGGTTAGGGTACGCTTTAGGGTTAGAGTAGTTATTAAACCTACCCCACTCTCTAGATACCCCTTAGCACGTAAAGGAATATTATTTGGGGGTCCAGCCATGGAGAAGAGTTTAGACACTAGGATAAGATAAGGAACACACCCATTATAAAGAAATCACATTAGGAGTCTCTTTTTAAGCTGTTCCTTAAAACACTAGTGCTTAGGAAATCTATTGGAGGCAGAAGCAGTCAAGGGTAGCCTAGGGTTAGGGTTAGGCTTAGGGTTAGGGTTAGGGTACGGCTTAGGGTACGGGTTCGGGGAGGGGTTCGGGTATGGCGTAGGGTATGGGTTAGGGTACGGGTTAGGGTTAGTGTTACGGTTAGGGCTCGGTTTAGGGTACGGGTTAGGATTAGGGTAGTTGTTAGGGTTAGGGTAGGGGTTAGGGTTAGGGTACGCGTTAGGGTTAGGGTAGTTATTAAATCTATCCCACTCTCTAGATAGCCCTTAGCACGTAAAGGAGTATTATTTGGGGGTCCAGCCATGGAGAAGAGTTTAGACACTAGGATAAGATAAGGAACACACCCATTATAAAGAAATCACATTAGGATTCTCTTTTTAAGCTGTTCCTTAAAACACTAGTGCTTAGGAAATCTATTGGAGGCAGAAGCACTCAAGGGTAGCCTAGGGTTAGGGTTAGGTTTAGGGTTAGGCTTAGGGTACGGCTTAGGTTACGGGTTCGGGGAGCGGTTCGGGTACGGTGTAGGGTATGGGTTAGGGTTAGGGTTAGGGTTAGTGTTAGGGTTAGGGCTCAGTTTAGGGTACGGGTAGGATTAGGGTACGTGTTAGGGTTAGGGTAGGGGATAGGGTTAGGGTACGCTTTAGGGTTAGAGTAGTTATTAAACCTACCCCACTCTCTAGATACCCCTTAGCACGTAAAGGAATATTATTTGGGGGTCCAGCCATGGAGAAGAGTTTAGACACTAGGATAAGATAAGGACCACACCCATTATAAAGAAATCACATTAGGATTCTCTTTTTAAGCTGTTCCTTAAAACACTAGTGCTTAGGAAATCTATTGGAGGCAGAAGCAGTCAAGGGTAGCCTAGCGTTAGGGTTAGTGTGAGGGTTAGGGTTAGGGTACGGCTTAGGGTACGGGTTCGGGGAGGGGTTCGGGTACGGCGTAGGGTATGGGTTAGGGTTAGGGTTAGGGTTAGGTTTCGTGTTAGGGTTAGGGCTCGGTATAGGGTACGGGTTAGGATTAGGGTACGTGTTAGGGTTAGGGTACGCGTTAGGGTTAGGGTAGTTATTAAACCTATCCCACTCTGTAGATACCCCTTATCACGTAAAGGAATTTTATTTGGGGGTCCAGCCATGGAGAAGAGTTTAGACACTAGGATAAGATAAGGAACACACCCATTATAAAGAAATCACATTAGGATTCTCTTTTTAAGCTGTTCCTTAAAACACTAGTGCTTAGGAAATCTATTGGAGGCAGAAGCAGTCAAGGGTAGCCTAGGGTTAGGGTTTTGTTTAGGGTTAGGCTTAGGGTACTGCTTAGGTTACGGGTTTGTGGAGCGGTTCGGGTACGGTGTAGGGTATGGGTTAGGGTTAGGGTTAGTGTTAGGGTTTGGGCTCAGTTTGGGTACGGGTTAGGATTAGGGTACGTGTTAGGGTTAGGGTAGGGGATAGGGTTAGGGTACGCTTTAGGGTTAGAGTAGTTAGTAAACCTACCCCACTCTCTAGATACCCCTTAGCACGTAAAGGAATATTATTTGGGGGTCCAGCCATGGAGAAGAGTTTAGACACTAGGATAAGATAAGGAACACACCCATTATAAAGAAATCACATTAGGATTCTCTTTTTAAGCTGTTCCTTAAAACACTAGTGCTTAGGAAATCTATTGGAGGCAGAAGCAGTCAAGGGTAGCCTAGGGTTAGGGTTAGGCTTAGGGTTAGGCTAAGGGTACGGCTTAGGGTACGGGTTCGGGGAGGGGTTCGGGTACGGCGTAGGGTATGGGTTAGGGTTAGGGTTAGTGTTAGGGTTAGGGCTCGGTTTAGGGTACGGGTTAGGATTAGGGTATGTGTTAGGGTTAGGGCAGGGGATAGGGTTAGGGTACGCGTTAGGGTTAGGGTAGTTATTAAACCTATCCCACTCTCTAGATAGCCCTTGGCAAGTGAAGGAATATTATTTGGGGGTCCAGCCATGGAGAATAGTTTAGACACTAGGATAAGATAAGGAACACACCCATTATAAAGAAATCACATTAGGATTCTCTTTTTAAGCTGTTCCTTAAAACACTAGTGCTTAGGAAATCTATTGGAGGCAGAAGCAGTCAAGGGTAGCCTAGGGTTAGGGTTAGGCTTAGGGTTAGGGTTAGGGTACGGCTTAGGGTACGGGTTCGGGGAGGGGTTCGGGTACGGCGTAGGGTATGGGTTAGGGTACGGGTTAGGGTTAGTGTTAGGGTTAGGGCTCGGTTTAGGGTACAGGTTAGGATTAGGGTAGTTGTTAGGGTTAGGGTAGGGGTTAGGGTTAGGGTACGCGTTAGGGTTAGGGTAGTTATTGAACCTATCCCACTGTCTAGATACCCCTTAGCACGTAAAGGAATATTATTTGGGGGTCCAGCCATGGAGAAGAGTTTAGACACTAGGATAAGATAAGGAACACACCCATTATAAAGAAATCACATTAGGATTGTCTTTTTAAGCTGTTCCTTAAAACACTAGTGCTTAGAAAATCTATTGGAGGTAGAAGCAGTCAAGGGTAGCCTAGGTTTAGGGTTAGGCTTAGGGTTAGGGTTAGGGTACGGCTTAGGGTACGGGTTCGGGGAGGGGTTCGGGTACGGCGTCGGGTATGTGTTAGGGTTAGGGTTAGGGTAAGTGTTAGGGTTAGGGCTCGGTTTGGGTACGGGTTAGGATTAGGATACGTGTTAGGGTTAGGGTAGGGGTTAGGGTTAGGGTACGCGTTAGGGTTAGGGCAGTTATTAAACCTATCCCACTCTCTAGATACCCCTTAGCACGTAAAGGAATATTATTTGGGGGTCCAGCCACGGTGAAGAGTTTAGACACTAGGATAAGATAAGGAACACACCCATTATAAAGAACTCACATTAGGATTCTCTTTTTAAGCTGTTCCTTAAAACACTAGTGCTTAGGAAATCTATTGGAGGCAGAAGCAGTCAAGGGTAGCCTAGGGTTAGGGTTAGGCTTAGGGTTAGGGTTAGGGTACGGTTTCGGGGAGGGGTTCGGGTACGGCGTAGGCTATGGGTTAGGGTTAGGGTTAGTGTTAGGGTTAGGGCTCGGTTTAGGGTACGGGTTAGGATTAGGATACGTGTTAGGGTTAGGGTAGGGGTTAGGGTTAGGGTACGCGTTAGGGTTAGGGTAGTTATTAAACCTATCCCACTCTCTAGAAACCCCTTAGCACGTAAAGGAATATTATTTGGGCGTCCAGCCATGGAGAAGAGTTTAGACACTAGGATAAGATGATGAACACACCCATTATAAAGAAATAACATTAGGATTCTCTTTTTAAGCTGTTCCTTAAAACACTAATGCTTAGGAAATCTATTGGAGGCAGAAGCAGTCAAGGGTAGCCTAGGGTTAGGGTTAGGGTGAGGGTTAGGGTTAGGGTACGGCTTAGGGTACGGGTTCGGGGAGGGGTTCGGGTACGGCGTAGGGTATGGGTTAGGGTACGGGTTAGGGTTAGTGTTAGGGTTAGGGCTCGGTTTAGGGTACGGGTTAGGATTAGGGCAGTTGTTAGGGTTAGGGTTAGGGTTAGGGTACGGCCTAGGGTACGGGTTTAGGGAAGGGTCCGGGTACGGCGTAGGGTATGGGTTAGGGTTAGTGTTAGGGTTAGGGCTCGGTTTAGGGTACGGGTTAGGATTAGGGTACGTGTTACGGTTAGGGAAGGGGTTAGGGTTAACGTACGCGTTAGGGTTAGGGTAGTTAGTAAACCTATCCCACTCTCTAGATACCCCTTAGCACGTAAAGGAATATTATTTGGGGGTCCAGCCATGGAGAAGAGTTTAGACACTAGGATAAGATAAGGAACACAGCCATTATAAAGAAATCACATTAGGATTCTCTTTTTAAGCTGTTCTTTAAAACACTAGTGCTTAGGAAATCTATTGGAGGCAGAAGCAGTCAAGGGTTGCCTAGGGTTAGGGTTAGGGTGAGGGTTAGGGTTAGGGTACGGCTTAGGGTACGGGTTCGGGGAGGGGTTCGGGTACGGCGTAGGGTATGGGTTAGGGTTAGGGTTAGGGTTCGTGTTAGGGTTAGGGCTCGGTATAGGGTATGGGTTAGGATTAGGGTACGTGATAGGGTTAGGGTACGCGTTAGGGTTAGGGTAGTTATTAAACCTATCCCACTCTCTAGGTACCCCTTATCACGTAAAGGAATATTATTTGGACGTCCAGCCATGGAGAAGAGTTTAGACACTAGGATAAGATAAGGAACACACCCATTATAAAGAAATCACATTAGGATTCTCTTTTTAAGCTGTTCCTTAAAACACTAGTGCTTAGGAAATCTATTGGAGGCAGAAGCAGTCAAGGGTAGCCTAGGGTTAGGGTTAGGTTTAGGGTTAGGCTCAGGGTACGGCTTAGGTTACGGGTTCGGGGAGCGGTTCGGGTACGGTGTAGGGTATGGGTTAGTGTTAGGGTTAGTGTTAGGGTTAGGGCTCAGTTTAGGGTACGGGTTAGGATTAGGATACGTGTTAGGGTTAGGGTAGGGGATAGGGTTAGGGTACGCTTTAGGGTTAGAGTAGTTATTAAACCTACCCCAGTCTCTAGATACCCCTTAGCACGTAAAGGAATATTATTTGGGGGTCCAGCCATGGAGAAGAGTTTAGACACTAGGATAAGATAAGGAACACACCCATTATAAAGAAATCACATTAGGATTCTCTTTTTAAGCTGTTCCTTAAAACACTAGTGCTTAGGAAATCTATTGGAGGCAGAAGCAGTCAAGGGTAGCCTAGCGTTAGGGTTAGTGTGAGGGTTAGGGTTAGGGTACGGCTTAGGGTACGGGTTCGGGGAGGGGTTCGGGTACGGCGTAGGGTATGGGTTAGGGTTAGGGTTAGGGTTAGGTTTCGTGTTAGGGTTAGGGCTCGGTATAGGGTACGGGTTAGGATTAGGGTACGTGTTAGGGTTAGGGTACGCGTTAGGGTTAGGGTAGTTATTAAACCTATCCCACTCTGTAGATACCCCTTATCACGTAAAGGAATATTATTTGGGGGTCCAGCCATGGAGAAGAGTTTAGACACTAGGATAAGATAAGGAACACACCCATTATAAAGAAATCACATTAGGATTCTCTTTTTAAGCTGTTCCTTAAAACACTAGTGCTTAGGAAATCTATTGGAGGCAGAAGCAGTCAAGGGTAGCCTAGGGTTAGGGTTTTGTTTAGGGTTAGGCTTAGGGTACTGCTTAGGTTACGGGTTAGGGGAGCGGTTCGGGTACGGTGTAGGGTATGGGTTAGGGTTAGGGTTAGGGTTAGTGTTAGGGTTTGGGCTCAGTTTAGGGTACGGGTTAGGATTAGGGTACGTGTTAGGGTTAGGGTAGGGGATAGGGTTAGGGTACGCTTTAGGGTTAGAGTAGTTAGTAAACCTACCCCACTCTCTAGATACCCCTTAGCACGTAAAGGAATATTATTTGGGGGTCCAGCCATGGAGAAGAGTTTAGACACTAGGATAAGATAAGGAACACACCCATTATAAAGAAATCACATTAGGATTCTCTTTTTAAGCTGTTCCTTAAAACACTAGTGCTTAGGAAATCTATTGGAGGCAGAAGCAGTCAAGGGTAGCCTAGGGTTAGGGTTAGGCTTAGGGTTAGGCTTAGGGTACGGCTTAGGGTACGGGTTCGGGGAGGGGTTCGGGTACGGCGTAGGGTATGGGTTAGGGTTAGGGTTAGTGTTAGGGTTAGGGCTCGGTTTAGGGTACGGGTTAGGATTAGGGTATGTGTTAGGGTTAGGGCAGGGGATAGGGTTAGGGTACGCGTTAGGGTTAGGGTAGTTATTAAACCTATCCCACTCTCTAGATAGCCCTTGGCAAGTGAAGGTATATTATTTGGGGGTCCAGCCATGGAGAATAGTTTAGACACTAGGATAAGATAAGGAACACACCCATTATAAAGAAATCACATTAGGATTCTCTTTTAAGCTGTTCCTTAAAACACTAGTCCTTAGGAAATCTATTGGAGGCAGAAGCAGTCAAGGGTAGCCTAGGGATAGGGTTAGGCTTAGGGTTAGGGTTAGGGTACGGCTTAGGGTACGGGTTCGGGGTGGGGTTCGGGTAAGGCGTAGGGTATGGGTTAGGGTTAGGGTTAGTGTTAGGGTTAGGGCTCGGTTTAGAATATGCGTTAGGATTAGGGTACGTGTTAGGGTTAGGGTAGCGGTTAGGGTTAGCATACGCTTTAGGGTTAGGGTAGTTATCAAACCTAACCCACTCCCTAGATAGCCCTTAGCACGTAAAGGAATATTATTTGGGTTAGGGTTAGGGTTAGGGTTAGGGTTAGGGTTAGGGTTAGGGCTCGGTTTAGGGTACGGGTTAGGATTAGGGTAGTTGTTAGGGTTAGGGTAGGTGTTAGGGTTAGGGTACGCGTTAGGGTTAGGGTAGTTATTGAACCTATCCCACTGTCTAGATACCCCTTAGCACGTAAAGGAATATTATTTGGGGGTCCAGCCATGGAGAAGAGTTTAGACACTAGGATAAGATAACGAACACACCCATTATAAAGAAATCACCTTAGGATTGTCTTTTTAAGCTGTTCCTTAAAAGACTAGTGCTTAGGAAATCTATTGGAGGTAGAAGCAGTCAAGGGTAGCCTAGGGTTAGGGTTAGGCTTAGGGTTAGGGTTAGGGTACGGCTTAGGGTACGGGTTCGGGGAGGGGTTCGGGTACGGCGTCGGGTATGTGTTAGGGTTAGGGTTAGGGTAAGTGTTAGGGTTAGGGCTCGGTTTGGGTACGGGTTAGGATTAGGATACGTGTTAGGGTTAGGGTAGGGGTTAGGGTTAGGGTACGCGTTAGGGTTAGGGTAGTTATTAAACCTATCCCACTCTCTAGATACCCCTTAGCACGTAAAGGAATATTATTTGGGGGTCCAGCCACGGTGAAGAGTTTAGACACTAGGATAAGATGAGGAACACACCCATTATAAAGAAATCACATTAGGATTCTCTTTTTAAGCTGTTCCTTAAAACACTAGTCCTTAGGAAATCTATTGGAGGCAGAAGCAGTCAAGGGTAGCCTAGGGTTAGGGTTAGGCTTAGGGTTAGGGTTAGGGTACGGCTTAGGGTACGGGTTCGGGGATGGGTTCGGGTACGGCATAGGGTATGGTTTAGGGTACGGGTTAGGGTTAGTGTTAGGGTTAGGGCTCGGTTTAGGGTACGGGTTAGGGTTAGGGTAGGGGTTAGGGTTAGGGTACGCGTTAGGGTTAGGGTAGTTATTAAACCTATCCCACTCTCTAGATACCCCTTAGCACGTAAAGGAATATTATTTGGGCGTCCAGCCATGGAGAAGAGTTTAGACACTAGGATAAGATGATGAACACACCCATTATAAAGAAATAACATTAGGATTCTCTTTTTAAGCTGTTCCTTAAAACGGTAATGCTTAGGAAATCTATTGGAGGCAGAAGCAGTCAAGGGTAGCCTAGGGTTAGGGTTAGGGTGAGGGTTAGGGTTAGGGTACGGCTTAGGGTACGGGTTCGGGGAGGGGTTCGGGTATGGCGTAGGGTATGGGTTAGGGTACGGGTTAGGGTTAGTGTTAGGGTTAGGGCTCGGTTTAGGGTACGGGTTAGGATTAGGGTAGTTGTTAGGGTTAGGGTAGGGGTTAGGGTTAGGGTACGCGTTAGGGTTAGGGTAGTTATTAAACCTATCCCACTCTCTAGATACCCCTTAGCACGTAAAGGAATATTATTTGGGCGTCCAGCCATGTAGAAGAGTTTAGACACTAGGATAAGATGATGAACACACCCATTATAAAGAAATAACATTAGGATTCTCTTTTTAAGCTGTTCCTTAAAACAGTAATGCTTAGGAAATCTATTGGAGGCAGAAGCAGTCAAGGGTAGCCTAGGGTTAGGGTTAGGGTGAGGGTTAGGGTTAGGGTACGGCTTAGGTTACGGGTTCGGGGAGGGGTTCAGGTACGGCGTAGGGTATGGGTTAGGGTACGGGTTAGGGTTAGTGTTAGGGTTAGGGCTCGGTTTAGGGTACGGGTTAGGATTAGGGTAGTTGTTAGGGTTAGGGTTAGGGTACGCGTTAGGGTTAGGATAGTTATTGAACCTATCCCACTGTCTAGATACCCCTTAGCACGTAAAGGAATATTATTTGGGGGTCCAGCCATGGAGAAGAGTTTAGACACTAGGATAAGATAAGGAACACACCCATTATAAAGAAATCACATTAGGATTCTCTTTTTAAGCTGTTCCTTAAAGCACTAGTGCTTAGGAAATCTATTGGAGGCAGAAGCAGTCAAGGGTAGCCTAGGGTCAGGGTTAGGCTTAGGGTTAGGGTTAGGGTACGGCCTAGGGTTAGGGTTTAGGGAGGGGTCCGGGTACGGCGTAGTGTATGGGTTAGGGTTAGTGTTAGGGTTAGGGCTCGGTTTAGGGTACGGGTTAGGATTAGGGTACGTGTTAGGGTTAGGGCAGGGGATAGGGTTAGGGTACGCGTTAGGGTTAGGGTAGTTATTAAACCTATCCCACTCTCTAGATAGCCCTTGGCAAGTGAAGGAATATTATTTGGGGGTCCAGCCATGGAGAATAGTTTAGACACTAGGATAAGATAAGGAACACACCCATTATAAAGAAATCACATTAGGATTCTCTTTTTAAGCTGTTCCTTAAAACACTAGTGCTTAGAAAATCTATTGGAGGTAGAAGCAGTCAAGGGTAGCCTAGGGTTAGGGTACGGCTTAGGGTTAGGGTTAGGGTACGGCTTAGGGTATGGGTTCGGAGAGGGGTTCGGGTACGGCGTCGGGTATGTGTTAGGGTTAGGGTTAGGGTAAGTGTTAGGGTTAGGGCTCGGTTTGGGTACGGGTTAGGATTAGGATACGTGTTAGGGTTAGGGTAGGGGTTAGGGTTAGGGTACGCGTTAGGGTTAGGGTAGTTATTAAACCTATCCCACTCTCTAGATACCCCTTAGCACGTAAAGGAATATTATTTGGGGGTCCAGCCACGGTGAAGAGTTTAGACACTAGGATAAGATAAGGAACACACCCATTATAAAGAAGTCACATTAGGATTCTCTTTTTAAGCTGTTCCTTAAAACACTAGTGCTTAGGAAATCTATTGGAGGCAGAAGCAGTCAAGGGTAGCCTAGGGTTAGGGTTAGGCTTAGGGTTAGGGTTAGGGTACGGTTTCGGGGAGGGGTTCGGGTACGGCGTAGGCTATGGGTTAGGGTTAGGGTTAGTGTTAGGGTTAGGGCTCGGTTTAGGGTACGGGTTAGGATTAGGGTACGTGTTAGGGTTAGGGTAGGGGTTAGGGTTAGGGTACGCGTTACGGTTAGGGTAGTTATTAAAACTATCCCACTCTCTAGATAGCCCTTAGCACGTAAAGGAATATTATTTGGGGGTACAGCCATGGAGAAGGGTTTAGACACTAGGAAAAGATGAGGAACATACCCATTATAAAGAAATCACATTAGGATTCTCTTTTTAAGCTGTTCCTTAAAACACTAGTCCTTAGGAAATCTATTGGAGGCAGAAGCAGTCAAGGGTAGCCTAGGGTTAGGGTTAGGCTTAGGGTTAGGGTTAGGGTACGGTTTAGGGTACGGGTTCGGGGAGGGGTTCGGGTACGGCGTCGGGTATGTGTTAGGGTTAGGGTTAGGGTATGTGTTAGGGTTAGGGCTCGGTTTGGGTACGGGTTAGGATTAGGATACGTTTTAGGGTTAGGGTAGGGGTTAGGGTTAGGGTAGTTATTAAACCTATCCCACAATCTAGATACCCCTTAGCACGTAAAGGAATATTATTTGGGCGTCCAGCCATGGAGAAGAGTTTAGACACTAGGATAAGATGATGAACACACCCATTATAAAGAAATAACATTAGGATTCTCTTTTTAAGCTGTTCCTTAAAACACTAATGCTTAGGAAATCTATTGGAGGCAGAAGCAGTCAAGGGTAGCCTAGGGTTAGGGTTAGGGTGAGGGTTAGGGTTAGGGTACGGCTTAGGGTACGGGTTCGGGGAGGGGTTCGGGTACGGCGTAGGGTATGGGTTAGGGTACGTGTTAGGGTTAGTGTTAGGGTTAGGGCTCGGTTTAGGGTATGGGTTAGGATTAGGGTAGTTGTTAGGGTTAGGGTAGGGGTTAGGGTTAGGGTACGCGTTAGGGTTAGGGTAGTTATTGAACCTATCCCACTGTCTAGATACCCCTTAGCACGTAAAGGAATATTATTTGGGGGTCCAGCCATGGAGAAGAGTTTAGACACTAGGATAAGATAAGGAACACACCCATTATAAAGAAATCACATTAGGATTGTCTTTTTAAGCTGTTCCTTAAAACACTAGTGCGTAGGAAATCTATTGGAGGTAGAAGCAGTCAAGGGTAGCCTAGGGTTAGGGTTAGGCTTAGGGTTAGGGTTAGGGTACGGCTTAGGGTACGGGTTCGGGGAGGGGTTCGGGTACGGCGTCGGGTATGTGTTAGGGTTAGGGTTAGGGTAAGTGTTAGGGTTAGGGCTCGGTTTGGGTACGGGTTAGGATTAGGATACGTGTTAGGGTTAGGGTAGGGGTTAGGGTTAGGGTACGCGTTAGGGTTAGGGTAGTTATTAAACCTATCCCACTCTCTAGATACCCCTTAGCACGTAAAGGAATATTATTTGGGGGTCCAGCCACGGTGAAGAGTTTAGACACTAGGATAAGATAAGGAACACACCCATTATAAAGAAGTCACATTAGGATTCTCTTTTTAAGCTGTTCCTTAAAACACTAGTGCTTAGGAAATCTATTGGAGGCAGAAGCAGTCAAGGGTAGCCTAGGGTTAGGGTTAGGGTTAGGGTACGGTTTCGGGTAGGGGTTCGGGTACGGCGTAGGCTATGGGTTAGGGTTAGGGTTAGTGTTAGGGTTAGGGCTCGGTTTAGGGTACGGGTTAGGATTAGGGTACGTGTTAGGGTTAGGGTAGGGGTTAGGGTTAGGGTACGCGTTACGGTTAGAGTAGTTATTAAACCTATCCCACTCTCTAGATAGCCCTTAGCATGTAAAGGAATATTATTTGGGGGTACAGCCATGGAGAAGGGTTTAGACACTAGGAAAAGATGAGGAACACACCCATTATAAAGAAATCACATTAGGATTCTCTTTTTAAGCTGTTCCTTAAAACACTAGTCCTTAGGAAATCTATTGGAGGCAGAAGCAGTCAAGGGTAGCCTAGGGTTAGGGTTAGGCTTAGGGTTAGGGTTAGGGTACGGTTTAGGGTACGGGTTCGGGGAGGGGTTCGGGTACGGCGTCGGGTATGTGTTAGGGTTAGGGTTAGGGTATGTGTTAGGGTTAGGGCTCGGTTTGGGTACGGGTTAGGATTAGGATACGTGTTAGGGTTAGGGTAGGGGTTAGGGTTAGGGTAGTTATTAAACCTATCCCACTCTCTAGATACCCCTTAGCACGTAAAGGAATATTATTTGGGCGTCCAGCCATGGAGAAGAGTTTAGACACTAGGATAAGATGATGAACACACCCATTATAAAGAAATAACATTAGGATTCTCTTTTTAAGCTGTTCCTTAAAACACTAATGCTTAGGAAATCTATTGGAGGCAGAAGTAGTCAAGGGTAGCCTAGGGTTAGGGTTAGGCTTAGGGTTAGGGTTAGGGTACGGCTTAGGGTACGGGTTCGGGGAGGGGTTCGGGTACGGCGTCGGGTATGTGTTAGGGTTAGGGTTAGGGTAAGTGTTAGGGTTAGGGCTCGGTTTGGGTACGGGTTAGGATTAGGATACGTGTTAGGGTTAGGGTAGGGGTTAGGGTTAGGGTACGCGTTAGGGTTAGGGTAGTTATTAAACCTATCCCACTCTCTAGATACCCCTTAGCACGTAAAGGAATATTATTTGGGGGTCCAGCCACGGTGAAGAGTTTAGACACTAGGATAAGATAAGGAACACACCCATTATAAAGAAGTCACATTAGGATTCTCTTTTTAAGCTGTTCCTTAAAACACTAGTGCTTAGGAAATCTATTGGAGGCAGAAGCAGTCAAGGGTAGCCTAGGGTTAGGGTTAGGGTTAGGGTACGGTTTCGGGTAGGGGTTCGGGTACGGCGTAGGCTATGGGTTAGGGTTAGGGTTAGTGTTAAGGTTAGGGCTCGGTTTAGGGTACGGGTTAGGATTAGGGTACGTGTTAGGGTTAGGGTAGGGGTTAGGGTTAGGGTACGCGTTACTGTTAGGGTAGTTATTAAACCTATCCCACTCTCTAGATAGCCCTTAGCACGTAAAGGAATATTATTTGGGGGTACAGCCATGGAGAAGGGTTTAGACACTAGGAAAAGATGAGGAACACACCCATTATAAAGAAATCACATTAGGATTCTCTTTTTAAGCTGTTCCTTAAAACACTAGTGCTTAGGAAATCTATTGGAGGCAGAAGCAGTCAAGGGTAGCCTAGCGTTAGGGTTAGTGTGAGGGTTAGGGTTAGGGTACGGCTTAGGGTACGGGTTCGGGGAGGGGTTCGGGTACGGCGTAGGGTATGGGTTAGGGTTAGGGTTAGGGTTAGGTTTCGTGTTAGGGTTAGGGCTCGGTATAGGGTACGGGTTAGGATTAGGGTACGTGTTAGGGTTAGGGTACGCGTTAGGGTTAGGGTAGTTATTAAACCTATCCCACTCTGTAGATACCCCTTATCACGTAAAGGAATTTTATTTGGGGGTCCAGCCATGGAGAAGAGTTTAGACACTAGGATAAGATAAGGAACACACCCATTATAAAGAAATCACATTAGGATTCTCTTTTTAAGCTGTTCCTTAAAACACTAGTGCTTAGGAAATCTATTGGAGGCAGAAGCAGTCAAGGGTAGCCTAGGGTTAGGGTTTTGTTTAGGGTTAGGCTTAGGGTACTGCTTAGGTTACGGGTTTGTGGAGCGGTTCGGGTACGGTGTAGGGTATGGGTTAGGGTTAGGGTTAGTGTTAGGGTTTGGGCTCAGTTTGGGTACGGGTTAGGATTAGGGTACGTGTTAGGGTTAGGGTAGGGGATAGGGTTAGGGTACGCTTTAGGGTTAGAGTAGTTAGTAAACCTACCCCACTCTCTAGATACCCCTTAGCACGTAAAGGAATATTATTTGGGGGTCCAGCCATGGAGAAGAGTTTAGACACTAGGATAAGATAAGGAACACACCCATTATAAAGAAATCACATTAGGATTCTCTTTTTAAGCTGTTCCTTAAAACACTAGTGCTTAGGAAATCTATTGGAGGCAGAAGCAGTCAAGGGTAGCCTAGGGTTAGGGTTAGGCTTAGGGTTAGGCTAAGGGTACGGCTTAGGGTACGGGTTCGGGGAGGGGTTCGGGTACGGCCTAGGGTATGGGTTAGGGTTAGGGTTAGTGTTAGGGTTAGGGCTCGGTTTAGGGTACGGGTTAGGATTAGGGTATGTGTTAGGGTTAGGGCAGGGGATAGGGTTAGGGTACGCGTTAGGGTTAGGGTAGTTATTAAACCTATCCCACTCTCTAGATAGCCCTTGGCAAGTGAAGGAATATTATTTGGGGGTCCAGCCATGGAGAATAGTTTAGACACTAGGATAAGATAAGGAACACACCCATTATAAAGAAATCACATTAGGATTCTCTTTTTAAGCTGTTCCTTAAAACACTAGTGCTTAGGAAATCTATTGGAGGCAGAAGCAGTCAAGGGTAGCCTAGGGTTAGGGTTAGGCTTAGGGTTAGGGTTAGGGTACGGCTTAGGGTACGGGTTCGGGGAGGGGTTCGGGTACGGCGTAGGGTATGGGTTAGGGTACGGGTTAGGGTTAGTGTTAGGGTTAGGGCTCGGTTTAGGGTACAGGTTAGGATTAGGGTAGTTGTTAGGGTTAGGGTAGGGGTTAGGGTTAGGGTACGCGTTAGGGTTAGGGTAGTTATTGAACCTATCCCACTGTCTAGATACCCCTTAGCACGTAAAGGAATATTATTTGGGGGTCCAGCCATGGAGAAGAGTTTAGACACTAGGATAAGATAAGGAACACACCCATTATAAAGAAATCACATTAGGATTGTCTTTTTAAGCTGTTCCTTAAAACACTAGTGCTTAGAAAATCTATTGGAGGTAGAAGCAGTCAAGGGTAGCCTAGGTTTAGGGTTAGGCTTAGGGTTAGGGTTAGGGTACGGCTTAGGGTACGAGTTCGGGGAGGGGTTCGGGTACGGCGTCGGGTATGTGTTAGGGTTAGGGTTAGGGTAAGTGTTAGGGTTAGGGCTCGGTTTGGGTACGGGTTAGGATTAGGATACGTGTTAGGGTTAGGGTAGGGGTTAGGGTTAGTGTACGCGTTAGGGTTAGGGCAGTTATTAAACCTATCCCACTCTCTAGATACCCCTTAGCACGTAAAGGAATATTATTTGGGGGTCCAGCCACGGTGAAGAGTTTAGACACTAGGATAAGATAAGGAACACACCCATTATAAAGAACTCACATTAGGATTCTCTTTTTAAGCTGTTCCTTAAAACACTAGTGCTTAGGAAATCTATTGGAGGCAGAAGCAGTCAAGGGTAGCCTAGGGTTAGGGTTAGGCTTAGGGTTAGGGTTAGGGTACGGTTTCGGGGAGGGGTTCGGGTACGGCGTAGGCTATGGGTTAGGGTTAGGGTTAGTGTTAGGGTTAGGGCTCGGTTTAGGGTACGGGTTAGGATTAGGATACGTGTTAGGGTTAGGGTAGGGGTTAGGGTTAGGGTACGCGTTAGGGTTAGGGTAGTTATTAAACCTATCCCACTCTCTAGAAACCCCTTAGCACATAAAGGAATATTATTTGGGCGTCCAGCTATGGAGAAGAGTTTAGACACTAGGATAAGATGATGAACACACCCATTATAAAGAAATAACATTAGGATTCTCTTTTTAAGCTGTTCCTTAAAACACTAATGCTTAGGAAATCTATTGGAGGCAGAAGCAGTCAAGGGTAGCCTAGGGTTAGGGTTAGGGTGAGGGTTAGGGTTAGGGTACGGCTTAGGGTACGGGTTCGGGGAGGGGTTCGGGTACGGCGTAGGGTATGGGTTAGGGTACGGGTTAGGGTTAGTGTTAGGGTTAGGGCTCGGTTTAGGGTACGGGTTAGGATTAGGGCAGTTGTTAGGGTTAGGGTTAGGGTTAGGGTACGGCCTAGGGTACGGGTTTAGGGAAGGGTCCGGGTACGGCGTAGGGTATGGGTTAGGGTTAGTGTTAGGGTTAGGGCTCGGTTTAGGGTACGGGTTAGGATTAGGGTACGTGTTACGGTTAGGGAAGGGGTTAGGGTTAACGTACGCGTTAGGGTTAGGGTAGTTAGTAAACCTATCCCACTCTCTAGATACCCCTTAGCACGTAAAGGAATATTATTTGGGGGTCCAGCCATGGAGAAGAGTTTAGACACTAGGATAAGATAAGGAACACAGCCATTATAAAGAAATCACATTAGGATTCTCTTTTTAAGCTGTTCTTTAAAACACTAGTGCTTAGGAAATCTATTGGAGGCAGAAGCAGTCAAGGGTTGCCTAGGGTTAGGGTTAGGGTGAGGGTTAGGGTTAGGGTACGGCTTAGGGTACGGGTTCGGGGAGGGGTTCGGGTACGGCGTAGGGTATGGGTTAGGGTTAGGGTTAGGGTTCGTGTTAGGGTTAGGGCTCGGTATAGGGTATGGGTTAGGATTAGGGTACGTGATAGGGTTAGGGTACGCGTTAGGGTTAGGGTAGTTATTAAACCTATCCCACTCTCTAGGTACCCCTTATCACGTAAAGGAATATTATTTGGACGTCCAGCCATGGAGAAGAGTTTAGACACTAGGATAAGATAAGGAACACACCCATTATAAAGAAATCACATTAGGATTCTCTTTTTAAGCTGTTCCTTAAAACACTAGTGCTTAGGAAATCTATTGGAGGCAGAAGCAGTCAAGGGTAGCCTAGGGTTAGGGTTAGGTTTAGGGTTAGGCTCAGGGTACGGCTTAGGTTACGGGTTCGGGGAGCGGTTCGGGTACGGTGTAGGGTATGGGTTAGTGTTAGGGTTAGTGTTAGGGTTAGGGCTCAGTTTAGGGTACGGGTTAGGATTAGGATACGTGTTAGGGTTAGGGTAGGGGATAGGGTTAGGGTACGCTTTAGGGTTAGAGTAGTTATTAAACCTACCCCAGTCTCTAGATACCCCTTAGCACGTAAAGGAATATTATTTGGGGGTCCAGCCATGGAGAAGAGTTTAGACACTAGGATAAGATAAGGAACACACCCATTATAAAGAAATCACATTAGGATTCTCTTTTTAAGCTGTTCCTTAAAACACTAGTGCTTAGGAAATCTATTGGAGGCAGAAGCAGTCAAGGGTAGCCTAGCGTTAGGGTTAGTGTGAGGGTTAGGGTTAGGGTACGGCTTAGGGTACGGGTTCGGGGAGGGGTTCGGGTACGGCGTAGGGTATGGGTTAGGGTTAGGGTTAGGGTTAGGTTTCGTGTTAGGGTTAGGGCTCGGTATAGGGTACGGGTTAGGATTAGGGTACGTGTTAGGGTTAGGGTACGCGTTAGGGTTAGGGTAGTTATTAAACCTATCCCACTCTGTAGATACCCCTTATCACGTAAAGGAATATTATTTGGGGGTCCAGCCATGGAGAAGAGTTTAGACACTAGGATAAGATAAGGAACACACCCATTATAAAGAAATCACATTAGGATTCTCTTTTTAAGCTGTTCCTTAAAACACTAGTGCTTAGGAAATCTATTGGAGGCAGAAGCAGTCAAGGGTAGCCTAGGGTTAGGGTTTTGTTTAGGGTTAGGCTTAGGGTACTGCTTAGGTTACGGGTTAGGGGAGCGGTTCGGGTACGGTGTAGGGTATGGGTTAGGGTTAGGGTTAGGGTTAGTGTTAGGGTTTGGGCTCAGTTTAGGGTACGGGTTAGGATTAGGGTACGTGTTAGGGTTAGGGTAGGGGATAGGGTTAGGGTACGCTTTAGGGTTAGAGTAGTTAGTAAACCTACCCCACTCTCTAGATACCCCTTAGCACGTAAAGGAATATTATTTGGGGGTCCAGCCATGGAGAAGAGTTTAGACACTAGGATAAGATAAGGAACACACCCATTATAAAGAAATCACATTAGGATTCTCTTTTTAAGCTGTTCCTTAAAACACTAGTGCTTAGGAAATCTATTGGAGGCAGAAGCAGTCAAGGGTAGCCTAGGGTTAGGGTTAGGCTTAGGGTTAGGCTTAGGGTACGGCTTAGGGTACGGGTTCGGGGAGGGGTTCGGGTACGGCGTAGGGTATGGGTTAGGGTTAGGGTTAGTGTTAGGGTTAGGGCTCGGTTTAGGGTACGGGTTAGGATTAGGGTATGTGTTAGGGTTAGGGCAGGGGATAGGGTTAGGGTACGCGTTAGGGTTAGGGTAGTTATTAAACCTATCCCACTCTCTAGATAGCCCTTGGCAAGTGAAGGTATATTATTTGGGGGTCCAGCCATGGAGAATAGTTTAGACACTAGGATAAGATAAGGAACACACCCATTATAAAGAAATCACATTAGGATTCTCTTTTAAGCTGTTCCTTAAAACACTAGTGCTTAGGAAATCTATTGGAGGCAGAAGCAGTCAAGGGTAGCCTAGGGATAGGGTTAGGCTTAGGGTTAGGGTTAGGGTACGGCTTAGGGTACGGGTTCGGGGTGGGGTTCGGGTAAGGCGTAGGGTATGGGTTAGGGTTAGGGTTAGTGTTAGGGTTAGGGCTCGGTTTAGAATATGCGTTAGGATTAGGGTACGTGTTAGGGTTAGGGTAGCGGTTAGGGTTAGCATACGCTTTAGGGTTAGGGTAGTTATCAAACCTAACCCACTCCCTAGATAGCCCTTAGCACGTAAAGGAATATTATTTGGGTTAGGGTTAGGGTTAGGGTTAGGGTTAGGGTTAGGGTTAGGGCTCGGTTTAGGGTACGGGTTAGGATTAGGGTAGTTGTTAGGGTTAGGGTAGGGGTTAGGGTTAGGGTACGCGTTAGGGTTAGGGTAGTTATTGAACCTATCCCACTGTCTAGATACCCCTTAGCACGTAAAGGAATATTATTTGGGGGTCCAGCCATGGAGAAGAGTTTAGACACTAGGATAAGATAACGAACACACCCATTATAAAGAAATCACCTTAGGATTGTCTTTTTAAGCTGTTCCTTAAAAGACTAGTGCTTAGGAAATCTATTGGAGGTAGAAGCAGTCAAGGGTAGCCTAGGGTTAGGGTTAGGCTTAGGGTTAGGGTTAGGGTACGGCTTAGGGTACGGGTTCGGGGAGGGGTTCGGGTACGGCGTCGGGTATGTGTTAGGGTTAGGGTTAGGGTAAGTGTTAGGGTTAGCGCTCGGTTTGGGTACGGGTTAGGATTAGGATACGTGTTAGGGTTAGGGTAGGGGTTAGGGTTAGGGTACGCGTTAGGGTTAGGGTAGTTATTAAACCTATCCCACTCTCTAGATACCCCTTAGCACGTAAAGGAATATTATTTGGGGGTCCAGCCACGGTGAAGAGTTTAGACACTAGGATAAGATGAGGAACACACCCATTATAAAGAAATCACATTAGGATTCTCTTTTTAAGCTGTTCCTTAAAACACTAGTCCTTAGGAAATCTATTGGAGGCAGAAGCAGTCAAGGGTAGCCTAGGGTTAGGGTTAGGCTTAGGGTTAGGGTTAGGGTACGGCTTAGGGTACGGGTTCGGGGATGGGTTCGGGTACGGCATAGGGTATGGTTTAGGGTACGGGTTAGGGTTAGTGTTAGGGTTAGGGCTCGGTTTAGGGTACGGGTTAGGGTTAGTGTAGGGGTTAGGGTTAGGGTACGCGTTAGGGTTAGGGTAGTTATTAAACCTATCCCACTCTCTAGATACCCCTTAGCACGTAAAGGAATATTATTTGGGCGTCCAGCCATGGAGAAGAGTTTAGACACTAGGATAAGATGATGAACACACCCATTATAAAGAAATAACATTAGGATTCTCTTTTTAAGCTGTTCCTTAAAACGGTAATGCTTAGGAAATCTATTGGAGGCAGAAGCAGTCAAGGGTAGCCTAGGGTTAGGGTTAGGGTGAGGGTTAGGGTTAGGGTACGGCTTAGGGTACGGGTTCGGGGAGGGGTTCGGGTATGGCGTAGGGTATGGGTTAGGGTACGGGTTAGGGTTAGTGTTAGGGTTAGGGCTCGGTTTAGGGTACGGGTTAGGATTAGGGTAGTTGTTAGGGTTAGGGTAGGGGTTAGGGTTAGGGTACGCGTTAGGGTTAGGGTAGTTATTAAACCTATCCGACTCTCTAGATACCCCTTAGCACGTAAAGGAATATTATTTGGGCGTCCAGCCATGTAGAAGAGTTTAGACACTAGGATAAGATGATGAACACACCCATTATAAAGAAATAACATTAGGATTCTCTTTTTAAGCTGTTCCTTAAAACAGTAATGCTTAGGAAATCTATTGGAGGCAGAAGCAGTCAAGGGTAGCCTAGGGTTAGGGTTAGTGTGAGGGTTAGGGTTAGGGTACGGCTTAGGGTACGGGTTCGGGGAGGGGTTCGGGTACGGCGTAGGGTATGGGTTAGGGTTAGGGTTAGGGTTAGGTTTCGTGTTAGGGTTAGGGCTCGGTATAGGGTACGGGTTAGGATTAGGGTACGTGTTAGGGTTAGGGTACGCGTTAGGGTTAGGGTAGTTATTAAACCTATCCCACTCTGTAGATACCCCTTATCACGTAAAGGAATATTATTTGGGGGTCCAGCCATGGAGAAGAGTTTAGACACTAGGATAAGATAAGGAACACACCCATTATAAAGAAATCACATTAGGATTCTCTTTTTAAGCTGTTCCTTAAAACACTAGTGCTTAGGAAATCTATTGGAGGCAGAAGCAGTCAAGGGTAGCCTAGGGTTAGGGTTAGGCTTAGGGTTAGGGTTAGGGTACGGCTTAGGGTACGGGTTCGGGGAGGGGTTCGGGTACGGCGTAGGGTATGGGTTAGGGTACGGGTTAGGGTTAGTGTTAGGGTTAGGGCTCGGTTTAGGGTACAGGTTAGGATTAGGGTAGTTGTTAGGGTTAGGGTAGGGGTTAGGGTTAGGGTACGCGTTAGGGTTAGGGTAGTTATTGAACCTATCCCACTGTCTAGATACCCCTTAGCACGTAAAGGAATATTATTTGGGGGTCCAGCCATGGAGAAGAGTTTAGACACTAGGATAAGATAAGGAACACACCCATTATAAAGAAATCACATTAGGATTGTCTTTTTAAGCTGTTCCTTAAAACACTAGTGCTTAGAAAATCTATTGGAGGTAGAAGCAGTCAAGGGTAGCCTAGGTTTAGGGTTAGGCTTAGGGTTAGGGTTAGGGTACGGCTTAGGGTACGAGTTCGGGGAGGGGTTCGGGTACGGCGTCGGGTATGTGTTAGGGTTAGGGTTAGGGTAAGTGTTAGGGTTAGGGCTCGGTTTGGGTACGGGTTAGGATTAGGATACGTGTTAGGGTTAGGGTAGGGGTTAGGGTTAGTGTACGCGTTAGGGTTAGGGCAGTTATTAAACCTATCCCACTCTCTAGATACCCCTTAGCACGTAAAGGAATATTATTTGGGGGTCCAGCCACGGTGAAGAGTTTAGACACTAGGATAAGATAAGGAACACACCCATTATAAAGAACTCACATTAGGATTCTCTTTTTAAGCTGTTCCTTAAAACACTAGTGCTTAGGAAATCTATTGGAGGCAGAAGCAGTCAAGGGTAGCCTAGGGTTAGGGTTAGGCTTAGGGTTAGGGTTAGGGTACGGTTTCGGGGAGGGGTTCGGGTACGGCGTAGGCTATGGGTTAGGGTTAGGGTTAGTGTTAGGGTTAGGGCTCGGTTTAGGGTACGGGTTAGGATTAGGATACGTGTTAGGGTTAGGGTAGGGGTTAGGGTTAGGGTACGCGTTAGGGTTAGGGTAGTTATTAAACCTATCCCACTCTCTAGAAACCCCTTAGCACATAAAGGAATATTATTTGGGCGTCCAGCTATGGAGAAGAGTTTAGACACTAGGATAAGATGATGAACACACCCATTATAAAGAAATAACATTAGGATTCTCTTTTTAAGCTGTTCCTTAAAACACTAATGCTTAGGAAATCTATTGGAGGCAGAAGCAGTCAAGGGTAGCCTAGGGTTAGGGTTAGGGTGAGGGTTAGGGTTAGGGTACGGCTTAGGGTACGGGTTCGGGGAGGGGTTCGGGTACGGCGTAGGGTATGGGTTAGGGTACGGGTTAGGGTTAGTGTTAGGGTTAGGGCTCGGTTTAGGGTACGGGTTAGGATTAGGGCAGTTGTTAGGGTTAGGGTTAGGGTTAGGGTACGGCCTAGGGTACGGGTTTAGGGAAGGGTCCGGGTACGGCGTAGGGTATGGGTTAGGGTTAGTGTTAGGGTTAGGGCTCGGTTTAGGGTACGGGTTAGGATTAGGGTACGTGTTACGGTTAGGGAAGGGGTTAGGGTTAACGTACGCGTTAGGGTTAGGGTAGTTAGTAAACCTATCCCACTCTCTAGATACCCCTTAGCACGTAAAGGAATATTATTTGGGGGTCCAGCCATGGAGAAGAGTTTAGACACTAGGATAAGATAAGGAACACAGCCATTATAAAGAAATCACATTAGGATTCTCTTTTTAAGCTGTTCTTTAAAACACTAGTGCTTAGGAAATCTATTGGAGGCAGAAGCAGTCAAGGGTTGCCTAGGGTTAGGGGTAGGGTGAGGGTTAGGGTTAGGGTACGGCTTAGGGTACGGGTTCGGGGAGGGGTTCGGGTACGGCGTAGGGTATGGGTTAGGGTTAGGGTTAGGGTTCGTGTTAGGGTTAGGGCTCGGTATAGGGTATGGGTTAGGATTAGGGTACGTGATAGGGTTAGGGTACGCGTTAGGGTTAGGGTAGTTATTAAACCTATCCCACTCTCTAGGTACCCCTTATCACGTAAAGGAATATTATTTGGACGTCCAGCCATGGAGAAGAGTTTAGACACTAGGATAAGATAAGGAACACACCCATTATAAAGAAATCACATTAGGATTCTCTTTTTAAGCTGTTCCTTAAAACACTAGTGCTTAGGAAATCTATTGGAGGCAGAAGCAGTCAAGGGTAGCCTAGGGTTAGGGTTAGGTTTAGGGTTAGGCTCAGGGTACGGCTTAGGTTACGGGTTCGGGGAGCGGTTCGGGTACGGTGTAGGGTATGGGTTAGTGTTAGGGTTAGTGTTAGGGTTAGGGCTCAGTTTAGGGTACGGGTTAGGATTAGGATACGTGTTAGGGTTAGGGTAGGGGATAGGGTTAGGGTACGCTTTAGGGTTAGAGTAGTTATTAAACCTACCCCAGTCTCTAGATACCCCTTAGCACGTAAAGGAATATTATTTGGGGGTCCAGCCATGGAGAAGAGTTTAGACACTAGGATAAGATAAGGAACACACCCATTATAAAGAAATCACATTAGGATTCTCTTTTTAAGCTGTTCCTTAAAACACTAGTGCTTAGGAAATCTATTGGAGGCAGAAGCAGTCAAGGGTAGCCTAGCGTTAGGGTTAGTGTGAGGGTTAGGGTTAGGGTACGGCTTAGGTTACGGGTTCGGGGAGGGGTTCGGGTACGGCGTAGGGTATGGGTTAGGGTTAGGGTTAGGGTTAGGTTTCGTGTTAGGGTTAGGGCTCGGTATAGGGTACGGGTTAGGATTAGGGTACGTGTTAGGGTTAGGGTACGCGTTAGGGTTAGGGTAGTTATTAAACCTATCCCACTCTGTAGATACCCCTTATCACGTAAAGGAATATTATTTGGGGGTCCAGCCATGGAGAAGAGTTTAGACACTAGGATAAGATAAGGAACACACCCATTATAAAGAAATCACATTAGGATTCTCTTTTTAAGCTGTTCCTTAAAACACTAGTGCTTAGGAAATCTATTGGAGGCAGAAGCAGTCAAGGGTAGCCTAGGGTTAGGGTTTTGTTTAGGGTTAGGCTTAGGGTACTGCTTAGGTTACGGGTTAGGGGAGCGGTTCGGGTACGGTGTAGGGTATGGGTTAGGGTTAGGGTTAGGGTTAGTGTTAGGGTTTGGGCTCAGTTTAGGGTACGGGTTAGGATTAGGGTACGTGTTAGGGTTAGGGTAGGGGATAGGGTTAGGGTACGCTTTAGGGTTAGAGTAGTTAGTAAACCTACCCCACTCTCTAGATACCCCTTAGCACGTAAAGGAATATTATTTGGGGGTCCAGCCATGGAGAAGAGTTTAGACACTAGGATAAGATAAGGAACACACCCATTATAAAGAAATCACATTAGGATTCTCTTTTTAAGCTGTTCCTTAAAACACTAGTGCTTAGGAAATCTATTGGAGGCAGAAGCAGTCAAGGGTAGCCTAGGGTTAGGGTTAGGCTTAGGGTTAGGCTTAGGGTACGGCTTAGGGTACGGGTTCGGGGAGGGGTTCGGGTACGGCGTAGGGTATGGGTTAGGGTTAGGGTTAGTGTTAGGGTTAGGGCTCGGTTTAGGGTACGGGTTAGGATTAGGGTATGTGTTAGGGTTAGGGCAGGGGATAGGGTTAGGGTACGCGTTAGGGTTAGGGTAGTTATTAAACCTATCCCACTCTCTAGATAGCCCTTGGCAAGTGAAGGTATATTATTTGGGGGTCCAGCCATGGAGAATAGTTTAGACACTAGGATAAGATAAGGAACACACCCATTATAAAGAAATCACATTAGGATTCTCTTTTAAGCTGTTCCTTAAAACACTAGTGCTTAGGAAATCTATTGGAGGCAGAAGCAGTCAAGGGTAGCCTAGGGATAGGGTTAGGCTTAGGGTTAGGGTTAGGGTACGGCTTAGGGTACGGGTTCGGGGTGGGGTTCGGGTAAGGCGTAGGGTATGGGTTAGGGTTAGGGTTAGTGTTAGGGTTAGGGCTCGGTTTAGAATATGCGTTAGGATTAGGGTACGTGTTAGGGTTAGGGTAGCGGTTAGGGTTAGCATACGCTTTAGGGTTAGGGTAGTTATCAAACCTAACCCACTCCCTAGATAGCCCTTAGCACGTAAAGGAATATTATTTGGGTTAGGGTTAGGGTTAGGGTTAGGGTTAGGGTTAGGGTTAGGGCTCGGTTTAGGGTACGGGTTAGGATTAGGGTAGTTGTTAGGGTTAGGGTAGGGGTTAGGGTTAGGGTACGCGTTAGGGTTAGGGTAGTTATTGAACCTATCCCACTGTCTAGATACCCCTTAGCACGTAAAGGAATATTATTTGGGGGTCCAGCCATGGAGAAGAGTTTAGACACTAGGATAAGATAACGAACACACCCATTATAAAGAAATCACCTTAGGATTGTCTTTTTAAGCTGTTCCTTAAAAGACTAGTGCTTAGGAAATCTATTGGAGGTAGAAGCAGTCAAGGGTAGCCTAGGGTTAGGGTTAGGCTTAGGGTTAGGGTTAGGGTACGGCTTAGGGTACGGGTTCGGGGAGGGGTTCGGGTACGGCGTCGGGTATGTGTTAGGGTTAGGGTTAGGGTAAGTGTTAGGGTTAGCGCTCGGTTTGGGTACGGGTTAGGATTAGGATACGTGTTAGGGTTAGGGTAGGGGTTAGGGTTAGGGTACGCGTTAGGGTTAGGGTAGTTATTAAACCTATCCCACTCTCTAGATACCCCTTAGCACGTAAAGGAATATTATTTGGGGGTCCAGCCACGGTGAAGAGTTTAGACACTAGGATAAGATGAGGAACACACCCATTATAAAGAAATCACATTAGGATTCTCTTTTTAAGCTGTTCCTTAAAACACTAGTCCTTAGGAAATCTATTGGAGGCAGAAGCAGTCAAGGGTAGCCTAGGGTTAGGGTTAGGCTTAGGGTTAGGGTTAGGGTACGGCTTAGGGTACGGGTTCGGGGATGGGTTCGGGTACGGCATAGGGTATGGTTTAGGGTACGGGTTAGGGTTAGTGTTAGGGTTAGGGCTCGGTTTAGGGTACGGGTTAGGGTTAGTGTAGGGGTTAGGGTTAGGGTACGCGTTAGGGTTAGGGTAGTTATTAAACCTATCCCACTCTCTAGATACCCCTTAGCACGTAAAGGAATATTATTTGGGCGTCCAGCCATGGAGAAGAGTTTAGACACTAGGATAAGATGATGAACACACCCATTATAAAGAAATAACATTAGGATTCTCTTTTTAAGCTGTTCCTTAAAACGGTAATGCTTAGGAAATCTATTGGAGGCAGAAGCAGTCAAGGGTAGCCTAGGGTTAGGGTTAGGGTGAGGGTTAGGGTTAGGGTACGGCTTAGGGTACGGGTTCGGGGAGGGGTTCGGGTATGGCGTAGGGTATGGGTTAGGGTACGGGTTAGGGTTAGTGTTAGGGTTAGGGCTCGGTTTAGGGTACGGGTTAGGATTAGGGTAGTTGTTAGGGTTAGGGTAGGGGTTAGGGTTAGGGTACGCGTTAGGGTTAGGGTAGTTATTAAACCTATCCGACTCTCTAGATACCCCTTAGCACGTAAAGGAATATTATTTGGGCGTCCAGCCATGTAGAAGAGTTTAGACACTAGGATAAGATGATGAACACACCCATTATAAAGAAATAACATTAGGATTCTCTTTTTAAGCTGTTCCTTAAAACAGTAATGCTTAGGAAATCTATTGGAGGCAGAAGCAGTCAAGGGTAGCCTAGGGTTAGGGTTAGGGTGAGGGTTAGGGTTAGGGTACGGCTTAGGTTACTGGTTCGGGGAGGGGTTCAGGTACGGCGTAGGGTATGGGTTAGGGTACGGGTTAGGGTTAGTGTTAGGGTTAGGGCTCGGTTTAGGGTACGGGTTAGGATTAGGGTAGTTGTTAGGGTTAGGGTTAGGGTACGCGTTAGGGTTAGGATAGTTATTGAACCTATCCCACTGTCTAGATACCCCTTAGCACGTAAAGGAATATTATTTGGGGGTCCAGCCATGGAGAAGAGTTTAGACACTAGGATAAGATAAGGAACACACCCATTATAAAGAAATCACATTAGGATTCTCTTTTTAAGCTGTTCCTTAAAACACTAGTGCTTAGGAAATCTATTGGAGGCAGAAGCAGTCAAGGGTAGCCTAGGGTCAGGGTTAGGCTTAGGGTTAGGGTTAGGGTACGGCCTAGGGTTAGGGTTTAGGGAGGGGTCCGGGTACGGCGTAGTGTATGGGTTAGGGTTAGTGTTAGGGTTAGGGCTCGGTTTAGGGTACGGGTTAGGATTAGGGTACGTGTTAGGGTTAGGGCAGGGGATAGGGTTAGGGTACGCGTTAGGGTTAGGGTAGTTATTAAACCTATCCCACTCTCTAGATAGCCCTTGGCAAGTGAAGGAATATTATTTGGGGGTCCAGCCATGGAGAATAGTTTAGACACTAGGATAAGATAAGGAACACACCCATTATAAAGAAATCACATTAGGATTCTCTTTTTAAGCTGTTCCTTAAAACACTAGTGCTTAGAAAATCTATTGGAGGTAGAAGCAGTCAAGGGTAGCCTAGGGTTAGGGTACGGCTTAGGGTTAGGGTTAGGGTACGGCTTAGGGTATGGGTTCGGAGAGGGGTTCGGGTACGGCGTCGGGTATGTGTTAGGGTTAGGGTTAGGGTAAGTGTTAGGGTTAGGGCTCGGTTTGGGTACGGGTTAGGATTAGGATACGTGTTAGGGTTAGGGTAGGGGTTAGGGTTAGGGTACGCGTTAGGGTTAGGGTAGTTATTAAACCTATCCCACTCTCTAGATACCCCTTAGCACGTAAAGGAATATTATTTGGGGGTCCAGCCACGGTGAAGAGTTTAGACACTAGGATAAGATAAGGAACACACCCATTATAAAGAAGTCACATTAGGATTCTCTTTTTAAGCTGTTCCTTAAAACACTAGTGCTTAGGAAATCTATTGGAGGCAGAAGCAGTCAAGGGTAGCCTAGGGTTAGGGTTAGGCTTAGGGTTAGGGTTAGGGTACGGTTTCGGGGAGGGGTTCGGGTACGGCGTAGGCTATGGGTTAGGGTTAGGGTTAGTGTTAGGGTTAGGGCTCGGTTTAGGGTACGGGTTAGGATTAGGGTACGTGTTAGGGTTAGGGTAGGGGTTAGGGTTAGGGTACGCGTTACGGTTAGGGTAGTTATTAAACCTATCCCACTCTCTAGATAGCCCTTAGCACGTAAAGGAATATTATTTGGGGGTACAGCCATGGAGAAGGGTTTAGACACTAGGAAAAGATGAGGAACACACCCATTATAAAGAAATCACATTAGGATTCTCTTTTTAAGCTGTTCCTTAAAACACTAGTCCTTAGGAAATCTATTGGAGGCAGAAGCAGTCAAGGGTAGCCTAGGGTTAGGGTTAGGCTTAGGGTTAGGGTTAGGGTACGGTTTAGGGTACGGGTTCGGGGAGGGGTTCGGGTACGGCGTCGGGTATGTGTTAGGGTTAGGGTTAGGGTATGTGTTAGGGTTAGGGCTCGGTTTGGGTACGGGTTAGGATTAGGATACGTGTTAGGGTTAGGGTAGGGGTTAGGGTTAGGGTAGTTATTAAACCTATCCCACAATCTAGATACCCCTTAGCACGTAAAGGAATATTATTTGGGCGTCCAGCCATGGAGAAGAGTTTAGACACTAGGATAAGATGATGAACACACCCATTATAAAGAAATAACATTAGGATTCTCTTTTTAAGCTGTTCCTTAAAACACTAATGCTTAGGAAATCTATTGGAGGCAGAAGCAGTCAAGGGTAGCCTAGGGTTAGGGTTAGGGTGAGGGTTAGGGTTAGGGTACGGCTTAGGGTACGGGTTCGGGGAGGGGTTCGGGTACGGCGTAGGGTATGGGTTAGGGTACGTGTTAGGGTTAGTGTTAGGGTTAGGGCTCGGTTTAGGGTATGGGTTAGGATTAGGGTAGTTGTTAGGGTTAGGGTAGGGGTTAGGGTTAGGGTACGCGTTAGGGTTAGGGTAGTTATTGAACCTATCCCACTGTCTAGATACCCCTTAGCACGTAAAGGAATATTATTTGGGGGTCCAGCCATGGAGAAGAGTTTAGACACTAGGATAAGATAAGGAACACACCCATTATAAAGAAATCACATTAGGATTGTCTTTTTAAGCTGTTCCTTAAAACACTAGTGCGTAGGAAATCTATTGGAGGTAGAAGCAGTCAAGGGTAGCCTAGGGTTAGGGTTAGGCTTAGGGTTAGGGTTAGGGTACGGCTTAGGGTACGGGTTCGGGGAGGGGTTCGGGTACGGCGTCGGGTATGTGTTAGGGTTAGGGTTAGGGTAAGTGTTAGGGTTAGGGCTCGGTTTGGGTACGGGTTAGGATTAGGATACGTGTTAGGGTTAGGGTAGGGGTTAGGGTTAGGGTACGCGTTAGGGTTAGGGTAGTTATTAAACCTATCCCACTCTCTAGATACCCCTTAGCACGTAAAGGAATATTATTTGGGGGTCCAGCCACGGTGAAGAGTTTAGACACTAGGATAAGATAAGGAACACACCCATTATAAAGAAGTCACATTAGGATTCTCTTTTTAAGCTGTTCCTTAAAACACTAGTGCTTAGGAAATCTATTGGAGGCAGAAGCAGTCAAGGGTAGCCTAGGGTTAGGGTTAGGGTTAGGGTACGGTTTCGGGTAGGGGTTCGGGTACGGCGTAGGCTATGGGTTAGGGTTAGGGTTAGTGTTAGGGTTAGGGCTCGGTTTAGGGTACGGGTTAGGATTAGGGTACGTGTTAGGGTTAGGGTAGGGGTTAGGGTTAGGGTACGCGTTACGGTTAGAGTAGTTATTAAACCTATCCCACTCTCTAGATAGCCCTTAGCATGTAAAGGAATATTATTTGGGGGTACAGCCATGGAGAAGGGTTTAGACACTAGGAAAAGATGAGGAACACACCCATTATAAAGAAATCACATTAGGATTCTCTTTTTAAGCTGTTCCTTAAAACACTAGTCCTTAGGAAATCTATTGGAGGCAGAAGCAGTCAAGGGTAGCCTAGGGTTAGGGTTAGGCTTAGGGTTAGGGTTAGGGTACGGTTTAGGGTACGGGTTCGGGGAGGGGTTCGGGTACGGCGTCGGGTATGTGTTAGGGTTAGGGTTAGGGTATGTGTTAGGGTTAGGGCTCGGTTTGGGTACGGGTTAGGATTAGGATACGTGTTAGGGTTAGGGTAGGGGTTAGGGTTAGGGTAGTTATTAAACCTATCCCACTCTCTAGATACCCCTTAGCACGTAAAGGAATATTATTTGGGCGTCCAGCCATGGAGAAGAGTTTAGACACTAGGATAAGATGATGAACACACCCATTATAAAGAAATAACATTAGGATTCTCTTTTTAAGCTGTTCCTTAAAACACTAATGCTTAGGAAATCTATTGGAGGCAGAAGTAGTCAAGGGTAGCCTAGGGTTAGGGTTAGGCTTAGGGTTAGGGTTAGGGTACGGCTTAGGGTACGGGTTCGGGGAGGGGTTCGGGTACGGCGTCGGGTATGTGTTAGGGTTAGGGTTAGGGTAAGTGTTAGGGTTAGGGCTCGGTTTGGGTACGGGTTAGGATTAGGATACGTGTTAGGGTTAGGGTAGGGGTTAGGGTTAGGGTACGCGTTAGGGTTAGGGTAGTTATTAAACCTATCCCACTCTCTAGATACCCCTTAGCACGTAAAGGAATATTATTTGGGGGTCCAGCCACGGTGAAGAGTTTAGACACTAGGATAAGATAAGGAACACACCCATTATAAAGAAGTCACATTAGGATTCTCTTTTTAAGCTGTTCCTTAAAACACTAGTGCTTAGGAAATCTATTGGAGGCAGAAGCAGTCAAGGGTAGCCTAGGGTTAGGGTTAGGGTTAGGGTACGGTTTCGGGTAGGGGTTCGGGTACGGCGTAGGCTATGGGTTAGGGTTAGGGTTAGTGTTAAGGTTAGGGCTCGGTTTAGGGTACGGGTTAGGATTAGGGTACGTGTTAGGGTTAGGGTAGGGGTTAGGGTTAGGGTACGTGTTACTGTTAGGGTAGTTATTAAACCTATCCCACTCTCTAGATAGCCCTTAGCACGTAAAGGAATATTATTTGGGGGTACAGCCATGGAGAAGGGTTTAGACACTAGGAAAAGATGAGGAACACACCCATTATAAAGAAATCACATTAGGATTCTCTTTTTAAGCTGTTCCTTAAAACACTAGTCCTTAGGAAATCTATTGGAGGCAGAAGCAGTCAAGGGTAGCCTAGGGTTAGGGTTAGGCTTAGGGTTAGGGTTAGGGTACGGCTTAGGGTACGGGTTCGGGGATGGGTTCGGGTACGGCATAGGGTATGGTTTAGGGTACGGGTTAGGGTTAGTGTTAGGGTTAGGGCTCGGTTTAGGGTACGGGTTAGGGTTAGGGTAGGGGTTAGGGTTAGGGTACGCGTTAGGGTTAGGGTAGTTATTAAACCTATCCCACTCTCTAGATACCCCTTAGCACGTAAAGGAATATTATTTGGGCGTCCAGCCATGGAGAAGAGTTTAGACACTAGGATAAGATGATGAACACACCCATTATAAAGAAATAACATTAGGATTCTCTTTTTAAGCTGTTCCTTAAAACAGTAATGCTTAGGAAATCTATTGGAGGCAGAAGCAGTCAAGGGTAGCCTAGGGTTAGGGTTAGGGTGAGGGTTAGGGTTAGGGTACGGCTTAGGGTACGGGTTCGGGGAGGGGTTCGGGTACGGCGTAGGGTATGGGTTAGGGTACGTGTTAGGGTTAGTGTTAGGGTTAGGGCTCGGTTTAGGGTACGGGTTAGGATTAGGGTAGTTGTTAGGGTTAGGGTAGGGGTTAGGGTTAGGGTACGCGTTAGGGTTAGGGTAGTTATTGAACCTATCCCACTGTCTAGATACCCCTTAGCACGTAAAGGAATATTATTTGGGGGTCCAGCCATGGAGAAGAATTTAGACACTAGGATAAGATAAGGAACACACCCATTATAAAGAAATCACATTAGGATTGTCTTTTTAAGCTGTTCCTTAAAACACTAGTGCTTAGGAAATCTATTGGAGGCAGAAGCAGTCAAGGGTAGCCTAGGGTTAGGGTTAGGCTTAGGGTTAGGGTTAGGGTACGGTTTCGGGGAGGGGTTCGGGTACGGCGTAGGCCATGGGTTAGGGTTAGGGTTAGTGTTAGGGTTAGGGCTCGGTTTAGGGTACGGGTTAGGATTAGGGTACGTGTTAGGGTTAGGGTAGGGGTTAGGGTTAGGGTACGCGTTACGGTTAGGGTAGTTATTAAACCTATCCCACTCTCTAGATAGCCCTTAGCACGTAAAGGAATATTATTTGGGGGTACAGCCATGGAGAAGGGTTTAGACACTAGGAAAAGATGAGGAACACACCCATTATAAAGAAATCACATTAGGATTCTCTTTTTAAGCTGTTCCTTAAAACACTAGTCCTTAGGAAATCTATTGGAGGCAGAAGCAGTCAAGGGTAGCCTAGGGTTAGGGTTAGGCTTAGGGTTAGGGTTAGGGTACGGCTTAGGGTACGGGTTCGGGGAGGGGTTCGGGTACGGCGTCGGGTATGTGTTAGGGTTAGGGTTAGGGTAAGTGTTAGGGTTAGGGCTCGGTTTGGGTACGGGTTAGGATTAGGATACGTGTTAGGGTTAGGGTAGGGGTTAGGGTTAGGGTACGCGTTAGGGTTAGGGTAGTTATTAAACCTATCCCACTCTCTAGATACCCCTTAGCACGTAAAGGAATATTATTTGGGCGTCCAGCCACGGTGAAGAGTTTAGACACTAGGATAAGATAAGGAACACACCCATTATAAAGAAGTCACATTAGGATACTCTTTTTAAGCTGTTCCTTAAAACACTAGTGCTTAGGAAATCTATTGGAGGCAGAAGCAGTCAAGGGTAGCCTAGGGTTAGGGTTAGGCTTAGGGTTAGGGTTAGGGTACGGTTTCGGGGAGGGGTTCGGGTACGGCGTAGGCTATGGGTTAGGGTTAGGGTTAGTGTTAGGGTTAGGGCTCGGTTTAGGGTACGGGTTAGGATTAGGGTACGTGTTAGGGTTAGGGTAGGGGTTAGGGTTAGGGTACGCGTTACTGTTAGGGTAGTTATTAAACCTATCCCACTCTCTAGATAGCCCTTAGCACGTAAAGGAATATTATTTGGGGGTACAGCCATGGAGAAGGGTTTAGACACTAGGAAAAGATGAGGAACACACCCATTATAAAGAAATCACATTAGGATTCTCTTTTTAAGCTGTTCCTTAAAACACTAGTCCTTAGGAAATCTATTGGAGGCAGAAGCAGTCAAGGGTAGCCTAGGGTTAGGGTTAGGCTTAGGGTTAGGTTTAGGGTACGGCTTAGGGTACGGGTTCGGGGATGGGTTCGGGTACGGCATAGGGTATGGTTTAGGGTACGGGTTAGGGTTAGTGTTAGGGTTAGGGCTCGGTTTAGGGTACGGGTTAGGGTTAGGGTAGGGGTTAGGGTTAGGGTACGCGTTAGGGTTAGGGTAGTTATTAAACCTATCCCACTCTCTAGATACCCCTTAGCACGTAAAGGAATATTATTTGGGCGTCCAGCCATGGAGAAGAGTTTAGACACTAGGATAAGATGATGAACACACCCATTATAAAGAAATAACATTAGGATTCTCTTTTTAAGCTGTTCCTTAAAACACTAGTGCTTAGGAAATCTATTGGAGGCAGAAGCAGTCAAGGGTAGCCTAGGGTTAGGGTTACGGTGAGGGTTAGGGTTAGGGTACGGCTTAGGGTACGGGTTCGGGGAGGGGTTCGGGTACGGCGTAGGGTATGGGTTAGGGTACGTGTTAGGGTTAGTGTTAGGGTTAGGGCTCGGTTTAGGGTACGGGTTAGGATTAGGGTAGTTGTTAGGGTTAGGGTAGGGGTTAGGGTTAGGGTACGCGTTAGGGTTAGGGTAGTTATTGAACCTATCCCACTGTCTAGATACCCCTTAGCACGTAAAGGAATATTATTTGGGGGTCCAGCCATGGAGAAGAGTTTAGACACTAGGATAAGATAAGGAACACACCCATTATAAAGAAATCACATTAGGATTGCCTTTTTAAGCTGTTCCTTAAAACACTAGTGCGTAGGAAATCTATTGGAGGTAGAAGCAGTCAAGGGTAGCCTAGGGTTAGGGTTAGGCTTAGGGTTAGGGTTAGGGTACGGCTTAGGGTACGGGTTCGGGGAGGGGTTCGGGTACGGCGTCGGGTATGTGTTAGGGTTAGGGTTAGGGTAAGTGTTAGGGTTAGGGCTCGGTTTGGGTACGGGTTAGGATTAGGATACGTGTTAGGGTTAGGGTAGGGGTTAGGGTTAGGGTACGCGTTAGGGTTAGGGTAGTTATTAAACCTATCCCACTCTCTAGATACCCCTTAGCACGTAAAGGAATATTATTTGGGGGTCCAGCCACGGTGAAGAGTTTAGACACTAGGATAAGATAAGGAACACACCCATTATAAAGAAGTCACATTAGGATTCTCTTTTTAAGCTGTTCCTTAAAACACTAGTGCTTAGGAAATCTATTGGAGGCAGAAGCAGTCAAGGGTAGCCTAGGGTTAGGGTTAGGCTTAGGGTTAGGGTTAGGGTACGGTTTCGGGGAGGGGTTCGGGTACGGCGTAGGCTATGGGTTAGGGTTAGGGTTAGTGTTAGGGTTAGGGCTCGGTTTAGGGTACGGGTTAGGATTAGGGTACGTGTTAGGGTTAGGGTAGGGGTTAGGGTTAGGGTACGCGTTACGGTTAGGGTAGTTATTAAACCTATCCCACTCTCTAGATAGCCCTTAGCACGTAAAGGAATATTATTTGGGGGTACAGCCATGGAGAAGGGTTTAGACACTAGGAAAAGATGAGGAACACACCCATTATAAAGAAATCACATTAGGATTCTCTTTTTAAGCTGTTCCTTAAAACACTAGTCCTTAGGAAATCTATTGGAGGCAGAAGCAGTCAAGGGTAGCCTAGGGTTAGGGTTAGGCTTAGGGTTAGGGTTAGGGTACGGCTTAGGGTACGGGTTCGGGGAGGGGTTCGGGTACGGCGTCGGGTATGTGTTAGGGTTAGGGTTAGGGTAAGTGTTAGGGTTAGGGCTCGGTTTGGGTACGGGTTAGGATTAGGATACGTGTTAGGGTTAGGGTAGGGGTTAGGGTTAGGGTACGCGTTAGGGTTAGGGTAGTTATTAAACCTATCCCACTCTCTAGATACCCCTTAGCACGTAAAGGAATATTATTTGGGCGTCCAGCCATGGAGAAGAGTTTAGACACTAGGATAAGATGATGAACACACCCATTATAAAGAAATAACATTAGGATTCTCTTTTTAAGCTGTTCCTTAAAACAGTAATGCTTAGGAAATCTATTGGAGGCAGAAGCAGTCAAGGGTAGCCTAGGGTTAGGGTGAGGGTGAGGGTTAGGGTTAGGGTACGGCTTAGGGTACGGGTTCGGGGAGGGGTTCGGGTACGGCGTAGGGTATGGGTTAGGGTACGGGTTAGGGTTAGTGTTAGGGTTAGGGCTCGGTTTAGGGTACGGGTTAGGATTAGGGTAGTTGTTAGGGTTAGGGTTAGGGTACGCGTTAGGGTTAGGGTAGTTATTGAACCTATCCCACTGTCTAGATACCCCTTAGCACGTAAAGGAATATTATTTGGGGGTCCAGCCATGGAGAAGAGTTTAGACACTAGGATAAGATAAGGAACACACCCATTATAAAGAAATCACATTAGGATTCTCTTTTTAAACTGTTCCTTAAAACACTAGTGCTTAGGAAATCTATTGGAGGCAGAAGCAGTCAAGGGTAGCCTAGGGTCAGGGTTAGGCTTAGGGTTAGGGTTAGGGTACGGCCTAGGGTTAGGGTTTAGGGAGGGGCCCGGGTACGGCGTAGGGTATGTGTTAGGGTTAGTGTTAGGGTTAGTGCTCGGTTTAGGGTACGGGTTAGGATTAGGGTACGTGTTAGGGTTAGGGCAGGGGATAGGGTTAGGGTACGCGTTAGGGTTAGGGTAGTTATTAAACCTATCCGACTCTCTAGATAGCCCTTGGCAAGTGAAGGAATATTATTTGGGGGTCCAGCCATGGAGAATAGTTTAGACACTAGGATAAGATAAGGAACACACCCATTATAAAGAAATCACATTAGGATTCTCTTTTTAAGCTGTTCCTTAAAACACTAGTGCTTAGGAAATCTATTGGAGGCAGAAGCAGTCAAGGGTAGCCTAGGGTTAGGGTTAGGCTTAGGGTTAGGGTTAGGGTACGGTTTCGGGGAGGGGTTCGGGTACGGCGTAGGCTATGGGTTAGGGTTAGGGTTAGTGTTAAGGTTAGGGCTCGGTTTAGGGTACGGGTTAGGATTAGGGTACGGGTTAGGGTTAGGGTAGGGGTTAGGGTTAGGGTACGCGTTAGGCTTAGGGTAGTTATTAAACCTATCCCACTCTCTAGATACCCCTTAGCACGTAAAGGAATATTATTTGGGCGTCCAGCCATGGAGAAGAGTTTAGACACTAGGATAAGATGATGAACACACCCATTATAAAGAAATAACATTAGGATTCTCTTTTTAAGCTGTTCCTTAAAACACTAATGCTTAGGAAATCTATTGGAGGCAGAAGCAGTCAAGGGTAGCCTAGGGTTAGGGTTAGGGTGAGGGTTAGGGTTAGGGTACGGCTTAGGGTACGGGTTCGGGGAGGGGTTCGGGTACGGCGTAGGGTATGTGTTAGGGTACGTGTTAGGGTTAGTGTTAGGGTTAGGGCTCGGTTTAGGGTACGGGTTAGGATTAGGGTAGTTGTTAGGGTTAGGGTAGGGGTTAGGGTTAGGGTACGCGTTAGGGTTAGGGTAGTTATTGAACCTATCCCACTGTCTAGATACCCCTTAGCACGTAAAGGAATATTATTTGGGGGTCCAGCCATGGAGAAGAGTTTAGACACTAGGATAAAATAAGGAACACACCCATTATAAAGAAATCACATTAGGATTGTCTTTTTAAGCTGTTCCTTAAAACACTAGTGCGTAGGAAATCTATTGGAGGTAGAAGCAGTCAAGGGTAGCCTAGGGTTAGGGTTAGGCTTAGGGTTAGGGTTAGGGTACGGCTTAGGGTATGGGTTCGGGGAGGGGTTCGGGTACGGCGTCGGGTATGTGTTAGGGTTAGGGTTAGGGTAAGTGTTAGGGTTAGGGCTCGGTTTGGGTACGGGTTAGGATTAGGATACGTGTTAGGGTTAGGGTAGGGGTTAGGGTTAGGGTACGCGTTAGGGTTAGGGTAGTTATTAAACCTATCCCACTCTCTAGATAGCCCTTAGCACGTAAAGGAATATTATTTGGGGGTCCAGCCACGGTGAAGAGTTTAGACACTAGGATAAGATAAGGAACACACCCATTATAAAGAAGTCACATTAGGATTCTCTTTTTAAGCTGTTCCTTAAAACACTAGTGCTTAGGAAATCTATTGGAGGCAGAAGCAGTCAAGGGTAGCCTAGGGTTAGGGTTAGGCTTAGGGTTAGGGTTAGGGTACGGTTTCGGGGAGGGGTTCGGGTACGGCGTAGGCTATGGGTTAGGGTTAGGGTTAGTGTTAGGGTTAGGGCTCGGTTTAGGGTACGGGTTAGGATTAGGGTACGTGTTAGGGTTAGGGTAGGGGTTAGGGTTAGGGTACGCGTTACGGTTAGGGTAGTTATTAAACCTATCCCACTCTCTAGATAGCCCTTAGCACGTAAAGGAATATTATTTGGGGGTACAGCCATGGAGAAGGGTTTAGACACTAGGAAAAGATGAGGAACACACCCATTATAAAGAAATCACATTAGGATTCTCTTTTTAAGCTGTTCCTTAAAACACTAGTCCTTAGGAAATCTATTGGAGGCAGAAGCAGTCAAGGGTAGCCTAGGGTTAGGGTTAGGCTTAGGGTTAGGGTTAGGGTACGGCTTAGGGTACGGGTTCGGGGAGGGGTTCGGGTACGGCGTCGGGTATGTGTTAGGGTTAGGGTTAGGGTAAGTGTTAGGGTTAGGGCTCGGTTTGGGTACGGGTTAGGATTAGGATACGTGTTAGGGTTAGGGTAGGGGTTAGGGTTAGGGTACGCGTTAGGGTTAGGGTAGTTATTAAACCTATCCCACTCTCTAGATACCCCTTAGCACGTAAAGGAATATTATTTGGGGGTCCAGCCACGGTGAAGAGTTTAGACACTAGGATAAGATAAGGAGCACACCCATTATAAAGAAGTCACATTAGGATTCTCTTTTTAAGCTGTTCCTTAAAACACTAGTGCTTAGGAAATCTATTGGAGGCAGAAGCAGTCAAGGGTAGCCTAGGGTTAGGGTTAGGCTTAGGGTTAGGGTTAGGGTACGGTTTCGGGGAGGGGTTCGGGTACGGCGTAGGCTATGGGTTAGGGTTAGGGTTAGTGTTAAGGTTAGGGCTCGGTTTAGGGTACGGGTTAGGATTAGGGTACGTGTTAGGGTTAGGGTAGGGGTTAGGGTTAGGGTACGCGTTACTGTTAGGGTAGTTATTAAACCTATCCCACTCTCTAGATAGCCCTTAGCACGTAAAGGAATATTATTTGGGGGTACAGCCATGGAGAAGGGTTTAGACACTAGGAAAAGATGAGGAACACACCCATTATAAAGAAATCACATTAGGATTCTCTTTTTAAGCTGTTCCTTAAAACACTAGTCCTTAGGAAATCTATTGGAGGCAGAAGCAGTCAAGGGTAGCCTAGGGTTAGGGTACGGCTTAGGGTACGGGTTCGGGGATGGGTTCGGGTACGGCATAGGGTATGGTTTAGGGTACGGGTTAGGGTTAGTGTTAGGGTTAGGGCTCGGTTTAGGGTACGGGTTAGGGTTAGGGTAGGGGTTAGGGTTAGGGTACGCGTTAGGGTTAGGGTAGTTATTAAACCTATCCCACTCTCTAGATACCCCTTAGCACGTAAAGGAATATTATTTGGGCGTCCAGCCATGGAGAAGAGTTTAGACACTAGGATAAGATGATGAACACACCCATTATAAAGAAATAACATTAGGATTCTCTTTTTAAGCTGTTCCTTAAAACAGTAATGCTTAGGAAATCTATTGGAGGCAGAAGCAGTCAAGGGTAGCCTAGGGTTAGGGTGAGGGTGAGGGTTAGGGTTAGGGTACGGCTTAGGGTACGGGTTCGGGGAGGGGTTCGGGTACGGCGTAGGGTATGGGTTAGGGTACGGGTTAGGGTTAGTGTTAGGGTTAGGGCTCGGTTTAGGGTACGGGTTAGGATTAGGGTAGTTGTTAGGGTTAGGGTTAGGGTACGCGTTAGGGTTAGGTTAGTTATTGAACCTATCCCACTGTCTAGATACCCCTTAGCACGTAAAGGAATATTATTTGGGGGTCCAGCCATGGAGAAGAGTTTAGACACTAGGATAAGATAAGGAACACACCCATTATAAAGAAATCACATTAGGATTCTCTTTTTAAACTGTTCCTTAAAACACTAGTGCTTAGGAAATCTATTGGAGGCAGAAGCAGTCAAGGGTAGCCTAGGGTCAGGGTTAGGCTTAGGGTTAGGGTTAGGGTACGGCCTAGGGTTAGGGTTTAGGGAGGGGCCCGGGTACGGCGTAGGGTATGTGTTAGGGTTAGTGTTAGGGTTAGTGCTCGGTTTAGGGTACGGGTTAGGATTAGGGTACGTGTTAGGGTTAGGGCAGGGGATAGGGTTAGGGTACGCGTTAGGGTTAGGGTAGTTATTAAACCTATCCGACTCTCTAGATAGCCCTTGGCAAGTGAAGGAATATTATTTGGGGGTCCAGCCATGGAGAATAGTTTAGACACTAGGATAAGATAAGGAACACACCCATTATAAAGAAATCACATTAGGATTCTCTTTTTAAGCTGTTCCTTAAAACACTAGTGCTTAGGAAATCTATTGGAGGCAGAAGCAGTCAAGGGTAGCCTAGGGTTAGGGTTAGGCTTAGGGTTAGGGTTAGGGTACGGCTTAGGGTACGGGTTCGGGGTGGGGTTCGGGTAAGGCGTAGGGTATGGGTTAGGGATAGTGTTAGTGTTAGGGTTAGGGCTCGGTTTAGAATATGCGTTAGGATTAGGGTACGTGTTAGGGTTAGGGTAGGGGTTAGGGTTAGCATACGCTTTAGGGTTAGGGTAGTTATCAAACCTAACCCACTCCCTAGATAGCCCTTAGCACGTAAAGGAATATTATTTGGGTTAGGGTTAGGGTTAGGGTTAGGGTTAGGGTTAGGGTTAGGGTTAGGGTTAGGGCTCGGTTTAGGGTACGGGTTAGGATTAGGGTAGTTGTTAGGGTTAGGGTAGGGGTTAGGGTTAGGGTACGCGTTAGGGTTAGGTTAGTTATTGAACCTATCCCACTGTCTAGATACCCCTTAGCACGTAAAGGAATATTATTTGGGGGTCCAGCCATGGAGAAGAATTTAGACACTAGGATAAGATAAGGAACACACCCATTATAAAGAAATCACATTAGGATTGTCTTTTTAAGCTGTTCCTTAAAACACTAGTGCTTAGGAAATCTATTGGAGGTAGAAGCAGTCAAGGGTTGCCTAGGGTTAGGGTTAGGCTTAGGGTTAGGGTTAGGGAACGGCTTAGGGTACGGGTTCGGGGAGGGGTTCGGGTACGGCGTCGGGTATGTGTTAGGGTTAGGGTTAGGGTAAGTGTTAGGGTTAGGGCTCGGTTTGGGTACGGGTTAGGATTAGGATACGTGTTAGGGTTAGGGTAGGGGTTAGGGTTAGGGTACGCGTTAGGGTTAGGGTAGTTATTAAACCTATCCCACTCTCTAGATACCCCTTAGCACGTAAAGGAATATTATTTGGGGGTCCAGCCACGGTGAAGAGTTTAGACACTAGGATAAGATAAGGAACACACCCATTATAAAGAAGTCACATTAGGATTCTCTTTTTAAGCTGTTCCTTAAAACACTAGTGCTTAGGAAATCTATTGGAGGCAGAAGCAGTCAAGGGTAGCCTAGGGTTAGGGTTAGGCTTAGGGTTAGGGTTAGGGTACGGTTTCGGGGAGGGGTTCGGGTACGGCGTAGGCTATGGGTTAGGGTTAGGGTTAGTGTTAAGGTTAGGGCTCGGTTTAGGGTACGGGTTAGGATTAGGGTACGTGTTAGGGTTAGGGTAGGGGTTAGGGTTAGGGTACGCGTTACTGTTAGGGTAGTTATTAAACCTATCCCACTCTCTAGATAGCCCTTAGCACGTAAAGGAATATTATTTGGGGGTACAGCCATGGAGAAGGGTTTAGACACTAGGAAAAGATGAGGAACACACCCATTATAAAGAAATCACATTAGGATTCTCTTTTTAAGCTGTTCCTTAAAACACTAGTCCTTAGGAAATCTATTGGAGGCAGAAGCAGTCAAGGGTAGCCTAGGGTTAGGGTTAGGCTTAGGGTTAGGGTTAGGGTACTGCTTAGGGTACGGGTTCGGGGAGGGGTTCGGGTACGGCATAGGGTATGGTTTAGGGTACGGGTTAGGGTTAGTGTTAGGGTTAGGGCTCGGTTTAGGGTACGGGTTAGGATTAGGGTAGTTGTTAGGGTTAGGGTAGGGGTTAGGGTTAGGGTACGCGTTAGGGTTAGGGTAGTTATTAAACCTATCCCACTCTCTAGATACCCCTTAGCACGTAAAGGAATATTATTTGGGCGTCCAGCCATGGAGAAGAGTTTAGACACTAGGATAAGATGATGAACACACCCATTATAAAGAAATAACATTAGGATTCTCTTTTTAAGCTGTTCCTTAAAACAGTAATGCTTAGGAAATCTATTGGAGGCAGAAGCAGTCAAGGGTAGCCTAGGGTTAGGGTTAGGGTGAGGGTTAGGGTTAGGGTACGGCTTAGGGTACGGGTTCGGGGAGGGGTTCGGGTACGGCGTAGGGTATGGGTTAGGGTACGGGTTAGGGTTAGTGTTAGGGTTAGGGCTCGGTTTAGGGTACGGGTTAGGATTAGGGTAGTTGTTAGGGTTAGGGTTAGGGTACGCGTTAGGGTTAGGGTAGTTATTGAACCTATCCCACTGTCTAGATACCCCTTAGCACGTAAAGGAATATTATTTGGGGGTCCAGCCATGGAGAAGAGTTTAGACACTAGGATAAGATAAGGAACACACCCATTATAAAGAAATCACATTAGGATTGTCTTTTTAAGCTGTTCCTTAAAACACTAGTGCTTAGGAAATCTATTGGAGGTAGAAGCAGTCAAGGGTAGCCTAGGGTTAGGGTTAGGCTTAGGGTTAGGGTTAGGGTACGGCTTAGGGTACGGGTTCGGGGAGGGGTTCGTGTACGGCGTCGGGTATGTGTTAGGGTTAGGGTTAGGGTAAGTGTTAGGGTTAGGGCTCGGTTTGGGTACGGGTTAGGATTAGGATACGTGTTAGGGTTAGGGTAGGGGTTAGGGTTAGGGTACGCGTTAGGGTTAGGGTAGTTATTAAACCTATCCCACTCTCTAGATACCCCTTAGCACGTAAAGGAATATTATTTGGGGGTCCAGCCACGGTGAAGAGTTTAGACACTAGGATAAGATAAGGAACACACCCATTATAAAGAAGTCACATTAGGATTCTCTTTTTAAGCTGTTCCTTAAAACACTAGTGCTTAGGAAATCTATTGGAGGCAGAAGCAGTCAAGGGTAGCCTAGGGTTAGGGTTAGGCTTAGGGTTAGGGTTAGGGTACGGTTTCGGGGAGGGGTTCGGGTACGGCGTAGGCTATGGGTTAGGGTTAGGGTTAGTGTTAAGGTTAGGGCTCGGTTTAGGGTACGGGTTAGGATTAGGGTACGTGTTAGGGTTAGGGTAGGGGTTAGGGTTAGGGTACGCGTTACTGTTAGGGTAGTTATTAAACCTATCCCACTCTCTAGATAGCCCTTAGCACGTAAAGGAATATTATTTGGGGGTACAGCCATGGAGAAGGGTTTAGACACTAGGAAAAGATGAGGAACACACCCATTATAAAGAAATCACATTAGGATTCTCTTTTTAAGCTGTTCCTTAAAACACTAGTCCTTAGGAAATCTATTGGAGGCAGAAGCAGTCAAGGGAAGCCTAGGGTTAGGGTTAGGCTTAGGGTTAGGGTTAGGGTACGGCTTAGGGTACGGGTTCGGGGAGGGGTTCGGGTACGGCATAGGGTATGGTTTAGGGTACGGGTTAGGGTTAGTGTTAGGGTTAGGGCTCGGTTTAGGGTACGGGTTAGGATTAGGGTAGTTGTTAGGGTTAGGGTAGGGGTTAGGGTTAGGGTACGCGTTAGGGTTAGGGTAGTTATTAAACCTATCCCACTCTCTAGATACCCCTTAGCACGTAAAGGAATATTATTTGGGCGTCCAGCCATGGAGAAGAGTTTAGACACTAGGATAAGATGATGAACACACCCATTATAAAGAAATAACATTAGGATTCTCTTTTTAAGCTGTTCCTTAAAACAGTAATGCTTAGGAAATCTATTGGAGGCAGAAGCAGTCAAGGGTAGCCTAGGGTTAGGGTTAGGGTGAGGGTTAGGGTTAGGGTACGGCTTAGGGTACGGGTTCGGGGAGGGGTTCGGGTACGGCGTAGGGTATGGGTTAGGGTACGGGTTAGGGTTAGTGTTAGGGTTAGGGCTCGGTTTAGGGTACGGGTTAGGATTAGGGTAGTTGTTAGGGTTAGGGTTAGGGTACGCGTTAGGGTTAGGGTAGTTATTGAACCTATCCCACTGTCTAGATACCCCTTAGCACGTAAAGGAATATTATTTGGGGGTCCAGCCATGGAGAAGAGTTTAGACACTAGGATAAGATAAGGAACACACCCATTATAAAGAAATCACATTAGGATTGTCTTTTTAAGCTGTTCCTTAAAACACTAGTGCTTAGGAAATCTATTGGAGGTAGAAGCAGTCAAGGGTAGCCTAGGGTTAGGGTTAGGCTTAGGGTTAGGGTTAGGGTACGGCTTAGGGTACGGGTTCGGGGAGGGGTTCGTGTACGGCGTCGGGTATGTGTTAGGGTTAGGGTTAGGGTAAGTGTTAGGGTTAGGGCTCGGTTTGGGTACGGGTTAGGATTAGGATACGTGTTAGGGTTAGGGTAGGGGTCAGGGTTAGGGTACGCGTTAGGGTTAGGGTAGTTATTAAACCTATCCCACTCTCTAGATACCCCTTAGCACGTAAAGGAATATTATTTGGGGGTCCAGCCACGGTGAAGAGTTTAGACACTAGGATAAGATAAGGAACACACCCATTATAAAGAAGTCACATTAGGATTCTCTTTTAAAGCTGTTCCTTAAAACACTAGTGCTTAGGAAATCTATTGGAGGCAGAAGCAGTCAAGGGTAGCCTAGGGTTAGAGTTAGGCTTAGGGTTAGGGTTAGGGTACGGTTTCGGGGAGGGGTTCGGGTACGGCGTAGGCTATGGGTTAGGGTTAGGGTTAGTGTTAAGGTTAGGGCTCGGTTTAGGGTACGGGTTAGGATTAGGGTACGTGTTAGGGTTAGGGTAGGGGTTAGGGTTAGGGTACGCATTACTGTTAGGGTAGTTATTAAACCTATCCCACTCTCTAGATAGCCCTTAGCACGTAAAGGAATATTATTTGGGGGTACAGCCATGGAGAAGGGTTTAGACACTAGGAAAAGATGAGGAACACACCCATTATAAAGAAATCACATTAGGATTCTCTTTTTAAGCTGTTCCTTAAAACACTAGTCCTTAGGAAATCTATTGGAGGCAGAAGCAGTCAAGGGTAGCCTAGGGTTAGGGTTAGGCTTAGGGTTAGGGTTAGGGTACGGCTTAGGGTACGGGTTCGGGGATGGGTTCGGGTACGGCATAGGGTATGGTTTAGGGTACGGGTTAGGGTTAGTGTTAGGGTTAGGGCTCGGTTTAGGGTACGGGTTAGGGTTAGGGTAGGGGTTAGGGTTAGGGTACGCGTTAGGCTTAGGGTAGTTATTAAACCTATCCCACTCTCTAGATACCCCTTAGCACGTAAAGGAATATTATTTGGGCGTCCAGCCATGGAGAAGAGTTTAGACACTAGGATAAGATGATGAACACACCCATTATAAAGAAATAACATTAGGATTCTCTTTTTAAGCTGTTCCTTAAAACACTAATGCTTAGGAAATCTATTGGAGGCAGAAGCAGTCAAGGGTAGCCTAGGGTTAGGGTTAGGGTGAGGGTTAGGGTTAGGGTACGGCTTAGGGTACGGGTTCGGGGAGGGGTTCGGGTACGGCGTAGGGTATGGGTTAGGGTACGTGTTAGGGTTAGTGTTAGGGTTAGGGCTCGGTTTAGGGTACGGGTTAGGATTAGGGTAGTTGTTAGGGTTAGGGTAGGGGTTAGGGTTAGGGTACGCGTTAGGGTTAGGGTAGTTATTGAACCTATCCCACTGTCTAGATACCCCTTAGCACGTAAAGGAATATTATTTGGGGGTCCAGCCATGGAGAAGAGTTTAGACACTAGGATAAAATAAGGAACACACCCATTATAAAGAAATCACATTAGGATTGTCTTTTTAAGCTGTTCCTTAAAACACTAGTGCGTAGGAAATCTATTGGAGGTAGAAGCAGTCAAGGGTAGCCTAGGGTTAGGGTTAGGCTTAGGGTTAGGGTTAGGGTACGGCTTAGGGTATGGGTTCGGGGAGGGGTTCGGGTACGGCGTCGGGTATGTGTTAGGGTTAGGGTTAGGGTAAGTGTTAGGGTTAGGGCTCGGTTTGGGTACGGGTTAGGATTAGGATACGTGTTAGGGTTAGGGTAGGGGTTAGGGTTAGGGTACGCGTTAGGGTTAGGGTAGTTATTAAACCTATCCCACTCTCTAGATACCCCTTAGCACGTAAAGGAATATTATTTGGGGGTCCAGCCACGGTGAAGAGTTTAGACACTAGGATAAGATAAGGAACACACCCATTATAAAGAAGTCACATTAGGATTCTCTTTTTAAGCTGTTCCTTAAAACACTAGTGCTTAGGAAATCTATTGGAGGCAGAAGCAGTCAAGGGTAGCCTAGGGTTAGGGTTAGGCTTAGGGTTAGGGTTAGGGTACGGTTTCGGGGAGGGGTTCGGGTACGGCGTAGGCTATGGGTTAGGGTTAGGGTTAGTGTTAGGGTTAGGGCTCGGTTTAGGGTACGGGTTAGGATTAGGGTACGTGTTAGGGTTAGGGTAGGGGTTAGGGTTAGGGTACGCGTTACGGTTAGGGTAGTTATTAAACCTATCCCACTCTCTAGATAGCCCTTAGCACGTAAAGGAATATTATTTGGGGGTACAGCCATGGAGAAGGGTTTAGACACTAGGAAAAGATGAGGAACACACCCATTATAAAGAAATCACATTAGGATTCTCTTTTTAAGCTGTTCCTTAAAACACTAGTCCTTAGGAAATCTATTGGAGGCAGAAGCAGTCAAGGGTAGCCTAGGGTTAGGGTTAGGCTTAGGGTTAGGGTTAGGGTACGGCTTAGGGTACGGGTTCGGGGAGGGGTTCGGGTACGGCGTCGGGTATGTGTTAGGGTTAGGGTTAGGGTAAGTGTTAGGGTTAGGGCTCGGTTTGGGTACGGGTTAGGATTAGGATACGTGTTAGGGTTAGGGTAGGGGTTAGGGTTAGGGTACGCGTTAGGGTTAGGGTAGTTATTAAACCTATCCCACTCTCTAGATACCCCTTAGCACGTAAAGGAATATTATTTGGGGGTCCAGCCACGGTGAAGAGTTTAGACACTAGGATAAGATAAGGAACACACCCATTATAAAGAAGTCACATTAGGATTCTCTTTTTAAGCTGTTCCTTAAAACACTAGTGCTTAGGAAATCTATTGGAGGCAGAAGCAGTCAAGGGTAGCCTAGGGTTAGGGTTAGGCTTAGGGTTAGGGTTAGGGTACGGTTTCGGGGAGGGGTTCGGGTACGGCGTAGGCTATGGGTTAGGGTTAGGGTTAGTGTTAGGGTTAGGGCTCGGTTTAGGGTACGGGTTAGGATTAGGGTACGTGTTAGGGTTAGGGTAGGGGTTAGGGTTAGGGTACGCGTTACGGTTAGGGTAGTTATTAAACCTATCCCACTCTCTAGATAGCCCTTAGCACGTAAAGGAATATTATTTGGGGGTACAGCCATGGAGAAGGGTTTAGACACTAGGAAAAGATGAGGAACACACCCATTATAAAGAAATCACATTAGGATTCTCTTTTTAAGCTGTTCCTTAAAACACTAGTCCTTAGGAAATCTATTGGAGGCAGAAGCAGTCAAGGGTAGCCTAGGGTTAGGGTTAGGCTTAGGGTTAGGGTTAGGGTACGGCTTAGGGTACGGGTTCGGGGAGGGGTTCGGGTACGGCGTCGGGTATGTGTTAGGGTTAGGGTTAGGGTAAGTGTTAGGGTTAGGGCTCGGTTTGGGTACGGGTTAGGATTAGGATACGTGTTAGGGTTAGGGTAGGGGTTAGGGTTAGGGTACGCGTTAGGGTTAGGGTAGTTATTAAACCTATCCCACTCTCTAGATACCCCTTAGCACGTAAAGGAATATTATTTGGGGGTCCAGCCACGGTGAAGAGTTTAGACACTAGGATAAGATAAGGAACACACCCATTATAAAGAAGTCACATTAGGATTCTCTTTTTAAGCTGTTCCTTAAAACACTAGTGCTTAGGAAATCTATTGGAGGCAGAAGCAGTCAAGGGTAGCCTAGGGTTAGGGTTAGGCTTAGGGTTAGGGTTAGGGTACGGTTTCGGGGAGGGGTTCGGGTACGGCGTAGGCTATGGGTTAGGGTTAGGGTTAGTGTTAAGGTTAGGGCTCGGTTTAGGGTACGGGTTAGGATTAGGGTACGTGTTAGGGTTAGGGTAGGGGTTAGGGTTAGGGTACGCGTTACTGTTAGGGTAGTTATTAAACCTATCCCACTCTCTAGTTAGCCCTTAGCACGTAAAGGAATATTATTTGGGGGTACAGCCATGGAGAAGGGTTTAGACACTAGGAAAAGATGAGGAACACACCCATTATAAAGAAATCACATTAGGATTCTCTTTTTAAGCTGTTCCTTAAAACACTAGTCCTTAGGAAATCTATTGGAGGCAGAAGCAGTCAAGGGTAGCCTAGGGTTAGGGTACGGCTTAGGGTACGGGTTCGGGGATGGGTTCGGGTACGGCATAGGGTATGGTTTAGGGTACGGGTTAGGGTTAGTGTTAGGGTTAGGGCTCGGTTTAGGGTACGGGTTAGGGTTAGGGTAGGGGTTAGGGTTAGGGTACGCGTTAGGGTTAGGGTAGTTATTAAACCTATCCCACTCTCTAGATACCCCTTAGCACGTAAAGGAATATTATTTGGGCGTCCAGCCATGGAGAAGAGTTTAGACACTAGGATAAGATGATGAACACACCCATTATAAAGAAATAACATTAGGATTCTCTTTTTAAGCTGTTCCTTAAAACACTAATGCTTAGGAAATCTATTGGAGGCAGAAGCAGTCAAGGGTAGCCTAGGGTTAGGGTTAGGGTGAGGGTTAGGGTTAGGGTACGGCTTAGGGTACGGGTTCGGGGAGGGGTTCGGGTACGGCGTAGGGTATGGGTTAGGGTACGTGTTAGGGTTAGTGTTAGGGTTAGGGCTCGGTTTAGGGTACGGGTTAGGATTAGGGTAGTTGTTAGGGTTAGGGTAGGTGTTAGGGTTAGGGTACGCGTTAGGGTTAGGGTAGTTATTGAACCTATCCCACTGTCTAGATACCCCTTAGCACGTAAAGGAATATTATTTGGGGGTCCAGCCATGGAGAAGAGTTTAGACACTAGGATAAGATACGGAACACACCCATTATAAAGAAATCACATTAGGATTGTCTTTTTAAGCTGTTCCTTAAAACACTAGTGCTTAGGAAATCTATTGGAGGTAGAAGCAGTCAAGGGTAGCCTAGGGTTAGGGTTAGGCTTAGGGTTAGGGTTAGGGTACGGCTTAGGGTACGGGTTCGGGGAGGGGTTCGGGTACGGCGTCGGGTATGTGTTAGGGTTAGGGTTAGGGTAAGTGTTAGGTTTAGGGCTCGGTTTGGGTACGGGTTAGGATTAGGATACGTGTTAGGGTTAGGGTAGGGGTTAGGGTTAGGGTACGCGTTAGTGTTAGGGTAGTTATTAAACCAATCCCACTCTCTAGATACCCCTTAGCACGTAAAGGAATATTATTTGGGGGTCCAGCCACGGTGAAGAGTTTAGACACTAGGATAAGATAAGGAACACACCCATTATAAAGAAGTCACATTAGGATTCTCTTTTTAAGCTGTTCCTTAAAACACTAGTGCTTAGGAAATCTATTGGAGGCAGAAGCAGTCAAGGGTAGCCTAGGGTTAGGGTTAGGCTTAGGGTTAGGGTTAGGGTACGGTTTCGGGGAGGGGTTCGGGTACGGCGTAGGCTATGGGTTAGGGTTAGGGTTAGTGTTAAGGTTAGGGCTCGGTTTAGGGTACGGGTTAGGATTAGGGTACATGTTAGGGTTAGGGTAGGGGTTAGGGTTAGGGTACGCGTTACTGTTAGGGTAGTTATTAAACCTATCCCACTCTCTAGATAGCCCTTAGCACGTAAAGGAATATTATTTGGGGGTACAGCCATGGAGAAGGGTTTAGACACTAGGAAAAGATGAGGAACACACCCATTATAAAGAAATCACATTAGGATTCTCTTTTTAAGCTGTTCCTTAAAACACTAGTCCTTAGGAAATCTATTGGAGGCAGAAGCAGTCAAGGGTAGCCTAGGGTTAGGGTTAGGCTTAGGGTTAGGGTTAGGGTACGGCTTAGGGTACGGGTTCGGGGATGGGTTCGGGTACGGCATAGGGTATGGTTTAGGGTACGGGTTAGGGTTAGTGTTAGGGTTAGGGCTCGGTTTAGGGTACGGGTTAGGGTTAGGGTAGGGGTTAGGGTTAGGGTACGCGTTAGGGTTAGGGTAGTTATTAAACCTATCCCACTCTCTAGATACCCCTTAGCACGTAAAGGAATATTATTTGGGCGTCCAGCCATGGAGAAGAGTTTAGACACTAGGATAAGATGATGAACACACCCATTATAAAGAAATAACATTAGGATTCTCTTTTTAAGCTGTTCCTTAAAACACTAATGCTTAGGAAATCTATTGGAGGCAGAAGCAGTCAAGGGTAGCCTAGGGTTAGGGTTAGGGTGAGGGTTAGGGTTAGGGTACGGCTTAGGGTACGGGTTCGGGGAGGGGTTCGGGTACGGCGTAGGGTATGGGTTAGGGTACGTGTTAGGGTTAGTGTTAGGGTTAGGGCTCGGTTTAGGGTACGGGTTAGGATTAGGGTAGTTGTTAGGGTTAGGGTAGGGGTTAGGGTTAGGGTACGCGTTAGGGTTAGGGTAGTTATTGAACCTATCCCACTGTCTAGATACCCCTTAGCACGTAAAGGAATATTATTTGGGGGTCCAGCCATGGAGAAGAGTTTAGACACTAGGATAAGATAAGGAACACACCCATTATAAAGAAATCACATTAGGATTGTCTTTTTAAGCTGTTCCTTAAAACACTAGTGCGTAGGAAATCTATTGGAGGTAGAAGCAGTCAAGGGTAGCCTAGGGTTAGGGTTAGGCTTAGGGTTAGGGTTAGGGTACGGCTTAGGGTACGGGTTCGGGGAGGGGTTCGGGTACGGCGTCGGGTATGTGTTAGGGTTAGGGTTAGGGTAAGTGTTAGGGTTAGGGCTCGGTTTGGGTACGGGTTAGGATTAGGATACGTGTTAGGGTTAGGGTAGGGGTTAGGGTTAGGGTACGCGTTAGGGTTAGGGTAGTTATTAAACCTATCCCACTCTCTAGATACCCCTTAGCACGTAAAGGAATATTATTTGGGGGTCCAGCCACGGTGAAGAGTTTAGACACTAGGATAAGATAAGGAACACACCCATTATAAAGAAGTCACATTAGGATTCTCTTTTTAAGCTGTTCCTTAAAACACTAGTGCTTAGGAAATCTATTGGAGGCAGAAGCAGTCAAGGGTAGCCTAGGGTTAGGGTTAGGCTTAGGGTTAGGGTTAGGGTACGGTTTTGGGGAGGGGTTCGGGTACGGCGTAGGCTATGGGTTAGGGTTAGGGTTAGTGTTAAGGTTAGGGCTCGGTTTAGGGTACGGGTTAGGATTAGGGTACGTGTTAGGGTTAGGGTAGGGGTTAGGGTTAGGGTACGCGTTACTGTTAGGGTAGTTATTAAACCTATCCCACTCTCTAGATAGCCCTTAGCACGTAAAGGAATATTATTTGGGGGTACAGCCATGGAGAAGGGTTTAGACACTAGGAAAAGATGAGGAACACACCCATTATAAAGAAATCACATTAGGATTCTCTTTTTAAGCTGTTCCTTAAAACACTAGTCCTTAGGAAATCTATTGGAGGCAGAAGCAGTCAAGGGTAGCCTAGGGTTAGGGTTAGGCTTAGGGTTAGGGTTAGGGTACGGCTTAGGGTACGGGTTCGGGGATGGGTTCGGGTACGGCATAGGGTATGGTTTAGGGTACGGGTTAGGGTTAGTGTTAGGGTTAAGGCTCGGTTTAGGGTACGGGTTAGGGTTAGGGTAGGGGTTAGGGTTAGGGTACGCGTTAGGGTTAGGGTAGTTATTAAACCTATCCCACTCTCTAGATACCCCTTAGCACGTAAAGGAATATTATTTGGGCGTCCAGCCATGGAGAAGAGTTTAGACACTAGGATAAGATGATGAACACACCCATTATAAAGAAATAACATTAGGATTCTCTTTTTAAGCTGTTCCTTAAAACACTAATGCATAGGAAATCTATTGGAGGCAGAAGCAGTCAAGGGTAGCCTAGGGTTAGGGTTAGGGTGAGGGTTAGGGTTAGGGTACGGCTTAGGGTACGGGTTCGGGGAGGGGTTCGGGTACGGCGTAGGGTATGGGTTAGGGTACGTGTTAGGGTTAGTGTTAGGGTTAGGGCTCGGTTTAGGGTACGGGTTAGGATTAGGGTAGTTGTTAGGGTTAGGGTAGGGGTTAGGGTTAGGGTACGCGTTAGGGTTAGGGTAGTTATTGAACCTATCCCACTGTCTAGATACCCCTTAGCACGTAAAGGAATATTATTTGGGGGTCCAGCCATGGAGAAGAGTTTAGACACTAGGATAAGATAAGGAACACACCCATTATAAAGAAATCACATTAGGATTCTCTTTTTAAGCTGTTCCTTAAAACACTAGTGCTTAGGAAATCTATTGGAGGCAGAAGCAGTCAAGGGTAGCCTAGGGTTAGGGTTAGGCTTAGGGTTAGGGTTAGGGTACGGTTTCGGGGAGGGGTTCGGGTACGGCGTAGGCTATGGGGTAGGGTTAGGGTTAGTGTTAGGGTTAGGGCTCGGTTTAGGGTACGGGTTAGGATTAGGGTACGTGTTAGGGTTAGAGTAGGGGTTAGGGTTAGGGTACGCGTTACGGTTAGGGTAGTTATTAAACCTATCCCACTCTCTAGATAGCCCTTAGCACGTAAAGGAATATTATTTGGGGGTACAGCCATGGAGAAGGGTTTAGACACTAGGAAAAGATGAGGAACACACCCATTATAAAGAAATCACATTAGGATTCTCTTTTTAAGCTGTTCCTTAAAACACTAGTCCTTAGGAAATCTATTGGAGGCAGAAGCAGTCAAGGGTAGCCTAGGGATAGGGTTAGGCTTAGGGTTAGGGTTAGGGTACGGCTTAGGGTACGGGTTCGGGGAGGGGTTCGGGTACGGCGTCGGGTATGTGTTAGGGTTAGGGTTAGGGTAAGTGTTAGGGTTAGGGCTCGGTTTGGGTACGGGTTAGGATTAGGATACGTGTTAGGGTTAGGGTAGGGGTTAGGGTTAGGGTACGCGTTAGGGTTAGGGTTGTTATTAAACCTATCCCACTCTCTAGATACCCCTTAGCACGTAAAGGAATATTATTTGGGGGTCCAGCCACGGTGAAGAGTTTAGACACTAGGATAAGATAAGGAACACACCCATTATAAAGAAGTCACATTAGGATTCTCTTTTTAAGCTGTTCCTTAAAACACTAGTGCTTAGGAAATCTATTGGAGGCAGAAGCAGTCAAGGGTAGCCTAGGGTTAGGGTTAGGCTTAGGGTTAGGGTTAGGGTACGGTTTCGGGGAGGGGTTCGGGTACGGCGTAGGCTATGGGTTAGGGTTAGGGTTAGTGTTAAGGTTAGGGCTCGGTTTAGGGTACGGGTTAGGTTTAGGGTACGTGTTAGGGTTAGGGTAGGGGTTAGGGTTAGGGTACGCGTTACTGTTAGGGTAGTTATTAAACCTATCCCACTCTCTAGATAGCCCTTAGCACGTAAAGGAATATTATTTGGGGGTACAGCCATGGAGAAGGGTTTAGACACTAGGAAAAGATGAGGAACACACCCATTATAAAGAAATAACATTAGGATTCTCTTTTTAAGCTGTTCCTTAAAACACTAGTCCTTAGGAAATCTATTGGAGGCAGAAGCAGTCAAGGGTAGCCTAGGGTTAGGGTTAGGCTTAGGGTTAGGGTTAGGGTACGGCTTAGGGTACGGGTTCGGGGATGGGTTCAGGTACGGCATAGGGTATGGTTTAGGGTACGGGTTAGGGTTAGTGTTAGGGTTAGGGCTCGGTTTAGGGTACGGGTTAGGGTTAGGGTAGGGGTTAGGTTTAGGGTACGCGTTAGGGTTAGGGTAGTTATTAAACCTATCCCACTCTCTAGATAGCCCTTAGCACGTAAAGGAATATTATTTGGGGGTACAGCCATGGAGAAGGGTTTAGACACTAGGAAAAGATGATGAACACACCCATTATAAAGAAATAACATTAGGATTCTATTTTTAAGCTGTTCCTTAAAACAGTAATGCTTAGGAAATCTATTGGAGGCAGAAGCAGTCAAGGGTAGCCTAGGGTTAGGGTTAGGGTGAGGGTTAGGGTTAGGGTACGGCTTAGGGTACGGGTTCGGGGAGGGGTTCAGGTACGGCGTAGGGTATGGGTTAGGGTACGGGTTAGGGTTAGTGTTAGGGTTAGGGCTCGGTTTAGGGTACGGGTTAGGATTAGGGTAGTTGTTAGGGTTAGGGTTAGGGTACGCGTTAGGGTTAGGGTAGTTATTGAACCTATCCCACTGTCTAGATACCCCTTAGCACGTAAAGGAATATTATTTGGGAGTCCAGCCATGGAGAAGAGTTTAGACACTAGGATAAGATAAGGAACACACCCATTATAAAGAAATCACATTAGGATTCTCTTTTTAAGCTGTTCCTTAAAACACTAGTGCTTAGGAAATCTATTGGAGGCAGAAGCAGTCAAGGGTAGCCTAGGGTCAGGGTTAGGCTTAGGGTTAGGGTTAGGGTACGGCCTAGGGTTAGGGTTTAGGGAGGGGTCCGGGTACGGCGTAGGGTATGGGTTAGGGTTAGTGTTAGGGTTAGGGCTCGGTTTAGGGTACGGGTTAGGATTAGGGTACGTGTTACGGTTAGGGTAGGGGTTAGGGGTAACGTACGCGTTAGGGTTAGGGTAGTTAGTAAACCTATCCCACTCTCTAGATACCCCTTAGCACGTAAAGGAATATTATTTGGGGGTCCAGCCATGGAGAAGAGTTTAGACACTAGGATAAGATAAGGAACACAGCCATTATAAAGAAATCACATTAGGATTCTCTTTTTAAGCTGTTCCTTAAAACACTAGTGCTTAGGAAATCTATTGGAGGCAGAAGCAGTCAAGGGTAGCCTAGGGTTAGGGTTAGGGTGAGGGTTAGGGTTAGGGTACGGCTTAGGGTACGGGTTCGGGGAGGGGTTCGGGTACGGCGTAGGGTATGGGTTAGGGTTAGGGTTAGGGTTAGGGTTCGTGTTAGGGTTAGGGCTCGGTATAGGGTATGGGTTTGGATTAGGGTACGTGTTAGGGTTAGGGTACGCGTTAGGGTTAGGGTAGTTATTAAACCTATCCCACTCTCTAGATACCCCTTATCACGTAAAGGAACATTATTTGGGGGTCCAGCCATGGAGAAGAGTTTAGACACTAGGATAAGATAAGGAACACACCCATTATAAAGAAATCACATTAGGATTCTCTTTTTAAGCTGTTCCTTAAAACACTAGTGCTTAGGAAATCTATTGGAGGCAGAAGCAGTCAAGGGTAGCCTAGGGTTAGGGTTAGGGTGAGGGTTAGGGTTAGGGTACGGCTTAGGGTACGGGTTCGGGGAGGGGTTCGGGTACGGCATAGGGTATGGTTTAGGGTACGGGTTAGGGTTAGTGTTAGGGTTAGGGCTCGGTTTAGGGTACGGGTTAGGGTTAGGGTAGGGGTTAGGGTTAGGGTACGCGTTAGGGTTAGGGTAGTTATTAAACCTATCCCACTCTCTAGATACCCCTTAGCACGTAAAGGAATATTATTTTGGCGTCCAGCCATGGAGAAGAGTTTAGACACTAGGATAAGATGATGAACACACCCATTATAAAGAAATAACATTAGGATTCTCTTTTTAAGCTGTTCCTTAAAACACTAATGCTTAGGAAATCTATTGGAGGCTGAAGCAGTCAAGGGTAGCCTAGGGTTAGGGTTAGGGTGAGGGTTAGGGTTAGGATACGGCTTAGGGTACGGGTTCGGGGAGGGGTTCGGGTATGGCGTAGGGTATGGGTTAGGGTACGTGTTAGGGTTAGTGTTAGGGTTAGGGCTCGGTTTAGGGTACGGGTTAGGATTAGGGTAGTTGTTAGGGTTGGGGTAGGGGTTAGGGTTAGGGTACGCGTTAGGGTTAGGGTAGTTATTGAACCTATCCCACTGTCTAGATACCCCTTAGCACGTAAAGGAATATTATTTGGGGGTGCAGCCATGGAGAAGAGTTTAGACACTAGGATAAGATAAGGAACACACCCATTATAAAGAAATCACATTAGGATTCTCTTTTTAAGCTGTTCCTTAAAACACTAGTGCGTAGGAAATCTATTGGCGGTAGAAGCAGTCAAGGGTAGCCTAGGGTTAGGGTTAGGCTTAGGGTTAGGGTTAGGGTACGGCTTAGGGTACGGGTTCGGGGAGGGTTTCGGGTACGGCGTCGGGTATGTGTTAGGGTTAGGGTTAGGGTAAGTGTTAGGGTTAGGGCTCGGTTTGGGTACGGGTTAGGATTAGGATACGTGTTAGGGTTAGGGTAGGGGTTAGGGTTAGGGTACGCGTTAGGGTTAGGGTAGTTATTAAACCTATCCCACTCTCTAGATACCCCTTAGCACGTAAAGGAATATTATTTGGGGGTCCAGCCACGGTGAAGAGTTTAGACACTAGGATAAGATAAGGAACACACCCATTATAAAGAAGTCACATTAGGATTCTCTTTTTAAGCTGTTCCTTAAAACACTAGTGCTTAGGAAATCTATTGGAGGCAGAAGCAGTCAAGGGTAGCCTAGGGTTAGGGTTAGGCTTAGGGTTAGGGTTAGGGCACAGTTTCGGGGAGGGGTTCGGGTACGGCGTAGGCTATGGGTTAGGGTTAGGGTTAGTGTTAGGGTTAGGGCTCGGTTCAGGGTACGGGTTAGGATTAGGGTACGTGTTAGGGTTAGGGTAGGGGTTAGGGTTAGGGTACGCGTTACGGTTAGGGTAGTTATTAAACCTATCCCACTCTCTAGATAGCCCTTAGCACGTAAAGGAATATTATTTGGGGGTACAGCCATGGAGAAGGGTTTAGACACTAGGAAAAGATGAGGAACACACCCATTATAAAGAAATCACATTAGGATTCTCTTTTTAAGCTGTTCCTTAAAACACTAGTCCTTAGGAAATCTATTGGAGGCAGAAGCAGTCAAGGGTAGCCTAGGGTTAGGGTTAGGCTTAGGGTTAGGGTTAGGGTACGGCTTAGGGTACGGGTTCGGGGAGGGGTTCGGGTACGGCGTCGGGTATGTGTTAGGGTTAGGGTTAGGGTAAGTGTTAGGGTTAGGGCTCGGTTTGGGTACGGGTTAGGATTAGGATACGTGTTAGGGTTAGGGTAGGGGTTAGGGTTAGGGTACGCGTTAGGGTTAGGGTAGTTATTGAACCTATCCCACTGTCTAGATACCCCTTAGCACGTAAAGGAATATTATTTGGGGGTCCAGCCATGGAGAAGAGTTTGGACACTAGGATAAGATAAGGAACACACCCATTATAAAGAAATCACATTAGGATTCTCTTTTTAAGCTGTTCCTTAAAACACTAGTGCTTAGGAAATCTATTGGAGGCAGAAGCAGTCAAGGGTAGCCTAGGGTCAGGGTTAGGCTTAGGGTTAGGGTTAGGGTACGGCCTAGGGTTAGGGTTTAGGGAGGGGTCCGGGTACGGCGTAGGGTATGGGTTAGGGTTAGTGTTAGGCTTAGGGCTCGGTTTAGGGTACGGGTTAGGATTAGGGTACGTGTTACGGTTAGGGTAGGGGTTAGGGTTAACGTACGCGTTAGGGTTAGGGTAGTTAGTAAACCTATCCCACTATCTAGATACCCCTTAGCACGTAAAGGAATATTATTTGGGGGTCCAGCCATGGAGAAGAGTTTAGACACTAGGATAAGATAAGGAACACAGCCATTATAAAGAAATCACATTAGGATTCTCTTTTTAAGCTGTTCCTTAAAACACTAGTGCTTAGGAAATCTATTGGAGGCAGAAGCAGTCAAGGGTAGCCTAGGGTTAGGGTTAGGGTGAGGGTTAGGGTTAGGGTACGGCTTAGGGTACGGGTTCGGGGAGGGGTTCGGGTACGGCGTAGGGTATGGGTTAGGGTTAGGGTTAGGGTTAGGGTTCGTGTTAGGGTTAGGGCTCGGTATAGGGTATGGGTTTGGATTAGGGTACGTGTTAGGGTTAGGGTACGCGTTAGGGTTAGGGTAGTTATTAAACCTATCCCACTCTCTAGATACCCCTTATCACGTAAAGGAACATTATTTGGGGGTCCAGCCATGGAGAAGAGTTTAGACACTAGGATAAGATAAGGAACACACCCATTATAAAGAAATCACATTAGGATTCTCTTTTTAAGCTGTTCCTTAAAACACTAGTGCTTAGGAAATCTATTGGAGGCAGAAGCAGTCAAGGGTAGCCTAGGGTTAGGGTTAGGCTTAGGGTTAGGGTTAGGGTACGGCTTAGGGTACGGGTTCGGGGAGAGGTTCGGGTATGGCGTAGGGTATGGGTTAGGGTACGGGTTAGGGTTAGTGTTAGGGTTAGGGCTCAGTTTAGGGTACGGGTTAGGATTAGGGTAGTTGTAAGGGTTAGGGTAGGGGTTAGGGTTAGGGTACGCGTTAGGGTTAGGGTAGTTATTAAATCTATCCCACTCTCTAGATAGCCCTTAGCACGTAAAGGAATATTATTTGGGGGTCCAGCCATGGAGAAGAGTTTAGACACTAGGATAAGATAAGGAACACACCCATTATAAAGAAATCACATTAGGATTCTCTTTTTAAGCTGTTCCTTAAAACACTAGTGCTTAGGAAATCTATTGGAGGCAGAAGCAGTCAAGGGTAGCCTAGGGTTAGGGTTAGGTTTAGGGTTAGGTTTAGGGTACGGCTTAGGTTACGGGTTCGGGGAGCGGTTCGGGTACGGTGTAGGGTATGGGTTAGGGTTAGGGTTAGGGTTAGTGTTAGGGTTAGGGCTCAGTTTAGGGTACGGGTTAGGATTAGGGTACGTGTTAGGGTTAGGGTAGGGGATAGGGTTAGGGTACGCTTTAGGGTTAGAGTAGTTATTAAACCTACCCCACTCTCTAGATACCCCTTAGCACGTAAAGGAATATTATTTGGGGGTTCAGCCATGGAGAAGAGTTTAGACACTAGGATAAGATAAGGACCACACCCATTATAAAGAAATCACATTAGGATTCTCTTTTTAAGCTGTTCCTTAAAACACTAGTGCTTAGGAAATCTATTGGAGGCAGAAGCAGTCAAGGGTAGCCTAGGGTTAGGGTTAGGCTTAGGGTTAGGGTTAGGGTACGGCTTAGGGTACGGGTTCGGGGAGGGGTTCGGGTCCGGCGTAGGGTATGGGTTAGGGTACGGGTTAGGGTTAGTGTTAGGGTTAGGGCTCGGTTTAGGGTACGGGTTAGGATTAGGGTACGTGTTACGGTTAGGGTAGGGGTTAGGGTTAACGTACGCGTTAGGGTTAGGGTAGTTAGTAAACCTATCCAACTCTCTAGATAGCCCTTAGCACGTAAGGGAATATTATTTGGGGGTCCAGCCATGGAGAAGAGTTTAGACACTAGGATAAGATAAGGAACACAGCCATTATAAAGAAATCACATTAGGATTCTCTTTTTAAGCTGTTCCTTAAAACACTAGTGCTTAGGAAATCTATTGGAGGCAGAAGCAGTCAAGGGTAGCCTAGCGTTAGGGTTAGTGTGAGGGTTAGGGTTAGGGTACGGCTTAGGGTACGGGTTCGGGGAGGGGTTCGGGTAAGGCGTAGGGTATGGGTTAGGGTTAGGGTTAGGTTTCGTGTTAGGGTTAGGGCTCGGTATAGGGTACGGGTTAGGATTAGGGTACGTGTTAGGGTTAGGGTACGCGTTAGGGTTAGGGTAGTTATTAAACCTATCCCACTCTGTAGATACCCCTTATCACGTAAAGGAATATTATTTGGGGGTCCAGCCTTGGAGAAGAGTTTAGACACTAGGATAAGATAAGGAACACACCCATTATAAAGAAATCACATTAGGATTCTCTTTTTAAGCTGTTCCTTAAAACACTAGTGCTTAGGAAATCTATTGGAGGTAGAAGCAGTCAAGGGTAGCCTAGGGTTAGGGTTAGGCTTAGGGTTAGGGTTAGGGTACGGCTTAGGGTACGGGTTCGAGGAGGGGTTCGGGTCCGGCGTAGGGTATGGGTTAGGGTACGGGTTAGGGTTAGTGTTAGGGTTAGGGCTTGGTTTAGGGTACGGGTTAGGATTAGGGTTCGTGTTACGGTTAGGGTAGGGGTTAGGGTTAACGTACGCGTTAGGGTTAGGGTAGTTAGTAAACCTATCCAACTCTCTAGATAGCCCTTAGCACGTAAGGGAATATTATTTGGGGGTCCAGCCATGGAGAAGAGTTTAGACACTAGGATAAGATAAGGAACACAGCCATTATAAAGAAATCACATTAGGATTCTCTTTTTAAGCTGTTCCTTAAAACACTAGTGCTTAGGAAATCTATTGGAGGCAGAAGCAGTCAAGGGTAGCCTAGGGTTAGGGTTAGGGTGAGGGTTAGGGTTAGGGTACGGCTTAGGGTACGGGTTCGGGGAGGGGTTCGGGTACGGCGTAGGGTATGGGTTAGGGTTAGGGTTAGGGTTAGGGTTCGTGTTAGGGTTAGGGCTCGGTATAGGGTATGGGTTTGGATTAGGGTACGTGTTAGGGTTAGGGTACGCGTTAGGGTTAGGGTAGTTATTAAACCTATCCCACTCTCTAGATACCCCTTATCACGTAAAGGAACATTATTTGGGGGTCCAGCCATGGAGAAGAGTTTAGACACTAGGATAAGATAAGGAACACACCCATTATAAAGAAATCACATTAGGATTCTCTTTTTAAGCTGTTCCTTAAAACACTAGTGCTTAGGAAATCTATTGGAGGCAGAAGCAGTCAAGGGTAGCCTAGGGTTAGGGTTAGGGTGAGGGTTAGGGTTAGGGTACGGCTTAGGGTACGGGTTCGGGGAGGGGTTCGGGTACGGCATAGGGTATGGTTTAGGGTACGGGTTAGGGTTAGTGTTAGGGTTAGGGCTCGGTTTAGGGTACGGGTTAGGGTTAGGGTAGGGGTTAGGGTTAGGGTACGCGTTAGGGTTAGGGTAGTTATTAAACCTATCCCACTCTCTAGATACCCCTTAGCACGTAAAGGAATATTATTTTGGCGTCCAGCCATGGAGAAGAGTTTAGACACTAGGATAAGATGATGAACACACCCATTATAAAGAAATAACATTAGGATTCTCTTTTTAAGCTGTTCCTTAAAACACTAATGCTTAGGAAATCTATTGGAGGCTGAAGCAGTCAAGGGTAGCCTAGGGTTAGGGTTAGGGTGAGGGTTAGGGTTAGGATACGGCTTAGGGTACGGGTTCGGGGAGGGGTTCGGGTATGGCGTAGGGTATGGGTTAGGGTACGTGTTAGGGTTAGTGTTAGGGTTAGGGCTCGGTTTAGGGTACGGGTTAGGATTAGGGTAGTTGTTAGGGTTGGGGTAGGGGTTAGGGTTAGGGTACGCGTTAGGGTTAGGGTAGTTATTGAACCTATCCCACTGTCTAGATACCCCTTAGCACGTAAAGGAATATTATTTGGGGGTGCAGCCATGGAGAAGAGTTTAGACACTAGGATAAGATAAGGAACACACCCATTATAAAGAAATCACATTAGGATTCTCTTTTTAAGCTGTTCCTTAAAACACTAGTGCGTAGGAAATCTATTGGCGGTAGAAGCAGTCAAGGGTAGCCTAGGGTTAGGGTTAGGCTTAGGGTTAGGGTTAGGGTACGGCTTAGGGTACGGGTTCGGGGAGGGTTTCGGGTACGGCGTCGGGTATGTGTTAGGGTTAGGGTTAGGGTAAGTGTTAGGGTTAGGGCTCGGTTTGGGTACGGGTTAGGATTAGGATACGTGTTAGGGTTAGGGTAGGGGTTAGGGTTAGGGTACGCGTTAGGGTTAGGGTAGTTATTAAACCTATCCCACTCTCTAGATACCCCTTAGCACGTAAAGGAATATTATTTGGGGGTCCAGCCACGGTGAAGAGTTTAGACACTAGGATAAGATAAGGAACACACCCATTATAAAGAAGTCACATTAGGATTCTCTTTTTAAGCTGTTCCTTAAAACACTAGTGCTTAGGAAATCTATTGGAGGCAGAAGCAGTCAAGGGTAGCCTAGGGTTAGGGTTAGGCTTAGGGTTAGGGTTAGGGCACAGTTTCGGGGAGGGGTTCGGGTACGGCGTAGGCTATGGGTTAGGGTTAGGGTTAGTGTTAGGGTTAGGGCTCGGTTCAGGGTACGGGTTAGGATTAGGGTACGTGTTAGGGTTAGGGTAGGGGTTAGGGTTAGGGTACGCGTTACGGTTAGGGTAGTTATTAAACCTATCCCACTCTCTAGATAGCCCTTAGCACGTAAAGGAATATTATTTGGGGGTACAGCCATGGAGAAGGGTTTAGACACTAGGAAAAGATGAGGAACACACCCATTATAAAGAAATCACATTAGGATTCTCTTTTTAAGCTGTTCCTTAAAACACTAGTCCTTAGGAAATCTATTGGAGGCAGAAGCAGTCAAGGGTAGCCTAGGGTTAGGGTTAGGCTTAGGGTTAGGGTTAGGGTACGGGTTCGGGGAGGGGTTCGGGTACGGCGTCGGGTATGTGTTAGGGTTAGGGTTAGGGTAAGTGTTAGGGTTAGGGCTCGGTTTGGGTACGGGTTAGGATTAGGATACGTGTTAGGGTTAGGGTAGGGGTTAGGGTTAGGGTACACGTTAGGGTTAGGGTAGTTATTGAACCTATCCCACTGTCTAGATACCCCTTAGCACGTAAAGGAATATTATTTGGGGGTCCAGCCATGGAGAAGAGTTTGGACACTAGGATAAGATAAGGAACACACCCATTATAAAGAAATCACATTAGGATTCTCTTTTTAAGCTGTTCCTTAAAACACTAGTGCTTAGGAAATCTATTGGAGGCAGAAGCAGTCAAGGGTAGCCTAGGGTCAGGGTTAGGCTTAGGGTTAGGGTTAGGGTACGGCCTAGGGTTAGGGTTTAGGGAGGGGTCCGGGTACGGCGTAGGGTATGGGTTAGGGTTAGTGTTAGGCTTAGGGCTCGGTTTAGGGTACGGGTTAGGATTAGGGTACGTGTTACGGTTAGGGTAGGGGTTAGGGTTAACGTACGCGTTAGGGTTAGGGTAGTTAGTAAACCTATCCCACTCTCTAGATACCCCTTAGCACGTAAAGGAATATTATTTGGGGGTCCAGCCATGGAGAAGAGTTTAGACACTAGGATAAGATAAGGAACACAGCCATTATAAAGAAATCACATTAGGATTCTCTTTTTAAGCTGTTCCTTAAAACACTAGTGCTTAGGAAATCTATTGGAGGCAGAAGCAGTCAAGGGTAGCCTAGGGTTAGGGTTAGGGTGAGGGTTAGGGTTAGGGTACGGCTTAGGGTACGGGTTCGGGGAGGGGTTCGGGTACGGCGTAGGGTATGGGTTAGGGTTAGGGTTAGGGTTAGGGTTCGTGTTAGGGTTAGGGCTCGGTATAGGGTATGGGTTTGGATTAGGGTACGTGTTAGGGTTAGGGTACGCGTTAGGGTTAGGGTAGTTATTAAACCTATCCCACTCTCTAGATACCCCTTATCACGTAAAGGAACATTATTTGGGGGTCCAGCCATGGAGAAGAGTTTAGACACTAGGATAAGATAAGGAACACACCCATTATAAAGAAATCACATTAGGATTCTCTTTTTAAGCTGTTCCTTAAAACACTAGTGCTTAGGAAATCTATTGGAGGCAGAAGCAGTCAAGGGTAGCCTAGGGTTAGGGTTAGGCTTAGGGTTAGGGTTAGGGTACGGCTTAGGGTACGGGTTCGGGGAGAGGTTCGGGTATGGCGTAGGGTATGGGTTAGGGTACGGGTTAGGGTTAGTGTTAGGGTTAGGGCTCGGTTTAGGGTACGGGTTAGGATTAGGGTAGTTGTAAGGGTTAGGGTAGGGGTTAGGGTTAGGGTACGCGTTAGGGTTAGGGTAGTTATTAAATCTATCCCACTCTCTAGATAGCCCTTAGCACGTAAAGGAATATTATTTGGGGGTCCAGCCATGGAGAAGAGTTTAGACACTAGGATAAGATAAGGAACACACCCATTATAAAGAAATCACATTAGGATTCTCTTTTTAAGCTGTTCCTTAAAACACTAGTGCTTAGGAAATCTATTGGAGGCAGAAGCAGTCAAGGGTAGCCTAGGGTTAGGGTTAGGTTTAGGGTTAGGTTTAGGGTACGGCTTAGGTTACGGGTTCGGGGAGCGGTTCGGGTACGGTGTAGGGTATGGGTTAGGGTTAGGGTTAGGGTTAGTGTTAGGGTTAGGGCTCAGTTTAGGGTACGGGTTAGGATTAGGGTACGTGTTAGGGTTAGGGTAGGGGATAGGGTTAGGGTACGCTTTAGGGTTAGAGTAGTTATTAAACCTACCCCACTCTCTAGATACCCCTTAGCACGTAAAGGAATATTATTTGGGGGTTCAGCCATGGAGAAGAGTTTAGACACTAGGATAAGATAAGGACCACACCCATTATAAAGAAATCACATTAGGATTCTCTTTTTAAGCTGTTCCTTAAAACACTAGTGCTTAGGAAATCTATTGGAGGCAGAAGCAGTCAAGGGTAGCCTAGGGTCAGGGTTAGGCTTAGGGTTAGGGTTAGGGTACGGCCTAGGGTTAGGGTTTAGGGAGGGGTCCGGGTACGGCGTAGGGTATGGGTTAGGGTTAGTGTTAGGGTTAGGGCTCGGTTTAGGGTACGGGTTAGGATTAGGGTACGTGTTACGGTTAGGGTAGGGGTTAGGGGTAACGTACGCGTTAGGGTTAGGGTAGTTAGTAAACCTATCCCACTCTCTAGATACCCCTTAGCACGTAAAGGAATATTATTTGGGGGTCCAGCCATGGAGAAGAGTTTAGACACTAGGATAAGATAAGGAACACAGCCATTATAAAGAAATCACATTAGGATTCTCTTTTTAAGCTGTTCCTTAAAACACTAGTGCTTAGGAAATCTATTGGAGGCAGAAGCAGTCAAGGGTAGCCTAGGGTTAGGGTTAGGGTGAGGGTTAGGGTTAGGGTACGGCTTAGGGTACGGGTTCGGGGAGGGGTTCGGGTACGGCGTAGGGTATGGGTTAGGGTTAGGGTTAGGGTTAGGGTTCGTGTTAGGGTTAGGGCTCGGTATAGGGTATGGGTTTGGATTAGGGTACGTGTTAGGGTTAGGGTAGGGGTTAGGGTTAGGGTACGCGTTAGGGTTAGGGTAGTTATTAAACCTATCCCACTCTCTAGATACCCCTTAGCACGTAAAGGAATATTATTTGGGGGTCCAGCCACGGTGAAGAGTTTAGACACTAGGATAAGATAAGGAACACACCCATTATAAAGAAGTCACATTAGGATTCTCTTTTTAAGCTGTTCCTTAAAACACTAGTGCTTAGGAAATCTATTGGAGGCAGAAGCAGTCAAGGGTAGCCTAGGGTTAGGGTTAGGCTTAGGGTTAGGGTTAGGGCACAGTTTCGGGGAGGGGTTCGGGTACGGCGTAGGCTATGGGTTAGGGTTAGGGTTAGTGTTAGGGTTAGGGCTCGGTTCAGGGTACGGGTTAGGATTAGGGTACGTGTTAGGGTTAGGGTAGGGGTTAGGGTTAGGGTACGCGTTACGGTTAGGGTAGTTATTAAACCTATCCCACTCTCTAGATAGCCCTTAGCACGTAAAGGAATATTATTTGGGGGTACAGCCATGGAGAAGGGTTTAGACACTAGGAAAAGATGAGGAACACACCCATTATAAAGAAATCACATTAGGATTCTCTTTTTAAGCTGTTCCTTAAAACACTAGTCCTTAGGAAATCTATTGGAGGCAGAAGCAGTCAAGGGTAGCCTAGGGTTAGGGTTAGGCTTAGGGTTAGGGTTAGGGTACGGCTTAGGGTACGGGTTCGGGGAGGGGTTCGGGTACGGCGTCGGGTATGTGTTAGGGTTAGGGTTAGGGTAAGTGTTAGGGTTAGGGCTCGGTTTGGGTACGGGTTAGGATTAGGATACGTGTTAGGGTTAGGGTAGGGGTTAGGGTTAGGGTACGCGTTAGGGTTAGGGTAGTTATTGAACCTATCCCACTGTCTAGATACCCCTTAGCACGTAAAGGAATATTATTTGGGGGTCCAGCCATGGAGAAGAGTTTGGACACTAGGATAAGATAAGGAACACACCCATTATAAAGAAATCACATTAGGATTCTCTTTTTAAGCTGTTCCTTAAAACACTAGTGCTTAGGAAATCTATTGGAGGCAGAAGCAGTCAAGGGTAGCCTAGGGTCAGGGTTAGGCTTAGGGTTAGGGTTAGGGTACGGCCTAGGGTTAGGGTTTAGGGAGGGGTCCGGGTACGGCGTAGGGTATGGGTTAGGGTTAGTGTTAGGCTTAGGGCTCGGTTTAGGGTACGGGTTAGGATTAGGGTACGTGTTACGGTTAGGGTAGGGGTTAGGGTTAACGTACGCGTTAGGGTTAGGGTAGTTAGTAAACCTATCCCACTCTCTAGATACCCCTTAGCACGTAAAGGAATATTATTTGGGGGTCCAGCCATGGAGAAGAGTTTAGACACTAGGATAAGATAAGGAACACAGCCATTATAAAGAAATCACATTAGGATTCTCTTTTTAAGCTGTTCCTTAAAACACTAGTGCTTAGGAAATCTATTGGAGGCAGAAGCAGTCAAGGGTAGCCTAGGGTTAGGGTTAGGGTGAGGGTTAGGGTTAGGGTACGGCTTAGGGTACGGGTTCGGGGAGGGGTTCGGGTACGGCGTAGGGTATGGGTTAGGGTTAGGGTTAGGGTTAGGGTTCGTGTTAGGGTTAGGGCTCGGTATAGGGTATGGGTTTGGATTAGGGTACGTGTTAGGGTTAGGGTACGCGTTAGGGTTAGGGTAGTTATTAAACCTATCCCACTCTCTAGATACCCCTTATCACGTAAAGGAACATTATTTGGGGGTCCAGCCATGGAGAAGAGTTTAGACACTAGGATAAGATAAGGAACACACACATTATAAAGAAATCACATTAGGATTCTCTTTTTAAGCTGTTCCTTAAAACACTAGTGCTTAGGAAATCTATTGGAGGCAGAAGCAGTCAAGGGTAGCCTAGGGTTAGGGTTAGGCTTAGGGTTAGGGTTAGGGTACGGCTTAGGGTACGGGTTCGGGGAGAGGTTCGGGTATGGCGTAGGGTATGGGTTAGGGTACGGGTTAGGGTTAGTGTTAGGGTTAGGGCTCGGTTTAGGGTACGGGTTAGGATTAGGGTAGTTGTAAGGGTTAGGGTAGGGGTTAGGGTTAGGGTACGCGTTAGGGTTAGGGTAGTTATTAAATCTATCCCACTCTCTAGATAGCCCTTAGCACGTAAAGGAATATTATTTGGGGGTCCAGCCATGGAGAAGAGTTTAGACACTAGGATAAGATAAGGAACACACCCATTATAAAGAAATCACATTAGGATTCTCTTTTTAAGCTGTTCCTTAAAACACTAGTGCTTAGGAAATCTATTGGAGGCAGAAGCAGTCAAGGGTAGCCTAGGGTTAGGGTTAGGTTTAGGGTTAGGTTTAGGGTACGGCTTAGGTTACGGGTTCGGGGAGCGGTTCGGGTACGGTGTAGGGTATGGGTTAGGGTTAGGGTTAGGGTTAGTGTTAGGGTTAGGGCTCAGTTTAGGGTACGGGTTAGGATTAGGGTACGTGTTAGGGTTAGGGTAGGGGATAGGGTTAGGGTACGCTTTAGGGTTAGAGTAGTTATTAAACCTACCCCACTCTCTAGATACCCCTTAGCACGTAAAGGAATATTATTTGGGGGTTCAGCCATGGAGAAGAGTTTAGACACTAGGATAAGATAAGGACCACACCCATTATAAAGAAATCACATTAGGATTCTCTTTTTAAGCTGTTCCTTAAAACACTAGTGCTTAGGAAATCTATTGGAGGCAGAAGCAGTCAAGGGTAGCCTAGGGTCAGGGTTAGGCTTAGGGTTAGGGTTAGGGTACGGCCTAGGGTTAGGGTTTAGGGAGGGGTCCGGGTACGGCGTAGGGTATGGGTTAGGGTTAGTGTTAGGGTTAGGGCTCGGTTTAGGGTACGGGTTAGGATTAGGGTACGTGTTACGGTTAGGGTAGGGGTTAGGGGTAACGTACGCGTTAGGGTTAGGGTAGTTAGTAAACCTATCCCACTCTCTAGATACCCCTTAGCACGTAAAGGAATATTATTTGGGGGTCCAGCCATGGAGAAGAGTTTAGACACTAGGATAAGATAAGGAACACAGCCATTATAAAGAAATCACATTAGGATTCTCTTTTTAAGCTGTTCCTTAAAACACTAGTGCTTAGGAAATCTATTGGAGGCAGAAGCAGTCAAGGGTAGCCTAGGGTTAGGGTTAGGGTGAGGGTTAGGGTTAGGGTACGGCTTAGGGTACGGGTTCGGGGAGGGGTTCGGGTACGGCGTAGGGTATGGGTTAGGGTTAGGGTTAGGGTTAGGGTTCGTGTTAGGGTTAGGGCTCGGTATAGGGTATGGGTTTGGATTAGGGTACGTGTTAGGGTTAGGGTACGCGTTAGGGTTAGGGTAGTTATTAAACCTATCCCACTCTCTAGATACCCCTTATCACGTAAAGGAACATTATTTGGGGGTCCAGCCATGGAGAAGAGTTTAGACACTAGGATAAGATAAGGAACACACCCATTATAAAGAAATCACATTAGGATTCTCTTTTTAAGCTGTTCCTTAAAACACTAGTGCTTAGGAAATCTATTGGAGGCAGAAGCAGTCAAGGGTAGCCTAGGGTTAGGGTTAGGGTGAGGGTTAGGGTTAGGGTACGGCTTAGGGTACGGGTTCGGGGAGGGGTTCGGGTACGGCATAGGGTATGGTTTAGGGTACGGGTTAGGGTTAGTGTTAGGGTTAGGGCTCGGTTTAGGGTACGGGTTAGGGTTAGGGTAGGGGTTAGGGTTAGGGTACGCGTTAGGGTTAGGGTAGTTATTAAACCTATCCCACTCTCTAGATACCCCTTAGCACGTAAAGGAATATTATTTTGGCGTCCAGCCATGGAGAAGAGTTTAGACACTAGGATAAGATGATGAACACACCCATTATAAAGAAATAACATTAGGATTCTCTTTTTAAGCTGTTCCTTAAAACACTAATGCTTAGGAAATCTATTGGAGGCTGAAGCAGTCAAGGGTAGCCTAGGGTTAGGGTTAGGGTGAGGGTTAGGGTTAGGATACGGCTTAGGGTACGGGTTCGGGGAGGGGTTCGGGTATGGCGTAGGGTATGGGTTAGGGTACGTGTTAGGGTTAGTGTTAGGGTTAGGGCTCGGTTTAGGGTACGGGTTAGGATTAGGGTAGTTGTTAGGGTTGGGGTAGGGGTTAGGGTTAGGGTACGCGTTAGGGTTAGGGTAGTTATTGAACCTATCCCACTGTCTAGATACCCCTTAGCACGTAAAGGAATATTATTTGGGGGTGCAGCCATGGAGAAGAGTTTAGACACTAGGATAAGATAAGGAACACACCCATTATAAAGAAATCACATTAGGATTCTCTTTTTAAGCTGTTCCTTAAAACACTAGTGCGTAGGAAATCTATTGGCGGTAGAAGCAGTCAAGGGTAGCCTAGGGTTAGGGTTAGGCTTAGGGTTAGGGTTAGGGTACGGCTTAGGGTACGGGTTCGGGGAGGGTTTCGGGTACGGCGTCGGGTATGTGTTAGGGTTAGGGTTAGGGTAAGTGTTAGGGTTAGGGCTCGGTTTGGGTACGGGTTAGGATTAGGATACGTGTTAGGGTTAGGGTAGGGGTTAGGGTTAGGGTACGCGTTAGGGTTAGGGTAGTTATTAAACCTATCCCACTCTCTAGATACCCCTTAGCACGTAAAGGAATATTATTTGGGGGTCCAGCCACGGTGAAGAGTTTAGACACTAGGATAAGATAAGGAACACACCCATTATAAAGAAGTCACATTAGGATTCTCTTTTTAAGCTGTTCCTTAAAACACTAGTGCTTAGGAAATCTATTGGAGGCAGAAGCAGTCAAGGGTAGCCTAGGGTTAGGGTTAGGCTTAGGGTTAGGGTTAGGGCACAGTTTCGGGGAGGGGTTCGGGTACGGCGTAGGCTATGGGTTAGGGTTAGGGTTAGTGTTAGGGTTAGGGCTCGGTTCAGGGTACGGGTTAGGATTAGGGTACGTGTTAGGGTTAGGGTAGGGGTTAGGGTTAGGGTACGCGTTACGGTTAGGGTAGTTATTAAACCTATCCCACTCTCTAGATAGCCCTTAGCACGTAAAGGAATATTATTTGGGGGTACAGCCATGGAGAAGGGTTTAGACACTAGGAAAAGATGAGGAACACACCCATTATAAAGAAATCACATTAGGATTCTCTTTTTAAGCTGTTCCTTAAAACACTAGTCCTTAGGAAATCTATTGGAGGCAGAAGCAGTCAAGGGTAGCCTAGGGTTAGGGTTAGGCTTAGGGTTAGGGTTAGGGTACGGCTTAGGGTACGGGTTCGGGGAGGGGTTCGGGTACGGCGTCGGGTATGTGTTAGGGTTAGGGTTAGGGTAAGTGTTAGGGTTAGGGCTCGGTTTGGGTACGGGTTAGGATTAGGATACGTGTTAGGGTTAGGGTAGGGGTTAGGGTTAGGGTACGCGTTAGGGTTAGGGTAGTTATTGAACCTATCCCACTGTCTAGATACCCCTTAGCACGTAAAGGAATATTATTTGGGGGTCCAGCCATGGAGAAGAGTTTGGACACTAGGATAAGATAAGGAACACACCCATTATAAAGAAATCACATTAGGATTCTCTTTTTAAGCTGTTCCTTAAAACACTAGTGCTTAGGAAATCTATTGGAGGCAGAAGCAGTCAAGGGTAGCCTAGGGTCAGGGTTAGGCTTAGGGTTAGGGTTAGGGTACGGCCTAGGGTTAGGGTTTAGGGAGGGGTCCGGGTACGGCGTAGGGTATGGGTTAGGGTTAGTGTTAGGCTTAGGGCTCGGTTTAGGGTACGGGTTAGGATTAGGGTACGTGTTACGGTTAGGGTAGGGGTTAGGGTTAACGTACGCGTTAGGGTTAGGGTAGTTAGTAAACCTATCCCACTCTCTAGATACCCCTTAGCACGTAAAGGAATATTATTTGGGGGTCCAGCCATGGAGAAGAGTTTAGACACTAGGATAAGATAAGGAACACAGCCATTATAAAGAAATCACATTAGGATTCTCTTTTTAAGCTGTTCCTTAAAACACTAGTGCTTAGGAAATCTATTGGAGGCAGAAGCAGTCAAGGGTAGCCTAGGGTTAGGGTTAGGGTGAGGGTTAGGGTTAGGGTACGGCTTAGGGTACGGGTTCGGGGAGGGGTTCGGGTACGGCGTAGGGTATGGGTTAGGGTTAGGGTTAGGGTTAGGGTTCGTGTTAGGGTTAGGGCTCGGTATAGGGTATGGGTTTGGATTAGGGTACGTGTTAGGGTTAGGGTACGCGTTAGGGTTAGGGTAGTTATTAAACCTATCCCACTCTCTAGATACCCCTTATCACGTAAAGGAACATTATTTGGGGGTCCAGCCATGGAGAAGAGTTTAGACACTAGGATAAGATAAGGAACACACCCATTATAAAGAAATCACATTAGGATTCTCTTTTTAAGCTGTTCCTTAAAACACTAGTGCTTAGGAAATCTATTGGAGGCAGAAGCAGTCAAGGGTAGCCTAGGGTTAGGGTTAGGCTTAGGGTTAGGGTTAGGGTACGGCTTAGGGTACGGGTTCGGGGAGAGGTTCGGGTATGGCGTAGGGTATGGGTTAGGGTACGGGTTAGGGTTAGTGTTAGGGTTAGGGCTCGGTTTAGGGTACGGGTTAGGATTAGGGTAGTTGTAAGGGTTAGGGTAGGGGTTAGGGTTAGGGTACGCGTTAGGGTTAGGGTAGTTATTAAATCTATCCCACTCTCTAGATAGCCCTTAGCACGTAAAGGAATATTATTTGGGGGTCCAGCCATGGAGAAGAGTTTAGACACTAGGATAAGATAAGGAACACACCCATTATAAAGAAATCACATTAGGATTCTCTTTTTAAGCTGTTCCTTAAAACACTAGTGCTTAGGAAATCTATTGGAGGCAGAAGCAGTCAAGGGTAGCCTAGGGTTAGGGTTAGGTTTAGGGTTAGGTTTAGGGTACGGCTTAGGTTACGGGTTCGGGGAGCGGTTCGGGTACGGTGTAGGGTATGGGTTAGGGTTAGGGTTAGGGTTAGTGTTAGGGTTTGGGCTCAGTTTAGGGTACGGGTTAGGATTAGGGTACGTGTTAGGGTTAGGGTAGGGGATAGGGTTAGGGTACGCTTTAGGGTTAGAGTAGTTATTAAACCTACCCCACTCTCTAGATACCCCTTAGCACGTAAAGGAATATTATTTGGGGGTTCAGCCATGGAGAAGAGTTTAGACACTAGGATAAGATAAGGACCACACCCATTATAAAGAAATCACATTAGGATTCTCTTTTTAAGCTGTTCCTTAAAACACTAGTGCTTAGGAAATCTATTGGAGGCAGAAGCAGTCAAGGGTAGCCTAGGGTTAGGGTTAGGCTTAGGGTTAGGGTTAGGGTACGGCTTAGGGTACGGGTTCGGGGAGGGGTTCGGGTCCGGCGTAGGGTATGGGTTAGGGTACGGGTTAGGGTTAGTGTTAGGGTTAGGGCTCGGTTTAGGGTACGGGTTAGGATTAGGGTACGTGTTACGGTTAGGGTAGGGGTTAGGGTTAACGTACGCGTTAGGGTTAGGGTAGTTAGTAAACCTATCCAACTCTCTAGATAGCCCTTAGCACGTAAGGGAATATTATTTGGGGGTCCAGCCATGGAGAAGAGTTTAGACACTAGGATAAGATAAGGAACACAGCCATTATAAAGAAATCACATTAGGATTCTCTTTTTAAGCTGTTCCTTAAAACACTAGTGCTTAGGAAATCTATTGGAGGCAGAAGCAGTCAAGGGTAGCCTAGCGTTAGGGTTAGTGTGAGGGTTAGGGTTAGGGTACGGCTTAGGGTACGGGTTCGGGGAGGGGTTCGGGTAAGGCGTAGGGTATGGGTTAGGGTTAGGGTTAGGTTTCGTGTTAGGGTTAGGGCTCGGTATAGGGTACGGGTTAGGATTAGGGTACGTGTTAGGGTTAGGGTACGCGTTAGGGTTAGGGTAGTTATTAAACCTATCCCACTCTGTAGATACCCCTTATCACGTAAAGGAATATTATTTGGGGGTCCAGCCTTGGAGAAGAGTTTAGACACTAGGATAAGATAAGGAACACACCCATTATAAAGAAATCACATTAGGATTCTCTTTTTAAGCTGTTCCTTAAAACACTAGTGCTTAGGAAATCTATTGGAGGTAGAAGCAGTCAAGGGTAGCCTAGGGTTAGGGTTAGGCTTAGGGTTAGGGTTAGGGTACGGCTTAGGGTACGGGTTCGGGGAGGGGTTCGGGTCCGGCGTAGGGTATGGGTTAGGGTACGGGTTAGGGTTAGTGTTAGGGTTAGGGCTTGGTTTAGGGTACGGGTTAGGATTAGGGTTCGTGTTACGGTTAGGGTAGGGGTTAGGGTTAACGTACGCGTTAGGGTTAGGGTAGTTAGTAAACCTATCCAACTCTCTAGATAGCCCTTAGCACGTAAGGGAATATTATTTGGGGGTCCAGCCATGGAGAAGAGTTTAGACACTAGGATAAGATAAGGAACACAGCCATTATAAAGAAATCACATTAGGATTCTCTTTTTAAGCTGTTCCTTAAAACACTAGTGCTTAGGAAATCTATTGGAGGCAGAAGCAGTCAAGGGTAGCCTAGGGTTAGGGTTAGGGTGAGGGTTAGGGTTAGGGTACGGCTTAGGGTACGGGTTCGGGGAGGGGTTCGGGTACGGCGTAGGGTATGGGTTAGGGTTAGGGTTAGGGTTAGGGTTCGTGTTAGGGTTAGGGCTCGGTATAGGGTATGGGTTTGGATTAGGGTACGTGTTAGGGTTAGGGTACGCGTTAGGGTTAGGGTAGTTATTAAACCTATCCCACTCTCTAGATACCCCTTATCACGTAAAGGAACATTATTTGGGGGTCCAGCCATGGAGAAGAGTTTAGACACTAGGATAAGATAAGGAACACACCCATTATAAAGAAATCACATTAGGATTCTCTTTTTAAGCTGTTCCTTAAAACACTAGTGCTTAGGAAATCTATTGGAGGCAGAAGCAGTCAAGGGTAGCCTAGGGTTAGGGTTAGGGTGAGGGTTAGGGTTAGGGTACGGCTTAGGGTACGGGTTCGGGGAGGGGTTCGGGTACGGCATAGGGTATGGTTTAGGGTACGGGTTAGGGTTAGTGTTAGGGTTAGGGCTCGGTTTAGGGTACGGGTTAGGGTTAGGGTAGGGGTTAGGGTTAGGGTACGCGTTAGGGTTAGGGTAGTTATTAAACCTATCCCACTCTCTAGATACCCCTTAGCACGTAAAGGAATATTATTTTGGCGTCCAGCCATGGAGAAGAGTTTAGACACTAGGATAAGATGATGAACACACCCATTATAAAGAAATAACATTAGGATTCTCTTTTTAAGCTGTTCCTTAAAACACTAATGCTTAGGAAATCTATTGGAGGCTGAAGCAGTCAAGGGTAGCCTAGGGTTAGGGTTAGGGTGAGGGTTAGGGTTAGGATACGGCTTAGGGTACGGGTTCGGGGAGGGGTTCGGGTATGGCGTAGGGTATGGGTTAGGGTACGTGTTAGGGTTAGTGTTAGGGTTAGGGCTCGGTTTAGGGTACGGGTTAGGATTAGGGTAGTTGTTAGGGTTGGGGTAGGGGTTAGGGTTAGGGTACGCGTTAGGGTTAGGGTAGTTATTGAACCTATCCCACTGTCTAGATACCCCTTAGCACGTAAAGGAATATTATTTGGGGGTGCAGCCATGGAGAAGAGTTTAGACACTAGGATAAGATAAGGAACACACCCATTATAAAGAAATCACATTAGGATTCTCTTTTTAAGCTGTTCCTTAAAACACTAGTGCGTAGGAAATCTATTGGCGGTAGAAGCAGTCAAGGGTAGCCTAGGGTTAGGGTTAGGCTTAGGGTTAGGGTTAGGGTACGGCTTAGGGTACGGGTTCGGGGAGGGTTTCGGGTACGGCGTCGGGTATGTGTTAGGGTTAGTGTTAGGGTAAGTGTTAGGGTTAGGGCTCGGTTTGGGTACGGGTTAGGATTAGGATACGTGTTAGGGTTAGGGTAGGGGTTAGGGTTAGGGTACGCGTTAGGGTTAGGGTAGTTATTAAACCTATCCCACTCTCTAGATACCCCTTAGCACGTAAAGGAATATTATTTGGGGGTCCAGCCACGGTGAAGAGTTTAGACACTAGGATAAGATAAGGAACACACCCATTATAAAGAAGTCACATTAGGATTCTCTTTTTAAGCTGTTCCTTAAAACACTAGTGCTTAGGAAATCTATTGGAGGCAGAAGCAGTCAAGGGTAGCCTAGGGTTAGGGTTAGGCTTAGGGTTAGGGTTAGGGCACAGTTTCGGGGAGGGGTTCGGGTACGGCGTAGGCTATGGGTTAGGGTTAGGGTTAGTGTTAGGGTTAGGGCTCGGTTCAGGGTACGGGTTAGGATTAGGGTACGTGTTAGGGTTAGGGTAGGGGTTAGGGTTAGGGTACGCGTTACGGTTAGGGTAGTTATTAAACCTATCCCACTCTCTAGATAGCCCTTAGCACGTAAAGGAATATTATTTGGGGGTACAGCCATGGAGAAGGGTTTAGACACTAGGAAAAGATGAGGAACACACCCATTATAAAGAAATCACATTAGGATTCTCTTTTTAAGCTGTTCCTTAAAACACTAGTCCTTAGGAAATCTATTGGAGGCAGAAGCAGTCAAGGGTAGCCTAGGGTTAGGGTTAGGCTTAGGGTTAGGGTTAGGGTACGGCTTAGGGTACGGGTTCGGGGAGGGGTTCGGGTACGGCGTCGGGTATGTGTTAGGGTTAGGGTTAGGGTAAGTGTTAGGGTTAGGGCTCGGTTTGGGTACGGGTTAGGATTAGGATACGTGTTAGGGTTAGGGTAGGGGTTAGGGTTAGGGTACGCGTTAGGGTTAGGGTAGTTATTGAACCTATCCCACTGTCTAGATACCCCTTAGCACGTAAAGGAATATTATTTGGGGGTCCAGCCATGGAGAAGAGTTTGGACACTAGGATAAGATAAGGAACACACCCATTATAAAGAAATCACATTAGGATTCTCTTTTTAAGCTGTTCCTTAAAACACTAGTGCTTAGGAAATCTATTGGAGGCAGAAGCAGTCAAGGGTAGCCTAGGGTCAGGGTTAGGCTTAGGGTTAGGGTTAGGGTACGGCCTAGGGTTAGGGTTTAGGGAGGGGTCCGGGTACGGCGTAGGGTATGGGTTAGGGTTAGTGTTAGGCTTAGGGCTCGGTTTAGGGTACGGGTTAGGATTAGGGTACGTGTTACGGTTAGGGTAGGGGTTAGGGTTAACGTACGCGTTAGGGTTAGGGTAGTTAGTAAACCTATCCCACTCTCTAGATACCCCTTAGCACGTAAAGGAATATTATTTGGGGGTCCAGCCATGGAGAAGAGTTTAGACACTAGGATAAGATAAGGAACACAGCCATTATAAAGAAATCACATTAGGATTCTCTTTTTAAGCTGTTCCTTAAAACACTAGTGCTTAGGAAATCTATTGGAGGCAGAAGCAGTCAAGGGTAGCCTAGGGTTAGGGTTAGGGTGAGGGTTAGGGTTAGGGTACGGCTTAGGGTACGGGTTCGGGGAGGGGTTCGGGTACGGCGTAGGGTATGGGTTAGGGTTAGGGTTAGGGTTAGGGTTCGTGTTAGGGTTAGGGCTCGGTATAGGGTATGGGTTTGGATTAGGGTACGTGTTAGGGTTAGGGTACGCGTTAGGGTTAGGGTAGTTATTAAACCTATCCCACTCTCTAGATACCCCTTATCACGTAAAGGAACATTATTTGGGGGTCCAGCCATGGAGAAGAGTTTAGACACTAGGATAAGATAAGGAACACACCCATTATAAAGAAATCACATTAGGATTCTCTTTTTAAGCTGTTCCTTAAAACACTAGTGCTTAGGAAATCTATTGGAGGCAGAAGCAGTCAAGGGTAGCCTAGGGTTAGGGTTAGGCTTAGGGTTAGGGTTAGGGTACGGCTTAGGGTACGGGTTCGGGGAGAGGTTCGGGTATGGCGTAGGGTATGGGTTAGGGTACGGGTTAGGGTTAGTGTTAGGGTTAGGGCTCGGTTTAGGACACGGTTTAGGATTAGGGTAGTTGTAAGGGTTAGGGTAGGGGTTAGGGTTAGGGTACGCGTTAGGGTTAGGGTAGTTATTAAATCTATCCCACTCTCTAGATAGCCCTTAGCACGTAAAGGAATATTATTTGGGGGTCCAGCCATGGAGAAGAGTTTAGACACTAGGATAAGATAAGGAACACACCCATTATAAAGAAATCACATTAGGATTCTCTTTTTAAGCTGTTCCTTAAAACACTAGTGCTTAGGAAATCTATTGGAGGCAGAAGCAGTCAAGGGTAGCCTAGGGTTAGGGTTAGGTTTAGGGTTAGGTTTAGGGTACGGCTTAGGTTACGGGTTCGGGGAGCGGTTCGGGTACGGTGTAGGGTATGGGTTAGGGTTAGGGTTAGGGTTAGTGTTAGGGTTAGGGCTCAGTTTAGGGTACGGGTTAGGATTAGGGTACGTGTTAGGGTTAGGGTAGGGGATAGGGTTAGGGTACGCTTTAGGGTTAGAGTAGTTATTAAACCTACCCCACTCTCTAGATACCCCTTAGCACGTAAAGGAATATTATTTGGGGGTTCAGCCATGGAGAAGAGTTTAGACACTAGGATAAGATAAGGACCACACCCATTATAAAGAAATCACATTAGGATTCTCTTTTTAAGCTGTTCCTTAAAACACTAGTGCTTAGGAAATCTATTGGAGGCAGAAGCAGTCAAGGGTAGCCTAGGGTTAGGGTTAGGCTTAGGGTTAGGGTTAGGGTACGGCTTAGGGTACGGGTTCGGGGAGGGGTTCGGGTCCGGCGTAGGGTATGGGTTAGGGTACGGGTTAGGGTTAGTGTTAGGGTTAGGGCTCGGTTTAGGGTACGGGTTAGGATTAGGGTACGTGTTACGGTTAGGGTAGGGGTTAGGGTTAACGTACGCGTTAGGGTTAGGGTAGTTAGTAAACCTATCCAACTCTCTAGATAGCCCTTAGCACGTAAGGGAATATTATTTGGGGGTCCAGCCATGGAGAAGAGTTTAGACACTAGGATAAGATAAGGAACACAGCCATTATAAAGAAATCACATTAGGATTCTCTTTTTAAGCTGTTCCTTAAAACACTAGTGCTTAGGAAATCTATTGGAGGCAGAAGCAGTCAAGGGTAGCCTAGCGTTAGGGTTAGTGTGAGGGTTAGGGTTAGGGTACGGCTTAGGGTACGGGTTCGGGGAGGGGTTCGGGTAAGGCGTAGGGTATGGGTTAGGGTTAGGGTTAGGTTTCGTGTTAGGGTTAGGGCTCGGTATAGGGTACGGGTTAGGATTAGGGTACGTGTTAGGGTTAGGGTACGCGTTAGGGTTAGGGTAGTTATTAAACCTATCCCACTCTGTAGATACCCCTTATCACGTAAAGGAATATTATTTGGGGGTCCAGCCTTGGAGAAGAGTTTAGACACTAGGATAAGATAAGGAACACACCCATTATAAAGAAATCACATTAGGATTCTCTTTTTAAGCTGTTCCTTAAAACACTAGTGCTTAGGAAATCTATTGGAGGTAGAAGCAGTCAAGGGTAGCCTAGGGTTAGGGTTAGGCTTAGGGTTAGGGTTAGGGTACGGCTTAGGGTACGGGTTCGGGGAGGGGTTCGGGTCCGGCGTAGGGTATGGGTTAGGGTACGGGTTAGGGTTAGTGTTAGGGTTAGGGCTTGGTTTAGGGTACGGGTTAGGATTAGGGTTCGTGTTACGGTTAGGGTAGGGGTTAGGGTTAACGTACGCGTTAGGGTTAGGGTAGTTAGTAAACCTATCCAACTCTCTAGATAGCCCTTAGCACGTAAGGGAATATTATTTGGGGGTCCAGCCATGGAGAAGAGTTTAGACACTAGGATAAGATAAGGAACACAGCCATTATAAAGAAATCACATTAGGATTCTCTTTTTAAGCTGTTCCTTAAAACACTAGTGCTTAGGAAATGTATTGGAGGCAGAAGCAGTCAAGGGTAGCCTAGCGTTAGGGTTAGTGTGAGGGTTAGGGTTAGGGTACGGCTTAGGGTACGGGTTCGGGGAGGGGTTCGGGTAAGGCGTAGGGTATGGGTTAGGGCTAGGGTTAGGGTTAGGTTTCGTGTTAGGGTTAGGGCTCGGTATAGGGTACGGGTTAGGATTAGGGTACGTGTTAGGGTTAGGGTACGCGTTAGGGTTAGGGTAGTTATTAAACCTATCCCACTCTGTAGATACCCCTTATCACGTAAAGGAATATTATTTGGGGGTCCAGCCATGGAGAAGAGTTTAGACACTAGGATAAGAGAAGGAACACACCCATTATAAAGAAATCACATTAGGATTCTCTTTTTAAGCTGTTCCTTAAAACACTAGTGCTTAGGAAATCTATTGGAGGCAGAAGCAGTCAAGGGTAGCCTAGGGTTAGGGTTTTGTTTAGGGTTAGGCTTAGGGTACGGCTTAGGTTACGGGTTTGGGGAGCGGTTCGGGTACGGTGTAAGGTATGGGTTAGGGTTAGGGTTAGGGTTAGTGTTAGGGTTTGGGCTCAGTTTAGGGTACGGGTTAGGATTAGGGTACGTGTTAGGGTTAGGGTAGGGGATAGGGTTAGGGTACGCTTTAGGGTTAGAGTAGTTAGTAAACCTACCCCACTCTCTAGATACCCCTTAGCACGTAAAGGAATATTATTTGGGGGTCCAGCCATGGAGAAGAGTTTAGACACTAGGATAAGATAAGGAACACACCCATTATAAAGAAATCACATTAGGATTCTCTTTTTAAGCTGTTCCTTAAAACACTAGTGCTTAGGAAATCTATTGGAGGCAGAAGCAGTCAAGGGTAGCCTAGGGTTAGGGTTAGGCTTAGGGTTAGGCTTAGGGTACGGCTTAGGGTACGGGTTCGGGGAGGGGTTCGGGTATGGCGTAGGGTATGGGTTAGGGTTAGGGTTAGTGTTAGGGTTAGGGCTCGGTTTAGGGTACGGGTTAGGATTAGGGTACGTGTTAGGGTTAGGGCAGGGGATAGGGTTAGGGTACGCGTTAGGGTTAGGGTAGTTATTAAACCTATTCCACTCTCTAGATAGCCCTTGGCAAGTGAAGGAATATTATTTGGGGGTGCAGCCATGGAGAATAGTTTAGACACTAGGATAAGATAAGGAACACACCCATTATAAAGAAATCACATTAGGATTCTCTTTTTAAGCTGTTCCTTAAAACACTAGTGCTTAGGAAATCTATTGGAGGCAGAAGCAGTCAAGGGTAGCCTAGGGTTAGGGTTAGGCTTAGGGTTAGGGTTAGGGTACGGCTTAGGGTACGGGTTCGGAGTGGGGTTCGGGTAAGGCGTAGGGTATGGGTTAGGGTTAGGGTTAGTGTTAGGGTTAGGGCTCGGTTTAGAATATGCGTTAGGATTAGGGTACGTGTTAGGGTTAGGGTAGGGGTTAGGGTTAGCATACGCTTTAGGGTTAGGGTAGTTATCAAACCTAACCCACTCCCTAGATAGCCCTTAGCACGTAAAGGAATATTATTTGGGTTAGGGTTAGGGTTAGGGTTAGGGTTAGGGTTAGGGTTAGGGTTAGGGCTCGGTTTAGGGTACGGGTTAGGATTAGGGTAGTTGTTAGAGTTAGGGTAGGGGTTAGGGTTAGGGTACGCGTTAGGGTTAGGGTAGTTATTAAACCTATCCCACTCTCTAGATACCCCTTAGCACGTAAAGGAATATTATTTGGGCGTCCAGCCATGGAGAAGAGTTTAGACACTAGGATAAGATGATGAACACACCCATTATAAAGAAATAACATTAGGATTCTCTTTTTAAGCTGTTCCTTAAAACACTAATGCTTAGGAAATCTATTGGAGGCAGAAGCAGTCAAGGGTAGCCTAGGGTTAGGGTTAGGGTGAGGGTTAGGGTTAGGGTACGGCTTAGGGTACGGGTTCGGGGAGGGGTTCGGGTACGGCGTAGGGTATGGGTTAGGGTACGGGTTAGGGTTAGTGTTAGGGTTAGGGCTCGGTTTAGGGTACGGGTTAGGATTAGGGTAGTTGTTAGGGTTAGGGTAGGGGTTAGGGTTAGGGTACGCGTTAGGCTTAGGGTAGTTATTGAACCTATCCCACTGTCTAGATACCCCTTAGCACGTAAAGGAATATTATTTGGGGGTCCAGCCATGGAAAAGAGTTTAGACACTAGGATAAGATAAGGAACACACCCATTATAAAGAAATCACATTAGGATTGTCTTTTTAAGCTGTTCCTTAAAACACTAGTGCTTAGGAAATCTATTGGAGGTAGAAGCAGTCAAGGGTAGCCTAGGGTTAGGGATAGGCTTAGGGTTAGGGTTAGGGTACGGCTTAGGGTACGAGTTCGGGGAGGGGTTCTGGTACGGCGTCGGGTATGTGTTAGGGTTAGGGTTAGGGTAAGTGTTAGCGGTTAGGGCTCGGTTTGGGTACGGGTTAGGATTAGGATACGTGTTAGGGTTAGGGTAGGGGTTAGGGTTAGGGTACGCGTTAGGGTTAGGGTAGTTATTAAACCTATCCCACTCTCTAGATAGCCCTTAGCACGTAAAGGAATATTATTTGGGGGTACAGCCATGGAGAAGGGTTTAGACACTAGGAAAAGATGAGGAACACACCCATTATAAAGAAATCACATTAGGATTCTCTTTTTAAGCTGTTCCTTAAAACACTAGTGCTTAGGAAATCTATTGGAGGCAGAAGCAGTCAAGGGTAGCCTAGGGTTAGGGTTAGGGTGAGGGTTAGGGTTAGGGTACGGCTTAGGGTACGGGTTCGGGGATGGGTTCGGGTACGGCATAGGGTATGGTTTAGGGTACGGGTTAGGGTTAGTGTTAGGGTTAGGGCTCGGTTTAGGGTACGGGTTAGGATTAGGGTAGTTGTTAGGGTTAGGGTAGGGGTTAGGGTTAGGGTACGCGTTAGGGTTAGGGTAGTTATCAAACCTATCCCACTCTCTAGATACCCCTTAGCACGTAAAGGAATATTATTTGGGCGTCCAGCCATGGAGAAGAGTTTAGACACTAGGATAAGATGATGAACACACCCATTATAAAGAAATCACATTAGGATTCTCTTTTTAAGCTGTTCCTTAAAACACTAATGCTTAGGAAATCTATTGGAGGCAGAAGCAGTCAAGGGTAGCCTAGGGTTAGGGTTAGGGTGAGGGTTAGGGTTAGGGTACCGCTTAGGGTACGGGTTCGGGGAGGGGTTCGGGTACGGCGTAGGCTATGGGTTAGGGTTAGGGTTAGTGTTAGGGTTAGGGCTCGGTTTAGGGTACGGGTTAGGATTAGGGTACGTGTTAGGGTTAGGGTAGGGGTTAGGATTAGGGTACGCGTTACGGTTAGGGTAGTTATTAAACCTATCCCACTCTCTAGATAGCCCTTAGCACGTAAAGGAATATTATTTGGGGGTACAGCCATGGAGAAGGGTTTAGACACTAGGAAAAGATGAGGAACACACCCATTATAAAGAAATCACATTAGGATTCTCTTTTTAAGCTGTTCCTTGAAACACTAGTCCTTAGGAAATCTATTGGAGGTAGAAGCAGTCAAGGGTAGCCTAGGGTTAGGGTTAGGCTTAGGGTTAGGGTTAGGGTACGGCTTAGGGTACGGGTTCGGGGATGGGTTCGGGTACGGCATAGGGTATGGTTTAGGGTACGGGTTAGGGTTAGTGTTAGGGTTAGGGCTCGGATTAGGGTACGGGTTAGGATTAGGGTAGTTGTTAGGGTTAGGGTTAGGGTACGCGTTAGGGTTAGGGTAGTTATTGAACCTATCCCACTGTCTAGATACCCCTTAGCACGTAAAGGAATATTATTTGGGGGTCCAGCCATGGAGAAGAGTTTAGACACTAGGATAAGATAAGGAACACACCCATTATAAAGAAATCACATTAGGATTCTCTTTTTAAGCTGTTCCTTAAAACACTAGTGCTTAGGAAATCTATTGGAGGCAGAAGCAGTCAAGGGTAGCCTAGGGTCAGGGTTAGGCTTAGGGTTAGGGTTAGGGTACGGCCTAGGGTACGGGTTTAGGGAGGGGTCCGGGTACGGCGTAGGGTATGGGTTAGGGTTAGTGTTAGGGTTAGGGCTCAGTTTAGGGTACGGGTTAGGATTAGGGTACGTGTTACGGTTAGGGTAGGGGTTAGGGTTAACGTACGCGTTAGGGTTAGGGTAGTTAGTAAACCTATCCCACTCTCTATATACCCCTTAGCACGTAAAGGAATATTATTTGGGGGTCCAGCCATGGAGAAGAGTTTAGACACTAGGATAAGATAAGGAACACAGCCATTATAAAGAAATCACATTAGGATTCTCTTTTTAAGCTGTTCCTTAAAACACTAGTGCTTAGGAAATCTATTGGAGGAAGAGGAATTCAAGGGTAGCCTAGGGTTAGGGTTAGGGTGAGGGTTAGGGTTAGGGTACGGGTTCGGGGAGGGGTTCGGGTACGGCGTAGGGTATGGGTTAGGGTTAGGGTTAGGGTTAGGGTTCGTGTTAGGGTTAGGGCTCGGTATAGTGTATGGGTTAGGATTAGGGTACGTGTTAGGGTTAGGGTACGCGTTAGGGTTAGGGTAGTTATTAAACCTATCCCACTCTCTAGATACCCGTTATCACGTAAAGGAATATTATTTGGGGGTCCAGCCATGGAGAAGAGTTTAGACACTAGGATAAGATAAGGAACACACCCATTATAAAGAAATCACATTAGGATTCTCTTTTTAAGCTGTTCCTTAAAACACTAGTGCTTAGGAAATCTATTGGAGGCAGAAGCAGTCAAGGGTAGCCTAGGGTTAGGGTTAGGTTTAGGGTTAGGCTTAGGGTACGGCTTAGGTTACGGGTTCGGGGAGCGGTTCGGGTACGGTGTAGGGTATGGGTTAGGGTTAGGGTTAGTGTTAGGGTTAGGGCTCAGTTTAGGGTACGGGTTAGGATTAGGGTACGTGTTAGGGTTAGGGTAGGGGATAGGGTTAGGGTACGCTTTAGGGTTAGAGTAGTTATTAAACCTACCCCACTCTCTAGATACCCCTTAGCACGTAAAGGAATATTATTTGGGGGTCCAGCCATGGAGAAGAGTTTAGACACTAGGATAAGATAAGGAACACAGCCATTATAAAGAAATCACATTAGGATTCTCTTTTTAAGCTGTTCCTTAACACACTAGTGCTTAGGAAATCTATTGGAGGCAGAAGCAGTCAAGGGTAGCCTAGGGTTAGGGTTAGGGTGAGGGTTAGGGTTAGGGTACGGCTTAGGGTACGGGTTCGGGGAGGGGTTCGGGTACGGCGTAGGGTATGGGTTAGGGTTAGGTTTAGGGTTCGTGTTAGGGTTAGGGCTCGGTATAGGGTACGGGTTAGGATTAGGGTACGTGTTAGGGTTAGGGTACGCGTTAGGGTTAGGGTAGTTATTAAACCTATCCCACTCTGTAGATACCCCTTAGCACGTAAAGGAATATTATTTGGGGGTCTTAGTTAGGAGCAGCATCAGAGTGTTGGTTAGGTACAGTTTCAGGGCCTAAGATAGGAGTAGTGTCAGGGCCTTAGTTAAGGACCGTTTCAGGGCCTTAGTTAGGAGTAGCGTCAGAGCATTGGTGAGGTACAGTGTCAGGCCCTGAGTTAGGAGTAGTGTAAGGGCCTCAGTTAGGCACAGTGTTAAGGCCTGAGTTAGGAGTAGTGTCAAGGCCTTAGTTAGGGACAGTGTCAGGGCCTGAGTTAGGAGTATTCTTAAGACCTCAGTTAGGGACAGTGTCAGTGCCTTAGTTACAACTAGCGTTAGAGCCTTTGTTAGGTATCTTGTCAGGGCCTGAGTTAGGAGTAGTGTCACAGCCTTAGGGACAGTGTCAGGGCCTTAGTTAGTTATAGTGTCATGGCCTTAGTTAGGGACAGTATCAGGGCCTACGTTAGGAGTAGTGTCAAGACCTTAGGTAGGGACAGTGTCAGGGACTGAGTTAGGAGTAGTGTCAGGGCCTTAGGGCCAGTTTCAGGGCCTGAGATAGGAGTAGTGTCAAGGCCTTAGTTAAGGACCGTTTCAGGGCCTTAGTTAGGAGTAGCGTCAGAGCATTGGTGAGGTACAGTGTCAGGCCCTGAGTTAGGAGTAGTGTAAGGGCCTCAGTTAGGCACAGTGTTAAGGCCTGAGTTAGGTATATGTCATGGCCTTAGTTAGGGACAGTATCAGGGCCTGAGTTAGGAGTAGTGTCAAGGACGTAGGGCCAGTGTCCGGGCCTGAGTTAGGAGTAGTGTCAGGGCCTTTGTAAGGGACAGTGTCCGGGCCTGAGTTAAGTTTAGAGTCAAGGCCTTAGTTAGGGACAGTGTCAGGGCCTGAGTTAGGAGTAGTGTCAGGGCCTGAGGGCCAGTTTCAGAGCCTGAGATAGGAGTAGTGTCAAGGCCTTAGGTAAGGACCGTTTCAGGGTCTTAGTTAGGAGCAGCATCAGAGTGTTGGTTAGGTACAGTTTCAGGGCCTAAGATAGGAGTAGTGTCAGGGCCTTAGTTAAGGACCGTTTCAGGGCCTTAGTTAGGAGTAGCGTCAGAGCATTGGTGAGGTACAGTGTCAGGCCCTGAGTTAGGAGTAGTGTAAGGGCCTCAGTTAGGCACAGTGTTAAGGCCTGAGTTAGGTATATGTCATGGTCTTAGTTAGGGACAGTATCAGGGCCTGAGTTAGGAGTAGTGTCAAGGACGTAGGGCCAGTGTCCGGGCCTGAGTTAGGAGTAGTGTCAGGGCCTTTGTAAGGGACAGTGTCCGGGCCTGAGTTAAGTTTAGAGTCAAGGCCTTAGTTAGGGACAGTGTCAGGGCCTGAATTAGGAGCAGTGTAAAGGCCTTAGTTAGGGCCAGTGTCCAGAACTTTGTTACGACTAATGTCAGAGCTTTTCTTAGGTATCGTGTCAGGGCCTGAGTTAGGAATAGTGTCAGGGACCTAGTTAGGGACAGTGTAAAGGCCTAAGTTATGTGTAATGTCCGGGCCTTAGTTAGGGACCATATCAGGGCCTGAGTTAGGAGTAGTGTCAGGGCTTTAGTTAGGGACAGTGTCAGGGCCTGAGTTAGGTGTAGTGTCAGGGCTTATTTAGGGAGAGTATCAGGGCCCAAGTTATGAGTAGCGTCAAGGCCTTAGGTAGGGACCGTTTCAGGGCCTTAGTTAGGAGTAGCATCAGAGCGTTGGTTAGGTACGGTGTCAGGGCCTGAGTTAGCAGTAGTGTCAGTGACTTAGTTAGGGACAGTGTCAGGGCCAGAGTTAGTTGTAGTGTGAGGGCCTTAGTTAGGACAGTATCAGGGCCTGAGTTAGGAGTTGTGTCAGGGCCTTAGTTAGGGACAGTGTCAGGTCCTGAGTTAGGTGTAGTGTCAGTGCCTTAGTTAGGCACAGTGTCAGGACCTGAGTTATGGAAGCGTCAAAGGCTTTAGTGTAGGTATCCTTTCAGGGCCTGAGTTAGGATTAGTTTCAGGGCCTTAGTTAGGGACAGTGTCAGGGCCAGAGTTAGGAGCAGTGTCAGGGCCTTAGTTACGGACAGTGTCAGGGCCTGAGTTAGGTGTAGTGTCCGGGCTTAAGTTAGGGACAGAATCAGGGCCTGAGTTAGGAGTAGTGTCAAGACCTTAGTTAGGGACAATGTCAGGGCCTTTGTTAGGACTAGCATCAGAACCTTTGTTATGTATCCTGTCAGCGCCATAGTTAGGAGTAATGTCATGCCTTCGTTAGGGACAGTGTCAGGGCTTGAGTTAGGTGTAGTGTCAGTGCCTTATTTAGGGAGAGTATCAGGGCCCAAGTTATGAGTAGTGTCAAGGCCTTAATTAGGAATCGTTTCAGGGCCTTAGTTAGGAGGAGCATCAGAGCGTTGGTTAGGTAAAGTGTCAGGGCCTGAGTTAAATGTAGCGTCAGGGCCTTAGTTAGGGACAGTATCAGGACCTGAGTAGGAGTAGTGTCAGGTCCTTAGTTAGGGCCACTTTCAGGGCCTGAGTTAAGAGTAGTGTAAAGGCCTTAGTTAGGGCCAATGTCAGGGCCTTCGTTAGGAGTAGCATCAGAACCTTTGTTAAGTATCATGTCAGGGCCAGAGTTAGGAGTAGTGTCAGGCCTTAGTCTGGGACAGTGTCAGGGCCTGAGTTAGTTGTAGTGTGAGGGCCTTAGTTAGGATACTATCAGGGCCTGAGTTAAGAGTAGTGTCAGGGTCTTAGTTAGGGACAGTGTCAGGGCTTGAGTAGGAGTAGTGTCAAGGCCTTCGTTAGGAGTAGCATCAGAAACTTTGTTTGGTATCGTGTCAGGGCCTGAGTTAGGAGTAGCGTCAAAGCCTTTGTTAGGTATCGTGTCAGGGCCTGATTAGGAGTAGTGTCAAGGCCTTAGTTTAGGGCCAGTGTCAGGGCCTTAGTTCAGAGTAGCATCAGAGCATTCGTTAGGTACAGTGTCAGGGCCTGAGTTAGGAGTAGTCTCAGGGCCTTTGTTAGGAACAGTGTCAGGGCCTTAGTTACGACTATCGTCAGAGCCTTTGTTAGGTATGGTGTCAGGGCCTGAGTTAGGAGTAGTGTCAGAACATTAGTTAGGGACCGTGTCAGGGCCTGAGTTAGGTGTAGTGTTGGGGTCTTAGTTAGGGACAGTATCAGGGCCTGAGTTAGGAGTTGTGTCAAGACCTTAGTTTGGGATAGTGTCAGGGCCTTATTTATGAATAGCGTCAGAGCCTTTGTTAGGTATCCTGTCATGTCCTTAGTTAGGAGTAGCATCAGCGTTTGTTAGGTACAGTGTCAGGGCCTGAGTTACGAGTAGTGTCAGGGCCTTAGTTAGGAACTGTATCAGGGCCTGAGTTAGAAGTAGTGTCAAGGCATTAGTTTACGGGAATTGTCAGGGCTTGAATTAGGAATGGTGTCAGTGCCTTATTTAGGCACAGTATCACAGCCTGAGTTAGGTGTAGTTTCAGGGACTTAGTTAGGGATAGAGTATGGGTTAGGGTTAGGGTTAGTTTTAGGGTTAGGGCTAGGTTAGGGTACGGGTTAGGATTAGGGTACATGTCAGGGTTAGGTTAGGGGTTAGGGTTAGGGTATGCGTTAGGGTTAGGGTATTTATTAAACCTATCCGAGTCTCTAAATACCACATAGGACGTAAAGGAATATTATTTGGGACCCAGCAATGGAGAAGAGTTTAGAGGCGAGGATAAGATAAGGAACACACCCATTATAAAGAAATCACATTCGGATTCTCTTTTTAAGCTGTTCCTTAAAACACTAGTGCTTAGGAAATCTATTGGAGGCAGAAGCAGTCAAGGGTAGCCTAGGGTTAGGATTAGGCTTAGGGTTAGGATTAGGGTACGGTTTCGGGAAGGGGTTCGGGTACGGCATAGGGTATGGGTTAGGGTTAGGGTTAGTGTTAGGGTTAGGGCTCGGTTTAGGGTACGGGTTAGGATTAGGGTACGTGTTAGGGTTAGGGTAGCGGTTAGGGTTAGGGTACGCGTTACAGTTAGGGTAGTTATTAAACCTATCCCACTCTCTAGATACCCCTTAGCACGTTAAGGAATATTATTTGGGGGTCCAGCCATGGAGAAGAGTTTAGACACTAGGATAAGATAAGGAACACACCCATTATAAAGAAATCACATTAGGATTCTCTTTTTAAGCTCTTCCTTAAAACACTAGTGCTTAGGAAATCTATTGGAGGCAGAAGCAGTCAAGGGTAGCCTAGGGTTAGGGTTAGGCTTAGGGTTAGGGTTAGGGTACGGCTTAGGGTACGGGTTCGGGGAGGGGTTCGGGTACGGCGTAGGGTATGGGTTAGGGTTAGGGTTAGTGTTAGGGTTAGGGCTCGGTTTAGGGTACGGGTTAGGATTAGGGTACGTGTTAGGGTTAGGGTAGGGGTTAGGGTTAGGGTACGCGTTAGGGTTAGGGTAGTTATTGAACCTATCCCACTGTCTAGATACCCCTTAGAGCGTAAAGGAATATTATTTGGGGGTCCAGCCATGGAGAAGAATTTAGACACTAGGATAAGATAAGGAACACACCCATTATAAAGAAATCACATTAGGATTGTCTTTTTAAGCTGTTCCTTAAAACACTAGTGCGTAGGAAATCTATTGGAGGTAGAAACAGTCAAGGGTAGCCTAGGGTTAGGGTTAGGCTTAGGGTTAGGGTTAGGGTACGGCTTAGGGTACGGGTTCGGGGAGGGTTTCGGGTACGGCGTCGGGTATGTGTTAGGGTTAAGGTTAGGGTTAGTGTTAGGGTTAGGGCTCGGTTTGGGTACGGGTTAGGATTAGGATACGTGTTAGGGTTAGGGTAGGGGTTAGGGTTAGGGTACGCGTTAGAGTTAGGGTAGTTATTAAACCTATCCCACTCTCTAGATACCCCTTAGCACGTAAAGGAATATTATTTGGGGGTCCAGCCACGGTGAAGAGTTTAGACACTAGGATAAGATAAGGAACACACCCATTATAAAGAAGTCACATTAGGATTCTGTTTTTAAGCTGTTCCTTAAAACACTAGTGCTTAGGAAATCTATTGGAGGCAGAAGCAGTCAAGGGTAGCCTAGGGTTAGGGTTAGGCTTAGGGTTAGGGTTAGGGTACGGTTTCGGGGAGGGGTTCGGGTACGGCGTAGGCTATGGGTTAGGGTTAGGGTTAGTGTTAGGGTTAGGGCTCGGTTTAGGGTACGGGTTAGGATTAGGGTACGTGTTAGGGTTAGGGTAGGGGTTAGGGTTAGGGTACGCGTTACGGTTAGGGTAGTTATTAAACCTATCCCACTCTCTAGATAGCCCTTAGCACGTAAAGGAATATTATTTGGGAGTACAGCCATGGAGAAGGGTTTAGACACTAGGAAAAGATGAGGAACACACCCATTATAAAGAAATCACATTAGGATTCTCTTTTTAAGCTGTTCCTTAAAACACTAGTTCTTAGGAAATCTATTGGAGGCAGAAGCAGTCAAGGGTAGCCTAGGGTTAGGGTTAGGCTTAGGGTTAGGGTTAGGGTACGGCTTAGGGTACGGGTTCGGGGATGGGTTCGGGTACGGCATAGGGTATGGTTTAGGGTACGGGTTAGGGTTAGTGTTAGGGTTAGGGCTCGGTTTAGGGTACGGGTTAGGATTAGGGTAGTTGTTAGGGTTAGGGTAGGGGTTAGGGTTAGGGTACGCGTTAGGGTTAGGGTAGTTATTAAACCTATCCCACTCTCTAGATACCCCTTAGCACGTAAAGGAATATTATTTGGGCGTCCAGCCATGGAGAAGAGTTTAGACACTAGGATAAGATAAGGAACACACCCATTATAAAGAAATCACATTAGGATTGTCTTTTTAAGCTGTTCCTTAAAACACTAGTGCTTAGTAAATCTATTGGAGGTAGAAGCAGTCAAGGGTAGCCTAGGGTTAGGGTTAGGCTTAGGGTTAGGGTTAGGGTACGGCTTAGGGTACGGGTTCGGGGAGGGGTTCGGGTACGGCGTCGGGTATGTGTTAGCGTTAGGGTTAGGGTAAGTGTTAGGGTTAGGGCTCGGTTTGGGTACGGGTTAGGATTAGGATACGTGTTAGGGTTAGGGTAGGGGTTAGGGTTAGGGTACGCGTTAGGGTTAGGGTAGTTATTAAACCTATCCCACTCTCTAGATACCCCTTAGCACGTAAAGGAATATTATTTGGGGGTCCAGCCACGGTGAAGAGTTTAGACACTAGGATAAGATAAGGAACACACCCATTATAAAGAAGTCACATTAGGATGCTCTTTTTAAGCTGTTCCTTAAAACACTAGTGCTTAGGAAATCTATTGGAGGCAGAAGCAGTCAAGGGTAGCCTAGGGTTAGGGTTAGGCTTAGGGTTAGGGTTAGGGTACGGTTTCGGGGAGGGGTTCGGGTACGGCGTAGGCTATGGGTTAGGGTTAGGGTTAGTGTTAGGGTTAGGGCTCGGTTTAGGGTACGGGTTAGGATTAGGGTACGTGTTAGGGTTAGGGTAGGGGTTAGGGTTAGGGTACGCGTTACGGTTAGGGTAGTTATTAAACCTATCCCACTCTCTAGATAGCCCTTAGCACGTAAAGGAATATTATTTGGGGGTACAGCCATGGAGAAGGGTTTAGACACTAGGAAAAGATGAGGAACACACCCAGTATAAAGAAATCACATTAGGATTCTCTTTTTAAGCTGTTCCTTAAAACACTAGTGCTTAGGAAATCTATTGGAGGCAGAGGAAGTCAAGGGTAGCCTAGGGTTAGGTTTAGGGTGAGGGTTAGGGTTAGGGTACGGCTTAGGGTACGGGTTCGGGGAGGGGTTCGGGTACGGCGTAGGGTATGGGTTAGGGTTAGGGTTAGGGTTAGGGTTCGTGTTAGGGTTAGGGCTCGGTATAGGGTATGGGTTAGGATTAGGGTACGTGTTAGGGTTAGGGTACGCGTTAGGGTTAGGGTAGTTATTAAACCTATCCCACTCTCTAGATACCCCTTATCACGTAAAGGAATATTATTTGGGGGTCCAGCCATGGAGAAGAGTTTAGACACTAGGATAAGATAAGGAACACACCCATTATAAAGAAATCACATTAGGATTGTCTTTTTAAGCTGTTCCTTAAAACACTAGTGCTTAGGAAATCTATTGGAGGCAGAAGCAGTCAAGGGTAGCCTAGGGTCAGGGTTAGGCTTAGGGTTAGGGTTAGGGTACGGCCTAGGGTACGGGTTTAGGGAGGGGTCCGGGTACGGCGTAGGGTATGGGTTAGGGTTAGTGTTAGGGTTAGGGCTCGGTTTAGGGTACGGGTTAGGATTAGGGTACGTGTTACGGTTAGGGTAGGGGTTAGGGTTAACGTACGCGTTAGGGTTAGGGTAGTTAGTAAACCTATCCCACTCTCTAGATACCCCTTAGCACGTAAAGGAATATTATTTGGGGGTCCAGCCATGGAGTTTAGACACTAGGATAAGATAAGGAACACAGCCATTATAAAGAAATCACATTAGGATTCTCTTTTTAAGCTGTTCCTTAAAACACTAGTGCTTAGGAAATCTATTGGAGGCAGAGGAAGTCAAGGGTAGCCTAGGGTTAGGTTTAGGGTGAGGGTTAGGGTTAGGGTACGGCTTAGGGTACGGGTTCGGGGAGGGGTTCGGGTACGGCGTAGGGTATGGGTTAGGGTTAGGGTTAGGGTTAGGGTTCGTGTTAGGGTTAGGGCTCGGTATAGGGTATGGGTTAGGATTAGGGTACGTGTTAGGGTTAGGGTACGCGTTAGGGTTAGGGTAGTTATTAAACCTATCCCACTCTCTAGATACCCCTTATCACGTAAAGGAATATTATTTGGGGGTCCAGCCATGGAGAAGAGTTTAGACACTAGGATAAGATAAGGAACACACCCATTATAAAGAAATCACATTAGGATTCTCTTTTTAAGCTGTTCCTTAAAACACTAGTGCTTAGGAAATCTATTGGAGGCAGAAGCAGTCAAGGGTAGCCTAGGGTTAGTGTTAGGTTTCGGGTTAGGCTTAGGGTACGGCTTAGGTTACGGGTTCGGGGAGCGGTTCGGGTATGGTGTAGGGTATGGGTTAGGGTTAGGGTTAGTGTTAGGGTTACGGCTCAGTTTAGGGTACGGGTTAGGATTAGGGTACGTGTTAGGGTTAGGGTAGGGGATAGGGTTAGGGTACGCTTTAGGGTTAGAGTAGTTATTAAACCTACCCCACTCTCTAGATACCCCTTAGCACGTAAATGAATATTATTTGGGGGTCCAGCCATGGAGAAGAGTTTAGACACTAGGATAAGATAAGGAACACAGCCATTATAAAGAAATCACATTAGGATTCTCTTTTTAAGCTGTTCCTTAAAACACTAGTGCTTAGGAAATCTATTGGAGGCAGAAGCAGTCAAGGGTAGCCTAGGGTTAGGGTTAGGGTGAGGGTTAGGGTTAGGGTACGGCTTAGGGTACGGGTTCGGGGAGGGGTTCGGGTAAGGCGTAAGGTATGAGTTAGGGTTAGGGTTAGGGTTAGGGTTCGTGTTAGGGTTAGGGCTCGGTATAGGGTACGGGTTAGGATTAGGGTACGTGTTAGGGTTAGGGTACGCGTTAGGGTTAGGGTAGTTATTAAACCTATCCCACTCTGTAGATACCCCTTATCACGTAAAGGAATATTATTTGGGGGTCCAGCCATGGAGAAGAGTTTAGACACTAGGATAAGATAAGGAACACACCCATTATAAAGAAATCACATTAGGATTCTCTTTTTAAGCTGTTCCTTAAAACACTAGTGCTTAGGAAATCTATTGGAGGCAGAAGCAGTCAAGGGTAGCCTAGGGTTAGGGTTTTGTTTAGGGTTAGGCTTAGGGTACGGCTTAGGTTACGGGATTGGGGAGCGGTTCGGGTACGGTGTAGGGTATGGGTTAGGGTTAGGGTTAGGGTTAGTGTTAGGGTTTGGGCTCAGTTTAGGGTACGGGTTAGGATTAGGGTACGTGTTAGGGTTAGGGTAGGGGATAGGGTTAGGGTACGCTTTAGGGTTAGAGTAGTTAGTAAACCTACCCCACTCTCTAGATACCCCTTAGCACGTAAAGGAATATTATTTGGGGGTCCAGCCATGGAGAAGAGTTTAGACACTAGGATAAGTTAAGGAACACACCCATTATAAAGAAATCACATTAGGATTGTCTTTTTAAGCTGTTCCTTAAAACACTAGTGCTTAGGAAATCTATTGGAGGCAGAAGCAGTCAAGGGTAGCCTAGGGTCAGGGTTAGGCTTAGGGTTAGGGTTAGGGTACGGCCTAGGGTTAGGGTTTAGGGAGGGGTCCGGGTACGGCGTAGGGTATGGGTTAGGGTTAGTGTTAGGCTTAGGGCTCGGTTTAGGGTACGGGTTAGGATTAGGGTACGTGTTACGGTTAGGGTAGGGGTTAGGGCTAACGTACGCGTTAGGGTTAGGGTAGTTATTAAACCTATCCCACTCTCTAGATACCCCTTATCACGTAAAGGAATATTATTTGGGGGTCCAGCCATGGAGAAGAGTTTAGACACTAGGATAAGATAAGGAACACACCCATTATAAAGAAATCACATTAGGATTGTCTTTTTAAGCTGTTCCTTAAAACACTAGTGCTTAGGAAATCTATTGGAGGCAGAAGCAGTCAAGGGTAGCCTAGGGTCAGGGTTAGGCTTAGGGTTAGGGTTAGGGTACGGCCTAGGGTACGGGTTTAGGGAGGGGTCCGGGTACGGCGTAGGGTATGGGTTAGGGTTAGTGTTAGGGTTAGGGCTCGGTTTAGGGTACGGGTTAGGATTAGGGTACGTGTTACGGTTAGGGTAGGGGTTAGGGTTAACGTACGCGTTAGGGTTAGGGTAGTTAGTAAACCTATCCCACTCTCTAGATACCCCTTAGCACGTAAAGGAATATTATTTGGGGGTCCAGCCATGGAGTTTAGACACTAGGATAAGATAAGGAACACAGCCATTATAAAGAAATCACATTAGGATTCTCTTTTTAAGCTGTTCCTTAAAACACTAGTGCTTAGGAAATCTATTGGAGGCAGAGGAAGTCAAGGGTAGCCTAGGGTTAGGTTTAGGGTGAGGGTTAGGGTTAGGGTACGGCTTAGGGTACGGGTTCGGGGAGGGGTTCGGGTACGGCGTAGGGTATGGGTTAGGGTTAGGGTTAGGGTTAGGGTTCGTGTTAGGGTTAGGGCTCGGTATAGGGTATGGGTTAGGATTAGGGTACGTGTTAGGGTTAGGGTACGCGTTAGGGTTAGGGTAGTTATTAAACCTATCCCACTCTCTAGATACCCCTTATCACGTAAAGGAATATTATTTGGGGGTCCAGCCATGGAGAAGAGTTTAGACACTAGGATAAGATAAGGAACACACCCATTATAAAGAAATCACATTAGGATTCTCTTTTTAAGCTGTTCCTTAAAACACTAGTGCTTAGGAAATCTATTGGAGGCAGAAGCAGTCAAGGGTAGCCTAGGGTTAGTGTTAGGTTTCGGGTTAGGCTTAGGGTACGGCTTAGGTTACGGGTTCGGGGAGCGGTTCGGGTATGGTGTAGGGTATGGGTTAGGGTTAGGGTTAGTGTTAGGGTTACGGCTCAGTTTAGGGTACGGGTTAGGATTAGGGTACGTGTTAGGGTTAGGGTAGGGGATAGGGTTAGGGTACGCTTTAGGGTTAGAGTAGTTATTAAACCTACCCCACTCTCTAGATACCCCTTAGCACGTAAATGAATATTATTTGGGGGTCCAGCCATGGAGAAGAGTTTAGACACTAGGATAAGATAAGGAACACAGCCATTATAAAGAAATCACATTAGGATTCTCTTTTTAAGCTGTTCCTTAAAACACTAGTGCTTAGGAAATCTATTGGAGGCAGAAGCAGTCAAGGGTAGCCTAGGGTTAGGGTTAGGGTGAGGGTTAGGGTTAGGGTACGGCTTAGGGTACGGGTTCGGGGAGGGGTTCGGGTAAGGCGTAAGGTATGAGTTAGGGTTAGGGTTAGGGTTAGGGTTCGTGTTAGGGTTAGGGCTCGGTATAGGGTACGGGTTAGGATTAGGGTACGTGTTAGGGTTAGGGTACGCGTTAGGGTTAGGGTAGTTATTAAACCTATCCCACTCTGTAGATACCCCTTATCACGTAAAGGAATATTATTTGGGGGTCCAGCCATGGAGAAGAGTTTAGACACTAGGATAAGATAAGGAACACACCCATTATAAAGAAATCACATTAGGATTCTCTTTTTAAGCTGTTCCTTAAAACACTAGTGCTTAGGAAATCTATTGGAGGCAGAAGCAGTCAAGGGTAGCCTAGGGTTAGGGTTTTGTTTAGGGTTAGGCTTAGGGTACGGCTTAGGTTACGGGATTGGGGAGCGGTTCGGGTACGGTGTAGGGTATGGGTTAGGGTTAGGGTTAGGGTTAGTGTTAGGGTTTGGGCTCAGTTTAGGGTACGGGTTAGGATTAGGGTACGTGTTAGGGTTAGGGTAGGGGATAGGGTTAGGGTACGCTTTAGGGTTAGAGTAGTTAGTAAACCTACCCCACTCTCTAGATACCCCTTAGCACGTAAAGGAATATTATTTGGGGGTCCAGCCATGGAGAAGAGTTTAGACACTAGGATAAGTTAAGGAACACACCCATTATAAAGAAATCACATTAGGATTCTCTTTTTAAGCTGTTCCTTAAAACACTAGTGCTTAGGAAATCTATTGTAGGCAGAAGCAATCAAGGGTAGCCTAGGGTTAGGGTTAGGCTTAGGGTTAGGCTTAGGGTACGGCTTAGGGTACGGGTTCGGGGAGGGGTTCGGGTACGGCGTAGGGTATGGGTTAGGGTTAGGGTTAGTGTTAGGGTTAGGGCTCGGTTTAGGGTACGGGTTATGATTAGGGTACGTGTTACGGTTAGGGCAGGGGATAGGGTTAGGGTACGCATTAGGGTTAGGGTAGTTATTAAACCTATCCCACTCTCTAGATAGCCCTTGGCAAGTGAAGGAACATTATTTGGGGGTCCAGCCATGGAGAATAGTTTAGACACTAGGATAAAATAAGGAACACACCCATTATAAAGAAATCACATTAGGATTCTCTTTTTAAGCTGTTCCTTAAAACACTAGTGCTTAGGAAATCTATTGGAGGCAGAAGCAGTCAAGGGTAGCCTAGGGTTAGGGTTAGGCTTAGGGTTAAGGTTAGGGTACGGCTTAGGGTACGGGTTCGGGGTGGGGTTCGGGTAAGGCGTAGGGTATGGGTTAGGGTTAGGGTTAGTGTTAGGGTTAGGGCTCGGTTTAGAATATGCGTTACGATTAGGGTACGTGTTAGGGTTAGGGTAGGGGTTAGGGTTAGCATACGCTTTAGGGTTAGGGTAGTTATCAAACCTAACCCACTCCCTAGATAGCCCTTAGCACGTAAAGGAATATTATTTGGGTTAGGGTTAGGGTTACGGTTAGGGTTAGGGTTAGGGTTAGGGTTAGGGTTAGGGCTCGCTTTAGGGTACGGGTTAGGATTAGGGTAGTTGTTAGGGTTAGGGGTAGGGGTTAGGGTTAGGGTACGCGTTAGGGTTAGGGTAGTTATTGAACCTATCCCACTGTCTAGATACCCCTTAGCACGTAAAGGAATATTATTTGGGCGTCCAGCCATGGAGAAGAGTTTAGACACTAGGATAAGATAAGGAACACACCCATTATAAAGAAATCACATTAGGATTGTCTTTTTAAGCTGTTCCTTAAAACACTAGTGCTTAGGAAATCTATTGGAGGTAGAAGCAGTCAAGGGTAGCCTAGGGTTAAGGTTAGGCTTAGGGTTAGGGTTAGGGTACGGCTTAGGGTACGGGTTCGGGGAGGGGTTCGGGTACGGCGTCGGGTATGTGTTAGGGTTAGGGTTAGGGTAAGTGTTAGGGTTAGGGCTCGGTTTGGGTACGGGTTAGGATTAGGATACGTGTTAGGGTTAGGGTAGGGGTTAGGGTTAGGGTACGCGTTAGGGTTAGGGTAGTTATTAAACCTATCCCACTCTCTAGATACCCCTTAGCACGTAAAGGAATATTATTTGGGGGTCCAGCCACGGTGAAGAGTTTAGACACTAGGATAAGATAAGAAACACACCCATTATAAAGAAGTCACATTAGGATTCTCTTTTTAAGCTGTTCCTTAAAACACTAGTGCTTAGGAAATCTATTGGAGGCAGAAGCAGTCAAGGGTAGCCTAGGGTTAGGGTTAGGCTTAGGGTTAGGGTTAGGGTACGGTTTCGGGGAGGGGTTCGGGTACGGCGTAGGCTATGGGTTAGGGTTAGGGTTAGTGTTAGGGTTAGGGCTCGGTTTAGGGTACGGGTTAGGATTAGGGTACGTGTTAGGGTTAGGGTAGGGGTTAGGGTTAGGGTACGCGTTACGGTTAGGGTAGTTATTAAACCTATCCCACTCTCTAGATAGCCCTTAGCACGTAAAGGAATATTATTTGGGGGTACAGCCATGGAGAAGGGTTTAGACACTAGGAAAAGATGAGGAACACACCCATTATAAAGAAATCACATTAGGATTCTCTTTTTAAGCTGTTCCTTAAAACACTAGTGCTTAGGAAATCTATTGGAGGCAGAAGCAGTCAAGGGTAGCCTAGGGTTAGGGTTAGGGTGAGGGTTAGGGTTAGGGTACGGCTTAGGGTACGGGTTCGGGGATGGGTTCGGGTACGGCATAGGGTATGGTTTAGGGTACGGGTTAGGGTTAGTGTTAGGGTTAGGGCTCGGTTTAGGGTACGGGTTAGGATTAGGGTAGTTGTTAGGGTTAGGGTAGGGGTTAGGGTTAGGGTACGCGTTAGGGTTAGGGTAGTTATCAAACCTATCCCACTCTCTAGATACCCCTTAGCACGTAAAGGAATATTATTTGGGCGTCCAGCCATGGAGAAGAGTTTAGACACTAGGATAAGATGATGAACACACCCATTATAAAGAAATCACATTAGGATTCTCTTTTTAAGCTGTTCCTTAAAACACTAATGCTTAGGAAATCTATTGGAGGCAGAAGCAGTCAAGGGTAGCCTAGGGTTAGGGTTAGGGTGAGGGTTAGGGTTAGGGTACCGCTTAGGGTACGGGTTCGGGGAGGGGTTCGGGTACGGCGTAGGCTATGGGTTAGGGTTAGGGTTAGTGTTAGGGTTAGGGCTCGGTTTAGGGTACGGGTTAGGATTAGGGTACGTGTTAGGGTTAGGGTAGGGGTTAGGATTAGGGTACGCGTTACGGTTAGGGTAGTTATTAAACCTATCCCACTCTCTAGATAGCCCTTAGCACGTAAAGGAATATTATTTGGGGGTACAGCCATGGAGAAGGGTTTAGACACTAGGAAAAGATGAGGAACACACCCATTATAAAGAAATCACATTAGGATTCTCTTTTTAAGCTGTTCCTTGAAACACTAGTCCTTAGGAAATCTATTGGAGGTAGAAGCAGTCAAGGGTAGCCTAGGGTTAGGGTTAGGCTTAGGGTTAGGGTTAGGGTACGGCTTAGGGTACGGGTTCGGGGATGGGTTCGGGTACGGCATAGGGTATGGTTTAGGGTACGGGTTAGGGTTAGTGTTAGGGTTAGGGCTCGGATTAGGGTACGGGTTAGGATTAGGGTAGTTGTTAGGGTTAGGGTTAGGGTACGCGTTAGGGTTAGGGTAGTTATTGAACCTATCCCACTGTCTAGATACCCCTTAGCACGTAAAGGAATATTATTTGGGGGTCCAGCCATGGAGAAGAGTTTAGACACTAGGATAAGATAAGGAACACACCCATTATAAAGAAATCACATTAGGATTCTCTTTTTAAGCTGTTCCTTAAAACACTAGTGCTTAGGAAATCTATTGGAGGCAGAAGCAGTCAAGGGTAGCCTAGGGTCAGGGTTAGGCTTAGGGTTAGGGTTAGGGTACGGCCTAGGGTACGGGTTTAGGGAGGGGTCCGGGTACGGCGTAGGGTATGGGTTAGGGTTAGTGTTAGGGTTAGGGCTCGGTTTAGGGTACGGGTTAGGATTAGGGTACGTGTTACGGTTAGGGTAGGGGTTAGGGTTAACGTACGCGTTAGGGTTAGGGTAGTTAGTAAACCTATCCCACTCTCTATATACCCCTTAGCACGTAAAGGAATATTATTTGGGGGTCCAGCCATGGAGAAGAGTTTAGACACTAGGATAAGATAAGGAACACAGCCATTATAAAGAAATCACATTAGGATTCTCTTTTTAAGCTGTTCCTTAAAACACTAGTGCTTAGGAAATCTATTGGAGGAAGAGGAATTCAAGGGTAGCCTAGGGTTAGGGTTAGGGTGAGGGTTAGGGTTAGGGTACGGCTTAGGGTACGGGTTCGGGGAGGGGTTCGGGTACGGCGTAGGGTATGGGTTAGGGTTAGGGTTAGGGTTAGGGTTCGTGTTAGGGTTAGGGCTCGGTATAGTGTATGGGTTAGGATTAGGGTACGTGTTAGGGTTAGGGTACGCGTTAGGGTTAGGGTAGTTATTAAACCTATCCCACTCTCTAGATACCCGTTATCACGTAAAGGAATATTATTTGGGGGTCCAGCCATGGAGAAGAGTTTAGACACTAGGATAAGATAAGGAACACACCCATTATAAAGAAATCACATTAGGATTCTCTTTTTAAGCTGTTCCTTAAAACACTAGTGCTTAGGAAATCTATTGGAGGCAGAAGCAGTCAAGGGTAGCCTAGGGTTAGGGTTAGGTTTAGGGTTAGGCTTAGGGTACGGCTTAGGTTACGGGTTCGGGGAGCGGTTCGGGTACGGTGTAGGGTATGGGTTAGGGTTAGGGTTAGTGTTAGGGTTAGGGCTCAGTTTAGGGTACGGGTTAGGATTAGGGTACGTGTTAGGGTTAGGGTAGGGGATAGGGTTAGGGTACGCTTTAGGGTTAGAGTAGTTATTAAACCTACCCCACTCTCTAGATACCCCTTAGCACGTAAAGGAATATTATTTGGGGGTCCAGCCATGGAGAAGAGTTTAGACACTAGGATAAGATAAGGAACACAGCCATTATAAAGAAATCACATTAGGATTCTCTTTTTAAGCTGTTCCTTAACACACTAGTGCTTAGGAAATCTATTGGAGGCAGAAGCAGTCAAGGGTAGCCTAGGGTTAGGGTTAGGGTGAGGGTTAGGGTTAGGGTACGGCTTAGGGTACGGGTTCGGGGAGGGGTTCGGGTAAGGCGTAAGGTATGAGTTAGGGTTAGGGTTAGGGTTAGGGTTCGTGTTAGGGTTAGGGCTCGGTATAGGGTACGGGTTAGGATTAGGGTACGTGTTAGGGTTAGGGTACGCGTTAGGGTTAGGGTAGTTATTAAACCTATCCCACTCTGTAGATACCCCTTATCACGTAAAGGAATATTATTTGGGGGTCCAGCCATGGAGAAGAGTTTAGACACTAGGATAAGATAAGGAACACACCCATTATAAAGAAATCACATTAGGATTCTCTTTTTAAGCTGTTCCTTAAAACACTAGTGCTTAGGAAATCTATTGGAGGCAGAAGCAGTCAAGGGTAGCCTAGGGTTAGGGTTTTGTTTAGGGTTAGGCTTAGGGTACGGCTTAGGTTACGGGATTGGGGAGCGGTTCGGGTACGGTGTAGGGTATGGGTTAGGGTTAGGGTTAGGGTTAGTGTTAGGGTTTGGGCTCAGTTTAGGGTACGGGTTAGGATTAGGGTACGTGTTAGGGTTAGGGTAGGGGATAGGGTTAGGGTACGCTTTAGGGTTAGAGTAGTTAGTAAACCTACCCCACTCTCTAGATACCCCTTAGCACGTAAAGGAATATTATTTGGGGGTCCAGCCATGGAGAAGAGTTTAGACACTAGGATAAGTTAAGGAACACACCCATTATAAAGAAATCACATTAGGATTCTCTTTTTAAGCTGTTCCTTAAAACACTAGTGCTTAGGAAATCTATTGTAGGCAGAAGCAATCAAGGGTAGCCTAGGGTTAGGGTTAGGCTTAGGGTTAGGCTTAGGGTACGGCTTAGGGTACGGGTTCGGGGAGGGGTTCGGGTACGGCGTAGGGTATGGGTTAGGGTTAGGGTTAGTGTTAGGGTTAGGGCTCGGTTTAGGGTACGGGTTATGATTAGGGTACGTGTTACGGTTAGGGCAGGGGATAGGGTTAGGGTACGCATTAGGGTTAGGGTAGTTATTAAACCTATCCCACTCTCTAGATAGCCCTTGGCAAGTGAAGGAACATTATTTGGGGGTCCAGCCATGGAGAATAGTTTAGACACTAGGATAAAATAAGGAACACACCCATTATAAAGAAATCACATTAGGATTCTCTTTTTAAGCTGTTCCTTAAAACACTAGTGCTTAGGAAATCTATTGGAGGCAGAAGCAGTCAAGGGTAGCCTAGGGTTAGGGTTAGGCTTAGGGTTAAGGTTAGGGTACGGCTTAGGGTACGGGTTCGGGGTGGGGTTCGGGTAAGGCGTAGGGTATGGGTTAGGGTTAGGGTTAGTGTTAGGGTTAGGGCTCGGTTTAGAATATGCGTTACGATTAGGGTACGTGTTAGGGTTAGGGTAGGGGTTAGGGTTAGCATACGCTTTAGGGTTAGGGTAGTTATCAAACCTAACCCACTCCCTAGATAGCCCTTAGCACGTAAAGGAATATTATTTGGGTTAGGGTTAGGGTTACGGTTAGGGTTAGGGTTAGGGTTAGGGTTAGGGTTAGGGCTCGCTTTAGGGTACGGGTTAGGATTAGGGTAGTTGTTAGGGTTAGGGGTAGGGGTTAGGGTTAGGGTACGCGTTAGGGTTAGGGTAGTTATTGAACCTATCCCACTGTCTAGATACCCCTTAGCACGTAAAGGAATATTATTTGGGGGTCCAGCCATGGAGAAGAGTTTAGACACTAGGATAAGATAAGGAACACACCCATTATAAAGAAATCACATTAGGATTGTCTTTTTAAGCTGTTCCTTAAAACACTAGTGCTTAGGAAATCTATTGGAGGTAGAAGCAGTCAAGGGTAGCCTAGGGTTAAGGTTAGGCTTAGGGTTAGGGTTAGGGTACGGCTTAGGGTACGGGTTCGGGGAGGGGTTCGGGTACGGCGTCGGGTATGTGTTAGGGTTAGGGTTAGGGTAAGTGTTAGGGTTAGGGCTCGGTTTGGGTACGGGTTAGGATTAGGATACGTGTTAGGGTTAGGGTAGGGGTTAGGGTTAGGGTACGCGTTAGGGTTAGGGTAGTTATTAAACCTATCCCACTCTCTAGATACCCCTTAGCACGTAAAGGAATATTATTTGGGGGTCCAGCCACGGTGAAGAGTTTAGACACTAGGATAAGATAAGAAACACACCCATTATAAAGAAGTCACATTAGGATTCTCTTTTTAAGCTGTTCCTTAAAACACTAGTGCTTAGGAAATCTATTGGAGGCAGAAGCAGTCAAGGGTAGCCTAGGGTTAGGGTTAGGCTTAGGGTTAGGGTTAGGGTACGGTTTCGGGGAGGGGTTCGGGTACGGCGTAGGCTATGGGTTAGGGTTAGGGTTAGTGTTAGGGTTAGGGCTCGGTTTAGGGTACGGGTTAGGATTAGGGTACGTGTTAGGGTTAGGGTAGGGGTTAGGGTTAGGGTACGCGTTACGGTTAGGGTAGTTATTAAACCTATCCCACTCTCTAGATAGCCCTTAGCACGTAAAGGAATATTATTTGGGGGTACAGCCATGGAGAAGGGTTTAGACACTAGGAAAAGATGAGGAACACACCCATTATAAAGAAATCACATTAGGATTCTCTTTTTAAGCTGTTCCTTAAAACACTAGTGCTTAGGAAATCTATTGGAGGCAGAAGCAGTCAAGGGTAGCCTAGGGTTAGGGTTAGGGTGAGGGTTAGGGTTAGGGTACGGCTTAGGGTACGGGTTCGGGGATGGGTTCGGGTACGGCATAGGGTATGGTTTAGGGTACGGGTTAGGGTTAGTGTTAGGGTTAGGGCTCGGTTTAGGGTACGGGTTAGGATTAGGGTAGTTGTTAGGGTTAGGGTAGGGGTTAGGGTTAGGGTACGCGTTAGGGTTAGGGTAGTTATCAAACCTATCCCACTCTCTAGATACCCCTTAGCACGTAAAGGAATATTATTTGGGCGTCCAGCCATGGAGAAGAGTTTAGACACTAGGATAAGATGATGAACACACCCATTATAAAGAAATCACATTAGGATTCTCTTTTTAAGCTGTTCCTTAAAACACTAATGCTTAGGAAATCTATTGGAGGCAGAAGCAGTCAAGGGTAGCCTAGGGTTAGGGTTAGGGTGAGGGTTAGGGTTAGGGTACCGCTTAGGGTACGGGTTCGGGGAGGGGTTCGGGTACGGCGTAGGCTATGGGTTAGGGTTAGGGTTAGTGTTAGGGTTAGGGCTCGGTTTAGGGTACGGGTTAGGATTAGGGTACGTGTTAGGGTTAGGGTAGGGGTTAGGATTAGGGTACGCGTTACGGTTAGGGTAGTTATTAAACCTATCCCACTCTCTAGATAGCCCTTAGCACGTAAAGGAATATTATTTGGGGGTACAGCCATGGAGAAGGGTTTAGACACTAGGAAAAGATGAGGAACACACCCATTATAAAGAAATCACATTAGGATTCTCTTTTTAAGCTGTTCCTTGAAACACTAGTCCTTAGGAAATCTATTGGAGGTAGAAGCAGTCAAGGGTAGCCTAGGGTTAGGGTTAGGCTTAGGGTTAGGGTTAGGGTACGGCTTAGGGTACGGGTTCGGGGATGGGTTCGGGTACGGCATAGGGTATGGTTTAGGGTACGGGTTAGGGTTAGTGTTAGGGTTAGGGCTCGGATTAGGGTACGGGTTAGGATTAGGGTAGTTGTTAGGGTTAGGGTTAGGGTACGCGTTAGGGTTAGGGTAGTTATTGAACCTATCCCACTGTCTAGATACCCCTTAGCACGTAAAGGAATATTATTTGGGGGTCCAGCCATGGAGAAGAGTTTAGACACTAGGATAAGATAAGGAACACACCCATTATAAAGAAATCACATTAGGATTCTCTTTTTAAGCTGTTCCTTAAAACACTAGTGCTTAGGAAATCTATTGGAGGCAGAAGCAGTCAAGGGTAGCCTAGGGTCAGGGTTAGGCTTAGGGTTAGGGTTAGGGTACGGCCTAGGGTACGGGTTTAGGGAGGGGTCCGGGTACGGCGTAGGGTATGGGTTAGGGTTAGTGTTAGGGTTAGGGCTCGGTTTAGGGTACGGGTTAGGATTAGGGTACGTGTTACGGTTAGGGTAGGGGTTAGGGTTAACGTACGCGTTAGGGTTAGGGTAGTTAGTAAACCTATCCCACTCTCTATATACCCCTTAGCACGTAAAGGAATATTATTTGGGGGTCCAGCCATGGAGAAGAGTTTAGACACTAGGATAAGATAAGGAACACAGCCATTATAAAGAAATCACATTAGGATTCTCTTTTTAAGCTGTTCCTTAAAACACTAGTGCTTAGGAAATCTATTGGAGGAAGAGGAATTCAAGGGTAGCCTAGGGTTAGGGTTAGGGTGAGGGTTAGGGTTAGGGTACGGCTTAGGGTACGGGTTCGGGGAGGGGTTCGGGTACGGCGTAGGGTATGGGTTAGGGTTAGGGTTAGGGTTAGGGTTCGTGTTAGGGTTAGGGCTCGGTATAGTGTATGGGTTAGGATTAGGGTACGTGTTAGGGTTAGGGTACGCGTTAGGGTTAGGGTAGTTATTAAACCTATCCCACTCTCTAGATACCCGTTATCACGTAAAGGAATATTATTTGGGGGTCCAGCCATGGAGAAGAGTTTAGACACTAGGATAAGATAAGGAACACACCCATTATAAAGAAATCACATTAGGATTCTCTTTTTAAGCTGTTCCTTAAAACACTAGTGCTTAGGAAATCTATTGGAGGCAGAAGCAGTCAAGGGTAGCCTAGGGTTAGGGTTAGGTTTAGGGTTAGGCTTAGGGTACGGCTTAGGTTACGGGTTCGGGGAGCGGTTCGGGTACGGTGTAGGGTATGGGTTAGGGTTAGGGTTAGTGTTAGGGTTAGGGCTCAGTTTAGGGTACGGGTTAGGATTAGGGTACGTGTTAGGGTTAGGGTAGGGGATAGGGTTAGGGTACGCTTTAGGGTTAGAGTAGTTATTAAACCTACCCCACTCTCTAGATACCCCTTAGCACGTAAAGGAATATTATTTGGGGGTCCAGCCATGGAGAAGAGTTTAGACACTAGGATAAGATAAGGAACACAGCCATTATAAAGAAATCACATTAGGATTCTCTTTTTAAGCTGTTCCTTAACACACTAGTGCTTAGGAAATCTATTGGAGGCAGAAGCAGTCAAGGGTAGCCTAGGGTTAGGGTTAGGGTGAGGGTTAGGGTTAGGGTACGGCTTAGGGTACGGGTTCGGGGAGGGGTTCGGGTACGGCGTAGGGTATGGGTTAGGGTTAGGTTTAGGGTTCGTGTTAGGGTTAGGGCTCGGTATAGGGTACGGGTTAGGATTAGGGTACGTGTTAGGGTTAGGGTACGCGTTAGGGTTAGGGTAGTTATTAAACCTATCCCACTCTGTAGATACCCCTTAGCACGTAAAGGAATATTATTTGGGGGTCTTAGTTAGGAGCAGCATCAGAGTGTTGGTTAGGTACAGTTTCAGGGCCTAAGATAGGAGTAGTGTCAGGGCCTTAGTTAAGGACCGTTTCAGGGCCTTAGTTAGGAGTAGCGTCAGAGCATTGGTGAGGTACAGTGTCAGGCCCTGAGTTAGGAGTAGTGTAAGGGCCTCAGTTAGGCACAGTGTTAAGGCCTGAGTTAGGAGTAGTGTCAAGGCCTTAGTTAGGGACAGTGTCAGGGCCTGAGTTAGGAGTATTCTTAAGACCTCAGTTAGGGACAGTGTCAGTGCCTTAGTTACAACTAGCGTTAGAGCCTTTGTTAGGTATCTTGTCAGGGCCTGAGTTAGGAGTAGTGTCACAGCCTTAGGGACAGTGTCAGGGCCTTAGTTAGTTATAGTGTCATGGCCTTAGTTAGGGACAGTATCAGGGCCTACGTTAGGAGTAGTGTCAAGACCTTAGGTAGGGACAGTGTCAGGGACTGAGTTAGGAGTAGTGTCAGGGCCTTAGGGCCAGTTTCAGGGCCTGAGATAGGAGTAGTGTCAAGGCCTTAGTTAAGGACCGTTTCAGGGCCTTAGTTAGGAGTAGCGTCAGAGCATTGGTGAGGTACAGTGTCAGGCCCTGAGTTAGGAGTAGTGTAAGGGCCTCAGTTAGGCACAGTGTTAAGGCCTGAGTTAGGTATATGTCATGGCCTTAGTTAGGGACAGTATCAGGGCCTGAGTTAGGAGTAGTGTCAAGGACGTAGGGCCAGTGTCCGGGCCTGAGTTAGGAGTAGTGTCAGGGCCTTTGTAAGGGACAGTGTCCGGGCCTGAGTTAAGTTTAGAGTCAAGGCCTTAGTTAGGGACAGTGTCAGGGCCTGAGTTAGGAGTAGTGTCAGGGCCTGAGGGCCAGTTTCAGAGCCTGAGATAGGAGTAGTGTCAAGGCCTTAGGTAAGGACCGTTTCAGGGTCTTAGTTAGGAGCAGCATCAGAGTGTTGGTTAGGTACAGTTTCAGGGCCTAAGATAGGAGTAGTGTCAGGGCCTTAGTTAAGGACCGTTTCAGGGCCTTAGTTAGGAGTAGCGTCAGAGCATTGGTGAGGTACAGTGTCAGGCCCTGAGTTAGGAGTAGTGTAAGGGCCTCAGTTAGGCACAGTGTTAAGGCCTGAGTTAGGTATATGTCATGGTCTTAGTTAGGGACAGTATCAGGGCCTGAGTTAGGAGTAGTGTCAAGGACGTAGGGCCAGTGTCCGGGCCTGAGTTAGGAGTAGTGTCAGGGCCTTTGTAAGGGACAGTGTCCGGGCCTGAGTTAAGTTTAGAGTCAAGGCCTTAGTTAGGGACAGTGTCAGGGCCTGAATTAGGAGCAGTGTAAAGGCCTTAGTTAGGGCCAGTGTCCAGAACTTTGTTACGACTAATGTCAGAGCTTTTCTTAGGTATCGTGTCAGGGCCTGAGTTAGGAATAGTGTCAGGGACCTAGTTAGGGACAGTGTAAAGGCCTAAGTTATGTGTAATGTCCGGGCCTTAGTTAGGGACCATATCAGGGCCTGAGTTAGGAGTAGTGTCAGGGCTTTAGTTAGGGACAGTGTCAGGGCCTGAGTTAGGTGTAGTGTCAGGGCTTATTTAGGGAGAGTATCAGGGCCCAAGTTATGAGTAGCGTCAAGGCCTTAGGTAGGGACCGTTTCAGGGCCTTAGTTAGGAGTAGCATCAGAGCGTTGGTTAGGTACGGTGTCAGGGCCTGAGTTAGCAGTAGTGTCAGTGACTTAGTTAGGGACAGTGTCAGGGCCAGAGTTAGTTGTAGTGTGAGGGCCTTAGTTAGGACAGTATCAGGGCCTGAGTTAGGAGTTGTGTCAGGGCCTTAGTTAGGGACAGTGTCAGGTCCTGAGTTAGGTGTAGTGTCAGTGCCTTAGTTAGGCACAGTGTCAGGACCTGAGTTATGGAAGCGTCAAAGGCTTTAGTGTAGGTATCCTTTCAGGGCCTGAGTTAGGATTAGTTTCAGGGCCTTAGTTAGGGACAGTGTCAGGGCCAGAGTTAGGAGCAGTGTCAGGGCCTTAGTTACGGACAGTGTCAGGGCCTGAGTTAGGTGTAGTGTCCGGGCTTAAGTTAGGGACAGAATCAGGGCCTGAGTTAGGAGTAGTGTCAAGACCTTAGTTAGGGACAATGTCAGGGCCTTTGTTAGGACTAGCATCAGAACCTTTGTTATGTATCCTGTCAGCGCCATAGTTAGGAGTAATGTCATGCCTTCGTTAGGGACAGTGTCAGGGCTTGAGTTAGGTGTAGTGTCAGTGCCTTATTTAGGGAGAGTATCAGGGCCCAAGTTATGAGTAGTGTCAAGGCCTTAATTAGGAATCGTTTCAGGGCCTTAGTTAGGAGGAGCATCAGAGCGTTGGTTAGGTAAAGTGTCAGGGCCTGAGTTAAATGTAGCGTCAGGGCCTTAGTTAGGGACAGTATCAGGACCTGAGTAGGAGTAGTGTCAGGTCCTTAGTTAGGGCCACTTTCAGGGCCTGAGTTAAGAGTAGTGTAAAGGCCTTAGTTAGGGCCAATGTCAGGGCCTTCGTTAGGAGTAGCATCAGAACCTTTGTTAAGTATCATGTCAGGGCCAGAGTTAGGAGTAGTGTCAGGCCTTAGTCTGGGACAGTGTCAGGGCCTGAGTTAGTTGTAGTGTGAGGGCCTTAGTTAGGATACTATCAGGGCCTGAGTTAAGAGTAGTGTCAGGGTCTTAGTTAGGGACAGTGTCAGGGCTTGAGTAGGAGTAGTGTCAAGGCCTTCGTTAGGAGTAGCATCAGAAACTTTGTTTGGTATCGTGTCAGGGCCTGAGTTAGGAGTAGCGTCAAAGCCTTTGTTAGGTATCGTGTCAGGGCCTGATTAGGAGTAGTGTCAAGGCCTTAGTTTAGGGCCAGTGTCAGGGCCTTAGTTCAGAGTAGCATCAGAGCATTCGTTAGGTACAGTGTCAGGGCCTGAGTTAGGAGTAGTCTCAGGGCCTTTGTTAGGAACAGTGTCAGGGCCTTAGTTACGACTATCGTCAGAGCCTTTGTTAGGTATGGTGTCAGGGCCTGAGTTAGGAGTAGTGTCAGAACATTAGTTAGGGACCGTGTCAGGGCCTGAGTTAGGTGTAGTGTTGGGGTCTTAGTTAGGGACAGTATCAGGGCCTGAGTTAGGAGTTGTGTCAAGACCTTAGTTTGGGATAGTGTCAGGGCCTTATTTATGAATAGCGTCAGAGCCTTTGTTAGGTATCCTGTCATGTCCTTAGTTAGGAGTAGCATCAGCGTTTGTTAGGTACAGTGTCAGGGCCTGAGTTACGAGTAGTGTCAGGGCCTTAGTTAGGAACTGTATCAGGGCCTGAGTTAGAAGTAGTGTCAAGGCATTAGTTTACGGGAATTGTCAGGGCTTGAATTAGGAATGGTGTCAGTGCCTTATTTAGGCACATTATCACAGCCTGAGTTAGGTGTAGTTTCAGGGACTTAGTTAGGGATAGAGTATGGGTTAGGGTTAGGGTTAGTTTTAGGGTTAGGGCTAGGTTAGGGTACGGGTTAGGATTAGGGTACATGTCAGGGTTAGGTTAGGGGTTAGGGTTAGGGTATGCGTTAGGGTTAGGGTATTTATTAAACCTATCCGAGTCTCTAAATACCACATAGGACGTAAAGGAATATTATTTGGGACCCAGCAATGGAGAAGAGTTTAGAGGCGAGGATAAGATAAGGAACACACCCATTATAAAGAAATCACATTCGGATTCTCTTTTTAAGCTGTTCCTTAAAACACTAGTGCTTAGGAAATCTATTGGAGGCAGAAGCAGTCAAGGGTAGCCTAGGGTTAGGATTAGGCTTAGGGTTAGGATTAGGGTACGGTTTCGGGAAGGGGTTCGGGTACGGCATAGGGTATGGGTTAGGGTTAGGGTTAGTGTTAGGGTTAGGGCTCGGTTTAGGGTACGGGTTAGGATTAGGGTACGTGTTAGGGTTAGGGTAGCGGTTAGGGTTAGGGTACGCGTTACAGTTAGGGTAGTTATTAAACCTATCCCACTCTCTAGATACCCCTTAGCACGTTAAGGAATATTATTTGGGGGTCCAGCCATGGAGAAGAGTTTAGACACTAGGATAAGATAAGGAACACACCCATTATAAAGAAATCACATTAGGATTCTCTTTTTAAGCTCTTCCTTAAAACACTAGTGCTTAGGAAATCTATTGGAGGCAGAAGCAGTCAAGGGTAGCCTAGGGTTAGGGTTAGGCTTAGGGTTAGGGTTAGGGTACGGCTTAGGGTACGGGTTCGGGGAGGGGTTCGGGTACGGCGTAGGGTATGGGTTAGGGTTAGGGTTAGTGTTAGGGTTAGGGCTCGGTTTAGGGTACGGGTTAGGATTAGGGTACGTGTTAGGGTTAGGGTAGGGGTTAGGGTTAGGGTACGCGTTAGGGTTAGGGTAGTTATTGAACCTATCCCACTGTCTAGATACCCCTTAGCACGTAAAGGAATATTATTTGGGGGTCCAGCCATGGAGAAGAATTTAGACACTAGGATAAGATAAGGAACACACCCATTATAAAGAAATCACATTAGGATTGTCTTTTTAAGCTGTTCCTTAAAACACTAGTGCTTAGGAAATCTATTGGAGGTAGAAACAGTCAAGGGTAGCCTAGGGTTAGGGTTAGGCTTAGGGTTAGGGTTAGGGTACGGCTTAGGGTACGGGTTCGGGGAGGGTTTCGGGTACGGCGTCGGGTATGTGTTAGGGTTAAGGTTAGGGTTAGTGTTAGGGTTAGGGCTCGGTTTGGGTACGGGTTAGGATTAGGATACGTGTTAGGGTTAGGGTAGGGTTTAGGGTTAGGGTACGCGTTAGAGTTAGGGTAGTTATTAAACCTATCCCACTCTCTAGATACCCCTTAGCACGTAAAGGAATATTATTTGGGGGTCCAGCCACGGTGAAGAGTTTAGACACTAGGATAAGATAAGGAACACACCCATTATAAAGAAGTCACATTAGGATTCTGTTTTTAAGCTGTTCCTTAAAACACTAGTGCTTAGGAAATCTATTGGAGGCAGAAGCAGTCAAGGGTAGCCTAGGGTTAGGGTTAGGCTTAGGGTTAGGGTTAGGGTACGGTTTCGGGGAGGGGTTCGGGTACGGCGTAGGCTATGGGTTAGGGTTAGGGTTAGTGTTAGGGTTAGGGCTCGGTTTAGGGTACGGGTTAGGATTAGGGTACGTGTTAGGGTTAGGGTAGGGGTTAGGGTTAGGGTACGCGTTACGGTTAGGGTAGTTATTAAACCTATCCCACTCTCTAGATAGCCCTTAGCACGTAAAGGAATATTATTTGGGGGTACAGCCATGGAGAAGGGTTTAGACACTAGGAAAAGATGAGGAACACACCCATTATAAAGAAATCACATTAGGATTCTCTTTTTAAGCTGTTCCTTAAAACACTAGTTCTTAGGAAATCTATTGGAGGCAGAAGCAGTCAAGGGTAGCCTAGAGTTAGGGTTAGGCTTAGGGTTAGGGTTAGGGTACGGCTTAGGGTACGGGTTCGGGGATGGGTTCGGGTACGGCATAGGGTATGGTTTAGGGTACGGGTTAGGGTTAGTGTTAGGGTTAGGGCTCGGTTTAGGGTACGGGTTAGGATTAGGGTAGTTGTTAGGGTTAGGGTAGGGGTTAGGGTTAGGGTACGCGTTAGGGTTAGGGTAGTTATTAAACCTATCCCACTCTCTAGATACCCCTTAGCACGTAAAGGAATATTATTTGGGCGTCCAGCCATGGAGAAGAGTTTAGACACTAGGATAAGATGATGAACACACCCATTATAAAGAAATTACATTAGGATTCTCTTTTTAAGCTGTTCCTTAAAACACTAGTGCTTAGGAAATCTATTGGAGGCAGAAGCAGTCAAGGGTAGCCTAGGGTCAGGGTTAGGCTTAGGGTTAGGTTTAGGGTACGGCCTAGGGTACGGGTTTAGGGAAGGGTCCGGGTACGGCGTAGGGTATGGGTTAGGGTTAGTGTTAGGGTTAGGGCTCGGTTTAGGGTACGAGTTAGGATTAGGGTACGTGTTACGGTTAGGGTAGGGGTTAGGGTTAACGTACGCGTTAGGGTTAGGGTAGTTAGTAAACCTATCCCACTCTCTAGATACCCCTTAGCACGTAAAGGAATATTATTTGGGGGTCCAGCCATGGAGAAGAGTTTAGACACTAGGATAAGATAAGGAACACAGCCATTATAAAGAAATCACATTAGGATTCTCTTTTTAAGCTGTTCCTTAAAACACTAGTGCTTAGGAAATCTATTGGAGGCAGAAGCAGTCAAGGGTAGCCTAGCGTTAGGGTTAGTGTGAGGGTTAGGGTTAGGGTACGGCTTAGGGTACGGGTTCGGGGAGGGGTTCGGGTACGGCGTAGGGTATGGGTTAGGGTTAGGGTTAGGGTTAGGTTTCGTGTTAGGGTTAGGGCTCGGTATAGGGTACGGGTTAGGATTAGGGTACGTGTTAGGGTTAGGGTACGCGTTAGGGTTAGGGTAGTTATTAAACCTATCCCACTCTGTAGATACCCCTTATCACGTAAAGGAATATTATTTGGGGGTCCAGCCATGGAGAAGAGTTTAGACACTAGGATAAGATAAGGAACACACCCATTATAAAGAAATCACATTAGGATTCTCTTTTTAAGCTGTTCCTTAAAACACTAGTGCTTAGGAAATCTATTGGAGGCAGAAGCAGTCAAGGGTAGCCTAGGGTTAGGGTTTTGTTTAGGGTTAGGCTTAGGGTACGGCTTAGGTTACGGGTTTGGGGAGCGGTTCGGGTACGGTGTAAGGTATGGGTTAGGGTTAGGGTTAGGGTTAGTGTTAGGGTTTGGGCTCAGTTTAGGGTACGGGTTAGGATTAGGGTACGTGGTAGGGTTAGGGTAGGGGATAGGGTTAGGGTACGCTTTAGGGTTAGAGTAGTTAGTAAACCTACCCCACTCTCTAGATACCCCTTAGCACGTAAAGGAATATTATTTGGGGGTCCAGCCATGGAGAAGAGTTTAGACACTAGGATAAGATAAGGAACACACCCATTATAAAGAAATCACATTAGGATTCTCTTTTTAAGCTGTTCCTTAAAACACTAGTGCTTAGGAAATCTATTGGAGGCAGAAGCAGTCAAGGGTAGCCTAGGGTTAGGGTTAGGCTTAGGGTTAGGCTTAGGGTACGGCTTAGGGTACGGGTTCGGGGAGGGGTTCGGGTACGGCGTAGGGTATGGGTTAGGGTTAGGGTTAGTGTTAGGGTTAGGGCTCGGTTTAGGGTACGGGTTAGGATTAGGGTACGTGTTAGGGTTAGGGCAGGGGATAGGGTTAGGGTACGCGTTAGGGTTAGGGTAGTTATTAAACCTATCCCACTCTCTAGATAGCCCTTGGCAAGTGAAGGAATATTATTTGGGGGTCCAGCCATGGAGAATAGTTTAGACACTAGGATAAGATAAGGAACACACCCATTATAAAGAAATCACATTCGGATTCTCTTTTTAAGCTGTTCCTTAAAACACTAGTGCTTAGGAAATCTATTGGAGGCAGAAGCAGTCAAGGGTAGCCTAGGGTTAGGGTTAGGCTTAGGGTTAGGGTTAGGGTACGGCTTAGGGTATGGGTTCGGGGTGGGGTTCGGGTAAGGCGTAGGGTATGGGTTAGGGTTAGGGTTAGTGTTAGGGTTAGGGCTCGGTTTAGAATATGCGTTAGGATTAGGGTACGTGTTAGGGTTAGGGTAGGGGTTAGGGTTAGCATACGCTTTAGGGTTAGGGTAGTTATCAAACCTAACCCACTCCCTAGATAGCCCTTAGCACGTAAAGGAATATTATTTGGGTTAGGGTTAGGGTTAGGGTTAGGGTTAGGGTTAGGGTTAGGGCTCGGTTTAGGGTACGGGTTAGGATTAGGGTAGTTGTTAGGGTTAGGGTAGGGGTTCGGGTTAGGGTACCCATTAGGGTTAGGGTAGTTATTGAACCTATCCCACTGTCTAGATACCCCTTAGCACGTAAAGGAATATTATTTGGGGGTCCAGCCATGGAGAAGAGTTTAGACACTAGGATAAGATAAGGAACACACCCATTATAAAGAAATCACATTAGGATTGTCTTTTTAAGCTGTTCCTTAAAACACTAGTGCTTAGGAAATCTATTGGAGGTAGAAGCAGTCAAGGGTAGCCTTGGGTTAGGGTTAGGCTTAGGGTTAGGGTTAGGGTACTGCTTAGGGTACGGGTTCGGGGAGGGGTTCGGGTACGGCGTCGGGTATGTGTTAGGGTTAGGGTTAGGGTAAGTGTTAGGGTTAGGGCTCGGTTTGGGTACGGGTTAGGATTAGGATACGTGTTAGGGTTAGGGTAGGGGTTAGGGTTAGGGTACGCGTTAGGGTTAGGGTAGTTATTAAACCTATCCCACTCTCTAGATACACCTTAGCACGTAAAGGAATATTATTTGGGGGTCCAGCCACGGTGAAGAGTTTAGACACTAGGATAAGTTAAGGAACACACCCATTATAAAGAAGTCACATTAGGATTCTCTTTTTAAGCTGTTCCTTAAAACACTAGTGATTAGGAAATCTATTGGAGGCAGAAGCAGTCAAGGGTAGCCTAGGGTTAGGGTTAGGCTTAGGGTTAGGGTTAGGGTACGGTTTCGGGGAGGGGTTCGGGTACGGCGTAGGCTATGGGTTAGGGTTAGGGTTAGTGTTAAGGTTAGGGCTCGGTTTAGGGTACGGGTTAGGATTAGGGTACGTGTTAGGGTTAGGGTAGGGGTTAGGGTTAGGGTACGCGTTACTGTTAGGGTAGTTATTAAACCTATCCCACTCTCTAGATAGCCCTTAGCACGTAAAGGAATATTATTTGGGGGTAGAGCCATGGAGAAGGGTTTAGACACTAGGAAAAGATGAGGAACACACCCATTATAAAGAAATCACATTAGGATTCTCTTTTTAAGCTGTTCCTTAAAACACTAGTCCTTAGGAAATCTATTGGAGGCAGAAGCAGTCAAGGGTAGCCTAGGGTTAGGGTTAGGCTTAGGGTTAGGGTTAGGGTAAGGCTTAGGGTACAGGTTCGGGGATGGGTTCGGGTACGGCATAGGGTATGGTTTAGGGTACGGGTTAGGGTTAGTGTTAGGGTTAGGGCTCGGTTTAGGGTACGGGTTAGGATTAGGGTAGTTGTTAGGGTTAGGGTAGGGGTTAGGGTTAGGGTACGCGTTAGGGTTAGGGTAGTTATTAAACCTATCCCACTCTCTAGATACCCCTTAGCACGTAAAGGAATATTATTTGGGCGTCCAGCCATGGAGAAGAGTTTAGACACTAGGATAAGATGATGAACACACCCATTATAAAGAAATAACATTAGGATTCTCTTTTTAAGCTGTTCCTTAAAACAGTAATGCTTAGGAAATCTATTGGAGGCAGAAGCAGTCAAGGGTAGCCTAGGGTTAGGGTTAGGGTGAGGGTTAGGGTTAGGGTACGGCTTAGGGTACGGGTTCGGGGAGGGGTTCGGGTACGGCGTAGGGTATGGGTTAGGGTACGGGGTAGGGTTAGTGTTAGGGTTAGGGCTCGGTTTAGGGTACGGGTTAGGATTAGGGTAGTTGTTAGGGTTAGGGTAGGGGTTAGGGTTAGGGTTAGGGTACGCATGAGGGTTAGGGTAGTTATTGAACCTATCCCACTGTCTAGATACCCCTTAGCACGTAAAGGAATATTATTTGGGGGTCCAGCCATGGAGAAGAGTTTAGACACTAGGATAAGATAAGGAACACACCCATTATAAAGAAATCACATTAGGATTCTCTTTTTAAGCTGTTCCTTAAAACACTAGTGCTTAGGAAATCTATTGGAGGCAGATGCAGTCAAGGGTAGCCTAGGGTCAGGTTTAGGCTTAGGGTTAGGGTTAGGGTACGGCCTAGGGTACGGGTTTAGGGAAGGGTCCGGGTACGGCGTAGGGTATGGGTTAGGGTTAGTGTTAGGGTTAGGGCTCGGTTTAGGGTACGGGTTAGGATTAGGGTACGTGTTACGGTTAGGGTAGGGGTTAGGGTTAGGGTACGCGTTAGAGTTAGGGTAGTTATTAAACCTATCCCACTCTCTAGATACCCCTTAGCACGTAAAGGAATATTATTTGGGGGTCCAGCCACGGTGAAGAGTTTAGACACTAGGATAAGATAAGGAACACACCCATTATAAAGAAGTCACATTAGGATTCTGTTTTTAAGCTGTTCCTTAAAACACTAGTGCTTAGGAAATCTATTGGAGGCAGAAGCAGTCAAGGGTAGCCTAGGGTTAGGGTTAGGCTTAGGGTTAGGGTTAGGGTACGGTTTCGGGGAGGGGTTCGGGTACGGCGTAGGCTATGGGTTAGGGTTAGGGTTAGTGTTAGGGTTAGGGCTCGGTTTAGGGTACGGGTTAGGATTAGGGTACGTGTTAGGGTTAGGGTAGGGGTTAGGGTTAGGGTACGCGTTACGGTTAGGGTAGTTATTAAACCTATCCCACTCTCTAGATAGCCCTTAACACGTAAAGGAATATTATTTGGGGGTACAGCCATGGAGAAGGGTTTAGACACTAGGAAAAGATGAGGAACACACCCATTATAAAGAAATCACATTAGGATTCTCTTTTTAAGCTGTTCCTTAAAACACTAGTCCTTAGGAAATCTATTGCAGGCAGAAGCAGTCAAGGGTAGCCTAGGGTTAGGGTTAGGCTTAGGGTTAGGGTTAGGGTAAGGCTTAGGGTACAGGTTCGGGGATGGGTTCGGGTACGGCATAGGGTATGGTTTAGGGTACGGGTTAGGGTTAGTGTTAGGGTTAGGGCTCGGTTTAGGGTACGGGTTAGGATTAGGGTAGTTGTTAGGGTTAGGGTAGGGGTTAGGGTTAGGGTACGCGTTAGGGTTAGGGTAGTTATTAAACCTATCCCACTCTCTAGATACCCCTTAGCACGTAAAGGAATATTATTTGGGCGTCCAGCCATGGAGAAGAGTTTAGACACTAGGATAAGATGATGAACACACCCATTATAAAGAAATAACATTAGGATTCTCTTTTTAAGCTGTTCCTTAAAACACTAATGCTTAGGAAATCTATTGGAGGCAGAAGCAGTCAAGGGTAGCCTAGGGTTAGGGTTAGGGTGAGGGTTAGGGTTAGGGTACGGCTTAGGGTACGGGTTCGGGAAGGGGTTCGGGTACGGCGTAGGTTATGGGTTAGGGTACGGGTTAGGGTTAGTGTTAGGGTTAGGGCTCGGTTTAGGGTACGGGTTAGGATTAGGGTAGTTGTTAGGGTTAGGGTAGGGGTTAGGGTTAGGGTACACGTTAGGGTTAGGGTAGTTATTGAACCTATCCCACTGTCTAGATACCCCTTAGCACGTAAAGGAATATTATTTGGGGGTCCAGCCATGGAGAAGAGTTTAGACACTAGGATAAGATAAGGAACACACCCATTATAAAGAAATCACATTAGGATTGTCTTTTTAAGCTGTTCCTTAAAACACTAGTGCTTAGAAAATCTATTGGAGGTAGAAGCAGTCAAGGGTAGCCTAGGGTTAGGGTTAGGCTTAGGGTTAGGGTTAGGGTACGGCTTAGGGTACGGGTTCGGGGAGGGGTTCGGGTACGGCGTCGGTTATGTGTTAGGGTTAGGGTTAGGGTAAGTGTTAGGGTTAGGGCTCGGTTTGGGTACGGGTTAGGATTAGGATACGTGTTAGGGTTAGGGTAGGGGTTAGGGTTAGGGTACGCGTCATGGTTAGGGCAGTTATTAAACCTATCCCACTCTCTAGATACCCCTTAGCACGTAAAGGAATATTATTTGGGGGTCCAGCCACGGTGTAGAGTTTAGACACTAGGATAAGATAAGGAACACACCCATTATAAAGAAGTCACATTAGGATTCTCTTTTTAAGCTGTTCCTTAAAACACTAGTGCTTAGGAAATCTATTGGAGGCAGAAGCAGTCAAGGGTAGCCTAGGGTTAGGGTTAGGCTTAGGGTTAGGGTTAGGGTACGGTTTCGGGGAGGGGTTCGGGTACGGCGTAGGCTATGGGTTAGGGTTAGGGTTAGTGTTAGGGTTAGGGCTCGGTTTAGGGTACGGGTTAGGATTAGGGTAGTTGTTAGGGTTAGGGTAGGGGTTAGGGTTAGGGTACGCGTTAGGGTTAGGGTAGTTATTAAACCTATCCCACTCTCTAGATACCCCTTAGCACGTAAAGGAATATTATTTGGGCGTCCAGCCATGGAGAAGAGTTTAGACACTAGGATAAGATGATGAACACACCCATTATAAAGAAATAACATTAGGATTCTCTTTTTAAGCTGTTCCTTAAAACAGTAATGCTTAGGAAATCTATTGGAGGCAGAAGCAGTCAAGGGTAGCCTAGGGTTAGGGTTAGGGTGAGGGTTAGGGTTAGGGTACGGCTTAGGGTACGGGTTCGGGGAGGGGTTCGGGTACGGCGTAGGGTATGGGTTAGGGTACGGGTTAGGGTTAGTGTTAGGGTTAGGGCTCGGTTTAGGGTACGGGTTAGGATTAGGGTAGTTGTTAGGGTTAGGGTAGGGGTTAGGGTTAGGGTTAGGGTACGCGTGAGGGTTAGGGTAGTTATTGAACCTATCCCACTGTCTAGATACCCCTTAGCACGTAAAGGAATATTATTTGGGGGTCCAGCCATGGAGAAGAGTTTAGACACTAGGATAAGATAAGGAACACACCCATTATAAAGAAATCACATTAGGATTCTCTTTTTAAGCTGTTCCTTAAAACACTAGTGCTTAGGAAATCTATTGGAGGCAGATGCAGTCAAGGGTAGCCTAGGGTCAGGTTTAGGCTTAGGGTTAGGGTTAGGGTACGGCCTAGGGTACGGGTTTAGGGAAGGGTCCGGGTACGGCGTAGGGTATGGGTTAGGGTTAGTGTTAGGGTTAGGGCTCGGTTTAGGGTACGGGTTAGGATTAGGGTACGTGTTACGGTTAGGGTAGGGGTTAGGGTTAGGGTACGCGTTAGAGTTAGGGTAGTTATTAAACCTATCCCACTCTCTAGATACCCCTTAGCACGTAAAGGAATATTATTTGGGGGTCCAGCCACGGTGAAGAGTTTAGACACTAGGATAAGATAAGGAACACACCCATTATAAAGAAGTCACATTAGGATTCTGTTTTTAAGCTGTTCCTTAAAACACTAGTGCTTAGGAAATCTATTGGAGGCAGAAGCAGTCAAGGGTAGCCTAGGGTTAGGGTTAGGCTTAGGGTTAGGGTTAGGGTACGGTTTCGGGGAGGGGTTCGGGTACGGCGTAGGCTATGGGTTAGGGTTAGGGTTAGTGTTAGGGTTAGGGCTCGGTTTAGGGTACGGGTTAGGATTAGGGTACGTGTTAGGGTTAGGGTAGGGGTTAGGGTTAGGGTACGCGTTACGGTTAGGGTAGTTATTAAACCTATCCCACTCTCTAGATAGCCCTTAGCACGTAAAGGAATATTATTTGGGGGTACAGCCATGGAGAAGGGTTTAGACACTAGGAAAAGATGAGGAACACACCCATTATAAAGAAATCACATTAGGATTCTCTTTTTAAGCTGTTCCTTAAAACACTAGTTCTTAGGAAATCTATTGGAGGCAGAAGCAGTCAAGGGTAGCCTAGGGTTAGGGTTAGGCTTAGGGTTAGGGTTAGGGTACGGCTTAGGGTACGGGTTCGGGGATGGGTTCGGGTACGGCATAGGGTATGGTTTAGGGTACGGGTTAGGGTTAGTGTTAGGGTTAGGGCTCGGTTTAGGGTACGGGTTAGGATTAGGGTAGTTGTTAGGGTTAGGGTAGGGGTTAGGGTTAGGGTACGCGTTAGGGTTAGGGTAGTTATTAAACCTATCCCACTCTCTAGATACCCCTTAGCACGTAAAGGAATATTATTTGGGCGTCCAGCCATGGAGAAGAGTTTAGACACTAGGATAAGATGATGAACACACCCATTATAAAGAAATTACATTAGGATTCTCTTTTTAAGCTGTTCCTTAAAACACTAGTGCTTAGGAAATCTATTGGAGGCAGAAGCAGTCAAGGGTAGCCTAGGGTCAGGGTTAGGCTTAGGGTTAGGTTTAGGGTACGGCCTAGGGTACGGGTTTAGGGAAGGGTCCGGGTACGGCGTAGGGTATGGGTTAGGGTTAGTGTTAGGGTTAGGGCTCGGTTTAGGGTACGAGTTAGGATTAGGGTACGTGTTACGGTTAGGGTAGGGGTTAGGGTTAACGTACGCGTTAGGGTTAGGGTAGTTAGTAAACCTATCCCACTCTCTAGATACCCCTTAGCACGTAAAGGAATATTATTTGGGGGTCCAGCCATGGAGAAGAGTTTAGACACTAGGATAAGATAAGGAACACAGCCATTATAAAGAAATCACATTAGGATTCTCTTTTTAAGCTGTTCCTTAAAACACTAGTGCTTAGGAAATCTATTGGAGGCAGAAGCAGTCAAGGGTAGCCTAGCGTTAGGGTTAGTGTGAGGGTTAGGGTTAGGGTACGGCTTAGGGTACGGGTTCGGGGAGGGGTTCGGGTACGGCGTAGGGTATGGGTTAGGGTTAGGGTTAGGGTTAGGTTTCGTGTTAGGGTTAGGGCTCGGTATAGGGTACGGGTTAGGATTAGGGTACGTGTTAGGGTTAGGGTACGCGTTAGGGTTAGGGTAGTTATTAAACCTATCCCACTCTGTAGATACCCCTTATCACGTAAAGGAATATTATTTGGGGGTCCAGCCATGGAGAAGAGTTTAGACACTAGGATAAGATAAGGAACACACCCATTATAAAGAAATCACATTAGGATTCTCTTTTTAAGCTGTTCCTTAAAACACTAGTGCTTAGGAAATCTATTGGAGGCAGAAGCAGTCAAGGGTAGCCTAGGGTTAGGGTTTTGTTTAGGGTTAGGCTTAGGGTACGGCTTAGGTTACGGGTTTGGGGAGCGGTTCGGGTACGGTGTAAGGTATGGGTTAGGGTTAGGGTTAGGGTTAGTGTTAGGGTTTGGGCTCATTTTAGGGTACGGGTTAGGATTAGGGTACGTGGTAGGGTTAGGGTAGGGGATAGGGTTAGGGTACACTTTAGGGTTAGAGTAGTTAGTAAACCTACCCCACTCTCTAGATACCCCTTAGCACGTAAAGGAATATTATTTGGGGGTCCAGCCATGGAGAAGAGTTTAGACACTAGGATAAGATAAGGAACACACCCATTATAAAGAAATCACATTAGGATTCTCTTTTTAAGCTGTTCCTTAAAACACTAGTGCTTAGGAAATCTATTGGAGGCAGAAGCAGTCAAGGGTAGCCTAGGGTTAGGGTTAGGCTTAGGGTTAGGCTTAGGGTACGGCTTAGGGTACGGGTTCGGGGAGGGGTTCGGGTACGGCGTAGGGTATGGGTTAGGGTTAGGGTTAGTGTTAGGGTTAGGGCTCGGTTTAGGGTACGGGTTAGGATTAGGGTACGTGTTAGGGTTAGGGCAGGGGATAGGGTTAGGGTACGCGTTAGGGTTAGGGTAGTTATTAAACCTATCCCACTCTCTAGATAGCCCTTGGCAAGTGAAGGAATATTATTTGGGGGTCCAGCCATGGAGAATAGTTTAGACACTAGGATAAGATAAGGAACACACCCATTATAAAGAAATCACATTCGGATTCTCTTTTTAAGCTGTTCCTTAAAACACTAGTGCTTAGGAAATCTATTGGAGGCAGAAGCAGTCAAGGGTAGCCTAGGGTTAGGGTTAGGCTTAGGGTTAGGGTTAGGGTACGGCTTAGGGTACGGGTTCGGGGTGGGGTTCGGGTAAGGCGTAGGGTATGGGTTAGGGTTAGGGTTAGTGTTAGGGTTAGGGCTCGGTTTAGAATATGCGTTAGGATTAGGGTACGTGTTAGGGTTAGGGTAGGGGTTAGGGTTAGCATACGCTTTAGGGTTAGGGTAGTTATCAAACCTAACCCACTCCCTAGATAGCCCTTAGCACGTAAAGGAATATTATTTGGGTTAGGGTTAGGGTTAGGGTTAGGGTTAGGGTTAGGGTTAGGGCTCGGTTTAGGGTACGGGTTAGGATTAGGGTAGTTGTTAGGGTTAGGGTAGGGGTTAGGGTTAGGGTACCCATTAGGGTTAGGGTAGTTATTGAACCTATCCCACTGTCTAGATACCCCTTAGCACGTAAAGGAATATTATTTGGGGGTCCAGCCATGGAGAAGAGTTTAGACACTAGGATAAGATAAGGAACACACCCATTATAAAGAAATCACATTAGGATTGTCTTTTTAAGCTGTTCCTTAAAACACTAGTGCTTAGGAAATCTATTGGAGGTAGAAGCAGTCAAGGGTAGCCTTGGGTTAGGGTTAGGCTTAGGGTTAGGGTTAGGGTACTGCTTAGGGTACGGGTTCGGGGAGGGGTTCGGGTACGGCGTCGGGTATGTGTTAGGGTTAGGGTTAGGGTAAGTGTTAGGGTTAGGGCTCGGTTTGGGTACGGGTTAGGATTAGGATACGTGTTAGGGTTAGGGTAGGGGTTAGGGTTAGGGTACGCGTTAGGGTTAGGGTAGTTATTAAACCTATCCCACTCTCTAGATACCCCTTAGCACGTAAAGGAATATTATTTGGGGGTCCAGCCACGGTGAAGAGTTTAGACACTAGGATAAGATAAGGAACACACCCATTATAAAGAAGTCACATTAGGATTCTCTTTTTAAGCTGTTCCTTAAAACACTAGTGATTAGGAAATCTATTGGAGGCAGAAGCAGTCAAGGGTAGCCTAGGGTTAGGGTTAGGCTTAGGGTTAGGGTTAGGGTACGGTTTCGGGGAGGGGTTCGGGTACGGCGTAGGCTATGGGTTAGGGTTAGGGTTAGTGTTAAGGTTAGGGCTCGGTTTAGGGTACGGGTTAGGATTAGGGTACGTGTTAGGGTTAGGGTAGGGGTTAGGGTTAGGGTACGCGTTACTGTTAGGGTAGTTATTAAACCTATCCCACTCTCTAGATAGCCCTTAGCACGTAAAGGAATATTATTTGGGGGTACAGCCATGGAGAAGGGTTTAGACACTAGGAAAAGATGAGGAACACACCCATTATAAAGAAATCACATTAGGATTCTCTTTTTAAGCTGTTCCTTAAAACACTAGTCCTTAGGAAATCTATTGGAGGCAGAAGCAGTCAAGGGTAGCCTAGGGTTAGGGTTAGGCTTAGGGTTAGGGTTAGGGTAAGGCTTAGGGTACAGGTTCGGGGATGGGTTCGGGTACGGCATAGGGTATGGTTTAGGGTACGGGTTAGGGTTAGTGTTAGGGTTAGGGCTCGGTTTAGGGTACGGGTTAGGATTAGGGTAGTTGTTAGGGTTAGGGTAGGGGTTAGGGTTAGGGTACGCGTTAGGGTTAGGGTAGTTATTAAACCTATCCCACTCTCTAGATACCCCTTAGCACGTAAAGGAATATTATTTGGGCGTCCAGCCATGGAGAAGAGTTTAGACACTAGGATAAGATGATGAACACACCCATTATAAAGAAATAACATTAGGATTCTCTTTTTAAGCTGTTCCTTAAAACACTAATGCTTAGGAAATCTATTGGAGGCAGAAGCAGTCAAGGGTAGCCTAGGGTTAGGGTTAGGGTGAGGGTTAGGTTTAGGGTACGGCTTAGGGTACGGGTTCGGGAAGGGGTTCGGGTACGGCGTAGGTTATGGGTTAGGGTACGGGTTAGGGTTAGTGTTAGGGTTAGGGCTCGGTTTAGGGTACGGGTTAGGATTAGGGTAGTTGTTAGGGTTAGGGTAGGGGTTAGGGTTAGGGTACACGTTAGGGTTAGGGTAGTTATTGAACCTATCCCACTGTCTAGATACCCCTTAGCACGTAAAGGAATATTATTTGGGGGCCCAGCCATGGAGAAGAGTTTAGACACTAGGATAAGATAAGGAACACACCCATTATAAAGAAATCACATTAGGATTGTCTTTTTAAGCTGTTCCTTAAAACACTAGTGCTTAGGAAATCTATTGGAGGTAGAAGCAGTCAAGGGTAGCCTAGGGTTAGGGTTAGGCTTAGGGTTAGGGTTAGGGTACGGCTTAGGGTACGGGTTCGGGGAGGGGTTCGGGTACGGCGTCGGTTATGTGTTAGGGTTAGGGTTAGGGTAAGTGTTAGGGTTAGGGCTCGGTTTGGGTACGGGTTAGGATTAGGATACGTGTTAGGGTTAGGGTAGGGGTTAGGGTTAGGGTACGCGTCATGGTTAGGGCAGTTATTAAACCTATCCCACTCTCTAGATACCCCTTAGCACGTAAAGGAATATTATTTGGGGGTCCAGCCACGGTGTAGAGTTTAGACACTAGGATAAGATAAGGAACACACCCATTATAAAGAAGTCACATTAGGATTCTCTTTTTAAGCTGTTCCTTAAAACACTAGTGCTTAGGAAATCTATTGGAGGCAGAAGCAGTCAAGGGTAGCCTAGGGTTAGGGTTAGGCTTAGGGTTAGGGTTAGGGTACGGTTTCGGGGAGGGGTTCGGGTACGGCGTAGGCTATGGGTTAGGGTTAGGGTTAGTGTTAGGGTTAGGGCTCGGTTTAGGGTACGGGTTAGGATTAGGGTAGTTGTTAGGGTTAGGGTAGGGGTTAGGGTTAGGGTACGCGTTACGGTTAGGGTAGTTATTAAACCTATCCCACTCTCTAGATACCCCTTAGCACGTAAAGGATTATTATTTGGGCGTCCAGCCATGGAGAAGAGTTTAGACACTAGGATAAGATGATGAACACACCCATTATAAAGAAATAACATTAGGATTCTCTTTTTAAGCTGTTCCTTAAAACAGTAATGCTTAGGAAATCTATTGGAGGCAGAAGCAGTCAAGGGTAGCCTAGGGTTAGGGTTAGGGTGAGGGTTAGGCTCAGGGTACGGCTTAGGTTACGGGTTCGGGGAGCGGTTCGGGTACGGTGTAGGGTATGGGTTAGGGTTAGGGTTAGTGTTAGGGTAAGGGCTCAGTTTAGGGTACGGGTTAGGATTAGGATACGTGTTAGGGTTAGGGTAGGGGATAGGGTTAGGGTACGCTTTAGGGTTAGAGTAGTTATTAAACCTACCCCACTCTCTAGATACCCCTTAGCACGTAAAGGAATATTATTTGGGGGTCCAGCCATGGAGAAGAGTTTAGACACTAGGATAAGATAAGGAACACACCCATTATAAAGAAATCACATTAGGAGTCTCTTTTTAAGCTGTTCCTTAAAACACTAGTGCTTAGGAAATCTATTGGAGGCAGAAGCAGTCAAGGGTAGCCTAGGGTTAGGGTTAGGCTTAGGGTTAGGGTTAGGGTACGGCTTAGGGTACGGGTTCGGGGAGGGGTTCGGGTATGGCGTAGGGTATGGGTTAGGGTTAGGGTTAGGGTTAGTGTTAGGGTTAGGGCTCAGTTTAGGGTACGGGTTAGGATTAGGGTACGTGTTAGGGTTAGGGTAGGCGATAGGGTTAGGGTACGCTTTAGGGTTAGAGTAGTTATTAAACCTACCCCACTCTCTAGATACCCCTTAGCACGTAAAGGAATATTATTTGGGGGTCCAGCCATGGAGAAGAGTTTAGACACTAGGATAAGATAAGGACCACACCCATTATAAAGAAATCACATTAGGATTCTCTTTTTAAGCTGTTCCTTAAAACACTAGTGCTTAGGAAATCTATTGGAGGCAGAAGCAGTCAAGGGTAGCCTAGCGTTAGGGTTAGTGTGAGGGTTAGGGTTAGGGTACGCCTTAGGGTACGGGTTCGGGGAGGGGTTCGGGTACGGCGTAGGGTATGGGTTAGGGTTAGGGTTAGGGTTAGGTTTCGTGTTAGGGTTAGGGCTCGGTATAGGGTACGGGTTAGGATTAGGGTACGTGTTAGGGTTAGGGTACGCGTTAGGGTTAGGGTAGTTATTAAACCTATCCCACTCTGTAGATACCCCTTATCACGTAAAGGAATTTTATTTGGGGGTCCAGCCATGGAGAAGAGTTTAGACACTAGGATAAGATAAGGAACACACCCATTATAAAGAAATCACATTAGGATTCTCTTTTTAAGCTGTTCCTTAAAACACTAGTGCTTAGGAAATCTATTGGAGGCAGAAGCAGTCAAGGGTAGCCTAGGGTTAGGGTTTTGTTTAGGGTTAGGCTTAGGGTACTGCTTAGGTTACGGGTTTGGGGAGCGGTTCGGGTACGGTGTAGGGTATGGGTTAGGGTTAGGGTTAGTGTTAGGGTTTGGGCTCAGTTTGGGTACGGGTTAGGATTAGGGTACGTGTTAGGGTTAGGGTAGGGGATAGGGTTAGGGTACGCTTTAGGGTTAGAGTAGTTAGTAAACCTACCCCACTCTCTAGATACCCCTTAGCACGTAAAGGAATATTATTTGGGGGTCCAGCCATGGAGAAGAGTTTAGACACTAGGATAAGATAAGGAACACACCCATTATAAAGAAATCACATTAGGATTCTCTTTTTAAGCTGTTCCTTAAAACACTAGTGCTTAGGAAATCTATTGGAGGCAGAAGCAGTCAAGGGTAGCCTAGGGTTAGGGTTAGGCTTAGGGTTAGGCTTAGGGTACGGCTTAGGGTACGGGTTCGGGGAGGGGTTCGGGTATGGCGTAGGGTATGGGTTAGGGTTAGGGTTAGTGTTAGGGTTAGGGCTCGGTTTAGGGTACGGGTTAGGATTAGGGTATGTGTTAGGGTTAGGGCAGGGGATAGGGTTAGGGTACGCGTTAGGGTTAGGGTAGTTATTAAACCTATCCCACTCTCTAGATAGCCCTTGGCAAGTGAAGGAATATTATTTGGGGGTCCAGCCATGGAGAATAGTTTAGACACTAGGATAAGATAAGGAACACACCCATTATAAAGAAATCACATTAGGATTCTCTTTTTAAGCTGTTCCTTAAAACACTAGTGCTTAGGAAATCTATTGGAGGCAGAAGCAGTCAAGGGTAGCCTAGGGTTAGGGTTAGGCTTAGGGTTAGGGTTAGGGTACGGCTTAGGGTACGGGTTCGGGGTGGGGTTCGGGTAAGGCGTAGGGTATGGGTTAGGGTTAGGGTTAGTGTTAGGGTTAGGGCTCGGTTTAGAATATGCGTTAGGATTAGGGTACGTGTTAGGGTTAGGGTAGGGGTTAGGGTTAGCATACGCTTTAGGGTTAGGGTAGTTATCAAACCTAACCCACTCCCTAGATAGCCCTTAGCACGTAAAGGAATATTATTTGGGTTAGGGTTAGGGTTAGGGTTAGGGTTAGGGTTAGGGTTAGGGCTCGGTTTAGGGTACGGGTTAGGATTAGGGTAGTTGTTAGGGTTAGGGTAGGGGTTAGGGTTAGGGTACCCATTAGGGTTAGGGTAGTTATTGAACCTATCCCACTGTCTAGATACCCCTTAGCACGTAAAGGAATATTATTTGGGGGTCCAGCCATGGAGAAGAGTTTAGACACTAGGATAAGATAAGGAACACACCCATTATAAAGAAATCACATTAGGATTGTCTTTTTAAGCTGTTCCTTAAAACACTAGTGCTTAGGAAATCTATTGGAGGTAGAAGCAGTCAAGGGTAGCCTTGGGTTAGGGTTAGGCTTAGGGTTAGGGTTAGGGTACTGCTTAGGGTACGGGTTCGGGGAGGGGTTCGGGTACGGCGTCGGGTATGTGATAGGGTTAGGGTTAGGGTAAGTGTTAGGGTTAGGGCTCGGTTTGGGTACGGGTTAGGATTAGGATACGTGTTAGGGTTAGGGTAGGGGTTAGGGTTAGGGTACGCGTTAGGGTTAGGGTAGTTATTAAACCTATCCCACTCTCTAGATACCCCTTAGCACGTAAAGGAATATTATTTGGGGGTCCAGCCACGGTGAAGAGTTTAGACACTAGGATAAGATAAGGAACACACCCATTATAAAGAAGTCACATTAGGATTCTCTTTTTAAGCTGTTCCTTAAAACACTAGTGCTTAGGAAATCTATTGGAGGCAGAAGCAGTCAAGGGTAGCCTAGGGTTAGGGTTAGGCTTAGGGTTAGGGTTAGGGTACGGTTTCGGGGAGGGGTTCGGGTACGGCGTAGGCTATGGGTTAGGGTTAGGGTTAGTGTTAAGGTTAGGGCTCGGTTTAGGGTACGGGTTAGGATTAGGGTACGTGTTAGGGTTAGGGTAGGGGTTAGGGTTAGGGTACGCGTTACTGTTAGGGTAGTTATTAAACCTATCCCACTCTCTAGATAGCCCTTAGCACGTAAAGGAATATTATTTGGGGGTACAGCCATGGAGAAGGGTTTAGACACTAGGAAAAGATGAGGAACACACCCATTATAAAGAAATCACATTAGGATTCTCTTTTTAAGCTGTTCCTTAAAACACTAGTCCTTAGGAAATCTATTGGAGGCAGAAGCAGTCAAGGGTAGCCTAGGGTTAGGGTTAGGCTTAGGGTTAGGGTTAGGGTACGGCTTAGGGTACGGCTTCGGGGATGGGTTCGGGTACGGCATAGGGTATGGTTTAGGGTACGGGTTAGGGTTAGTGTTAGGGTTAGGGCTCGGTTTAGGGTACGGGTTAGGATTAGGGTAGTTGTTAGGGTTAGGGTAGGGGTTAGGGTTAGGGTACGCGTTAGGGTTAGGGTAGTTATTAAACCTATCCCACTCTCTAGATACCCCTTAGCACGTAAAGGAATATTATTTGGGCGTCCAGCCATGGAGAAGAGTTTAGACACTAGGATAAGATGATGAACACACCCATTATAAAGAAATAACATTAGGATTCTCTTTTTAAGCTGTTCCTTAAAACACTAGTCCTTAGGAAATCTATTGGAGGCAGAAGCAGTCAAGGGTAGCCTAGGGTTAGGGTTAGGGTGAGGGTTAGGGTTAGGGTACGGCTTAGGGTACGGGTTCGGGGAGGGGTTCGGGTACGGCGTAGGGTATGGGTTAGGGTACGGGTTAGGGTTAGTGTTAGGGTTAGGGCTCGGTTTAGGGTACGGGTTAGGATTAGGGTAGTTGTTAGGGTTAGGGTAGGGGTTAGGGTTAGGGTTAGGGTACGCGTTAGGGTTAGGGTAGTTATTGAACCTATCCCACTGTCTAGATACCCCTTAGCACGTAAAGGAATATTATTTGGGGGTCCAGCCATGGAGAAGAGTTTAGACACTAGGATAAGATAAGGAACACACCCATTATAAAGAAATCACATTAGGATTCTCTTTTTAAGCTGTTCCTTAAAACACTAGTGCTTAGGAAATCTATTGGAGGCAGATGCAGTCAAGGGTAGCCTAGGGTCAGGGTTAGGCTTAGGGTTAGGGTTAGGGTACGGCCTAGGGTACGGGTTTAGGGAAGGGTCCGGGTACGGCGTAGGGTATGGGTTAGGGTTAGTGTTAGGGTTAGGGCTCGGTTTAGGGTACGGGTTAGGATTAGGGTACGTGTTACGGTTAGGGTAGGGGTTAGGGTTAACGTACGCGTTAGGGTTAGGGTAGTTAGTAAACCTATCCCACTCTCTAGATACCCCTTAGCACGTAAAGGAATATTATTTGGGGGTCCAGCCATGGAGAAGAGTTTAGACACTAGGATAAGATAAGGAACACAGCCATTATAAAGAAATCACATTAGGATTCTCTTTTTAAGCTGTTCTTTAAAACACTAGTGCTTAGGAAATCTATTGGAGGCAGAAGCAGTCAAGGGTTGCCTAGGGTTAGGGTTAGGGTGAGGGTTAGGGTTAGGGTACGGCTTAGGGTACGGGTTCGCGGAGGGGTTCGGGTACGGCGTAGGGTATGGGTTAGGGTTAGGGTTAGGGTTCGTGTTAGGGTTAGGGCTCGGTATTGGGTATGGGTTAGGATTAGGGTACGTGATAGGGTTAGGGTACGCGTTAGGGTTAGGGTAGTTATTAAACCTATCCCACTCTCTAGATACCCCTTATCACGTAAAGGAATATTATTTGGGGGTCCAGCCATGGAGAAGAGTTTAGACACTAGGATAAGATAAGGAACACACCCATTATAAAGAAATCACATTAGGATTCTCTTTTTAAGCTGTTCCTTAAAACACTAGTGCTTAGGAAATCTATTGGAGGCAGAAGCAGTCAAGGGTAGCCTAGGGTTAGGGTTAGGTTTAGGGTTAGGCTCAGGGTACGGCTTAGGTTACGGGTTCGGGGAGCGGTTCGGGTACGGTGTAGGGTATGGGTTAGGGTTAGGGTTAGTGTTAGGGTTAGGGCTCAGTTTAGGGTACGGGTTAGGATTAGGATACGTGTTAGGGTTAGGGTAGGGGATAGGGTTAGGGTACGCTTTAGGGTTAGAGTAGTTATTAAACCTACCCCACTCTCTAGATACCCCTTAGCACGTAAAGGAATATTATTTGGGGGTCCAGCCATGGAGAAGAGTTTAGACACTAGGATAAGATAAGGAACACACCCATTATAAAGAAATCACATTAGGAGTCTCTTTTTAAGCTGTTCCTTAAAACACTAGTGCTTAGGAAATCTATTGGAGGCAGAAGCAGTCAAGGGTAGCCTAGGGTTAGGGTTAGGCTTAGGGTTAGGGTTAGGGTACGGCTTAGGGTACGGGTTCGGGGAGGGGTTCGGGTATGGCGTAGGGTATGGGTTAGGGTACGGGTTAGGGTTAGTGTTACGGTTAGGGCTCGGTTTAGGGTACGGGTTAGGATTAGGGTAGTTGTTAGGGTTAGGGTAGGGGTTAGGGTTAGGGTACGCGTTAGGGTTAGGGTAGTTATTAAATCTATCCCACTCTCTAGATAGCCCTTAGCACGTAAAGGAGTATTATTTGGGGGTCCAGCCATGGAGAAGAGTTTAGACACTAGGATAAGATAAGGAACACACCCATTATAAAGAAATCACATTAGGATTCTCTTTTTAAGCTGTTCCTTAAAACACTAGTGCTTAGGAAATCTATTGGAGGCAGAAGCAGTCAAGGGTAGCCTAGGGTTAGGGTTAGGTTTAGGGTTAGGCTTAGGGTACGGCTTAGGTTACGGGTTCGGGGAGCGGTTCGGGTACGGTGTAGGGTATGGGTTAGGGTTAGGGTTAGGGTTAGTGTTAGGGTTAGGGCTCAGTTTAGGGTACGGGTAGGATTAGGGTACGTGTTAGGGTTAGGGTAGGGGATAGGGTTAGGGTACGCTTTAGGGTTAGAGTAGTTATTAAACCTACCCCACTCTCTAGATACCCCTTAGCACGTAAAGGAATATTATTTGGGGGTCCAGCCATGGAGAAGAGTTTAGACACTAGGATAAGATAAGGACCACACCCATTATAAAGAAATCACATTAGGATTCTCTTTTTAAGCTGTTCCTTAAAACACTAGTGCTTAGGAAATCTATTGGAGGCAGAAGCAGTCAAGGGTAGCCTAGCGTTAGGGTTAGTGTGAGGGTTAGGGTTAGGGTACGGCTTAGGGTACGGGTTCGGGGAGGGGTTCGGGTACGGCGTAGGGTATGGGTTAGGGTTAGGGTTAGGGTTAGGTTTCGTGTTAGGGTTAGGGCTCGGTATAGGGTACGGGTTAGGATTAGGGTACGTGTTAGGGTTAGGGTACGCGTTAGGGTTAGGGTAGTTATTAAACCTATCCCACTCTGTAGATACCCCTTATCACGTAAAGGAATTTTATTTGGGGGTCCAGCCATGGAGAAGAGTTTAGACACTAGGATAAGATAAGGAACACACCCATTATAAAGAAATCACATTAGGATTCTCTTTTTAAGCTGTTCCTTAAAACACTAGTGCTTAGGAAATCTATTGGAGGCAGAAGCAGTCAAGGGTAGCCTAGGGTTAGGGTTTTGTTTAGGGTTAGGCTTAGGGTACTGCTTAGGTTACGGGTTTGTGGAGCGGTTCGGGTACGGTGTAGGGTATGGGTTAGGGTTAGGGTTAGTGTTAGGGTTTGGGCTCAGTTTGGGTACGGGTTAGGATTAGGGTACGTGTTAGGGTTAGGGTAGGGGATAGGGTTAGGGTACGCTTTAGGGTTAGAGTAGTTAGTAAACCTACCCCACTCTCTAGATACCCCTTAGCACGTAAAGGAATATTATTTGGGGGTCCAGCCATGGAGAAGAGTTTAGACACTAGGATAAGATAAGGAACACACCCATTATAAAGAAATCACATTAGGATTCTCTTTTTAAGCTGTTCCTTAAAACACTAGTGCTTAGGAAATCTATTGGAGGCAGAAGCAGTCAAGGGTAGCCTAGGGTTAGGGTTAGGCTTAGGGTTAGGCTAAGGGTACGGCTTAGGGTACGGGTTCGGGGAGGGGTTCGGGTACGGCGTAGGGTATGGGTTAGGGTTAGGGTTAGTGTTAGGGTTAGGGCTCGGTTTAGGGTACGGGTTAGGATTAGGGTATGTGTTAGGGTTAGGGCAGGGGATAGGGTTAGGGTACGCGTTAGGGTTAGGGTAGTTATTAAACCTATCCCACTCTCTAGATAGCCCTTGGCAAGTGAAGGAATATTATTTGGGGGTCCAGCCATGGAGAATAGTTTAGACACTAGGATAAGATAAGGAACACACCCATTATAAAGAAATCACATTAGGATTCTCTTTTTAAGCTGTTCCTTAAAACACTAGTGCTTAGGAAATCTATTGGAGGCAGAAGCAGTCAAGGGTAGCCTAGGGTTAGGGTTAGGCTTAGGGTTAGGGTTAGGGTACGGCTTAGGGTACGGGTTCGGGGAGGGGTTCGGGTACGGCGTAGGGTATGGGTTAGGGTACGGGTTAGGGTTAGTGTTAGGGTTAGGGCTCGGTTTAGGGTACAGGTTAGGATTAGGGTAGTTGTTAGGGTTAGGGTAGGGGTTAGGGTTAGGGTACGCGTTAGGGTTAGGGTAGTTATTGAACCTATCCCACTGTCTAGATACCCCTTAGCACGTAAAGGAATATTATTTGGGGGTCCAGCCATGGAGAAGAGTTTAGACACTAGGATAAGATAAGGAACACACCCATTATAAAGAAATCACATTAGGATTGTCTTTTTAAGCTGTTCCTTAAAACACTAGTGCTTAGAAAATCTATTGGAGGTAGAAGCAGTCAAGGGTAGCCTAGGTTTAGGGTTAGGCTTAGGGTTAGGGTTAGGGTACGGCTTAGGGTACGGGTTCGGGGAGGGGTTCGGGTACGGCGTCGGGTATGTGTTAGGGTTAGGGTTAGGGTAAGTGTTAGGGTTAGGGCTCGGTTTGGGTACGGGTTAGGATTAGGATACGTGTTAGGGTTAGGGTAGGGGTTAGGGTTAGGGTACGCGTTAGGGTTAGGGCAGTTATTAAACCTATCCCACTCTCTAGATACCCCTTAGCACGTAAAGGAATATTATTTGGGGGTCCAGCCACGGTGAAGAGTTTAGACACTAGGATAAGATAAGGAACACACCCATTATAAAGAACTCACATTAGGATTCTCTTTTTAAGCTGTTCCTTAAAACACTAGTGCTTAGGAAATCTATTGGAGGCAGAAGCAGTCAAGGGTAGCCTAGGGTTAGGGTTAGGCTTAGGGTTAGGGTTAGGGTACGGTTTCGGGGAGGGGTTCGGGTACGGCGTAGGCTATGGGTTAGGGTTAGGGTTAGTGTTAGGGTTAGGGCTCGGTTTAGGGTACGGGTTAGGATTAGGATACGTGTTAGGGTTAGGGTAGGGGTTAGGGTTAGGGTACGCGTTAGGGTTAGGGTAGTTATTAAACCTATCCCACTCTCTAGAAACCCCTTAGCACGTAAAGGAATATTATTTGGGCGTCCAGCCATGGAGAAGAGTTTAGACACTAGGATAAGATGATGAACACACCCATTATAAAGAAATAACATTAGGATTCTCTTTTTAAGCTGTTCCTTAAAACACTAATGCTTAGGAAATCTATTGGAGGCAGAAGCAGTCAAGGGTAGCCTAGGGTTAGGGTTAGGGTGAGGGTTAGGGTAAGGGTACGGCTTAGGGTACGGGTTCGGGGAGGGGTTCGGGTACGGCGTAGGGTATGGGTTAGGGTACGGGTTAGGGTTAGTGTTAGGGTTAGGGCTCGGTTTAGGGTACGGGTTAGGATTAGGGCAGTTGTTAGGGTTAGGGTTAGGGTTAGGGTACGGCCTAGGGTACGGGTTTAGGGAAGGGTCCGGGTACGGCGTAGGGTATGGGTTAGGGTTAGTGTTAGGGTTAGGGCTCGGTTTAGGGTACGAGTTAGGATTAGGGTACGTGTTACGGTTAGGGAAGGGGTTAGGGTTAACGTACGCGTTAGGGTTAGGGTAGTTAGTAAACCTATCCCACTCTCTAGATACCCCTTAGCACGTAAAGGAATATTATTTGGGGGTCCAGCCATGGAGAAGAGTTTAGACACTAGGATAAGATAAGGAACACAGCCATTATAAAGAAATCACATTAGGATTCTCTTTTTAAGCTGTTCTTTAAAACACTAGTGCTTAGGAAATCTATTGGAGGCAGAAGCAGTCAAGGGTTGCCTAGGGTTAGGGGTAGGGTGAGGGTTAGGGTTAGGGTACGGCTTAGGGTACGGGTTCGGGGAGGGGTTCGGGTACGGCGTAGGGTATGGGTTAGGGTTAGGGTTAGGGTTCGTGTTAGGGTTAGGGCTCGGTATAGGGTATGGGTTAGGATTAGGGTACGTGATAGGGTTAGGGTACGCGTTAGGGTTAGGGTAGTTATTAAACCTATCCCACTCTCTAGGTACCCCTTATCACGTAAAGGAATATTATTTGGACGTCCAGCCATGGAGAAGAGTTTAGACACTAGGATAAGATAAGGAACACACCCATTATAAAGAAATCACATTAGGATTCTCTTTTTAAGCTGTTCCTTAAAACACTAGTGCTTAGGAAATCTATTGGAGGCAGAAGCAGTCAAGGGTAGCCTAGGGTTAGGGTTAGGTTTAGGGTTAGGCTCAGGGTACGGCTTAGGTTACGGGTTCGGGGAGCGGTTCGGGTACGGTGTAGGGTATGGGTTAGTGTTAGGGTTAGTGTTAGGGTTAGGGCTCAGTTTAGGGTACGGGTTAGGATTAGGATACGTGTTAGGGTTAGGGTAGGGGATAGGGTTAGGGTACGCTTTAGGGTTAGAGTAGTTATTAAACCTACCCCAGTCTCTAGATACCCCTTAGCACGTAAAGGAATATTATTTGGGGGTCCAGCCATGGAGAAGAGTTTAGACACTAGGATAAGATAAGGAACACACCCATTATAAAGAAATCACATTAGGATTCTCTTTTTAAGCTGTTCCTTAAAACACTAGTGCTTAGGAAATCTATTGGAGGCAGAAGCAGTCAAGGGTAGCCTAGCGTTAGGGTTAGTGTGAGGGTTAGGGTTAGGGTACGGCTTAGGGTACGGGTTCGGGGAGGGGTTCGGGTACGGCGTAGGGTATGGGTTAGGGTTAGGGTTAGGGTTAGGTTTCGTGTTAGGGTTAGGGCTCGGTATAGGGTACGGGTTAGGATTAGGGTACGTGTTAGGGTTAGGGTACGCGTTAGGGTTAGGGTAGTTATTAAACCTATCCCACTCTGTAGATACCCCTTATCACGTAAAGGAATATTATTTGGGGGTCCAGCCATGGAGAAGAGTTTAGACACTAGGATAAGATAAGGAACACACCCATTATAAAGAAATCACATTAGGATTCTCTTTTTAAGCTGTTCCTTAAAACACTAGTGCTTAGGAAATCTATTGGAGGCAGAAGCAGTCAAGGGTAGCCTAGGGTTAGGGTTTTGTTTAGGGTTAGGCTTAGGGTACTGCTTAGGTTACGGGTTAGGGGAGCGGTTCGGGTACGGTGTAGGGTATGGGTTAGGGTTAGGGTTAGGGTTAGTGTTAGGGTTTGGGCTCAGTTTAGGGTACGGGTTAGGATTAGGGTACGTGTTAGGGTTAGGGTAGGGGATAGGGTTAGGGTACGCTTTAGGGTTAGAGTAGTTAGTAAACCTACCCCACTCTCTAGATACCCCTTAGCACGTAAAGGAATATTATTTGGGGGTCCAGCCATGGAGAAGAGTTTAGACACTAGGATAAGATAAGGAACACACCCATTATAAAGAAATCACATTAGGATTCTCTTTTTAAGCTGTTCCTTAAAACACTAGTGCTTAGGAAATCTATTGGAGGCAGAAGCAGTCAAGGGTAGCCTAGGGTTAGGGTTAGGCTTAGGGTTAGGCTTAGGGTACGGCTTAGGGTACGGGTTCGGGGAGGGGTTCGGGTACGGCGTAGGGTATGGGTTAGGGTTAGGGTTAGTGTTAGGGTTAGGGCTCGGTTTAGGGTACGGGTTAGGATTAGGGTATGTGTTAGGGTTAGGGCAGGGGATAGGGTTAGGGTACGCGTTAGGGTTAGGGTAGTTATTAAACCTATCCCACTCTCTAGATAGCCCTTGGCAAGTGAAGGTATATTATTTGGGGGTCCAGCCATGGAGAATAGTTTAGACACTAGGATAAGATAAGGAACACACCCATTATAAAGAAATCACATTAGGATTCTCTTTTAAGCTGTTCCTTAAAACACTACTGCTTAGGAAATCTATTGGAGGCAGAAGCAGTCAAGGGTAGCCTAGGGATAGGGTTAGGCTTAGGGTTAGGGTTAGGGTACGGCTTAGGGTACGGGTTCGGGGTGGGGTTCGGGTAAGGCGTAGGGTATGGGTTAGGGTTAGGGTTAGTGTTAGGGTTAGGGCTCGGTTTAGAATATGCGTTAGGATTAGGGTACGTGTTAGGGTTAGGGTAGCGGTTAGGGTTAGCATACGCTTTAGGGTTAGGGTAGTTATCAAACCTAACCCACTCCCTAGATAGCCCTTAGCACGTAAAGGAATATTATTTGGGTTAGGGTTAGGGTTAGGGTTAGGGTTAGGGTTAGGGTTAGGGCTCGGTTTAGGGTACGGGTTAGGATTAGGGTAGTTGTTAGGGTTAGGGTAGGGGTTAGGGTTAGGGTACGCGTTAGGGTTAGGGTAGTTATTGAACCTATCCCACTGTCTAGATACCCCTTAGCACGTAAAGGAATATTATTTGGGGGTCCAGCCATGGAGAAGAGTTTAGACACTAGGATAAGATAACGAACACACCCATTATAAAGAAATCACCTTAGGATTGTCTTTTTAAGCTGTTCCTTAAAAGACTAGTGCTTAGGAAATCTATTGGAGGTAGAAGCAGTCAAGGGTAGCCTAGGGTTAGGGTTAGGCTTAGGGTTAGGGTTAGGGTACGGCTTAGGGTACGGGTTCGGGGAGGGGTTCGGGTACGGCGTCGGGTATGTGTTAGGGTTAGGGTTAGGGTAAGTGTTAGGGTTAGGGCTCGGTTTGGGTACGGGTTAGGATTAGGATACGTGTTAGGGTTAGGGTAGGGGTTAGGGTTAGGGTACGCGTTAGGGTTAGGGTAGTTATTAAACCTATCCCACTCTCTAGATACCCCTTAGCACGTAAAGGAATATTATTTGGGGGTCCAGCCACGGTGAAGAGTTTAGACACTAGGATAAGATGAGGAACACACCCATTATAAAGAAATCACATTAGGATTCTCTTTTTAAGCTGTTCCTTAAAACACTAGTCCTTAGGAAATCTATTGGAGGCAGAAGCAGTCAAGGGTAGCCTAGGGTTAGGGTTAGGCTTAGGGTTAGGGTTAGGGTACGGCTTAGGGTACGGGTTCGGGGATGGGTTCGGGTACGGCATAGGGTATGGTTTAGGGTACGGGTTAGGGTTAGTGTTAGGGTTAGGGCTCGGTTTAGGGTACGGGTTAGGGTTAGGGTAGGGGTTAGGGTTAGGGTACGCGTTAGGGTTAGGGTAGTTATTAAACCTATCCCACTCTCTAGATACCCCTTAGCACGTAAAGGAATATTATTTGGGCGTCCAGCCATGGAGAAGAGTTTAGACACTAGGATAAGATGATGAACACACCCATTATAAAGAAATAACATTAGGATTCTCTTTTTAAGCTGTTCCTTAAAACGGTAATGCTTAGGAAATCTATTGGAGGCAGAAGCAGTCAAGGGTAGCCTAGGGTTAGGGTTGGGGTGAGGGTTAGGGTTAGGGTACGGCTTAGGGTACGGGTTCGGGGAGGGGTTCGGGTATGGCGTAGGGTATGGGTTAGGGTACGGGTTAGGGTTAGTGTTAGGGTTAGGGCTCGGTTTAGGGTACGGGTTAGGATTAGGGTAGTTGTTAGGGTTAGGGTAGGGGTTAGGGTTAGGGTACGCGTTAGGGTTAGGGTAGTTATTAAACCTATCCCACTCTCTAGATACCCCTTAGCACGTAAAGGAATATTATTTGGGCGTCCAGCCATGTAGAAGAGTTTAGACACTAGGATAAGATGATGAACACACCCATTATAAAGAAATAACATTAGGATTCTCTTTTTAAGCTGTTCCTTAAAACAGTAATGCTTAGGAAATCTATTGGAGGCAGAAGCAGTCAAGGGTAGCCTAGGGTTAGGGTTAGGGTGAGGGTTAGGGTTAGGGTACGGCTTAGGTTACGGGTTCGGGGAGGGGTTCAGGTACGGCGTAGGGTATGGGTTAGGGTACGGGTTAGGGTTAGTGTTAGGGTTAGGGCTCGGTTTAGGGTACGGGTTAGGATTAGGGTAGATGTTAGGGTTAGGGTTAGGGTACGCGTTAGGGTTAGGATAGTTATTGAACCTATCCCACTGTCTAGATACCCCTTAGCACGTAAAGGAATATTATTTGGGGGTCCAGCCATGGAGAAGAGTTTAGACACTAGGATAAGATAAGGAACACACCCATTATAAAGAAATCACATTAGGATTCTCTTTTTAAGCTGTTCCTTAAAACACTAGTGCTTAGGAAATCTATTGGAGGCAGAAGCAGTCAAGGGTAGCCTAGGGTCAGGGTTAGGCTTAGGGTTAGGGTTAGGGTACGGCCTAGGGTTAGGGTTTAGGGAGGGGTCCGGGTACGGCGTAGTGTATGGGTTAGGGTTAGTGTTAGGGTTAGGGCTCGGTTTAGGGTACGGGTTAGGATTAGGGTACGTGTTAGGGTTAGGGCAGGGGATAGGGTTAGGGTACGCGTTAGGGTTAGGGTAGTTATTAAACCTATCCCACTCTCTAGATAGCCCTTGGCAAGTGAAGGAATATTATTTGGGGGTCCAGCCATGGAGAATAGTTTAGACACTAGGATAAGATAAGGAACACACCCATTATAAAGAAATCACATTAGGATTCTCTTTTTAAGCTGTTCCTTAAAACACTAGTGCTTAGAAAATCTATTGGAGGTAGAAGCAGTCAAGGGTAGCCTAGGGTTAGGGTACGGCTTAGGGTTAGGGTTAGGGTACGGCTTAGGGTATGGGTTCGGAGAGGGGTTCGGGTACGGCGTCGGGTATGTGTTAGGGTTAGGGTTAGGGTAAGTGTTAGGGTTAGGGCTCGGTTTGGGTACGGGTTAGGATTAGGATACGTGTTAGGGTTAGGGTAGGGGTTAGGGTTAGGGTACGCGTTAGGGTTAGGGTAGTTATTAAACCTATCCCACTCTCTAGATACCCCTTAGCACGTAAAGGAATATTATTTGGGGGTCCAGCCACGGTGAAGAGTTTAGACACTAGGATAAGATAAGGAACACACCCATTATAAAGAAGTCACATTAGGATTCTCTTTTTAAGCTGTTCCTTAAAACACTAGTGCTTAGGAAATCTATTGGAGGCAGAAGCAGTCAAGGGTAGCCTAGGGTTAGGGTTAGGCTTAGGGTTAGGGTTAGGGTACGGTTTCGGGGAGGGGTTCGGGTACGGCGTAGGCTATGGGTTAGGGTTAGGGTTAGTGTTAGGGTTAGGGCTCGGTTTAGGGTACGGGTTAGGATTAGGGTACGTGTTAGGGTTAGGGTAGGGGTTAGGGTTAGGGTACGCGTTACGGTTAGGGTAGTTATTAAACCTATCCCACTCTCTAGATAGCCCTTAGCACGTAAAGGAATATTATTTGGGGGTACAGCCATGGAGAAGGGTTTAGACACTAGGAAAAGATGAGGAACACACCCATTATAAAGAAATCACATTAGGATTCTCTTTTTAAGCTGTTCCTTAAAACACTAGTCCTTAGGAAATCTATTGGAGGCAGAAGCAGTCAAGGGTAGCCTAGGGTTAGGGTTAGGCTTAGGGTTAGGGTTAGGGTACGGTTTAGGGTACGGGTTCGGGGAGGGGTTCGGGTACGGCGTCGGGTATGTGTTAGGGTTAGGGTTAGGGTATGTGTTAGGGTTAGGGCTCGGTTTGGGTACGGGTTAGGATTAGGATACGTGTTAGGGTTAGGGTAGGGGTTAGGGTTAGGGTAGTTATTAAACCTATCCCACAATCTAGATACCCCTTAGCACGTAAAGGAATATTATTTGGGCGTCCAGCCATGGAGAAGAGTTTAGACACTAGGATAAGATGATGAACACACCCATTATAAAGAAATAACATTAGGATTCTCTTTTTAAGCTGTTCCTTAAAACACTAATGCTTAGGAAATCTATTGGAGGCAGAAGCAGTCAAGGGTAGCCTAGGGTTAGGGTTAGGGTGAGGGTTAGGGTTAGGGTACGGCTTAGGGTACGGGTTCGGGGAGGGGTTCGGGTACGGCGTAGGGTATGGGTTAGGGTACGTGTTAGGGTTAGTGTTAGGGTTAGGGCTCGGTTTAGGGTATGGGTTAGGATTAGGGTAGTTGTTAGGGTTAGGGTAGGGGTTAGGGTTAGGGTACGCGTTAGGGTTAGGGTAGTTATTGAACCTATCCCACTGTCTAGATACCCCTTAGCACGTGAAGGAATATTATTTGGGGGTCCAGCCATGGAGAAGAGTTTAGACACTAGGATAAGATAAGGAACACACCCATTATAAAGAAATCACATTAGGATTGTCTTTTTAAGCTGTTCCTTAAAACACTAGTGCGTAGGAAATCTATTGGAGGTAGAAGCAGTCAAGGGTAGCCTAGGGTTAGGGTTAGGCTTAGGGTTAGGGTTAGGGTACGGCTTAGGGTACGGGTTCGGGGAGGGGTTCGGGTACGGCGTCGGGTATGTGTTAGGGTTAGGGTTAGGGTAAGTGTTAGGGTTAGGGCTCGGTTTGGGTACGGGTTAGGATTAGGATACGTGTTAGGGTTAGGGTAGGGGTTAGGGTTAGGGTACGCGTTAGGGTTAGGGTAGTTATTAAACCTATCCCACTCTCTAGATACCCCTTAGCACGTAAAGGAATATTATTTGGGGGTCCAGCCACGGTGAAGAGTTTAGACACTAGGATAAGATAAGGAACACACCCATTATAAAGAAGTCACATTAGGATTCTCTTTTTAAGCTGTTCCTTAAAACACTAGTGCTTAGGAAATCTATTGGAGGCAGAAGCAGTCAAGGGTAGCCTAGGGTTAGGGTTAGGGTTAGGGTACGGTTTCGGGTAGGGGTTCGGGTACGGCGTAGGCTATGGGTTAGGGTTAGGGTTAGTGTTAAGGTTAGGGCTCGGTTTAGGGTACGGGTTAGGATTAGGGTACGTGTTAGGGTTAGGGTAGGGGTTAGGGTTAGGGTACGCGTTACGGTTAGAGTAGTTATTAAACCTATCCCACTCTCTAGATAGCCCTTAGCATGTAAAGGAATATTATTTGGGGGTACAGCCATGGAGAAGGGTTTAGACACTAGGAAAAGATGAGGAACACACCCATTATAAAGAAATCACATTAGGATTCTCTTTTTAAGCTGTTCCTTAAAACACTAGTCCTTAGGAAATCTATTGGAGGCAGAAGCAGTCAAGGGTAGCCTAGGGTTAGGGTTAGGCTTAGGGTTAGGGTTAGGGTACGGTTTAGGGTACGGGTTCGGGGAGGGGTTCGGGTACGGCGTCGGGTATGTGTTAGGGTTAGGGTTAGGGTATGTGTTAGGGTTAGGGCTCGGTTTGGGTACGGGTTAGGATTAGGATACGTGTTAGGGTTAGGGTAGGGGTTAGGGTTAGGGTAGTTATTAAACCTATCCCACTCTCTAGATACCCCTTAGCACGTAAAGGAATATTATTTGGGCGTCCAGCCATGGAGAAGAGTTTAGACACTAGGATAAGATTATGAACACACCCATTATAAAGAAATAACATTAGGATTCTCTTTTTAAGCTGTTCCTTAAAACACTAATGCTTAGGAAATCTATTGGAGGCAGAAGTAGTCAAGGGTAGCCTAGGGTTAGGGTTAGGCTTAGGGTTAGGGTTAGGGTACGGCTTAGGGTACGGGTTCGGGGAGGGGTTCGGGTACGGCGTCGGGTATGTGTTAGGGTTAGGGTTAGGGTAAGTGTTAGGGTTAGGGCTCGGTTTGGGTACGGGTTAGGATTAGGATACGTGTTAGGGTTAGGGTAGGGGTTAGGGTTAGGGTACGCGTTAGGGTTAGGGTAGTTATTAAACCTATCCCACTCTCTAGATACCCCTTAGCACGTAAAGGAATATTATTTGGGGGTCCAGCCACGGTGAAGAGTTTAGACACTAGGATAAGATAAGGAACACACCCATTATAAAGAAGTCACATTAGGATTCTCTTTTTAAGCTGTTCCTTAAAACACTAGTGCTTAGGAAATCTATTGGAGGCAGAAGCAGTCAAGGGTAGCCTAGGGTTAGGGTTAGGGTTAGGGTACGGTTTCGGGTAGGGGTTCGGGTACGGCGTAGGCTATGGGTTAGGGTTAGGGTTAGTGTTAAGGTTAGGGCTCGGTTTAGGGTACGGGTTAGGATTAGGGTACGTGTTAGGGTTAGGGTAGGGGTTAGGGTTAGGGTACGCGTTACTGTTAGGGTAGTTATTAAACCTATCCCACTCTCTAGATAGCCCTTAGCACGTAAAGGAATATTATTTGGGGGTACAGCCATGGAGAAGGGTTTAGACACTAGGAAAAGATGAGGAACACACCCATTATAAAGAAATCACATTAGGATTCTCTTTTTAAGCTGTTCCTTAAAACACTAGTGCTTAGGAAATCTATTGGAGGCAGAAGCAGTCAAGGGTAGCCTAGCGTAAGGGTTAGTGTGAGGGTTAGGTTTAGGGTACGGCTTAGGGTACGGGTTCGGGGAGGGGTTCGGGTACGGCGTAGGGTATGGGTTAGGGTTAGGGTTAGGGTTAGGTTTCGTGTTAGGGTTAGGGCTCGGTATAGGGTACGGGTTAGGATTAGGGTACGTGTTAGGGTTAGGGTACGCGTTAGGGTTAGGGTAGTTATTAAACCTATCCCACTCTGTAGATACCCCTTATCACGTAAAGGAATTTTATTTGGGGGTCCAGCCATGGAGAAGAGTTTAGACACTAGGATAAGATAAGGAACACACCCATTATAAAGAAATCACATTAGGATTCTCTTTTTAAGCTGTTCCTTAAAACACTAGTGCTTAGGAAATCTATTGGAGGCAGAAGCAGTCAAGGGTAGCCTAGGGTTAGGGTTTTGTTTAGGGTTAGGCTTAGGGTACTGCTTAGGTTATGGGTTTGTGGAGCGGTTCGGGTACGGTGTAGGGTATGGGTTAGGGTTAGGGTTAGTGTTAGGGTTTGGGCTCAGTTTGGGTACGGGTTAGGATTAGGGTACGTGTTAGGGTTAGGGTAGGGGATAGGGTTAGGGTACGCTTTAGGGTTAGAGTAGTTAGTAAACCTACCCCACTCTCTAGATACCCCTTAGCACGTAAAGGAATATTATTTGGGGGTCCAGCCATGGAGAAGAGTTTAGACACTAGGATAAGATAAGGAACACACCCATTATAAAGAAATCACATTAGGATTCTCTTTTTAAGCTGTTCCTTAAAACACTAGTGCTTAGGAAATCTATTGGAGGCAGAAGCAGTCAAGGGTAGCCTAGGGTTAGGGTTAGGCTTAGGGTTAGGCTAAGGGTACGGCTTAGGGTACGGGTTCGGGGAGGGGTTCGGGTACGGCGTAGGGTATGGGTTAGGGTTAGGGTTAGTGTTAGGGTTAGGGCTCGGTTTAGGGTACGGGTTAGGATTAGGGTATGTGTTAGGGTTAGGGCAGGGGATAGGGTTAGGGTACGCGTTAGGGTTAGGGTAGTTATTAAACCTATCCCACTCTCTAGATAGCCCTTGGCAAGTGAAGGAATATTATTTGGGGGTCCAGCCATGGAGAATAGTTTAGACACTAGGATAAGATAAGGAACACACCCATTATAAAGAAATCACATTAGGATTCTCTTTTTAAGCTGTTCCTTAAAACACTAGTGCTTAGGAAATCTATTGGAGGCAGAAGCAGTCAAGGGTAGCCTAGGGTTAGGGTTAGGCTTAGGGTTAGGGTTAGGGTACGGCTTAGGGTACGGGTTCGGGGAGGGGTTCGGGTACGGCGTAGGGTATGGGTTAGGGTACGGGTTAGGGTTAGTGTTAGGGTTAGGGCTCGGTTTAGGGTACAGGTTAGGATTAGGGTAGTTGTTAGGGTTAGGGTAGGGGTTAGGGTTAGGGTACGCGTTAGGGTTAGGGTAGTTATTGAACCTATCCCACTGTCTAGATACCCCTTAGCACGTAAAGGAATATTGTTTGGGGGTCCAGCCATGGAGAAGAGTTTAGACACTAGGATAAGATAAGGAACACACCCATTATAAAGAAATCACATTAGGATTGTCTTTTTAAGCTGTTCCTTAAAACACTAGTGCTTAGAAAATCTATTGGAGGTAGAAGCAGTCAAGGGTAGCCTAGGTTTAGGGTTAGGCTTAGGGTTAGGGTTAGGGTACGGCTTAGGGTACGAGTTCGGGGAGGGGTTCGGGTACGGCGTCGGGTATGTGTTAGGGTTAGGGTTAGGGTAAGTGTTAGGGTTAGGGCTCGGTTTGGGTACGGGTTAGGATTAGGATACGTGTTAGGGTTAGGGTAGGGGTTAGGGTTAGGGTACGCGTTAGGGTTAGGGCAGTTATTAAACCTATCCCACTCTCTAGATACCCCTTAGCACGTAAAGGAATATTATTTGGGGGTCCAGCCACGGTGAAGAGTTTAGACACTAGGATAAGATAAGGAACACACCCATTATAAAGAACTCACATTAGGATTCTCTTTTTAAGCTGTTCCTTAAAACACTAGTGCTTAGGAAATCTATTGGAGGCAGAAGCAGTCAAGGGTAGCCTAGGGTTAGGGTTAGGCTTAGGGTTAGGGTTAGGGTACGGTTTCGGGGAGGGGTTCGGGTACGGCGTAGGCTATGGGTTAGGGTTAGGGTTAGTGTTAGGGTTAGGGCTCGGTTTAGGGTACGGGTTAGGATTAGGATACGTGTTAGGGTTAGGGTAGGGGTTAGGGTTAGGGTACGCGTTAGGGTTAGGGTAGTTATTAAACCTATCCCACTCTCTAGAAACCCCTTAGCACGTAAAGGAATATTATTTGGGCGTCCAGCCATGGAGAAGAGTTTAGACACTAGGATAAGATGATGAACACACCCATTATAAAGAAATAACATTAGGATTCTCTTTTTAAGCTGTTCCTTAAAACACTAATGCTTAGGAAATCTATTGGAGGCAGAAGCAGTCAAGGGTAGCCTAGGGTTAGGGTTAGGGTGAGGGTTAGGGTTAGGGTACGGCTTAGGGTACGGGTTCGGGGAGGGGTTCGGGTACGGCGTAGGGTATGGGTTAGGGTACGGGTTAGGGTTAGTGTTAGGGTTAGGGCTCGGTTTAGGGTACGGGTTAGGATTAGGGCAGTTGTTAGGGTTAGGGTTAGGGTTAGGGTACGGCCTAAGGTACGGGTTTAGGGAAGGGTCCGGGTACGGCGTAGGGTATGGGTTAGGGTTAGTGTTAGGGTTAGGGCTCGGTTTAGGGTACGGGTTAGGATTAGGGTACGTGTTACGGTTAGGGAAGGGGTTAGGGTTAACGTACGCGTTAGGGTTAGGGTAGTTAGTAAACCTATCCCACTCTCTAGATACCCCTTAGCACGTAAAGGAATATTATTTGGGGGTCCAGCCATGGAGAAGAGTTTAGACACTAGGATAAGATAAGGAACACAGCCATTATAAAGAAATCACATTAGGATTCTCTTTTTAAGCTGTTCTTTAAAACACTAGTGCTTAGGAAATCTATTGGAGGCAGAAGCAGTCAAGGGTTGCCTAGGGTTAGGGTTAGGGTGAGGGTTAGGGTTAGGGTACGGCTTAGGGTACGGGTTCGGGGAGGGGTTCGGGTACGGCGTAGGGTATGGGTTAGGGTTAGGGTTAGGGTTCGTGTTAGGGTTAGGGCTCGGTATAGGGTATGGGTTAGGATTAGGGTACGTGATAGGGTTAGGGTACGCGTTAGGGTTAGGGTAGTTATTAAACCTATCCCACTCTCTAGGTACCCCTTATCACGTAAAGGAATATTATTTGGACGTCCAGCCATGGAGAAGAGTTTAGACACTAGGATAAGATAAGGAACACACCCATTATAAAGAAATCACATTAGGATTCTCTTTTTAAGCTGTTCCTTAAAACACTAGTGCTTAGGAAATCTATTGGAGGCAGAAGCAGTCAAGGGTAGCCTAGGGTTAGGGTTAGGTTTAGGGTTAGGCTCAGGGTACGGCTTAGGTTACGGGTTCGGGGAGCGGTTCGGGTACGGTGTAGGGTATGGGTTAGTGTTAGGGTTAGTGTTAGGGTTAGGGCTCAGTTTAGGGTACGGGTTAGGATTAGGATACGTGTTAGGGTTAGGGTAGGGGATAGGGTTAGGGTACGCTTTAGGGTTAGAGTAGTTATTAAACCTACCCCAGTCTCTAGATACCCCTTAGCACGTAAAGGAATATTATTTGGGGGTCCAGCCATGGAGAAGAGTTTAGACACTAGGATAAGATAAGGAACACACCCATTATAAAGAAATCACATTAGGATTCTCTTTTTAAGCTGTTCCTTAAAACACTAGTGCTTAGGAAATCTATTGGAGGCAGAAGCAGTCAAGGGTAGCCTAGCGTTAGGGTTAGTGTGAGGGTTAGGGTTAGGGTACGGCTTAGGGTACGGGTTCGGGGAGGGGTTCGGGTACGGCGTAGGGTATGGGTTAGGGTTAGGGTTAGGGTTAGGTTTCGTGTTAGGGTTAGGGCTCGGTATAGGGTACGGGTTAGGATTAGGGTACGTGTTAGGGTTAGGGTACGCGTTAGGGTTAGGGTAGTTATTAAACCTATCCCACTCTGTAGATACCCCTTATCACGTAAAGGAATATTATTTGGGGGTCCAGCCATGGAGAAGAGTTTAGACACTAGGATAAGATAAGGAACACACCCATTATAAAGAAATCACATTAGGATTCTCTTTTTAAGCTGTTCCTTAAAACACTAGTGCTTAGGAAATCTATTGGAGGCAGAAGCAGTCAAGGGTAGCCTAGGGTTAGGGTTTTGTTTAGGGTTAGGCTTAGGGTACTGCTTAGGTTACGGGTTAGGGGAGCGGTTCGGGTACGGTGTAGGGTATGGGTTAGGGTTAGGGTTAGGGTTAGTGTTAGGGTTTGGGCTCAGTTTAGGGTACGGGTTAGGATTAGGGTACGTGTTAGGGTTAGGGTAGGGGATAGGGTTAGGGTACGCTTTAGGGTTAGAGTAGTTAGTAAACCTACCCCACTCTCTAGATACCCCTTAGCACGTAAAGGAATATTATTTGGGGGTCCAGCCATGGAGAAGAGTTTAGACACTAGGATAAGATAAGGAACACACCCATTATAAAGAAATCACATTAGGATTCTCTTTTTAAGCTGTTCCTTAAAACACTAGTGCTTAGGAAATCTATTGGAGGCAGAAGCAGTCAAGGGTAGCCTAGGGTTAGGGTTAGGCTTAGGGTTAGGCTTAGGGTACGGCTTAGGGTACGGGTTCGGGGAGGGGTTCGGGTACGGCGTAGGGTATGGGTTAGGGTTAGGGTTAGTGTTAGGGTTAGGGCTCGGTTTAGGGTACGGGTTAGGATTAGGGTATGTGTTAGGGTTAGGGCAGGGGATAGGGTTAGGGTACGCGTTAGGGTTAGGGTAGTTATTAAACCTATCCCACTCTCTAGATAGCCCTTGGCAAGTGAAGGTATATTATTTGGGGGTCCAGCCATGGAGAATAGTTTAGACACTAGGATAAGATAAGGAACACACCCATTATAAAGAAATCACATTAGGATTCTCTTTTAAGCTGTTCCTTAAAACACTAGTGCTTAGGAAATCTATTGGAGGCAGAAGCAGTCAAGGGTAGCCTAGGGATAGGGTTAGGCTTAGGGTTAGGGTTAGGGTACGGCTTAGGGTACGGGTTCGGGGTGGGGTTCGGGTAAGGCGTAGGGTATGGGTTAGGGTTAGGGTTAGTGTTAGGGTTAGGGCTCGGTTTAGAATATGCGTTAGGATTAGGGTACGTGTTAGGGTTAGGGTAGCGGTTAGGGTTAGCATACGCTTTAGGGTTAGGGTAGTTATCAAACCTAACCCACTCCCTAGATAGCCCTTAGCACGTAAAGGAATATTATTTGGGTTAGGGTTAGGGTTAGGGTTAGGGTTAGGGTTAGGGTTAGGGCTCGGTTTAGGGTACGGGTTAGGATTAGGGTAGTTGTTAGGGTTAGGGTAGGGGTTAGGGTTAGGGTACGCGTTAGGGTTAGGGTAGTTATTGAACCTATCCCACTGTCTAGATACCCCTTAGCACGTAAAGGAATATTATTTGGGGGTCCAGCCATGGAGAAGAGTTTAGACACTAGGATAAGATAACGAACACACCCATTATAAAGAAATCACCTTAGGATTGTCTTTTTAAGCTGTTCCTTAAAAGACTAGTGCTTAGGAAATCTATTGGAGGTAGAAGCAGTCAAGGGTAGCCTAGGGTTAGGGTTAGGCTTAGGGTTAGGGTTAGGGTACGGCTTAGGGTACGGGTTCGGGGAGGGGTTCGGGTACGGCGTCGGGTATGTGTTAGGGTTAGGGTTAGGGTAAGTGTTAGGGTTAGGGCTCGGTTTGGGTACGGGTTAGGATTAGGATACGTGTTAGGGTTAGGGTAGGGGTTAGGGTTAGGGTACGCGTTAGGGTTAGGGTAGTTATTAAACCTATCCCACTCTCTAGATACCCCTTAGCACGTAAAGGAATATTATTTGGGGGTCCAGCCACGGTGAAGAGTTTAGACACTAGGATAAGATGAGGAACACACCCATTATAAAGAAATCACATTAGGATTCTCTTTTTAAGCTGTTCCTTAAAACACTAGTCCTTAGGAAATCTATTGGAGGCAGAAGCAGTCAAGGGTAGCCTAGGGTTAGGGTTAGGCTTAGGGTTAGGGTTAGGGTACGGCTTAGGGTACGGGTTCGGGGATGGGTTCGGGTACGGCATAGGGTATGGTTTAGGGTACGGGTTAGGGTTAGTGTTAGGGTTAGGGCTCGGTTTAGGGTACGGGTTAGGGTTAGGGTAGGGGTTAGGGTTAGGGTACGCGTTAGGGTTAGGGTAGTTATTAAACCTATCCCACTCTCTAGATACCCCTTAGCACGTAAAGGAATATTATTTGGGCGTCCAGCCATGGAGAAGAGTTTAGACACTAGGATAAGATGATGAACACACCCATTATAAAGAAATAACATTAGGATTCTCTTTTTAAGCTGTTCCTTAAAACGGTAATGCTTAGGAAATCTATTGGAGGCAGAAGCAGTCAAGGGTAGCCTAGGGTTAGGGTTAGGGTGAGGGTTAGGGTTAGGGTACGGCTTAGGGTACGGGTTCGGGGAGGGGTTCGGGTATGGCGTAGGGTATGGGTTAGGGTACGGGTTAGGGTTAGTGTTAGGGTTAGGGCTCGGTTTAGGGTACGGGTTAGGATTAGGGTAGTTGTTAGGGTTAGGGTAGGGGTTAGGGTTAGGGTACGCGTTAGGGTTAGGGTAGTTATTAAACCTATCCCACTCTCTAGATACCCCTTAGCACGTAAAGGAATATTATTTGGGCGTCCAGCCATGTAGAAGAGTTTAGACACTAGGATAAGATGATGAACACACCCATTATAAAGAAATAACATTAGGATTCTCTTTTTAAGCTGTTCCTTAAAACAGTAATGCTTAGGAAATCTATTGGAGGCAGAAGCAGTCAAGGGTAGCCTAGGGTTAGGGTTAGGGTGAGGGTTAGGGTTAGGGTACGGCTTAGGTTACGGGTTCGGGGAGGGGTTCAGGTACGGCGTAGGGTATGGGTTAGGGTACGGGTTAGGGTTAGTGTTAGGGTTAGGGCTCGGTTTAGGGTACGGGTTAGGATTAGGGTAGTTGTTAGGGTTAGGGTTAGGGTACGCGTTAGGGTTAGGATAGTTATTGAACCTATCCCACTGTCTAGATACCCCTTAGCACGTAAAGGAATATTATTTGGGGGTCCAGCCATGGAGAAGAGTTTAGACACTAGGATAAGATAAGGAACACACCCATTATAAAGAAATCACATTAGGATTCTCTTTTTAAGCTGTTCCTTAAAACACTAGTGCTTAGGAAATCTATTGGAGGCAGAAGCAGTCAAGGGTAGCCTAGGGTCAGGGTTAGGCTTAGGGTTAGGGTTAGGGTACGGCCTAGGGTTAGGGTTTAGGGAGGGGTCCGGGTACGGCGTAGTGTATGGGTTAGGGTTAGTGTTAGGGTTAGGGCTCGGTTTAGGGTACGGGTTAGGATTAGGGTACGTGTTAGGGTTAGGGCAGGGGATAGGGTTAGGGTACGCGTTAGGGTTAGGGTAGTTATTAAACCTATCCCACTCTCTAGATAGCCCTTGGCAAGTGAAGGAATATTATTTGGGGGTCCAGCCATGGAGAATAGTTTAGACACTAGGATAAGATAAGGAACACACCCATTATAAAGAAATCACATTAGGATTCTCTTTTTAAGCTGTTCCTTAAAACACTAGTGCTTAGAAAATCTATTGGAGGTAGAAGCAGTCAAGGGTAGCCTAGGGTTAGGGTACGGCTTAGGGTTAGGGTTAGGGTACGGCTTAGGGTATGGGTTCGGAGAGGGGTTCGGGTACGGCGTCGGGTATGTGTTAGGGTTAGGGTTAGGGTAAGTGTTAGGGTTAGGGCTCGGTTTGGGTACGGGTTAGGATTAGGATACGTGTTAGGGTTAGGGTAGGGGTTAGGGTTAGGGTACGCGTTAGGGTTAGGGTAGTTATTAAACCTATCCCACTCTCTAGATACCCCTTAGCACGTAAAGGAATATTATTTGGGGGTCCAGCCACGGTGAAGAGTTTAGACACTAGGATAAGATAAGGAACACACCCATTATAAAGAAGTCACATTAGGATTCTCTTTTTAAGCTGTTCCTTAAAACACTAGTGCTTAGGAAATCTATTGGAGGCAGAAGCAGTCAAGGGTAGCCTAGGGTTAGGGTTAGGCTTAGGGTTAGGGTTAGGGTACGGTTTCGGGGAGGGGTTCGGGTACGGCGTAGGCTATGGGTTAGGGTTAGGGTTAGTGTTAGGGTTAGGGCTCGGTTTAGGGTACGGGTTAGGATTAGGGTACGTGTTAGGGTTAGGGTAGGGGTTAGGGTTAGGGTACGCGTTACGGTTAGGGTAGTTATTAAACCTATCCCACTCTCTAGATAGCCCTTAGCACGTAAAGGAATATTATTTGGGGGTACAGCCATGGAGAAGGGTTTAGACACTAGGAAAAGATGAGGAACACACCCATTATAAAGAAATCACATTAGGATTCTCTTTTTAAGCTGTTCCTTAAAACACTAGTCCTTAGGAAATCTATTGGAGGCAGAAGCAGTCAAGGGTAGCCTAGGGTTAGGGTTAGGCTTAGGGTTAGGGTTAGGGTACGGTTTAGGGTACGGGTTCGGGGAGGGGTTCGGGTACGGCGTCGGGTATGTGTTAGGGTTAGGGTTAGGGTATGTGTTAGGGTTAGGGCTCGGTTTGGGTACGGGTTAGGATTAGGATACGTGTTAGGGTTAGGGTAGGGGTTAGGGTTAGGGTAGTTATTAAACCTATCCCACAATCTAGATACCCCTTAGCACGTAAAGGAATATTATTTGGGCGTCCAGCCATGGAGAAGAGTTTAGACACTAGGATAAGATGATGAACACACCCATTATAAAGAAATAACATTAGGATTCTCTTTTTAAGCTGTTCCTTAAAACACTAATGCTTAGGAAATCTATTGGAGGCAGAAGCAGTCAAGGGTAGCCTAGGGTTAGGGTTAGGGTGAGGGTTAGGGTTAGGGTACGGCTTAGGGTACGGGTTCGGGGAGGGGTTCGGGTACGGCGTAGGGTATGGGTTAGGGTACGTGTTAGGGTTACTGTTAGGGTTAGGGCTCGGTTTAGGGTATGGGTTAGGATTAGGGTAGTTGTTAGGGTTAGGGTAGGGGTTAGGGTTAGGGTACGCGTTAGGGTTAGGGTACTTATTGAACCTATCCCACTGTCTAGATACCCCTTAGCACGTAAAGGAATATTATTTGGGGGTCCAGCCATGGAGAAGAGTTTAGACACTAGGATAAGATAAGGAACACACCCATTATAAAGAAATCACATTAGGATTGTCTTTTTAAGCTGTTCCTTAAAACACTAGTGCGTAGGAAATCTATTGGAGGTAGAAGCAGTCAAGGGTAGCCTAGGGTTAGGGTTAGGCTTAGGGTTAGGGTTAGGGTACGGCTTAGGGTACGGGTTCGGGGAGGGGTTCGGGTACGGCGTCGGGTATGTGTTAGGGTTAGGGTTAGGGTAAGTGTTAGGGTTAGGGCTCGGTTTGGGTACGGGTTAGGATTAGGATACGTGTTAGGGTTAGGGTAGGGGTTAGGGTTAGGGTACGCGTTAGGGTTAGGGTAGTTATTAAACCTATCCCACTCTCTAGATACCCCTTAGCACGTAAAGGAATATTATTTGGGGGTCCAGCCACGGTGAAGAGTTTAGACACTAGGATAAGATAAGGAACACACCCATTATAAAGAAGTCACATTAGGATTCTCTTTTTAAGCTGTTCCTTAAAACACTAGTGCTTAGGAAATCTATTGGAGGCAGAAGCAGTCAAGGGTAGCCTAGGGTTAGGGTTAGGGTTAGGGTACGGTTTCGGGTAGGGGTTCGGGTACGGCGTAGGCTATGGGTTAGGGTTAGGGTTAGTGTTAGGGTTAGGGCTCGGTTTAGGGTACGGGTTAGGATTAGGGTACGTGTTAGGGTTAGGGTAGGGGTTAGGGTTAGGGTACGCGTTACGGTTAGAGTAGTTATTAAACCTATCCCACTCTCTAGATAGCCCTTAGCATGTAAAGGAATATTATTTGGGGGTACAGCCATGGAGAAGGGTTTAGACACTAGGAAAAGATGAGGAACACACCCATTATAAAGAAATCACATTAGGATTCTCTTTTTAAGCTGTTCCTTAAAACACTAGTCCTTAGGAAATCTATTGGAGGCAGAAGCAGTCAAGGGTAGCCTAGGGTTAGGGTTAGGCTTAGGGTTAGGGTTAGGGTACGGTTTAGGGTACGGGTTCGGGGAGGGGTTCGGGTACGGCGTCGGGTATGTGTTAGGGTTAGGGTTAGGGTATGTGTTAGGGTTAGGGCTCGGTTTGGGTACGGGTTAGGATTAGGATACGTGTTAGGGTTAGGGTAGGGGTTAGGGTTAGGGTAGTTATTAAACCTATCCCACTCTCTAGATACCCCTTAGCACGTAAAGGAATATTATTTGGGCGTCCAGCCATGGAGAAGAGTTTAGACACTAGGATAAGATGATGAACACACCCATTATAAAGAAATAACATTAGGATTCTCTTTTTAAGCTGTTCCTTAAAACACTAATGCTTAGGAAATCTATTGGAGGCAGAAGTAGTCAAGGGTAGCCTAGGGTTAGGGTTAGGCTTAGGGTTAGGGTTAGGGTACGGCTTAGGGTACGGGTTCGGGGAGGGGTTCGGGTACGGCGTCGGGTATGTGTTAGGGTTAGGGTTAGGGTAAGTGTTAGGGTTAGGGCTCGGTTTGGGTACGGGTTAGGATTAGGATACGTGTTAGGGTTAGGGTAGGGGTTAGGGTTAGGGTACGCGTTAGGGTTAGGGTAGTTATTAAACCTATCCCACTCTCTAGATACCCCTTAGCACGTAAAGGAATATTATTTGGGGGTCCAGCCACGGTGAAGAGTTTAGACACTAGGATAAGATAAGGAACACACCCATTATAAAGAAGTCACATTAGGATTCTCTTTTTAAGCTGTTCCTTAAAACACTAGTGCTTAGGAAATCTATTGGAGGCAGAAGCAGTCAAGGGTAGCCTGGGGTTAGGGTTAGGGTTAGGGTACGGTTTCGGGTAGGGGTTCGGGTACGGCGTAGGCTATGGGTTAGGGTTAGGGTTAGTGTTAAGGTTAGGGCTCGGTTTAGGGTACGGGTTAGGATTAGGGTACGTGTTAGGGTTAGGGTAGGGGTTAGGGTTAGGGTACGCGTTACTGTTAGGGTAGTTATTAAACCTATCCCACTCTCTAGATAGCCCTTAGCACGTAAAGGAATATTATTTGGGGGTACAGCCATGGAGAAGGGTTTAGACACTAGGAAATGATGAGGAACACACCCATTATAAAGAAATCACAGTAGGATTCTCTTTTTAAGCTGTTCCTTAAAACACTAGTCCTTAGGAAATCTATTGGAGGCAGAAGCAGTCAAGGGTAGCCTAGGGTTAGGGTTAGGCTTAGGGTTAGGGTTAGGGTACGGCTTAGGGTACGGGTTCGGGGATGGGTTCGGGTACGGCATAGGGTATGGTTTAGGGTACGGGTTAGGGTTAGTGTTAGGGTTAGGGCTCGGTTTAGGGTACGGGTTAGGGTTAGGGTAGGGGTTAGGGTTAGGGTACGCGTTAGGGTTAGGGTAGTTATTAAACCTATCCCACTCTCTAGATACCCCTTAGCACGTAAAGGAATATTATTTGGGCGTCCAGCCATGGAGAAGAGTTTAGACACTAGGATAAGATGATGAACACACCCATTATAAAGAAATAACATTAGGATTCTCTTTTTAAGCTGTTCCTTAAAACAGTAATGCTTAGGAAATCTATTGGAGGCAGAAGCAGTCAAGGGTAGCCTAGGGTTAGGGTTAGGGTGAGGGTTAGGGTTAGGGTACGGCTTAGGGTACGGGTTCGGGGAGGGGTTCGGGTACGGCGTAGGGTATGGGTTAGGGTACGTGTTAGGGTTAGTGTTAGGGTTAGGGCTCGGTTTAGGGTACGGGTTAGGATTAGGGTAGTTGTTAGGGTTAGGGTAGGGGTTAGGGTTAGGGTACGCGTTAGGGTTAGGGTAGTTATTGAACCTATCCCACTGTCTAGATACCCCTTAGCACGTAAAGGAATATTATTTGGGGGTCCAGCCATGGAGAAGAATTTAGACACTAGGATAAGATAAGGAACACACCCATTATAAAGAAATCACATTAGGATTGTCTTTTTAAGCTGTTCCTTAAAACACTAGTGCTTAGGAAATCTATTGGAGGCAGAAGCAGTCAAGGGTAGCCTAGGGTTAGGGTTAGGCTTAGGGTTAGGGTTAGGGTACGGTTTCGGGGAGGGGTTCGGGTACGGCGTAGGCCATGGGTTAGGGTTAGGGTTAGTGTTAGGGTTAGGGCTCGGTTTAGGGTACGGGTTAGGATTAGGGTACGTGTTAGGGTTAGGGTAGGGGTTAGGGTTAGGGTACGCGTTACGGTTAGGGTAGTTATTAAACCTATCCCACTCTCTAGATAGCCCTTAGCACGTAAAGGAATATTATTTGGGGGTACAGCCATGGAGAAGGGTTTAGACACTAGGAAAAGATGAGGAACACACCCATTATAAAGAAATCACATTAGGATTCTCTTTTTAAGCTGTTCCTTAAAACACTAGTCCTTAGGAAATCTATTGGAGGCAGAAGCAGTCAAGGGTAGCCTAGGGTTAGGGTTAGGCTTAGGGTTAGGGTTAGGGTACGGCTTAGGGTACGGGTTCGGGGAGGGGTTCGGGTACGGCGTCGGGTATGTGTTAGGGTTAGGTTTAGGGTAAGTGTTAGGGTTAGGGCTCGGTTTGGGTACGGGTTAGGATTAGGATACGTGTTAGGGTTAGGGTAGGGGTTAGGGTTAGGGTACGCGTTAGGGTTAGGGTAGTTATTAAACCTATCCCACTCTCTAGATACCCCTTAGCACGTAAAGGAATATTATTTGGGCGTCCAGCCACGGTGAAGAGTTTAGACACTAGGATAAGATAAGGAACACACCCATTATAAAGAAGTCACATTAGGATACTCTTTTTAAGCTGTTCCTTAAAACACTAGTGCTTAGGAAATCTATTGGAGGCAGAAGCAGTCAAGGGTAGCCTAGGGTTAGGGTTAGGCTTAGGGTTAGGGTTAGGGTACGGTTTCGGGGAGGGGTTCGGGTACGGCGTAGGCTATGGGTTAGGGTTAGGGTTAGTGTTAGGGTTAGGGCTCGGTTTAGGGTACGGGTTAGGATTAGGGTACGTGTTAGGGTTAGGGTAGGGGTTAGGGTTAGGGTACGCGTTACTGTTAGGGTAGTTATTAAACCTATCCCACTCTCTAGATAGCCCTTAGCACGTAAAGGAATATTATTTGGGGGTACAGCCATGGAGAAGGGTTTAGACACTAGGAAAAGATGAGGAACACACCCATTATAAAGAAATCACATTAGGATTCTCTTTTTAAGCTGTTCCTTAAAACACTAGTCCTTAGGAAATCTATTGGAGGCAGAAGCAGTCAAGGGTAGCCTAGGGTTAGGGTTAGGCTTAGGGTTAGGGTTAGGGTACGGCTTAGGGTACGGGTTCGGGGATGGGTTCGGGTACGGCATAGGGTATGGTTTAGGGTACGGGTTAGGGTTAGTGTTAGGGTTAGGGCTCGGTTTAGGGTACGGGTTAGGGTTAGGGTAGGGGTTAGGGTTAGGGTACGCGTTAGGGTTAGGGTAGTTATTAAACCTATCCCACTCTCTAGATACCCCTTAGCACGTAAAGGAATATTATTTGGGCGTCCAGCCATGGAGAAGAGTTTAGACACTAGGATAAGATGATGAACACACCCATTATAAAGAAATAACATTAGGATTCTCTTTTTAAGCTGTTCCTTAAAACACTAGTGCTTAGGAAATCTATTGGAGGCAGAAGCAGTCAAGGGTAGCCTAGGGTTAGGGTTACGGTGAGGGTTAGGGTTAGGGTACGGCTTAGGGTACGGGTTCGGGGAGGGGTTCGGGTACGGCGTAGGGTATGGGTTAGGGTACGTGTTAGGGTTAGTGTTAGGGTTAGGGCTCGGTTTAGGGTACGGGTTAGGATTAGGGTACGTGTTAGGGTTAGGGTAGGGGTTAGGGTTAGGGTACGCGTTACGGTTAGGGTAGTTATTAAACCTATCCCACTCTCTAGATAGCCCTTAGCACGTAAAGGAATATTATTTGGGGGTACAGCCATGGAGAAGGGTTTAGACACTAGGAAAAGATGAGGAACACACCCATTATAAAGAAATCACATTAGGATTCTCTTTTTAAGCTGTTCCTTAAAACACTAGTCCTTAGGAAATCTATTGGAGGCAGAAGCAGTCAAGGGTAGCCTAGGGTTAGGGTTAGGCTTAGGGTTAGGGTTAGGGTACGGCTTAGGGTACGGGTTCGGGGAGGGGTTCGGGTACGGCGTCGGGTATGTGTTAGGGTTAGGGTTAGGGTAAGTGTTAGGGTTAGGGCTCGGTTTGGGTACGGGTTAGGATTAGGATACGTGTTAGGGTTAGGGTAGGGGTTAGGGTTAGGGTACGCGTTAGGGTTAGGGTAGTTATTAAACCTATCCCACTCTCTAGATACCCCTTAGCACGTAAAGGAATATTATTTGGGCGTCCAGCCATGGAGAAGAGTTTAGACACTAGGATAAGATGATGAACACACCCATTATAAAGAAATAACATTAGGATTCTCTTTTTAAGCTGTTCCTTAAAACAGTAATGCTTAGGAAATCTATTGGAGGCAGAAGCAGTCAAGGGTAGCCTAGGGTTAGGGTGAGGGTGAGGGTTAGGGTTAGGGTACGGCTTAGGGTACGGGTTCGGGGAGGGGTTCGGGTACGGCGTAGGGTATGGGTTAGGGTACGGGTTAGGGTTAGTGTTAGGGTTAGGGCTCGGTTTAGGGTACGGGTTAGGATTAGGGTAGTTGTTAGGGTTAGGGTTAGGGTACGCGTTAGGGTTAGGGTAGTTATTGAACCTATCCCACTGTCTAGATACCCCTTAGCACGTAAAGGAATATTATTTGGGGGTCCAGCCATGGAGAAGAGTTTAGACACTAGGATAAGATAAGGAACACACCCATTATAAAGAAATCACATTAGGATTCTCTTTTTAAACTGTTCCTTAAAACACTAGTGCTTAGGAAATCTATTGGAGGCAGAAGCAGTCAAGGGTAGCCTAGGGTCAGGGTTAGGCTTAGGGTTAGGGTTAGGGTACGGCCTAGGGTTAGGGTTTAGGGAGGGGCCCGGGTACGGCGTAGGGTATGTGTTAGGGTTAGTGTTAGGGTTAGTGCTCGGTTTAGGGTACGGGTTAGGATTAGGGTACGTGTTAGGGTTAGGGCAGGGGATAGGGTTAGGGTACGCGTTAGGGTTAGGGTAGTTATTAAACCTATCCGACTCTCTAGATAGCCCTTGGCAAGTGAAGGAATATTATTTGGGGGTCCAGCCATGGAGAATAGTTTAGACACTAGGATAAGATAAGGAACACACCCATTATAAAGAAATCACATTAGGATTCTCTTTTTAAGCTGTTCCTTAAAACACTAGTGCTTAGGAAATCTATTGGAGGCAGAAGCAGTCAAGGGTAGCCTAGGGTTAGGGTTAGGCTTAGGGTTAGGGTTAGGGTACGGTTTCGGGGAGGGGTTCGGGTACGGCGTAGGCTATGGGTTAGGGTTAGGGTTAGTGTTAAGGTTAGGGCTCGGTTTAGGGTACGGGTTAGGATTAGGGTACGTGTTAGGGTTAGGGTAGGGGTTAGGGTTAGGGTACGCGTTACTGTTAGGGTAGTTATTAAACCTATCCCACTCTCTAGATAGCCCTTAGCACGTAAAGGAATATTATTTGGGGGTACAGCCATGGAGAAGCGTTTAGACACTAGGAAAAGATGAGGAACACACCCATTATAAAGAAATCACATTAGGATTCTCTTTTTAAGCTGTTCCTTAAAACACTAGTCCTTAGGAAATCTATTGGAGGCAGAAGCAGTCAAGGGTAGCCTAGGGTTAGGGTTAGGCTTAGGGTTAGGGTTAGGGTACGGCTTAGGGTACGGGTTCGGGGAGGGGTTCGGGTACGGCATAGGATATGGTTTAGGGTACGGGTTAGGGTTAGTGTTAGGGTTAGGGCTCGGTTTAGGGTACGGGTTAGGATTAGGGTAGTTGTTAGGGTTAGGGTAGGGGTTAGGGTTAGGGTACGCGTTAGGGTTAGGGTAGTTATTAAACCTATCCCACTCTCTAGATACCCCTTAGCACGTAAAGGAATATTATTTGGGCGTCCAGCCATGGAGAAGAGTTTAGACACTAGGATAAGATGATGAACACACCCATTATAAAGAAATAACATTAGGATTCTCTTTTTAAGCTGTTCCTTAAAACAGTAATGCTTAGGAAATCTATTGGAGGCAGAAGCAGTCAAGGGTAGCCTAGGGTTAGGGTTAGGGTGAGGGTTAGGGTTAGGGTACGGCTTACGGTACGGGTTCGGGGAGGGGTTCGGGTACGGCGTAGGGTATGGGTTAGGGTACGGGTTAGGGTTAGTGTTAGGGTTAGGGCTCGGTTTAGGGTACGGGTTAGGATTAGGGTAGTTGTTAGGGTTAGGGTTAGGGTACGCGTTAGGGTTAGGGTAGTTATTGAACCTATCCCACTGTCTAGATACCCCTTAGCACGTAAAGGAATATTATTTGGGGGTCCAGCCATGGAGAAGAGTTTAGACACTAGGATAAGATAAGGAACACACCCATTATAAAGAAATCACATTAGGATTGTCTTTTTAAGCTGTTCCTTAAAACACTAGTGCTTAGGAAATCTATTGGAGGTAGAAGCAGTCAAGGGTAGCCTAGGGTTAGGGTTAGGCTTAGGGTTAGGGTTAGGGTACGGCTTAGGGTACGGGTTCGGGGAGGGGTTCGTGTACGGCGTCGGGTATGTGTTAGGGTTAGGGTTAGGGTAAGTGTTAGGGTTAGGGCTCGGTTTGGGTACGGGTTAGGATTAGGATACGTGTTAGGGTTAGGGTAGGGGTTAGGGTTAGGGTACGCGTTAGGGTTAGGGTAGTTATTAAACCTATCCCACTCTCTAGATACCCCTTAGCACGTAAAGGAATATTATTTGGGGGTCCAGCCACGGTGAAGAGTTTAGACACTAGGATAAGATAAGGAACACACCCATTATAAAGAAGTCACATTAGGATTCTCTTTTAAAGCTGTTCCTTAAAACACTAGTGCTTAGGAAATCTATTGGAGGCAGAAGCAGTCAAGGGTAGCCTAGGGTTAGAGTTAGGCTTAGGGTTAGGGTTAGGGTACGGTTTCGGGGAGGGGTTCGGGTACGGCGTAGGCTATGGGTTAGGGTTAGGGTTAGTGTTAAGGTTAGGGCTCGGTTTAGGGTACGGGTTAGGATTAGGGTACGTGTTAGGGTTAGGGTAGGGGTTAGGGTTAGGGTACGCATTACTGTTAGGGTAGTTATTAAACCTATCCCACTCTCTAGATAGCCCTTAGCACGTAAAGGAATATTATTTGGGGGTACAGCCATGGAGAAGGGTTTAGACACTAGGAAAAGATGAGGAACACACCCATTATAAAGAAATCACATTAGGATTCTCTTTTTAAGCTGTTCCTTAAAACACTAGTCCTTAGGAAATCTATTGGAGGCAGAAGCAGTCAAGGGTAGCCTAGGGTTAGGGTTAGGCTTAGGGTTAGGGTTAGGGTACGGCTTAGGGTACGGGTTCGGGGATGGGTTCGGGTACGGCATAGGGTATGGTTTAGGGTACGGGTTAGGGTTAGTGTTAGGGTTAGGGCTCGGTTTAGGGTACGGGTTAGGGTTAGGGTAGGGGTTAGGGTTAGGGTACGCGTTAGGCTTAGGGTAGTTATTAAACCTATCCCACTCTCTAGATACCCCTTAGCACGTAAAGGAATATTATTTGGGCGTCCAGCCATGGAGAAGAGTTTAGACACTAGGATAAGATGATGAACACACCCATTATAAAGAAATAACATTAGGATTCTCTTTTTAAGCTGTTCCTTAAAACACTAATGCTTAGGAAATCTATTGGAGGCAGAAGCAGTCAAGGGTAGCCTAGGGTTAGGGTTAGGGTGAGGGTTAGGGTTAGGGTACGGCTTAGGGTACGGGTTCGGGGAGGGGTTCGGGTACGGCGTAGGGTATGGGTTAGGGTACGTGTTAGGGTTAGTGTTAGGGTTAGGGCTCGGTTTAGGGTACGGGTTAGGATTAGGGTAGTTGTTAGGGTTAGGGTAGGGGTTAGGGTTAGGGTACGCGTTAGGGTTAGGGTACTTATTGAACCTATCCCACTGTCTAGATACCCCTTAGCACGTAAAGGAATATTATTTGGGGGTCCAGCCATGGAGAAGAGTTTAGACACTAGGATAAAATAAGGAACACACCCATTATAAAGAAATCACATTAGGATTGTCTTTTTAAGCTGTTCCTTAAAACACTAGTGCGTAGGAAATCTATTGGAGGTAGAAGCAGTCAAGGGTAGCCTAGGGTTAGGGTTAGGCTTAGGGTTAGGGTTAGGGTACGGCTTAGGGTATGGGTTCGGGGAGGGGTTCGGGTACGGCGTCGGGTATGTGTTAGGGTTAGGGTTAGGGTAAGTGTTAGGGTTAGGGCTCGGTTTGGGTACGGGTTAGGATTAGGATACGTGTTAGGGTTAGGGTAGGGGTTAGGGTTAGGGTACGCGTTAGGGTTAGGGTAGTTATTAAACCTATCCCACTCTCTAGATACCCCTTAGCACGTAAAGGAATATTATTTGGGGGTCCAGCCACGGTGAAGAGTTTAGACACTAGGATAAGATAAGGAACACACCCATTATAAAGAAGTCACATTAGGATTCTCTTTTTAAGCTGTTCCTTAAAACACTAGTGCTTAGGAAATCTATTGGAGGCAGAAGCAGTCAAGGGTAGCCTAGGGTTAGGGTTAGGCTTAGGGTTAGGGTTAGGGTACGGTTTCGGGGAGGGGTTCGGGTACGGCGTAGGCTATGGGTTAGGGTTAGGGTTAGTGTTAGGGTTAGGGCTCGGTTTAGGGTACGGGTTAGGATTAGGGTACGTGTTAGGGTTAGGGTAGGGGTTAGGGTTAGGGTACGCGTTACGGTTAGGGTAGTTATTAAACCTATCCCACTCTCTAGATAGCCCTTAGCACGTAAAGGAATATTATTTGGGGGTACAGCCATGGAGAAGGGTTTAGACACTAGGAAAAGATGAGGAACACACCCATTATAAAGAAATCACATTAGGATTCTCTTTTTAAGCTGTTCCTTAAAACACTAGTCCTTAGGAAATCTATTGGAGGCAGAAGCAGTCAAGGGTAGCCTAGGGTTAGGGTTAGGCTTAGGGTTAGGGTTAGGGTACGGCTTAGGGTACGGGTTCGGGGAGGGGTTCGGGTACGGCGTCGGGTATGTGTTAGGGTTAGGGTTAGGGTAAGTGTTAGGGTTAGGGCTCGGTTTGGGTACGGGTTAGGATTAGGATACGTGTTAGGGTTAGGGTAGGGGTTAGGGTTAGGGTACGCGTTAGGGTTAGGGTAGTTATTAAACCTATCCCACTCTCTAGATACCCCTTAGCACGTAAAGGAATATTATTTGGGGGTCCAGCCACGGTGAAGAGTTTAGACACTAGGATAAGATAAGGAACACACCCATTATAAAGAAGTCACATTAGGATTCTCTTTTTAAGCTGTTCCTTAAAACACTAGTGCTTAGGAAATCTATTGGAGGCAGAAGCAGTCAAGGGTAGCCTAGGGTTAGGGTTAGGCTTAGGGTTAGGGTTAGGGTACGGTTTCGGGGAGGGGTTCGGGTACGGCGTAGGCTATGGGTTAGGGTTAGGGTTAGTGTTAAGGTTAGGGCTCGGTTTAGGGTACGGGTTAGGATTAGGGTACGTGTTAGGGTTAGGGTAGGGGTTAGGGTTAGGGTACGCGTTACTGTTAGGGTAGTTATTAAACCTATCCCACTCTCTAGATAGCCCTTAGCACGTAAAGGAATATTATTTGGGGGTACAGCCATGGAGAAGGGTTTAGACACTAGGAAAAGATGAGGAACACACCCATTATAAAGAAATCACATTAGGATTCTCTTTTTAAGCTGTTCCTTAAAACACTAGTCCTTAGGAAATCTATTGGAGGCAGAAGCAGTCAAGGGTAGCCTAGGGTTAGGGTACGGCTTAGGGTACGGGTTCGGGGAGGGGTTCGGGTACGGCGTCGGGTATGTGTTAGGGTTAGGGTTAGGGTAAGTGTTAGGGTTAGGGCTCGGTTTGGGTACGGGTTAGGATTAGGATACGTGTTAGGGTTAGGGTAGGGGTTAGGGTTAGGGTACGCGTTAGGGTTAGGGTAGTTATTGAACCTATCCCACTGTCTAGATACCCCTTAGCACGTAAAGGAATATTATTTGGGGGTCCAGCCATGGAGAAGAGTTTAGACACTAGGATAAGATAAGGAACACACCCATTATAAAGAAATCACATTAGGATTCTCTTTTTAAGCTGTTCCTTAAAACACTAGTGCTTAGGAAATCTATTGGAGGCAGAAGCAGTCAAGGGTAGCCTAGGGTCAGGGTTAGGCTTAGGGTTAGGGTTAGGGTACGGCCTAGGGTTAGGGTTTAGGGAGGGGTCCGGGTACGGCGTAGGGTATGGGTTAGGGTTAGTGTTAGGCTTAGGGCTCGGTTTAGGGTACGGGTTAGGATTAGGGTACGTGTTACGGTTAGGGTAGGGGTTAGGGCTAACGTACGCGTTAGGGTTAGGGTAGTTAGTAAACCTATCCCACTCTCTAGATACCCCTTAGCACGTAAAGGAATATTATTTGGGGGTCCAGCCATGGAGAAGAGTTTAGACACTAGGATAAGATAAGGAACACAGCCATTATAAAGAAATCACATTAGGATTCTCTTTTTAAGCTGTTCCTTAAAACACTAGTGCTTAGGAAATCTATTGGAGGCAGAAGCAGTCAAGGGTAGCCTAGGGTTAGGGTTAGGGTGAGGGTTAGGGTTAGGGTACGGCTTAGGGTACGGGTTCGGGGAGGGGTTCGGGTACGGCGTAGGGTATGGGTTAGGGTTAGGGTTAGGGTTAGGGTTCGTGTTAGGGTTAGGGCTCGGTATAGGGTATGGGTTTGGATTAGGGTACGTGTTAGGGTTAGGGTACGCGTTAGGGTTAGGGTAGTTATTAAACCTATCCCACTCTCTAGATACCCCTTATCACGTAAAGGAACATTATTTGGGGGTCCAGCCATGGAGAAGAGTTTAGACACTAGGATAAGATAAGGAACACACCCATTATAAAGAAATCACATTAGGATTCTCTTTTTAAGCTGTTCCTTAAAACACTAGTGCTTAGGAAATCTATTGGAGGCAGAAGCAGTCAAGGGTAGCCTAGGGTTAGGGTTAGGCTTAGGGTTAGGGTTAGGGTACGGCTTAGGGTACGGGTTCGGGGAGAGGTTCGGGTATGGCGTAGGGTATGGGTTAGGGTACGGGTTAGGGTTAGTGTTAGGGTTAGGGCTCGGTTTAGGGTACGGGTTAGGATTAGGGTAGTTGTAAGGGTTAGGGTAGGGGTTAGGGTTAGGGTACGCGTTAGGGTTAGGGTAGTTATTAAATCTATCCCACTCTCTAGATAGCCCTTAGCACGTAAAGGAATATTATTTGGGGGTCCAGCCATGGAGAAGAGTTTAGACACTAGGATAAGATAAGGAACACACCCATTATAAAGAAATCACATTAGGATTCTCTTTTTAAGCTGTTCCTTAAAACACTAGTGCTTAGGAAATCTATTGGAGGCAGAAGCAGTCAAGGGTAGCCTAGGGTTAGGGTTAGGTTTAGGGTTAGGTTTAGGGTACGGCTTAGGTTACGGGTTCGGGGAGCGGTTCGGTTACGGTGTAGGGTATGGGTTAGGGTTAGGGTTAGGGTTAGTGTTAGGGTTAGGGCTCAGTTTAGGGTACGGGTTAGGATTAGGGTACGTGTTAGGGTTAGGGTAGGGGATAGGGTTAGGGTACGCTTTAGGGTTAGAGTAGTTATTAAACCTACCCCACTCTCTAGATACCCCTTAGCACGTAAAGGAATATTATTTGGGGGTTCAGCCATGGAGAAGAGTTTAGACACTAGGATAAGATAAGGACCACACCCATTATAAAGAAATCACATTAGGATTCTCTTTTTAAGCTGTTCCTTAAAACACTAGTGCTTAGGAAATCTATTGGAGGCAGAAGCAGTCAAGGGTAGCCTAGGGTTAGGGTTAGGCTTAGGGTTAGGGTTAGGGTACGGCTTAGGGTACGGGTTCGGGGAGGGGTTCGGGTCCGGCGTAGGGTATGGGTTAGGGTACGGGTTAGGGTTAGTGTTAGGGTTAGGGCTCGGTTTAGGGTACGGGTTAGGATTAGGGTACGTGTTACGGTTAGGGTAGGGGTTAGGGTTAACGTACGCGTTAGGGTTAGGGTAGTTAGTAAACCTATCCAACTCTCTAGATAGCCCTTAGCACGTAAGGGAATATTATTTGGGGGTCCAGCCATGGAGAAGAGTTTAGACACTAGGATAAGATAAGGAACACAGCCATTATAAAGAAATCACATTAGGATTCTCTTTTTAAGCTGTTCCTTAAAACACTAGTGCTTAGGAAATCTATTGGAGGCAGAAGCAGTCAAGGGTAGCCTAGCGTTAGGGTTAGTGTGAGGGTTAGGGTTAGGGTACGGCTTAGGGTACGGGTTCGGGGAGGGGTTCGGGTAAGGCGTAGGGTATGGGTTAGGGTTAGGGTTAGGTTTCGTGTTAGGGTTAGGGCTCGGTATAGGGTACGGGTTAGGATTAGGGTACGTGTTAGGGTTAGGGTACGCGTTAGGGTTAGGGTAGTTATTAAACCTATCCCACTCTGTAGATACCCCTTATCACGTAAAGGAATATTATTTGGGGGTCCAGCCATGGAGAAGAGTTTAGACACTAGGATAAGATAAGGAACACACCCATTATAAAGAAATCACATTAGGATTCTCTTTTTAAGCTGTTCCTTAAAACACTAGTGCTTAGGAAATCTATTGGAGGTAGAAGCAGTCAAGGGTAGCCTAGGGTTAGGGTTAGGCTTAGGGTTAGGGTTAGGGTACGGCTTAGGGTACGGGTTCGGGGAGGGGTTCGGGTCCGGCGTAGGGTATGGGTTAGGGTACGGGTTAGGGTTAGTGTTAGGGTTAGGGCTTGGTTTAGGGTACGGGTTAGGATTAGGGTTCGTGTTACGGTTAGGGTAGGGGTTAGGGTTAACGTACGCGTTAGGGTTAGGGTAGTTAGTAAACCTATCCAACTCTCTAGATAGCCCTTAGCACGTAAGGGAATATTATTTGGGGGTCCAGCCATGGAGAAGAGTTTAGACACTAGGATAAGATAAGGAACACAGCCATTATAAAGAAATCACATTAGGATTCTCTTTTTAAGCTGTTCCTTAAAACACTAGTGCTTAGGAAATCTATTGGAGGCAGAAGCAGTCAAGGGTAGCCTAGCGTTAGGGTTAGTGTGAGGGTTAGGGTTAGGGTACGGCTTAGGGTACGGGTTCGGGGAGGGGTTCGGGTAAGGCGTAGGGTATGGGTTAGGGCTAGGGTTAGGGTTAGGTTTCGTGTTAGGGTTAGGGCTCGGTATAGGGTACGGGTTAGGATTAGGGTACGTGTTAGGGTTAGGGTACGCGTTAGGGTTAGGGTAGTTATTAAACCTATCCCACTCTGTAGATACCCCTTAGCACGTAAAGGAATATTATTTGGGGGTCCAGCCATGGAGAAGAGTTTAGACACTAGGATAAGAGAAGGAACACACCCATTATAAAGAAATCACATTAGGATTCTCTTTTTAAGCTGTTCCTTAAAACACTAGTGCTTAGGAAATCTATTGGAGGCAGAAGCAGTCAAGGGTAGCCTAGGGTTAGGGTTTTGTTTAGGGTTAGGCTTAGGGTACGGCTTAGGTTACGGGTTTGGGGAGCGGTTCGGGTACGGTGTAAGGTATGGGTTAGGGTTAGGGTTAGGGTTAGTGTTAGGGTTTGGGCTCAGTTTAGGGTACGGGTTAGGATTAGGGTACGTGTTAGGGTTAGGGTAGGGGATAGGGTTAGGGTACGCGTTAGGGTTAGAGTAGTTAGTAAACCTACCCCACTCTCTAGATACCCCTTAGCACGTAAAGGAATATTATTTGGGGGTCCAGCCATGGAGAAGAGTTTAGACACTAGGATAAGATAAGGAACACACCCATTATAAAGAAGTCACATTAGGATTCTCTTTTTAAGCTGTTCCTTAAAACACTAGTGCTTAGGAAATCTATTGGAGGCAGAAGCAGTCAAGGGTAGCCTAGGGTTAGGGTTAGGCTTAGGGTTAGGGTTAGGGTACGGTTTCGGGGAGGGGTTCGGGTACGGCGTAGGCTATGGGTTAGGGTTAGGGTTAGTGTTAGGGTTAGGGCTCGGTTTAGGGTACGGGTTAGGATTAGGGTACGTGTTAGGGTTAGGGTAGGGGTTAGGGTTAGGGTACGCGTTACGGTTAGGGTAGTTATTAAACCTATCCCACTCTCTAGATAGCCCTTAGCACGTAAAGGAATATTATTTGGGGGTACAGCCATGGAGAAGGGT